>NC_083763.1:38948010-39616760 GCF_963514075.1 Conger conger
TAACCGTTTCCTTTTGATGAAAATTTGAGTGTTGACTTTCAAGAAATGCACAGTTTGAAAAACTTTGTTTCTGAAGGCGGGAAAAGTTAAAGGTTTTATAAAGCCTATATCTAAAGCTCCTAAAGAGCAGATGGGCTACATTTTGAATATGTGATATGGAACCACTCACCATCATACATATTTCATTTGGAAGCAGCTAGTGTATTCTCTCTTGAAGATATGCTCATATTCAACTCCTAAGAAAATTAGAGTGCCGAAACCGGAAATCGTCAATATATGTATTTCACAAGCTCTGAATGCGGTTTCTGGCAAATGGAATACCCCTGATAGAGTATCGGCCCAGCATCAAACCGTTTCCTTTTGGATCAAATTTGAGTGTTGACTTTCAAGAAATGCACAGTTTGAAAAACTTTGTGTCTGAAGGCGGGAAAAGTTAAAGGTTTTATAAAGCCTATATCTAAAGCTCCTAAAGGAGCAGATGGCTACATTTTGAATATGTGATATGGAACCACTCACCATCATACATATTTCATTTGGAAGCAGCTAGTGTATTCTCTCTTGAAGATATGCTCATATTCAACTCCTAAGAAACTTAGGTGCCGAAACGGGAAATCGTCATATATGTATTTCACAAGCTCTGAATGCGGTTTCTGGCAAATGGAAATACCCCTGATAGAGTATCGGCCCACCATCAAACCGTTTCCTTTTGGATCAAATTTGAGTGTTGACTTTCAAGAATGCACAGTTTGAAAAACTTTGTGTCTGAAGGCGGGAAAAGTTAAAGGTTTTATAAAGCCTATATCTAAAGCTCCTAAAGGAGCAGATGGCTGCATTTTGAATATGTGATATGGAACCACTCACCATCATACATATTTCATTTGGAAGCAGCTAGTGTATTCTCTCTTGAAGATATGCTCATATTCAACTCCTAAGAAACTTAGTGTGCCGAAGCGTGAAATCGTCATATATGTATTTCACATGCTCTGTATGCGGTTTTTGGCAAATGGAAATACACCTGATAGAGTATCGGCCCACCATCAAACCGTTTCCTTTTTGGATGAAATTTTGAGTGTTGACTTTCAAGAAATGCACAGTTTGAAAAACTTTGTTTCTGAAGGCGGGAAAAGTTAAAGGTTTTATAAAGCCTATATCTAAAGCTCCTAAAAGAGCAGATGGCTACATTTTGAATATGTGATATGGAACCACTCACCATCATACATATTTCATTTGGAAGCAGCTAGTGTATTCTCTCTTGAAGATATGCTCATATTCAACTCCTAAGAAACTTAGTGTGCCGAAGCATGAAATCGTCATATATGTATTTCACATGCTCTGTATGCGGTTTTTGGCAAATGGAAATACACCTGATAGAGTATCGGCCCAACCATCAAACCGTTTCCTTTTGGATCAAATTTGAGTGTTGACTTTCAAGAAATGCACAGTTTGAAAAACTTTGTGTCTGAAGGCGGGAAAAGTTAAAGGTTTTATAAAGCCTATATCTAAAGCTCCTAAAAGGAGCAGATGGCTGCATTTTGAATATGTGATATGGAACCACTCACCATCATACATATTTCATTTGGAAGCAGCTAGTGTATTCTCATCTTGAAGATATGCTCATATTCAACTCCTAAGAAACTTAGAGTGCCATAGCTTGAAATCGTCATATATGTATTTCACAAGCTCTGAATGCGGTTTCTGGCAAATAGGCATACCCCTGATAGAGTATCGGCCCACCATCAAACCGTTTTCCTTTTGGATCAAATTTGAGTGTTGACTTTCAAGAAATGCACAGTTTGAAAAACTTTGTGTCTGAAGGCGGGAAAAGTTAAAGGTTTTATAAAGCCTATATCTAAAGCTCCTAAAGGAGCAGATGGCTACATTTTGAATATGTGATATGGAACCACTCACCATCATACATATTTCATTTGGAAGCAGCTAGAGTATTCTCTCTTGAAGATATGCTCATATTCAACTCCTAAGAAAACTTAGAGTGCCGAAACGGGAAATCGTCATATATGTATTTCACAAGCTCTGAATGCGGTTTCTGGCAAATGGAAATACCCCTGATAGAGTATCGGCCCACCATCTAACCGTTTCCTTTTGGATGAAATTTGAGTGTTGACTTTCAAGAAATGCACAGTTTGAAAAACTTTGTTTCTGAAGGCGGGAAAAGTTAAAGGTTTTATAAGGCCTATATCTAAAGCTCCTAAAGGAGCAGATGGCTACATTTTGAATATGTGATATGGAACCACTCACCATCATACATATTTCATTTGGAAGCAGCTAGTGTATTCTCTCTTGAAGATATGCTCATATTCAACTCCTAAGAAACTTAGAGTGCCGAAACGGGAAATCGTCATATATGTATTTCACAAGCTCTGAATGCGGTTTCTGGCAAATGGAAATACCCCTGATAGAGTATCGGCCCACCATCAAACCGTTTCCTTTTGGATGAAATTTGAGTGTTGACTTTCAAGAAATGCACAGTTGAAAACTTTGTTCTGAAGGCGGGAAAAGTTAAAGGTTTTATAAAGCCTATATCTAAAGCTCCTAAAGGAGCAGATGGCTGCATTTTGAATATGTGATATGGAACCACTCACCATCATACATATTTCATTTGGAAGCAGCTAGTGTATTCTCTCTTGAAGATATGCTCATATTCAACTCCTAAGAAACTTAGAGTGCCAAAGCTTGAAATCGTCATATATGTATTTCACAAGCTCTGAATGCGGTTTCTGGCAAATAGGCATACCCCTGATAGAGTATCGGCCCACCATCTAACCGTTTCCTTTTGGATGAAATTTGAGTGTTGACTTTCAAGAAATGTACAGTTTGAAAAACTTTGTTTCTGAAGGCGGGAAAAAGTTAAAGGTTTTATAAGGCCTATATCTAAAGCTCCTAAAGGAGCAGATGGCTACATTTTGAATATGTGATATGGAACCACTCACCATCATACATATTTCATTTGGAAGCAGCTAGTGTATTCTCTCTTGAAGATATGCTCATATTCAACTCCTAAGAAACTTAGAGTGCCAAAGCTTGAAATCGTCATATATGTATTTCACAAGCTCTGAATGCGGTTTCTGGCAAATAGGGCATACCCCTGATAGAGTATCGGCCCACCATCTAACCGTTTCCTTTTGGATGAAATTTGAGTGTTGACTTTCAAGAAATGCACAGTTTGAAAAACTTTGTTTCTGAAGGCGGGAAAAGTTAAAGGTTTTATAAAGCCTATATCTAAAGCTCCTAAAGGAGCAGATGGCTACATTTTGAATATGTGATATGGAACCACTCACCATCATACATATTTCATTTGGAAGCAGCTAGTGTATTCTCTCTTGAAGATATGCTCATATTCAACTCCTAAGTAAAATTAGAGTGCCGAAACCGGAAATCGTCATATATGTATTTCACAAGCCTCTGAATGCGGTTTCTGGCAAATGGAAATACCCCTGATAGAGTATCGGCCCACCATCAAACCGTTTCCTTTTGGATCAAATTTGAGTGTTGACTTTCAAGAAATGCACCAGTTTGAAAAACTTTGTGTCTGAAGGCGGGAAAAGTTAAAGGTTTTATAAAGCCTATATCTAAAGCTCCTAAAGGAGCAGATGGCTGCATTTGAATATGTGATATGGAACCACTCACCATCATACATATTTCATTTGGAAGCAGCTAGTGTATTCTCTCTTGAAGATATGCTCATATTCAACTCCTAAGAAACTTAGTGTGCCGAAGCGTGAAATCGTCATATATGTATTTCACATGCTCTGTATGCGGTTTTTTGGCAAATGGAAATACACCTGATAGAGTATCGGCCCACCATCAACCGTTTCCTTTCGGATCAAATTTGAGTGTTTGACTTTCAAGAAATGCCACAGTTTTGAAAACTTTGTGTCTGAAGGCGGGAAAAGTTAAAGGTTTTATAAAGCCTATATCTAAAGCTCCTAAAGGAGCAGATGGCTACATTTTGAATATGTGATATGGAACCACTCACCATCATACATATTTCATTTGGAAGCAGCTAGTGTATTCTCTCTTGAAGATATGCTCATATTCAACTCCTAAGAAACTTAGAGTGCCATAGCTTGAAATCGTCATATATGTATTTCACAAGCTCTGAATGCGGTTTCTTGGCAAATAGGCATACCCCTGATAGAGTATCGGCCCACCATCTAACCGTTTCCTTTTGGATGAAATTTGAGTGTTGACTTTCAAGAAATGTACAGTTTGAAAAAACTTTGTTTCTGAAGGCGGGAAAAGTTAAAGGTTTTATAAGGCCTATATCTAAAGCTCCTAAAGGAGCAGTATGGCTACATTTTGAATATGTGATATGGAACCACTCACCATCATACATATTTCATTTGGAAGCAGCTAGTGTATTCTCTCTTGAAGATATGCTCATATTCAACCTCCTAAGAAACTTAGAGTGCCGAAACGGGAAATCGTCATATATGTATTTCACAAGCTCTGAATGCGGTTTCTGGCAAATGGAAATACCCCTGATAGAGTATCGGCCCACCATCAAACCGTTTCCTTTTGGATCAAATTTGAGTGTTGACTTTCAAGAAATGCACAGTTTGAAAAACTTTGTTTCTGAAGGCGGGAAAAGTTAAAGGTTTTATAAGGCCTATATCTAAAGCTCCTAAAGGAGCAGATGGCTACATTTTGAATATGTGATATGGAACCACTCACCATCATACATATTTCATTTGGAAGCAGCTAGTGTATTCTCTCTTGAAGATATGCTCATATTCAACTCCTAAGAAACTTAGAGTGCCAAAGCTTGAAATCGTCATATATGTATTTCACAAGCTCTGAATGCGGTTTCTGGCAAATAGGCATACCCCTGATAGAGTATCGGCCCACCATCTAACCGTTTCCTTTTGGATGAAATTTGAGTGTTGACTTTCAAGAAATGCACAGTTTGAAAAACTTTGTTTCTGAAGGCGGGAAAAGTTAAAGGTTTTATAAAGCCTATATCTAAAGCTCCTAAAGGAGCAGATGGCTACATTTTGAATATGTGATATGGAACCACTCACCATCATACATATTTCATTTGGAAGCAGCTAGTGTATTCTCTCTTGAAGATATGCTCATATTCAACTCCTAAGAAAATTAGAGTGCCGAAACCGGAAATCGTCATATATGTATTTCACAAGCTCTGAATGCGGTTTCTGGCAAATGGAAATACCCCTGATAGAGTATCGGCCCACCATCAAACCGTTTCCTTTTGGATCAAATTTGAGTGTTGACTTTCAAGAAATGCACAGTTTGAAAAACTTTGTGTCTGAAGGCGGGAAAAGTTAAAGGTTTTATAAAGCCTATATCTAAAGCTCCTAAAGGAGCAGATGGCTACATTTTGAATATGTGATATGGAACCACTCACCATCATACATATTTCATTTGGAAGCAGCTAGTGTATTCTCTCTTGAAGATATGCTCATATTCAACTCCTAAGAAACTTAGAGTGCCGAAACGAAAAATCGTCATATATGTATTTCACAAGCTCTGAATGCGGTTTCTGGCAAATGGAAATACCCCTGATAGAGTATCGGCCCACCATCAAACCGTTTCCTTTTGGATCAAATTTGAGTGTTGACTTTCAAGAAATGCACAGTTTGAAAAACTTTGTGTCTGAAGGCGGGAAAAGTTAAAGGTTTTATAAAGCCTATATCTAAAGCTCCTAAAGGAGCAGATGGCTGCATTTTGAATATGTGATATGGAACCACTCACCATCATACATATTTCATTTGGAAGCAGCTAGTGTATTCTCTCTTGAAGATATGCTCATATTCAACTCCTAAGAAACTTAGTGTGCCGAAGCGTGAAATCGTCATATATGTATTTCACATGCTCTGTATGCGGTTTTTGGCAAATGGAAATACACCTGATAGAGTATCGGCCCACCATCAAACCGTTTCCTTTTGGATGAAATTTGAGTGTTGACTTTCAAGAAATGCACAGTTTGAAAAACTTTGTTTCTGAAGGCGGGAAAAGTTAAAGGTTTTATAAAGCCTATATCTAAAGCTCCTAAAAGAGCAGATGGCTACATTTTGAATATGTGATATGGAACCACTCACCATCATACATATTTCATTTGGAAGCAGCTAGTGTATTCTCTCTTGAAGATATGCTCATATTCAACTCCTAAGAAACTTAGTGTGCCGAAGCATGAAATCGTCATATATGTATTTCACATGCTCTGTATGCGGTTTTTGGCAAATGGAAATACACCTGATAGAGTATCGGCCCACCATCAAACCGTTTCCTTTTGGATCAAATTTGAGTGTTGACTTTCAAGAAATGCACAGTTTGAAAAACTTTGTGTCTGAAGGCGGGAAAAGTTAAAGGTTTTATAAAGCCTATATCTAAAGCTCCTAAAGGAGCAGATGGCTGCATTTTGAATATGTGATATGGAACCACTCACCATCATACATATTTCATTTGGAAGCAGCTAGTGTATTCTCTCTTGAAGATATGCTCATATTCAACTCCTAAGAAACTTAGAGTGCCATAGCTTGAAATCGTCATATATGTATTTCACAAGCTCTGAATGCGGTTTCTGGCAAATAGGCATACCCCTGATAGAGTATCGGCCCACCATCAAACCGTTTCCTTTTGGATCAAATTTGAGTGTTGACTTTCAAGAAATGCACAGTTTGAAAAACTTTGTGTCTGAAGGCGGGAAAAGTTAAAGGTTTTATAAAGCCTATATCTAAAGCTCCTAAAGGAGCAGATGGCTACATTTTGAATATGTGATATGGAACCACTCACCATCATACATATTTCATTTGGAAGCAGCTAGTGTATTCTCTCTTGAAGATATGCTCATATTCAACTCCTAAGAAACTTAGAGTGCCGAAACGGGAAATCGTCATATATGTATTTCACAAGCTCTGAATGCGGTTTCTGGCAAATGGAAATACCCCTGATAGAGTATCGGCCCACCATCTAACCGTTTCCTTTTGGATGAAATTTGAGTGTTGACTTTCAAGAAATGCACAGTTTGAAAAACTTTGTTTCTGAAGGCGGGAAAAGTTAAAGGTTTTATAAGGCCTATATCTAAAGCTCCTAAAGGAGCAGATGGCTACATTTTGAATATGTGATATGGAACCACTCACCATCATACATATTTCATTTGGAAGCAGCTAGTGTATTCTCTCTTGAAGATATGCTCATATTCAACTCCTAAGAAACTTAGAGTGCCGAAACGGGAAATCGTCATATATGTATTTCACAAGCTCTGAATGCGGTTTCTGGCAAATGGAAATACCCCTGATAGAGTATCGGCCCACCATCAAACCGTTTCCTTTTGGATGAAATTTGAGTGTTGACTTTCAAGAAATGCACAGTTTGAAAAACTTTGTTCTGAAGGCGGGAAAAGTTAAAGGTTTTATAAAGCCTATATCTAAAGCTCCTAAAGGAGCAGATGGCTGCATTTTGAATATGTGATATGGAACCACTCACCATCATACATATTTCATTTGGAAGCAGCTAGTGTATTCTCTCTTGAAGATATGCTCATATTCAACTCCTAAGAAACTTAGAGTGCCAAAGCTTGAAATCGTCATATATGTATTTCACAAGCTCTGAATGCGGTTTCTGGCAAATAGGCATACCCCTGATAGAGTATCGGCCCACCATCTAACCGTTTCCTTTTGGATGAAATTTGAGTGTTGACTTTCAAGAAATGTACAGTTTGAAAAACTTTGTTTCTGAAGGCGGGAAAAGTTAAAGGTTTTATAAGGCCTATATCTAAAGCTCCTAAAGGAGCAGATGGCTACATTTTGAATATGTGATATGGAACCACTCACCATCATACATATTTCATTTGGAAGCAGCTAGTGTATTCTCTCTTGAAGATATGCTCATATTCAACTCCTAAGAAACTTAGAGTGCCAAAGCTTGAAATCGTCATATATGTATTTCACAAGCTCTGAATGCGGTTTCTGGCAAATAGGCATACCCCTGATAGAGTATCGGCCCACCATCTAACCGTTTCCTTTTGGATGAAATTTGAGTGTTGACTTTCAAGAAATGCACAGTTTGAAAAACTTTGTTTCTGAAGGCGGGAAAAGTTAAAGGTTTTATAAAGCCTATATCTAAAGCTCCTAAAGGAGCAGATGGCTACATTTTGAATATGTGATATGGAACCACTCACCATCATACATATTTCATTTGGAAGCAGCTAGTGTATTCTCTCTTGAAGATATGCTCATATTCAACTCCTAAGAAAATTAGAGTGCCGAAACCGGAAATCGTCATATATGTATTTCACAAGCTCTGAATGCGGTTTCTGGCAAATGGAAATACCCCTGATAGAGTATCGGCCCACCATCAAACCGTTTCCTTTTGGATCAAATTTGAGTGTTGACTTTCAAGAAATGCACAGTTTGAAAAACTTTGTGTCTGAAGGCGGGAAAAGTTAAAGGTTTTATAAAGCCTATATCTAAAGCTCCTAAAGGAGCAGATGGCTGCATTTTGAATATGTGATATGGAACCACTCACCATCATACATATTTCATTTGGAAGCAGCTAGTGTATTCTCTCTTGAAGATATGCTCATATTCAACTCCTAAGAAACTTAGTGTGCCGAAGCGTGAAATCGTCATATATGTATTTCACATGCTCTGTATGCGGTTTTTGGCAAATGGAAATACACCTGATAGAGTATCGGCCCACCATCAAACCGTTTCCTTTTGGATCAAATTTGAGTGTTGACTTTCAAGAAATGCACAGTTTGAAAAACTTTGTGTCTGAAGGCGGGAAAAGTTAAAGGTTTTATAAAGCCTATATCTAAAGCTCCTAAAGGAGCAGATGGCTGCATTTTGAATATGTGATATGGAACCACTCACCATCATACATATTTCATTTGGAAGCAGCTAGTGTATTCTCTCTTGAAGATATGCTCATATTCAACTCCTAAGAAACTTAGAGTGCCATAGCTTGAAATCGTCATATATGTATTTCACAAGCTCTGAATGCGGTTTCTGGCAAATAGGCATACCCCTGATAGAGTATCGGCCCACCATCTAACCGTTTCCTTTTGGATGAAATTTGAGTGTTGACTTTCAAGAAATGCACAGTTTGAAAAACTTTGTTTCTGAAGGCGGGAAAAGTTAAAGGTTTTATAAAGCCTATATCTAAAGCTCCTAAAGGAGCAGATGGCTACATTTTGAATATGTGATATGGAACCACTCACCATCATACATATTTCATTTGGAAGCAGCTAGTGTATTCTCTCTTGAAGATATGCTCATATTCAACTCCTAAGAAAATTAGAGTGCCGAAACCGGAAATCGTCATATATGTATTTCACAAGCTCTGAATGCGGTTTCTGGCAAATGGAAATACCCCTGATAGAGTATCGGCCCACCATCAAACCGTTTCCTTTTGGATCAAATTTGAGTGTTGACTTTCAAGAAATGCACAGTTTGAAAAACTTTGTGTCTGAAGGCGGGAAAAGTTAAAGGTTTTATAAAGCCTATATCTAAAGCTCCTAAAGGAGCAGATGGCTGCATTTTGAATATGTGATATGGAACCACTCACCATCATACATATTTCATTTGGAAGCAGCTAGTGTATTCTCTCTTGAAGATATGCTCATATTCAACTCCTAAGAAACTTAGTGTGCCGAAGCGTGAAATCGTCATATATGTATTTCACATGCTCTGTATGCGGTTTTTGGCAAATGGAAATACACCTGATAGAGTATCGGCCCACCATCAAACCGTTTCCTTTTGGATCAAATTTGAGTGTTGACTTTCAAGAAATGCACAGTTTGAAAAACTTTGGGTCTGAAGGCGGGAAAAGTTAAAGGTTTTATAAAGCCTATATCTAAAGCTCCTAAAGGAGCAGATGGCTGCATTTTGAATATGTGATATGGAACCACTCACCATCATACATATTTCATTTGGAAGCAGCTAGTGTATTCTCTCTTGAAGATATGCTCATATTCAACTCCTAAGAAACTTAGAATGCCATAGCTTGAAATCGTCATATATGTATTTCACAAGCTCTGAATGCGGTTTCTGGCAAATAGGCATACCCCTGATAGAGTATCGGCCCACCATCTAACCGTTTCCTTTTGGATGAAATTTGAGTGTTGACTTTCAAGAAATGTACAGTTTGAAAAACTTTGTTTCTGAAGGCGGGAAAAGTTAAAGGTTTTATAAGGCCTATATCTAAAGCTCCTAAAGGAGCAGATGGCTACATTTTGAATATGTGATATGGAACCACTCACCATCATACATATTTCATTTGGAAGCAGCTAGTGTATTCTCTCTTGAAGATATGCTCATATTCAACTCCTAAGAAACTTAGAGTGCCGAAACGGGAAATCGTCATATATGTATTTCACAAGCTCTGAATGCGGTTTCTGGCAAATGGAAATACCCCTGATAGAGTATCGGCCCACCATCAAACCGTTTCCTTTTGGATCAAATTTGAGTGTTGACTTTCAAGAAATGCACAGTTTGAAAAACTTTGTTTCTGAAGGCGGGAAAAGTTAAAGGTTTTATAAAGCCTATATCTAAAGCTCCTAAAGGAGCAGATGGCTACATTTTGAATATGTGATATGGAACCACTCACCATCATACATATTTCATTTGGAAGCAGCTAGTGTATTCTCTCTTGAAGATATGCTCATATTCAACTCCTAAGAAACTTAGAGTGCCAAAGCTTGAAATCGTCATATATGTATTTCACAAGCTCTGAATGCGGTTTCTGGCAAATAGGCATACCCCTGATAGAGTATCGGCCCACCATCTAACCGTTTCCTTTTGGATGAAATTTGAGTGTTGACTTTCAAGAAATGCACAGTTTGAAAAACTTTGTTTCTGAAGGCGGGAAAAGTTAAAGGTTTTATAAAGCCTATATCTAAAGCTCCTAAAGGAGCAGATGGCTACATTTTGAATATGTGATATGGAACCACTCACCATCATACATATTTCATTTGGAAGCAGCTAGTGTATTCTCTCTTGAAGATATGCTCATATTCAACTCCTAAGAAAATTAGAGTGCCGAAACCGGAAATCGTCATATATGTATTTCACAAGCTCTGAATGCGGTTTCTGGCAAATGGAAATACCCCTGATAGAGTATCGGCCCACCATCAAACCGTTTCCTTTTGGATCAAATTTGAGTGTTGACTTTCAAGAAATGCACAGTTTGAAAAACTTTGTGTCTGAAGGCGGGAAAAGTTAAAGGTTTTATAAAGCCTATATCTAAAGCTCCTAAAGGAGCAGATGGCTACATTTTGAATATGTGATATGGAACCACTCACCATCATACATATTTCATTTGGAAGCAGCTAGTGTATTCTCTCTTGAAGATATGCTCATATTCAACTCCTAAGAAACTTAGAGTGCCGAAACGGGAAATCGTCATATATGTATTTCACAAGCTCTGAATGCGGTTTCTGGCAAATGGAAATACCCCTGATAGAGTATCGGCCCACCATCAAACCGTTTCCTTTTGGATCAAATTTGAGTGTTGACTTTCAAGAAATGCACAGTTTGAAAAACTTTGTGTCTGAAGGCGGGAAAAGTTAAAGGTTTTATAAAGCCTATATCTAAAGCTCCTAAAGGAGCAGATGGCTGCATTTTGAATATGTGATATGGAACCACTCACCATCATACATATTTCATTTGGAAGCAGCTAGTGTATTCTCTCTTGAAGATATGCTCATATTCAACTCCTAAGAAACTTAGTGTGCCGAAGCGTGAAATCGTCATATATGTATTTCACATGCTCTGTATGCGGTTTTTGGCAAATGGAAATACACCTGATAGAGTATCGGCCCACCATCAAACCGTTTCCTTTTGGATGAAATTTGAGTGTTGACTTTCAAGAAATGCACAGTTTGAAAAACTTTGTTTCTGAAGGCGGGAAAAGTTAAAGGTTTTATAAAGCCTATATCTAAAGCTCCTAAAAGAGCAGATGGCTACATTTTGAATATGTGATATGGAACCACTCACCATCATACATATTTCATTTGGAAGCAGCTAGTGTATTCTCTCTTGAAGATATGCTCATATTCAACTCCTAAGAAACTTAGTGTGCCGAAGCATGAAATCGTCATATATATGTATTTCACATGCTCTGTATGCGGTTTTTGGCAAATGGAAATACACCTGATAGAGTATCGGCCCACCATCAAACCGTTTCCTTTTGGATCAAATTTGAGTGTTGACTTTCAAGAAATGCACAGTTTGAAAAACTTTGTGTCTGAAGGCGGGAAAAGTTAAAGGTTTTATAAAGCCTATATCTAAAGCTCCTAAAGGAGCAGATGGCTGCATTTTGAATATGTGATATGGAACCACTCACCATCATACATATTTCATTTGGAAGCAGCTAGTGTATTCTCTCTTGAAGATATGCTCATATTCAACTCCTAAGAAACTTAGAGTGCCATAGCTTGAAATCGTCATATATGTATTTCACAAGCTCTGAATGCGGTTTCTGGCAAATAGGCATACCCCTGATAGAGTATCGGCCCACCATCTAACCGTTTCCTTTTGGATGAAATTTGAGTGTTGACTTTCAAGAAATGCACAGTTTGAAAAACTTTGTTTCTGAAGGCGGGAAAAGTTAAAGGTTTTATAAGGCCTATATCTAAAGCTCCTAAAGGAGCAGATGGCTACATTTTGAATATGTGATATGGAACCACTCACCATCATACATATTTCATTTGGAAGCAGCTAGTGTATTCTCTCTTGAAGATATGCTCATATTCAACTCCTAAGAAACTTAGAGTGCCAAAGCTTGAAATCGTCATATATGTATTTCACAAGCTCTGAATGCGGTTTCTGGCAAATAGGCATACCCCTGATAGAGTATCGGCCCACCATCTAACCGTTTCCTTTTGGATGAAATTTGAGTGTTGACTTTCAAGAAATGCACAGTTTGAAAAACTTTGTTTCTGAAGGCGGGAAAAGTTAAAGGTTTTATAAAGCCTATATCTAAAGCTCCTAAAGGAGCAGATGGCTACATTTTGAATATGTGATATGGAACCACTCACCATCATACATATTTCATTTGGAAGCAGCTAGTGTATTCTCTCTTGAAGATATGCTCATATTCAACTCCTAAGAAAATTAGAGTGCCGAAACCGGAAATCGTCATATATGTATTTCACAAGCTCTGAATGCGGTTTCTGGCAAATGGAAATACCCCTGATAGAGTATCGGCCCACCATCAAACCGTTTCCTTTTGGATCAAATTTGAGTGTTGACTTTCAAGAAATGCACAGTTTGAAAAACTTTGTTTCTGAAGGCGGGAAAAGTTAAAGGTTTTATAAGGCCTATATCTAAAGCTCCTAAAGGAGCAGATGGCTACATTTTGAATATGTGATATGGAACCACTCACCATCATACATATTTCATTTGGAAGCAGCTAGTGTATTCTCTCTTGAAGATATGCTCATATTCAACTCCTAAGAAACTTAGAGTGCCAAAGCTTGAAATCGTCATATATGTATTTCACAAGCTCTGAATGCGGTTTCTGGCAAATAGGCATACCCCTGATAGAGTATCGGCCCACCATCTAACCGTTTCCTTTTGGATGAAATTTGAGTGTTGACTTTCAAGAAATGCACAGTTTGAAAAACTTTGTTTCTGAAGGCGGGAAAAGTTAAAGGTTTTATAAAGCCTATATCTAAAGCTCCTAAAGGAGCAGATGGCTACATTTTGAATATGTGATATGGAACCACTCACCATCATACATATTTCATTTGGAAGCAGCTAGTGTATTCTCTCTTGAAGATATGCTCATATTCAACTCCTAAGAAAATTAGAGTGCCGAAACCGGAAATCGTCATATATGTATTTCACAAGCTCTGAATGCGGTTTCTGGCAAATGGAAATACCCCTGATAGAGTATCGGCCCACCATCAAACCGTTTCCTTTTGGATCAAATTTGAGTGTTGACTTTCAAGAAATGCACAGTTTGAAAAACTTTGTGTCTGAAGGCGGGAAAAGTTAAAGGTTTTATAAAGCCTATATCTAAAGCTCCTAAAGGAGCAGATGGCTACATTTTGAATATGTGATATGGAACCACTCACCATCATACATATTTCATTTGGAAGCAGCTAGTGTATTCTCTCTTGAAGATATGCTCATATTCAACTCCTAAGAAACTTAGAGTGCCGAAACGGGAAATCGTCATATATGTATTTCACAAGTTCTGAATGCGGTTTCTGGCAAATGGAAATACCCCTGATAGAGTATCGGCCCACCATCAAACCGTTTCCTTTTGGATGAAATTTGAGTGTTGACTTTCAAGAAATGCACAGTTTGAAAAACTTTGTTCTGAAGGCGGGAAAAGTTAAAGGTTTTATAAAGCCTATATCTAAAGCTCCTAAAGGAGCAGATGGCTGCATTTTGAATATGTGATATGGAACCACTCACCATCATACATATTTCATTTGGAAGCAGCTAGTGTATTCTCTCTTGAAGATATGCTCATATTCAACTCCTAAGAAACTTAGAGTGCCAAAGCTTGAAATCGTCATATATGTATTTCACAAGCTCTGAATGCGGTTTCTGGCAAATAGGCATACCCCTGATAGAGTATCGGCCCACCATCTAACCGTTTCCTTTTGGATGATATTTGAGTGTTGACTTTCAAGAAATGTACAGTTTGAAAAACTTTGTTTCTGAAGGCGGGAAAAGTTAAAGGTTTTATAAGGCCTATATCTAAAGCTCCTAAAGGAGCAGATGGCTACATTTTGAATATGTGATATGGAACCACTCACCATCATACATATTTCATTTGGAAGCAGCTAGTGTATTCTCTCTTGAAGATATGCTCATATTCAACTCCTAAGAAACTTAGAGTGCCAAAGCTTGAAATCGTCATATATGTATTTCACAAGCTCTGAATGCGGTTTCTGGCAAATAGGCATACCCCTGATAGAGTATCGGCCCACCATCTAACCGTTTCCTTTTGGATGAAATTTGAGTGTTGACTTTCAAGAAATGCACAGTTTGAAAAACTTTGTTTCTGAAGGCGGGAAAAGTTAAAGGTTTTATAAAGCCTATATCTAAAGCTCCTAAAGGAGCAGATGGCTACATTTTGAATATGTGATATGGAACCACTCACCATCATACATATTTCATTTGGAAGCAGCTAGTGTATTCTCTCTTGAAGATATGCTCATAATCAACTCCTAAGAAAATTAGAGTGCCGAAACCGGAAATCGTCATATATGTATTTCACAAGCTCTGAATGCGGTTTCTGGCAAATGGAAATACCCCTGATAGAGTATCGGCCCACCATCAAACCGTTTCCTTTTGGATCAAATTTGAGTGTTGACTTTCAAGAAATGCACAGTTTGAAAAACTTTGTGTCTGAAGGCGGGAAAAGTTAAAGGTTTTATAAGGCCTATATCTAAAGCTCCTAAAGGAGCAGATGGCTGCATTTTGAATATGTGATATGGAACCACTCACCATCATACATATTTCATTTGGAAGCAGCTAGTGTATTCTCTCTTGAAGATATGCTCATATTCAACTCCTAAGAAACTTAGTGTGCCGAAGCGTGAAATCGTCATATATGTATTTCACATGCTCTGTATGCGGTTTTTGGCAAATGGAAATACACCTGATAGAGTATTGGCCCACCATCAAACCGTTTCCTTTTGGATGAAATTTGAGTGTTGACTTTCAAGAAATGCACAGTTTGAAAAACTTTGTGTCTGAAGGCGGGAAAAGTTAAAGGTTTTATAAAGCCTATATCTAAAGCTCCTAAAGGAGCAGATGGCTGCATTTTGAATATGTGATATGGAACCACTCACCATCATACATATTTCATTTGGAAGCAGCTAGTGTATTCTCTCTTGAAGATATGCTCATATTCAACTCCTAAGAAACTTAGATTGCCAAAGCTTGAAATCGTCATATATGTATTTCACAAGCTCTGAATGCGGTTTCTGGCAAATGGGCATACCCCTGATAGAGTATCGGCCCACCATCAAACCTTTTCCTTTTGGATCAAATTTGAGTGTTGACTTTCAAAAAATGCACAGTTTGAAAAACTTTGTTTCTGAAGGCGGGAAAAGTTAAAGGTTTTATAAAGCCTATATCTAAAGCTCCTAAAAGAGCAGATGGCTACATTTTGAATATGTGATATGGAACCACTCACCATCATACATATTTCATTTGGAAGCAGCTAGTGTATTCTCTCTTGAAGATATGCTCATATTCAACTCCTAAGAAACTTAGTGTGCCGAAGCGTGAAATCGTCATATATGTATTTCACATGCTCTGTATGCGGTTTTTGGCAAATGGAAATACACCTGATAGAGTATCGGCCCACCATCAAACCGTTTCCTTTTGGATCAAATTTGAGTGTTGACTTTCAAGAAATGCACAGTTTGAAAAACTTTGTGTCTGAAGGCGGGAAAAGTTAAAGGTTTTATAAAGCCTATATCTAAAGCTCCTAAAGGAGCATATGGCTGCATTTTGAATATGTGATATGGAACCACTCACCATCATACATATTTCATTTGGAAGCAGCTAGTGTATTCTCTCTTGAAGATATGCTCATATTCAACTCCTAAGAAACTTAGAGTGCCATAGCTTGAAATCGTCATATATGTATTTCACAAGCTCTGAATGCGGTTTCTGGCAAATAGGCATACCCCTGATAGAGTATCGGCCCACCATCTAACCGTTTCCTTTTGGATGAAATTTGAGTGTTGACTTTCAAGAAATGTACAGTTTGAAAAACTTTGTTTCTGAAGGCGGGAAAAGTTAAAGGTTTTATAAGGCCTATATCTAAAGCTCCTAAAGGAGCAGATGGCTACATTTTGAATATGTGATATGGAACCACTCACCATCATACATATTTCATTTGGAAGCAGCTAGTGTATTCTCTCTTAAAGATATGCTCATATTCAACTCCTAAGAAACTTAGAGTGCCGAAACGGGAAATCGTCATATATGTATTTCACAAGCTCTGAATGCGGTTTCTGGCAAATGGAAATACCCCTGATAGAGTATCGGCCCACCATCAAACCGTTTCCTTTTGGATCAAATTTGAGTGTTGACTTTCAAGAAATGCACAGTTTGAAAAACTTTGTTTCTGAAGGCGGGAAAAGTTAAAGGTTTTATAAGGCCTATATCTAAAGCTCCTAAAGGAGCAGATGGCTACATTTTGAATATGTGATATGGAACCACTCACCATCATACATATTTCATTTGGAAGCAGCTAGTGTATTCTCTCTTGAAGATATGCTCATATTCAACTCCTAAGAAACTTAGAGTGCCAAAGCTTGAAATCGTCATATATGTATTTCACAAGCTCTGAATGCGGTTTCTGGCAAATAGGCATACCCCTGATAGAGTATCGGCCCACCATCTAACCGTTTCCTTTTGGATGAAATTTGAGTGTTGACTTTCAAGAAATGCACAGTTTGAAAAACTTTGTTTCTGAAGGCGGGAAAAGTTAAAGGTTTTATAAAGCCTATATCTAAAGCTCCTAAAGGAGCAGATGGCTACATTTTGAATATGTGATATGGAACCACTCACCATCATACATATTTCATTTGGAAGCAGCTAGTGTATTCTCTCTTGAAGATATGCTCATATTCAACTCCTAAGAAAATTAGAGTGCCGAAACCGGAAATCGTCATATATGTATTTCACAAGCTCTGAATGCGGTTTCTGGCAAATGGAAATACCCCTGATAGAGTATCGGCCCACCATCAAACCGTTTCCTTTTGGATCAAATTTGAGTGTTGACTTTCAAGAAATGCACAGTTTGAAAAACTTTGTGTCTGAAGGCGGGAAAAGTTAAAGGTTTTATAAAGCCTATATCTAAAGCTCCTAAAGGAGCAGATGGCTGCATTTTGAATATGTGATATGGAACCACTCACCATCATACATATTTCATTTGGAAGCAGCTAGTGTATTCTCTCTTGAAGATATGCTCATATTCAACTCCTAAGAAACTTAGAGTGCCAAAGCTTGAAATCGTCATATATGTATTTCACAAGCTCTGGATGCGGTTTCTGGCAAAAGGGCATACCCCTGATAGAGTATCGGCCCACCATCAAACCTTTTCCTTTTGGATCAAATTTGAGTGTTGACTTTCAAAAAATGCACAGTTTGAAAAACTTTGTTTCTGAAGGCGGGAAAAGTTAAAGGTTTTATAAAGCCTATATCTAAAGCTCCTAAAGGAGCAGATGGCTGCATTTTGAATATGTGATATGGAACCACTCACCATCATACATATTTCATTTGGAAGCAGCTAGTGTATTCTCTCTTGAAGATATGCTCATATTCATCTCCTAAGAAACTTAGAGTGCCATTGCTTGAAATCGTCATATATGTATTTCACAAGCTCTGAATGCGGTTTCTGGCAAATAGGCATACCCCTGATAGAGTATCGGCCCACCATCTAACCGTTTCCTTTTGGATGAAATTTGAGTGTTGACTTTCAAGAAATGTACAGTTTGAAAAACTTTGTTTCTGAAGGCGGGAAAAGTTAAAGGTTTTATAAGGCCTATATCTAAAGCTCCTAAAGGAGCAGATGGCTACATTTTGAATATATGATATGGAACCACTCACCATCATACATATTTCATTTGGAAGCAGCTAGTGTATTCTCTCTTGAAGATATGCTCATATTCAACTCCTAAGAAACTTAGAGTGCCGAAACCGGAAATCGTCATATATGTATTTCACAAGCTCTGAATGCGGTTTCTGGCAAATGGAAATACCCCTGATAGAGTATCGGCCCACCATCAAACCGTTTCCTTTTGGATCAAATTTGAGTGTTGACTTTCTAGAAATGCACAGTTTGAAAAACTTTGTGTCTGAAGGCGGGAAAAGTTAAAGGTTTTATAAAGCCTATATCTAAAGCTCCTAAAGGAGCAGATGGCTGCATTTTGAATATGTGATATGGAACCACTCACCATCATACATATTTCATTTGGAAGCAGCTAGTGTATTCTCTCTTGAAGATATACTCATATTCAACTCCTAAGAAACTTAGAGTGCCGAAACGGGAAATCGTCATATATGTATTTCACAAGCTCTGAATGCGGTTTCTGGCAAATGGAAATACCCCTGATAGAGTATCGGCCCACCATCAAACCGTTTCCTTTTGGATGAAATTTGAGTGTTGACTTTCAAGAAATGCACAGTTTGAAAAACTTTGTTCTGAAGGCGGGAAAAGTTAAAGGTTTTATAAAGCCTATATCTAAAGCTCCTAAAGGAGCAGATGGCTGCATTTTGAATATGTGATATGGAACCACTCACCATCATACATATTTCATTTGGAAGCAGCTAGTGTATTCTCTCTTGAAGATATGCTCATATTCAACTCCTAAGAAACTTAGAGTGCCAAAGCTTGAAATCGTCATATATGTATTTCACAAGCTCTGAATGCGGTTTCTGGCAAATAGGCATACCCCTGATAGAGTATCGGCCCACCATCTAACCGTTTCCTTTTGGATGAAATTTGAGTGTTGACTTTCAAGAAATGTACAGTTTGAAAAACTTTGTTTCTGAAGGCGGGAAAAGTTAAAGGTTTTATAAGGCCTATATCTAAAGCTCCTAAAGGAGCAGATGGCTACATTTTGAATATGTGATATGGAACCACTCACCATCATACATATTTCATTTGGAAGCAGCTAGTGTATTCTCTCTTGAAGATATGCTCATATTCAACTCCTAAGAAACTTAGAGTGCCAAAGCTTGAAATCGTCATATATGTATTTCACAAGCTCTGAATGCGGTTTCTGGCAAATAGGCATACCCCTGATAGAGTATCGGCCCACCATCTAACCGTTTCCTTTTGGATGAAATTTGAGTGTTGACTTTCAAGAAATGCACAGTTTGAAAAACTTTGTTTCTGAAGGCGGGAAAAGTTAAAGGTTTTATAAAGCCTATATCTAAAGCTCCTAAAGGAGCAGATGGCTACATTTTGAATATGTGATATGGAACCACTCACCATCATACATATTTCATTTGGAAGCAGCTAGTGTATTCTCTCTTGAAGATATGCTCATAATCAACTCCTAAGAAAATTAGAGTGCCGAAACCGGAAATCGTCATATATGTATTTCACAAGCTCTGAATGCGGTTTCTGGCAAATGGAAATACCCCTGATAGAGTATCGGCCCACCATCAAACCGTTTCCTTTTGGATCAAATTTGAGTGTTGACTTTCAAGAAATGCACAGTTTGAAAAACTTTGTGTCTGAAGGCGGGAAAAGTTAAAGGTTTTATAAGGCCTATATCTAAAGCTCCTAAAGGAGCAGATGGCTGCATTTTGAATATGTGATATGGAACCACTCACCATCATACATATTTCATTTGGAAGCAGCTAGTGTATTCTCTCTTGAAGATATGCTCATATTCAACTCCTAAGAAACTTAGTGTGCCGAAGCGTGAAATCGTCATATATGTATTTCACATGCTCTGTATGCGGTTTTTGGCAAATGGAAATACACCTGATAGAGTATTGGCCCACCATCAAACCGTTTCCTTTTGGATGAAATTTGAGTGTTGACTTTCAAGAAATGCACAGTTTGAAAAACTTTGTGTCTGAAGGCGGGAAAAGTTAAAGGTTTTATAAAGCCTATATCTAAAGCTCCTAAAGGAGCAGATGGCTGCATTTTGAATATGTGATATGGAACCACTCACCATCATACATATTTCATTTGGAAGCAGCTAGTGTATTCTCTCTTGAAGATATGCTCATATTCAACTCCTAAGAAACTTAGAGTGCCAAAGCTTGAAATCGTCATATATGTATTTCACAAGCTCTGAATGCGGTTTCTGGCAAATGGAAATACCCCTGATAGAGTATCGGCCCACCATCTAACCGTTTCCTTTTGGATGAAATTTGAGTGTTGACTTTCAAGAAATGCACAGTTTGAAAAACTTTGTTTCTGAAGGCGGGAAAAGTTAAAGGTTTTATAAAGCCTATATCTAAAGCTCCTAAAGGAGCAGATGGCTACATTTTGAATATGTGATATGGAACCACTCACCATCATACATATTTCATTTGGAAGCAGCTAGTGTATTCTCTCTTGAAGATATGCTCATATTCAACTCCTAAGAAAATTAGAGTGCCGAAACCGGAAATCGTCATATATGTATTTCACAAGCTCTGAATGCGGTTTCTGGCAAATGGAAATACCCCTGATAGAGTATCGGCCCACCATCAAACCGTTTCCTTTTGGATCAAATTTGAGTGTTGACTTTCAAGAAATGCACAGTTTGAAAAACTTTGTGTCTGAAGGCGGGAAAAGTTAAAGGTTTTATAAAGCCTATATCTAAAGCTCCTAAAGGAGCAGATGGCTACATTTTGAATATGTGATATGGAACCACTCACCATCATACATATTTCATTTGGAAGCAGCTAGTGTATTCTCTCTTGAAGATATGCTCATATTCAACTCCTAAGAAACTTAGAGTGCCGAAACGGGAAATCGTCATATATGTATTTCACAAGCTCTGAATGCGGTTTCTGGCAAATGGAAATACCCCTGATAGAGTATCGGCCCACCATCAAACCGTTTCCTTTTGGATCAAATTTGAGTGTTGACTTTCAAGAAATGTACAGTTTGAAAAACTTTGTTTCTGAAGGCGGGAAAAGTTAAAGGTTTTATAAGGCCTATATCTAAAGCTCCTAAAGGAGCAGATGGCTACATTTTGAATATGTGATATGGAACCACTCACCATCATACATATTTCATTTGGAAGCAGCTAGTGTATTCTCTCTTGAAGATATGCTCATATTCAACTCCTAAGAAACTTAGAGTGCCAAAGCTTGAAATCGTCATATATGTATTTCACAAGCTCTGAATGCGGTTTCTGGCAAATGGAAATACCCCTGATAGAGTATCGGCCCACCATCTAACCGTTTCCTTTTGGATGAAATTTGAGTGTTGACTTTCAAGAAATGCACAGTTTGAAAAACTTTGTTTCTGAAGGCGGGAAAAGTTAAAGGTTTTATAAAGCCTATATCTAAAGCTCCTAAAGGAGCAGATGGCTACATTTTGAATATGTGATATGGAACCACTCACCATCATACATATTTCATTTGGAAGCAGCTAGTGTATTCTCTCTTGAAGATATGCTCATATTCAACTCCTAAGAAAATTAGAGTGCCGAAACCGGAAATCGTCATATATGTATTTCACAAGCTCTGAATGCGGTTTCTGGCAAATGGAAATACCCCTGATAGAGTATCGGCCCACCATCAAACCGTTTCCTTTTGGATCAAATTTGAGTGTTGACTTTCAAGAAATGCACAGTTTGAAAAACTTTGTGTCTGAAGGCGGGAAAAGTTAAAGGTTTTATAAAGCCTATATCTAAAGCTCCTAAAGGAGCAGATGGCTACATTTTGAATATGTGATATGGAACCACTCACCATCATACATATTTCATTTGGAAGCAGCTAGTGTATTCTCTCTTGAAGATATGCTCATATTCAACTCCTAAGAAACTTAGAGTGCCGAAACGGGAAATCGTCATATATGTATTTCACAAGCTCTGAATGCGGTTTCTGGCAAATGGAAATACCCCTGATAGAGTATCGGCCCACCATCAAACCGTTTCCTTTTGGATGAAATTTGAGTGTTGACTTTCAAGAAATGTACAGTTTGAAAAACTTTGTTTCTGAAGGCGGGAAAAGTTAAAGGTTTTATAAGGCCTATATCTAAAGCTCCTAAAGGAGCAGATGGCTACATTTTGAATATGTGATATGGAACCACTCACCATCATACATATTTCATTTGGAAGCAGCTAGTGTATTCTCTCTTGAAGATATGCTCATATTCAACTCCTAAGAAACTTAGAGTGCCAAAGCTTGAAATCGTCATATATGTATTTCACAAGCTCTGAATGCGGTTTCTGGCAAATAGGCATACCCCTGATAGAGTATCGGCCCACCATCTAACCGTTTCCTTTTGGATGAAATTTGAGTGTTGACTTTCAAGAAATGCACAGTTTGAAAAACTTTGTTTCTGAAGGCGGGAAAAGTTAAAGGTTTTATAAAGCCTATATCTAAAGCTCCTAAAGGAGCAGATGGCTACATTTTGAATATGTGATATGGAACCACTCACCATCATACATATTTCATTTGGAAGCAGCTAGTGTATTCTCTCTTGAAGATATGCTCATAATCAACTCCTAAGAAAATTAGAGTGCCGAAACCGGAAATCGTCATATATGTATTTCACAAGCTCTGAATGCGGTTTCTGGCAAATGGAAATACCCCTGATAGAGTATCGGCCCACCATCAAACCGTTTCCTTTTGGATCAAATTTGAGTGTTGACTTTCAAGAAATGCACAGTTTGAAAAACTTTGTGTCTGAAGGCGGGAAAAGTTAAAGGTTTTATAAGGCCTATATCTAAAGCTCCTAAAGGAGCAGATGGCTGCATTTTGAATATGTGATATGGAACCACTCACCATCATACATATTTCATTTGGAAGCAGCTAGTGTATTCTCTCTTGAAGATATGCTCATATTCAACTCCTAAGAAACTTAGTGTGCCGAAGCGTGAAATCGTCATATATGTATTTCACATGCTCTGTATGCGGTTTTTGGCAAATGGAAATACACCTGATAGAGTATTGGCCCACCATCAAACCGTTTCCTTTTGGATGAAATTTGAGTGTTGACTTTCAAGAAATGCACAGTTTGAAAAACTTTGTGTCTGAAGGCGGGAAAAGTTAAAGGTTTTATAAAGCCTATATCTAAAGCTCCTAAAGGAGCAGATGGCTGCATTTTGAATATGTGATATGGAACCACTCACCATCATACATATTTCATTTGGAAGCAGCTAGTGTATTCTCTCTTGAAGATATGCTCATATTCAACTCCTAAGAAACTTAGAGTGCCAAAGCTTGAAATCGTCATATATGTATTTCACAAGCTCTGAATGCGGTTTCTGGCAAATGGGCATACCCCTGATAGAGTATCGGCCCACCATCAAACCTTTTCCTTTTGGATCAAATTTGAGTGTTGACTTTCAAAAAATGCACAGTTTGAAAAACTTTGTTTCTGAAGGCGGGAAAAGTTAAAGGTTTTATAAAGCCTATATCTAAAGCTCCTAAAAGAGCAGATGGCTACATTTTGAATATGTGATATGGAACCACTCACCATCATACATATTTCATTTGGAAGCAGCTAGTGTATTCTCTCTTGAAGATATGCTCATATTCAACTCCTAAGAAACTTAGTGTGCCGAAGCGTGAAATCGTCATATATGTATTTCACATGCTCTGTATGCGGTTTTTGGCAAATGGAAATACACCTGATAGAGTATCGGCCCACCATCAAACCGTTTCCTTTTGGATCAAATTTGAGTGTTGACTTTCAAGAAATGCACAGTTTGAAAAACTTTGTGTCTGAAGGCGGGAAAAGTTAAAGGTTTTATAAAGCCTATATCTAAAGCTCCTAAAGGAGCATATGGCTGCATTTTGAATATGTGATATGGAACCACTCACCATCATACATATTTCATTTGGAAGCAGCTAGTGTATTCTCTCTTGAAGATATGCTCATATTCAACTCCTAAGAAACTTAGAGTGCCATAGCTTGAAATCGTCATATATGTATTTCACAAGCTCTGAATGCGGTTTCTGGCAAATAGGCATACCCCTGATAGAGTATCGGCCCACCATCTAACCGTTTCCTTTTGGATGAAATTTGAGTGTTGACTTTCAAGAAATGTACAGTTTGAAAAACTTTGTTTCTGAAGGCGGGAAAAGTTAAAGGTTTTATAAGGCCTATATCTAAAGCTCCTAAAGGAGCAGATGGCTACATTTTGAATATGTGATATGGAACCACTCACCATCATACATATTTCATTTGGAAGCAGCTAGTGTATTCTCTCTTAAAGATATGCTCATATTCAACTCCTAAGAAACTTAGAGTGCCGAAACGGGAAATCGTCATATATGTATTTCACAAGCTCTGAATGCGGTTTCTGGCAAATGGAAATACCCCTGATAGAGTATCGGCCCACCATCAAACCGTTTCCTTTTGGATCAAATTTGAGTGTTGACTTTCAAGAAATGCACAGTTTGAAAAACTTTGTTTCTGAAGGCGGGAAAAGTTAAAGGTTTTATAAGGCCTATATCTAAAGCTCCTAAAGGAGCAGATGGCTACATTTTGAATATGTGATATGGAACCACTCACCATCATACATATTTCATTTGGAAGCAGCTAGTGTATTCTCTCTTGAAGATATGCTCATATTCAACTCCTAAGAAACTTAGAGTGCCAAAGCTTGAAATCGTCATATATGTATTTCACAAGCTCTGAATGCGGTTTCTGGCAAATAGGCATACCCCTGATAGAGTATCGGCCCACCATCTAACCGTTTCCTTTTGGATGAAATTTGAGTGTTGACTTTCAAGAAATGCACAGTTTGAAAAACTTTGTTTCTGAAGGCGGGAAAAGTTAAAGGTTTTATAAAGCCTATATCTAAAGCTCCTAAAGGAGCAGATGGCTACATTTTGAATATGTGATATGGAACCACTCACCATCATACATATTTCATTTGGAAGCAGCTAGTGTATTCTCTCTTGAAGATATGCTCATAATCAACTCCTAAGAAAATTAGAGTGCCGAAACCGGAAATCGTCATATATGTATTTCACAAGCTCTGAATGCGGTTTCTGGCAAATGGAAATACCCCTGATAGAGTATCGGCCCACCATCAAACCGTTTCCTTTTGGATCAAATTTGAGTGTTGACTTTCAAGAAATGCACAGTTTGAAAAACTTTGTGTCTGAAGGCGGGAAAAGTTAAAGGTTTTATAAGGCCTATATCTAAAGCTCCTAAAGGAGCAGATGGCTGCATTTTGAATATGTGATATGGAACCACTCACCATCATACATATTTCATTTGGAAGCAGCTAGTGTATTCTCTCTTGAAGATATGCTCATATTCAACTCCTAAGAAACTTAGTGTGCCGAAGCGTGAAATCGTCATATATGTATTTCACATGCTCTGTATGCGGTTTTTGGCAAATGGAAATACACCTGATAGAGTATTGGCCCACCATCAAACCGTTTCCTTTTGGATGAAATTTGAGTGTTGACTTTCAAGAAATGCACAGTTTGAAAAACTTTGTGTCTGAAGGCGGGAAAAGTTAAAGGTTTTATAAAGCCTATATCTAAAGCTCCTAAAGGAGCAGATGGCTGCATTTTGAATATGTGATATGGAACCACTCACCATCATACATATTTCATTTGGAAGCAGCTAGTGTATTCTCTCTTGAAGATATGCTCATATTCAACTCCTAAGAAACTTAGAGTGCCAAAGCTTGAAATCGTCATATATGTATTTCACAAGCTCTGAATGCGGTTTCTGGCAAATGGGCATACCCCTGATAGAGTATCGGCCCACCATCAAACCTTTTCCTTTTGGATCAAATTTGAGTGTTGACTTTCAAAAAATGCACAGTTTGAAAAACTTTGTTTCTGAAGGCGGGAAAAGTTAAAGGTTTTATAAAGCCTATATCTAAAGCTCCTAAAAGAGCAGATGGCTACATTTTGAATATGTGATATGGAACCACTCACCATCATACATATTTCATTTGGAAGCAGCTAGTGTATTCTCTCTTGAAGATATGCTCATATTCAACTCCTAAGAAACTTAGTGTGCCGAAGCGTGAAATCGTCATATATGTATTTCACATGCTCTGTATGCGGTTTTTGGCAAATGGAAATACACCTGATAGAGTATCGGCCCACCATCAAACCGTTTCCTTTTGGATCAAATTTGAGTGTTGACTTTCAAGAAATGCACAGTTTGAAAAACTTTGTGTCTGAAGGCGGGAAAAGTTAAAGGTTTTATAAAGCCTATATCTAAAGCTCCTAAAGGAGCATATGGCTGCATTTTGAATATGTGATATGGAACCACTCACCATCATACATATTTCATTTGGAAGCAGCTAGTGTATTCTCTCTTGAAGATATGCTCATATTCAACTCCTAAGAAACTTAGAGTGCCATAGCTTGAAATCGTCATATATGTATTTCACAAGCTCTGAATGCGGTTTCTGGCAAATAGGCATACCCCTGATAGAGTATCGGCCCACCATCTAACCGTTTCATTTTGGATGAAATTTGAGTGTTGACTTTCAAGAAATGTACAGTTTGAAAAACTTTGTTTCTGAAGGCGGGAAAAGTTAAAGGTTTTATAAGGCCTATATCTAAAGCTCCTAAAGGAGCAGATGGCTACATTTTGAATATGTGATATGGAACCACTCACCATCATACATATTTCATTTGGAAGCAGCTAGTGTATTCTCTCTTAAAGATATGCTCATATTCAACTCGTAAGAAACTTAGAGTGCCGAAACGGGAAATCGTCATATATGTATTTCACAAGCTCTGAATGCGGTTTCTGGCAAATGGAAATACCCCTGATAGAGTATCGGCCCACCATCAAACCGTTTCCTTTTGGATCAAATTTGAGTGTTGACTTTCAAGAAATGCACAGTTTGAAAAACTTTGTTTCTGAAGGCGGGAAAAGTTAAAGGTTTTATAAGGCCTATATCTAAAGCTCCTAAAGGAGCAGATGGCTACATTTTGAATATGTGATATGGAACCACTCACCATCATACATATTTCATTTGGAAGCAGCTAGTGTATTCTCTCTTGAAGATATGCTCATATTCAACTCCTAAGAAACTTAGAGTGCCAAAGCTTGAAATCGTCATATATGTATTTCACAAGCTCTGAATGCGGTTTCTGGCAAATAGGCATACCCCTGATAGAGTATCGGCCCACCATCTAACCGTTTCCTTTTGGATGAAATTTGAGTGTTGACTTTCAAGAAATGCACAGTTTGAAAAACTTTGTTTCTGAAGGCGGGAAAAGTTAAAGGTTTTATAAAGCCTATATCTAAAGCTCCTAAAGGAGCAGATGGCTACATTTTGAATATGTGATATGGAACCACTCACCATCATACATATTTCATTTGGAAGCAGCTAGTGTATTCTCTCTTGAAGATATGCTCATATTCAACTCCTAAGAAAATTAGAGTGCCGAAACCGGAAATCGTCATATATGTATTTCACAAGCTCTGAATGCGGTTTCTGGCAAATGGAAATACCCCTGATAGAGTATCGGCCCACCATCAAACCGTTTCCTTTTGGATCAAATTTGAGTGTTGACTTTCAAGAAATGCACAGTTTGAAAAACTTTGTTTCTGAAGGCGGGAAAAGTTAAAGGTTTTATAAAGCCTATATCTAAAGCTCCTAAAGGAGCAGATGGCTGCATTTTGAATATGTGATATGGAACCACTCACCATCATACATATTTCATTTGGAAGCAGCTAGTGTATTCTCTCTTGAAGATATGCTCATATTCAACTCCTAAGAAACTTAGAGTGCCAAAGCTTGAAATCGTCATATATGTATTTCACAAGCTCTGGATGCGGTTTCTGGCAAAAGGGCATACCCCTGATAGAGTATCGGCCCACCATCAAACCTTTTCCTTTTGGATCAAATTTGAGTGTTGACTTTCAAAAAATGCACAGTTTGAAAAACTTTGTTTCTGAAGGCGGGAAAAGTTAAAGGTTTTATAAAGCCTATATCTAAAGCTCCTAAAGGAGCAGATGGCTGCATTTTGAATATGTGATATGGAACCACTCACCATCATACATATTTCATTTGGAAGCAGCTAGTGTATTCTCTCTTGAAGATATGCTCATATTCAACTCCTAAGAAACTTAGAGTGCCATTGCTTGAAATCGTCATATATGTATTTCACAAGCTCTGAATGCGGTTTCTGGCAAATAGGCATACCCCTGATAGAGTATCGGCCCACCATCTAACCGTTTCCTTTTGGATGAAATTTGAGTGTTGACTTTCAAGAAATGTACAGTTTGAAAAACTTTGTTTCTGAAGGCGGGAAAAGTTAAAGGTTTTATAAGGCCTATATCTAAAGCTCCTAAAGGAGCAGATGGCTACATTTTGAATATATGATATGGAACCACTCACCATCATACATATTTCATTTGGAAGCAGCTAGTGTATTCTCTCTTGAAGATATGCTCATATTCAACTCCTAAGAAACTTAGAGTGCCGAAACCGGAAATCGTCATATATGTATTTCACAAGCTCTGAATGCGGTTTCTGGCAAATGGAAATACCCCTGATAGAGTATCGGCCCACCATCAAACCGTTTCCTTTTGGATCAAATTTGAGTGTTGACTTTCAAGAAATGCACAGTTTGAAAAACTTTGTGTCTGAAGGCGGAAAAAGTTAAAGGTTTTATAAAGCCTATATCTAAAGCTCCTAAAGGAGCAGATGGCTGCATTTTGAATATGTGATATGGAACCACTCACCATCATACATATTTCATTTGGAAGCAGCTAGTGTATTCTCTCTTGAAGATATGCTCATATTCAACTCCTAAGAAACTTAGAGTGCCAAAGCTTGAAATCGTCATATATGTATTTCACAAGCTCTGAATGCGGTTTCTGGCAAATAGGCATACCCCTGATAGAGTATCGGCCCACCATCTAACCGTTTCCTTTTGGATCAAATTTGAGTGTTGACTTTCAAGAAATGCACAGTTTGAAAAACTTTGTTTCTGAAGGCGGGAAAAGTTAAAGGTTTTATAAAGCCTATATCTAAAGCTCCTAAAGGAGCAGATGGCTACATTTTGAATATGTGATATGGAACCACTCACCATCATACATATTTCATTTGGAAGCAGCTAGTGTATTCTCTCTTGAAGATATGCTCATATTCAACTCCTAAGAAACTTAGAGTGCCAAAGCTTGAAATCGTCATATATGTATTTCACAAGCTCTGAATGCGGTTTCTGGCAAATAGGCATACCCATGATCGGCCCACCATCAAACCTTTTCCTTTTGGATCAAATTTGAGTGTTGACTTTCAAGAAATGCACAGTTTGAAAAACTTTGTTCTGAAGGCGGGAAAAGTTAAAGGTTTTATAAAGCCTATATCTAAAGCTCCTAAAGGAGCAGATGGCTACATTTTGAATATGTGATATGGAACCACTCACCATCATACATATTTCATTTGGAAGCAGCTAGTGTATTCTCTCTTGAAGATATGCTCATATTCAACTCCTAAGAAACTTAGTGTGCCGAAGCGTGAAATCGTCATATATGTATTTCACATGCTCTGTATGCGGTTTTTGCCAAATGGAAATACACCTGATAGAGTATCGGCCCACCATCAAACCGTTTCCTTTTGGATGAAATTTGAGTGTTGACTTTCAAGAAATGCACAGTTTGAAAAACTTTGAGTCTGAAGGCGGGAAAAGTTAAAGGTTTTATAAAGCCTATATCTAAAGCTCCAAAAGGAGCAGATGGCTACATTTTGAATATGTGATATGGAACCACTCACCATCATACATATTTCATTTGGAAGCAGCTAGTGTATTCTCTCTTGAAGATATGCTCATATTCAACTCCTAAGAAACTTAGAGTGCCAAAGCTTGAAATCGTCATATATGTATTTCACAAGCTCTGAATGCGGTTTCTGGCAAATGGGCATACCCCTGATAGAGTATCGGCCCACCATCAAACCTTTTCCTTTTGGATCAAATTTGAGTGTTGACTTTCAAAAAATGCACAGTTTGAAAAACTTTGTTTCTGAAGGCGGGAAAAGTTAAAGGTTTTATAAAGCCTATATCTAAAGCTCCTAAAGGAGCAGATGGCTACATTTTGAATATGTGATATGGAACCACTCACCATCATACATATTTCATTTGGAAGCAGCTAGTGTATTCTCTCTTGAAGATATGCTCATATTCAACTCCTAAGAAACTTAGAGTGCCGAAACGGGAAATCGTCATATATGTATTTCACAAGCTCTGAATGCGGTTTCTGGCAAATGGAAATACCCCTGATAGAGTATCGGCCCACCATCAAACCGTTTCCTTTTGGATCAAATTTGAGTGTTGACTTTCAAGAAATGCACAGTTTGAAAAACTTTGTGTCTGAAGGCGGGAAAAGTTAAAGGTTTTATAAAGCCTATATCTAAAGCTCCTAAAGGAGCAGATGGCTGCATTTTGAATATGTGATATGGAACCACTCACCATCATACATATTTCATTTGGAAGCAGCTAGTGTATTCTCTCTTGAAGATATGCTCATATTCAACTCCTAAGAAACTTAGAGTGCCGAAACGAGAAATCGTCATATATGTATTTCACAAGCTCTGAATGCGGTTTCTGGCAAATGGAAATACCCCTGATAGAGTATCGGCCCACCATCAAACCGTTTCCTTTTGGATCAAATTTGAGTGTTGACTTTCAAGAAATGCACAGTTTGAAAAACTTTGTTTCTGAAGGCGGGAAAAGTTAAAGGTTTTATAAAGCCTATATCTAAAGCTCCTAAAGGAGCAGATGGCTACATTTTGAATATGTGATATGGAACCACTCACCATCATACATATTTCATTTGGAAGCAGCTAGTGTATTCTCTCTTGAAGATATGCTCATATTCAACTCCTAAGAAACTTAGAGTGCCAAAGCTTGAAATCGTCATATATGTATTTCACAAGCTCTGAATGCGGTTTCTGGCAAATGGGCATACCCCTGATAGAGTATCGGCCCACCATCAAACCTTTTCCTTTTGGATCAAATTTGAGTGTTGACTTTCAAAAAATGCACAGTTTGAAAAACTTTGTTTCTGAAGGCGGGAAAAGTTAAAGGTTTTATAAAGCCTATATCTAAAGCTCCTAAAGGAGCAGATGGCTACATTTTGAATATGTGATATGGAACCACTCACCATCATACATATTTCATTTGGAAGCAGCTAGTGTATTCTCTCTTGAAGATATGCTCATATTCAACTCCTAAGAAACTTAGAGTGCCGAAACGGGAAATCGTCATATATGTATTTCACAAGCTCTGAATGCGGTTTCTGGCAAATGGAAATACCCCTGATAGAGTATCGGCCCACCATCAAACCGTTTCCTTTTGGATCAAATTTGAGTGTTGACTTTCAAGAAATGCACAGTTTGAAAAACTTTGTTTCTGAAGGCGGGAAAAGTTAAAGGTTTTATAAAGCCTATATCTAAAGCTCCTAAAGGAGCAGATGGCTACATTTTGAATATGTGATATGGAACCACTCACCATCATACATATTTCATTTGGAAGCAGCTAGTGTATTCTCTCTTGAAGATATGCTCATATTCAACTCCTAAGAAACTTAGAGTGCCGAAACGGGAAATCGTCATATATGTATTTCACAAGCTCTGAATGCGGTTTCTGGCAAATGGAAATACCCCTGATAGAGTATCGGCCCACCATCAAACCGTTTCCTTTTGGATCAAATTTGAGTGTTGACTTTCAAGAAATGCACAGTTTGAAAAACTTTGTGTCTGAAGGCGGAAAAAGTTAAAGGTTTTATAAAGCCTATATCTAAAGCTCCTAAAGGAGCAGATGGCTGCATTTTGAATATGTGATATGGAACCACTCACCATCATACATATTTCATTTGGAAGCAGCTAGTGTATTCTCTCTTGAAGATATGCTCATATTCAACTCCTAAGAAACTTAGAGTGCCAAAGCTTGAAATCGTCATATATGTATTTCACAAGCTCTGAATGCGGTTTCTGGCAAATAGGCATACCCCTGATAGAGTATCGGCCCACCATCTAACCGTTTCCTTTTGGATGAAATTTGAGTGTTGACTTTCAAGAAATGCACAGTTTGAAAAACTTTGTTTCTGAAGGCGGGAAAAGTTAAAGGTTTTATAAAGCCTATATCTAAAGCTCCTAAAGGAGCAGATGGCTACATTTTGAATATGTGATATGGAACCACTCACCATCATACATATTTCATTTGGAAGCAGCTAGTGTATTCTCTCTTGAAGATATGCTCATATTCAACTCCTAAGAAGCTTAGAGTGCCAAAGCTTGAAATCGTCATATATGTATTTCACAAGCTCTGAATGCGGTTTCTGGCAAATAGGCATACCCCTGATAGAGTATCGGCCCACCATCTAACCGTTTCCTTTTGGATGAAATTTGAGTGTTGACTTTCAAGAAATGCACAGTTTGAAAAACTTTGTTTCTGAAGGCGGGAAAAGTTAAAGTTTTTATAAAGCCTATATCTAAAGCTCCTAAAGGAGCAGATGGCTACATTTTGAATATGTGATATGGAACCACTCACCATCATACATATTTCATTTGGAAGCAGCTAGTGTATTCTCTCTTGAAGATATGCTCATATTCAACTCCTAAGAAACTTAGAGTGCCAAAGCTTGAAATCGTCATATATGTATTTCACAAGCTCTGAATGCGGTTTCTGGCAAATAGGCATACCCATGATCGGCCCACCATCAAACCTTTTCCTTTTGGATCAAATTTGAGTGTTGACTTTCAAGAAATGCACAGTTTGAAAAACTTTGTTCTGAAGGCGGGAAAAGTTAAAGGTTTTATAAAGCCTATATCTAAAGCTCCTAAAGGAGCAGATGGCTACATTTTGAATATGTGATATGGAACCACTCACCATCATACATATTTCATTTGGAAGCAGCTAGTGTATTCTCTCTTGAAGATATGCTCATATTCAACTCCTAAGAAACTTAGTGTGCCGAAGCGTGAAATCGTCATATATGTATTTCACATGCTCTGTATGCGGTTTTTGGCAAATGGAAATACACCTGATAGAGTATCGGCCCACCATCAAACCGTTTCCTTTTGGATGAAATTTGAGTGTTGACTTTCAAGAAATGCACAGTTTGAAAAACTTTGAGTCTGAAGGCGGGAAAAGTTAAAGGTTTTATAAAGCCTATATCTAAAGCTCCAAAAGGAGCAGATGGCTACATTTTGAATATGTGATATGGAACCACTCACCATCATACATATTTCATTTGGAAGCAGCTAGTGTATTCTCTCTTGAAGATATGCTCATATTCAACTCCTAAGAAACTTAGAGTGCCGAAACGGGAAATCGTCATATATGTATTTCACAAGCTCTGAATGCGGTTTCTGGCAAATGGAAATACCCCTGATAGAGTATCGGCCCACCATCAAACCGTTTCCTTTTGGATCAAATTTGAGTGTTGACTTTCAAGAAATGCACAGTTTGAAAAACTTTGTGTCTGAAGGCGGGAAAAGTTAAAGGTTTTATAAAGCCTATATCTAAAGCTCCTAAAGGAGCAGATGGCTGCATTTTGAATATGTGATATGGAACCACACACCATCATACATATTTCATTTGGAAGCAGCTAGTGTATTCTCTCTTGAAGATATGCTCATATTCAACTCCTAAGAAACTTAGAGTGCCAAAGCTTGAAATCGTCATATATGTATTTCACAAGCTCTGAATGCGGTTTCTGGCAAATAGGCATACCCCTGATAGAGTATCGGCCCACCATCTAACCGTTTCCTTTTGGATGAAATTTGAGTGTTGACTTTCAAGAAATGTACAGTTTGAAAAACTTTGTTTCTGAAGGCGTGAAAAGTTAAAGGTTTTATAAGGCCTATATCTAAAGCTCCTAAAGGAGCAGATGGCTACATTTTGAATATGTGATATGGAACCACTCACCATCATACATATTTCATTTGGAAGCAGCTAGTGTATTCTCTCTTGAAGATATGCTCATATTCAACTCCTAAGAAACTTAGAGTGCCGAAACGAGAAATCGTCATATATTTATTTCACAAGCTCTGAATGCGGTTTCTGGCAAATGGAAATACCCCTGATAGAGTATCGGCCCACCATCAAACCGTTTCCTTTTGGATCAAATTTGAGTGTTGACTTTCAAGAAATGCACAGTTTGAAAAACTTTGTTTCTGAAGGCGGGAAAAGTTAAAGGTTTTATAAAGCCTATATCTAAAGCTCCTAAAGGAGCAGATGGCTACATTTTGAATATGTGATATGGAACCACTCACCATCATACATATTTCATTTGGAAGCAGCTAGTGTATTCTCTCTTGAAGATATGCTCATATTCAACTCCTAAGAAACTTAGAGTGCCGAAACGGGAAATCGTCATATATGTATTTCACAAGCTCTGAATGCGGTTTCTGGCAAATGGAAATACCCCTGATAGAGTATCGGCCCACCATCAAACCGTTTCCTTTTGGATCAAATTTGAGTGTTGACTTTCAAGAAATGCACAGTTTGAAAAACTTTGTGTCTGAAGGCGGGAAAAGTTAAAGGTTTTATAAAGCCTATATCTAAAGCTCCTAAAGGAGCAGATGGCTGCATTTTGAATATGTGATATGGAACCACTCACCATCATACATATTTCATTTGGAAGCAGCTAGTGTATTCTCTCTTGAAGATATACTCATATTCAACTCCTAAGAAACTTAGAGTGCCAAAGCTTGAAATCGTCATATATGTATTTCACAAGCTCTGAATGCGGTTTCTGGCAAATAGGCATACCCATGATCGGCCCACCATCAAACCTTTTCCTTTTGGATCAAATTTGAGTGTTGACTTTCAAGAAATGCACAGTTTGAAAAACTTTGTTTCTGAAGGCGGGAAAAGTTAAAGGTTTTATAAAGCCTATATCTAAAGCTCCTAAAGGAGCAGATGGCTACATTTTGAATATGTGATATGGAACCACTCACCATCATACATATTTCATTTGGAAGCAGCTAGTGTATTCTCTCTTGAAGATATGCTCATATTCAACTCCTAAGAAAATTAGAGTGCCGAAACCGGAAATCGTCATATATATATTTCACAAGCACTGAATGCGGTTTCTGGCAAATGGAAATACCCCTGATAGAGTATCGGCCCACCATCAAACCGTTTCCATTTGGATCAAATTTGAGTGTTGACTTTCAAGAAATGCACAGTTTGAAAAACTTTGTGTCTGAAGGCGGGAAAAGTTAAAGGTTTTATAAAGCCTATATCTAAAGCTCCTAAAGGAGCAGATGGCTGCATTTTGAATATGTGATATGGAACCACTCACCATCATACATATTTCATTTGGAAGCAGCTAGTGTATTCTCTCTTGAAGATATGCTCATATTCAACTCCTAAGAAACTTAGAGTGCCAAAGCTTGAAATCGTCATATATGTATTTCACAAGCTCTGAATGCGGTTTCTGGCAAATAGGCATACCCATGATCGGCCCACCATCAAACCTTTTGCTTTTGGATCAAATTTGAGTGTTGACTTTCAAGAAATGCACAGTTTGAAAAACTTTGTTTCTGAAAGCGGGAAAAGTTAAAGGTTTTATAAAGCCTATATCTAAAGCTCCTAAAGGAGCAGATGGCTACATTTTGAATATGTGATATGGAACCACTCACCATCATACATATTTCATTTGGAAGCAGCTAGTGTATTCTCTCTTGAAGATATGCTCATATTCAACTCCTAAGAAACTTAGTGTGCCGAAGCGTGAAATCGTCATATATGTATTTCACATGCTCTGTATGCGGTTTTTGGCAAATGGAAATACACCTGATAGAGTATCGGCCCACCATCAAACCGTTTCCTTTTGGATGAAATTTGAGTGTTGACTTTCAAGAAATGCACAGTTTGAAAAACTTTGTGTCTGAAGGCGGGAAAAGTTAAAGGTTTTATAAAGCCTATATCTAAAGCTCCAAAAGGAGCAGATGGCTACATTTTGAATATGTGATATGGAACCACTCACCATCATACATATTTCATTTGGAAGCAGCTAGTGTATTCTCTCTTGAAGATATGCTCATATTCAACTCCTAAGAAACTTAGAGTGCCAAAGCTTGAAATCGTCATATATGTATTTCACAAGCTCTGAATGCGGTTTCTGGCAAATAGGCATACCCCTGATAGAGTATCGGCCCACCATCTAACCGTTTCCTTTTGGATGAAATTTGAGTGTTGACTTTCAAGAAATGTACAGTTTGAAAAACTTTGTTTCTGAAGGCGGGAAAAGTTAAAGGTTTTATAAGGCCTATATCTAAAGCTCCTAAAGGAGCAGATGGCTACATTTTGAATATGTGATATGGAACCACTCACCATCATACATATTTCATTTGGAAGCAGCTAGTGTATTCTCTCTTGAAGATATGCTCATATTCAACTCCTAAGAAACTTAGAGTGCCGAAACGGGAAATCGTCATATATGTATTTCACAAGCTCTGAATGCGGTTTCTGGCAAATGGAAATACCCCTGATAGAGTATCGGCCCACCATCAAACCGTTTCCTTTTGGATCAAATTTGAGTGTTGACTTTCAAGAAATGCACAGTTTGAAAAACTTTGTTTCTGAAGGCGGGAAAAGTTAAAGGTTTTATAAAGCCTATATCTAAAGCTCCTAAAGGAGCAGATGGCTACATTTTGAATATGTGATATGGAACCACTCACCATCATACATATTTCATTTGGAAGCAGCTAGTGTATTCTCTCTTGAAGATATGCTCATATTCAACTCCTAAGAAACTTAGAGTGCCGAAACGGGAAATCGTCATATATGTATTTCACAAGCTCTGAATGCGGTTTCTGGCAAATGGAAATACCCCTGATAGAGTATCGGCCCACCATCAAACCGTTTCCTTTTGGATCAAATTTGAGTGTTGACTTTCAAGAAATGCACAGTTTGAAAAACTTTGTTTCTGAAGGCGGGAAAAGTTAAAGGTTTTATAAAGCCTATATCTAAAGCTCCTAAAGGAGCAGATGGCTACATTTTGAATATGTGATATGGAACCACTCACCATCATACATATTTCATTTGGAAGCAGCTAGTGTATTCTCTCTTGAAGATATGCTCATATTCAACTCCTAAGAAACTTAGAGTGCCGAAACGGGAAATCGTCATATATGTATTTCACAAGCTCTGAATGCGGTTTCTGGCAAATGGAAATACCCCTGATAGAGTATCGGCCCACCATCAAACCGTTTCCTTTTGGATCAAATTTGAGTGTTGACTTTCAAGAAATGCACAGTTTGAAAAACTTTGTGTCTGAAGGCGGAAAAAGTTAAAGGTTTTATAAAGCCTATATCTAAAGCTCCTAAAGGAGCAGATGGCTGCATTTTGAATATGTGATATGGAACCACTCACCATCATACATATTTCATTTGGAAGCAGCTAGTGTATTCTCTCTTGAAGATATGCTCATATTCAACTCCTAAGAAACTTAGTGTGCCGAAGCGTGAAATCGTCATATATGTATTTCACATGCTCTGTATGCGGTTTTTGGCAAATGGAAATACACCTGATAGAGTATCGGCCCACCATCAAACCGTTTCCTTTTGGATGAAATTTGAGTGTTGACTTTCAAGAAATGCACAGTTTGAAAAACTTTGTGTCTGAAGGCGGGAAAAGTTAAAGGTTTTATAAAGCCTATATCTAAAGCTCCTAAAGGAGCAGATGGCTACATTTTGAATATGTGATATGGAACCACTCACCATCATACATATTTCATTTGGAAGCAGCTAGTGTATTCTCTCTTGAAGATATGCTCATATTCAACTCCTAAGAAACTTAGAGTGCCAAAGCTTGAAATCGTCATATATGTATTTCACAAGCTCTGAATGCGGTTTCTGGCAAATAGGCATACCCCTGATAGAGTATCGGCCCACCATCTAACCGTTTCCTTTTGAATGTAATTTGAGTGTTGACTTTCAAGAAATGTACAGTTTGAAAAACTTTGTTTCTGAAGGCGGGAAAAGTTAAAGGTTTTATAAGGCCTATATCTAAAGCTCCTAAAAAAGCAGATGGCTACATTTTGAATATGTGATATGGAACCACTCACCATCATACATATTTCATTTGGAAGCAGCTAGTGTATTCTCTCTTGAAGATATGCTCATATTCAACTCCTAAGAAACTTAGAGTGCCAAAGCTTGAAATCGTCATATATGTATTTCACAAGCTCTGAATGCGGTTTCTGGCAAATAGGCATACCCCTGATAGAGTATCGGCCCACCATCTAACCGTTTCCTTTTGGATGAAATTTGAGTGTTGACTTTCAAGAAATGCACAGTTTGAAAAACTTTGTTTCTGAAGGCGGGAAAAGTTAAAGGTTTTATAAAGCCTATATCTAAAGCTCCTAAAGGAGCAGATGGCTACATTTTGAATATGTGATATGGAACCACTCACCATCATACATATTTCATTTGGAAGCAGCTAGTGTATTCTCTCTTGAAGATATGCTCATATTCAACTCCTAAGAAACTTAGAGTGCCAAAGCTTGAAATCGTCATATATGTATTTCACAAGCTCTGAATGCGGTTTCTGGCAAATGGGCATACCCCTGATAGAGTATCGGCCCACCATCAAACCTTTTCCTTTTGGATCAAATTTGAATGTTGACTTTCAAAAAATGCACAGTTTGAAAAACGTTGTTTCTGAAGGCGGGAAAAGTTAAAGGTTTTATAAAGCCTATATCTAAAGCTCCTAAAGGAGCAGATGGCTACATTTTGAATATGTGATATGGAACCACTCACCATCATACATATTTCATTTGGAAGCAGCTAGTGTATTCTCTCTTGAAGATATGCTCATATTCAACTCCTAAGAAACTTAGAGTGCCGAAACGGGAAATCGTCATATATGTATTTCACAAGCTCTGAATGCGGTTTCTGGCAAATGGAAATACCCCTGATAGAGTATCGGCCCACCATCAAACCGTTTCCTTTTGGATCAAATTTGAGTGTTGACTTTCAAGAAATGCACAGTTTGAAAAACTTTGTTTCTAAAGGCGGGAAAAGTTAAAGGTTTTATAAAGCCTATATCTAAAGCTCCTAAAGGAGCAGATGGCTACATTTTGAATATGTGATATGGAACCACTCACCATCATACATATTTCATTTGGAAGCAGCTAGTGTATTCTCTCTTGAAGATATACTCATATTCAACTCCTAAGAAACTTAGAGTGCCAAAGCTTGAAATCGTCATATATGTATTTCACAAGCTCTGAATGCGGTTTCTGGCAAATAGGCATACCCATGATCGGCCCACCATCAAACCTTTTCCTTTTGGATCAAATTTGAGTGTTGACTTTCAAGAAATGCACAGTTTGAAAAACTTTGTTCTGAAGGCGGGAAAAGTTAAAGGTTTTATAAAGCCTATATCTAAAGCTCCTAAAGGAGCAGATGGCTACATTTTGAATATATGATATGGAACCACTCACCATCATACATATTTCATTTGGAAGCAGCTAGTGTATTCTCTCTTGAAGATATGCTCATATTCAACTCCTAAGAAACTTAGTGTGCCGAAGCGTGAAATCGTCATATATGTATTTCACATGCTCTGTATGCGGTTTTTGGCAAATGGAAATACACCTGATAGAGTATCGGCCCACCATCAAACCGTTTCCTTTTGGATGAAATTTGAGTGTTGACTTTCAAGAAATGCACAGTTTGAAAAACTTTGTGTCTGAAGGCGGGAAAAGTTAAAGGTTTTATAAGGCCTATATCTAAAGCTCCTAAAAAAGCAGATGGCTACATTTTGAATATGTGATATGGAACCACTCACCATCATACATATTTCATTTGGAAGCAGCTAGTGTATTCTCTCTTGAAGATATGCTCATATTCAACTCCTAAGAAACTTAGAGTGCCAAAGCTTGAAATCGTCATATATGTATTTCACAAGCTCTGAATGCGGTTTCTGGCAAATAGGCATACCCCTGATAGAGTATCGGCCCACCATCTAACCGTTTCCTTTTGGATGAAATTTGAGTGTTGACTTTCAAGAAATGCACAGTTTGAAAAACTTTGTTTCTGAAGGCGGGAAAAGTTAAAGGTTTTATAAAGCCTATATCTAAAGCTCCTAAAGGAGCAGATGGCTACATTTTGAATATGTGATATGGAACCACTCACCATCATACATATTTCATTTGGAAGCAGCTAGTGTATTCTCTCTTGAAGATATGCTCATATTCAACTCCTAAGAAACTTAGAGTGCCAAAGCTTGAAATCGTCATATATGTATTTCACAAGCTCTGAATGCGGTTTCTGGCAAATGGGCATACCCCTGATAGAGTATCGGCCCACCATCAAACCTTTTCCTTTTGGATCAAATTTGAATGTTGACTTTCAAAAAATGCACAGTTTGAAAAACGTTGTTTCTGAAGGCGGGAAAAGTTAAAGGTTTTATAAAGCCTATATCTAAAGCTCCTAAAGGAGCAGATGGCTACATTTTGAATATGTGATATGGAACCACTCACCATCATACATATATCATTTGGAAGCAGCTAGTGTATTCTCTCTTGAAGATATGCTCATATTCAACTCCTAAGAAACTTAGAGTGCCGAAACGGGAAATCGTCATATATGTATTTCACAAGCTCTGAATGCGGTTTCTGGCAAATGGAAATACCCCTGATAGAGTATCGGCCCACCATCAAACCGTTTCCTTTTGGATCAAATTTGAGTGTTGACTTTCAAGAAATGCACAGTTTGAAAAACTTTGTTTCTAAAGGCGGGAAAAGTTAAAGGTTTTATAAAGCCTATATCTAAAGCTCCTAAAGGAGCAGATGGCTACATTTTGAATATGTGATATGGAACCACTCACCATCATACATATTTCATTTGGAAGCAGCTAGTGTATTCTCTCTTGAAGATATACTCATATTCAACTCCTAAGAAACTTAGAGTGCCAAAGCTTGAAATCGTCATATATGTATTTCACAAGCTCTGAATGCGGTTTCTGGCAAATAGGCATACCCATGATCGGCCCACCATCAAACCTTTTCCTTTTGGATCAAATTTGAGTGTTGACTTTCAAGAAATGCACAGTTTGAAAAACTTTGTTCTGAAGGCGGGAAAAGTTAAAGGTTTTATAAAGCCTATATCTAAAGCTCCTAAAGGAGCAGATGGCTACATTTTGAATATATGATATGGAACCACTCACCATCATACATATTTCATTTGGAAGCAGCTAGTGTATTCTCTCTTGAAGATATGCTCATATTCAACTCCTAAGAAACTTAGTGTGCCGAAGCGTGAAATCGTCATATATGTATTTCACATGCTCTGTATGCGGTTTTTGGCAAATGGAAATACACCTGATAGAGTATCGGCCCACCATCAAACCGTTTCCTTTTGGATGAAATTTGAGTGTTGACTTTCAAGAAATGCACAGTTTGAAAAACTTTGTGTCTGAAGGCGGGAAAAGTTAAAGGTTTTATAAGGCCTATATCTAAAGCTCCTAAAAAAGCAGATGGCTACATTTTGAATATGTGATATGGAACCACTCACCATCATACATATTTCATTTGGAAGCAGCTAGTGTATTCTCTCTTGAAGATATGCTCATATTCAACTCCTAAGAAACTTAGAGTGCCAAAGCTTGAAATCGTCATATATGTATTTCACAAGCTCTGAATGCGGTTTCTGGCAAATAGGCATACCCCTGATAGAGTATCGGCCCACCATCTAACCGTTTCCTTTTGGATGAAATTTGAGTGTTGACTTTCAAGAAATGCACAGTTTGAAAAACTTTGTTTCTGAAGGCGGGAAAAGTTAAAGGTTTTATAAAGCCTATATCTAAAGCTCCTAAAGGAGCAGATGGCTACATTTTGAATATGTGATATGGAACCACTCACCATCATACATATTTCATTTGGAAGCAGCTAGTGTATTCTCTCTTGAAGATATGCTCATATTCAACTCCTAAGAAACTTAGAGTGCCAAAGCTTGAAATCGTCATATATGTATTTCACAAGCTCTGAATGCGGTTTCTGGCAAATGGGCATACCCCTGATAGAGTATCGGCCCACCATCAAACCTTTTCCTTTTGGATCAAATTTGAATGTTGACTTTCAAAAAATGCACAGTTTGAAAAACGTTGTTTCTGAAGGCGGGAAAAGTTAAAGGTTTTATAAAGCCTATATCTAAAGCTCCTAAAGGAGCAGATGGCTACATTTTGAATATGTGATATGGAACCACTCACCATCATACATATATCATTTGGAAGCAGCTAGTGTATTCTCTCTTGAAGATATGCTCATATTCAACTCCTAAGAAACTTAGAGTGCCGAAACGGGAAATCGTCATATATGTATTTCACAAGCTCTGAATGCGGTTTCTGGCAAATGGAAATACCCCTGATAGAGTATCGGCCCACCATCAAACCGTTTCCTTTTGGATCAAATTTGAGTGTTGACTTTCAAGAAATGCACAGTTTGAAAAACTTTGTTTCTAAAGGCGGGAAAAGTTAAAGGTTTTATAAAGCCTATATCTAAAGCTCCTAAAGGAGCAGATGGCTACATTTTGAATATGTGATATGGAACCACTCACCATCATACATATTTCATTTGGAAGCAGCTAGTGTATTCTCTCTTGAAGATATACTCATATTCAACTCCTAAGAAACTTAGAGTGCCAAAGCTTGAAATCGTCATATATGTATTTCACAAGCTCTGAATGCGGTTTCTGGCAAATAGGCATACCCATGATCGGCCCACCATCAAACCTTTTCCTTTTGGATGAAATTTGAGTGTTGACTTTCAAGAAATGCACAGTTTGAAAAACTTTGTTCTGAAGGCGGGAAAAGTTAAAGGTTTTATAAAGCCTATATCTAAAGCTCCTAAAGGAGCAGATGGCTACATTTTGAATATATGATATGGAACCACTCACCATCATACATATTTCATTTGGAAGCAGCTAGTGTATTCTCTCTTGAAGATATGCTCATATTCAACTCCTAAGAAACTTAGTGTGCCGAAGCGTGAAATCGTCATATATGTATTTCACATGCTCTGTATGCGGTTTTTGGCAAATGGAAATACACCTGATAGAGTATCGGCCCACCATCAAACCGTTTCCTTTTGGATGAAATTTGAGTGTTGACTTTCAAGAAATGCACAGTTTGAAAAACTTTGTGTCTGAAGGCGGGAAAAGTTAAAGGTTTTATAAAGCCTATATCTAAAGCTCCTAAAGGAGCAGATGGCTACATTTTGAATATGTGATATGGAACCACTCACCATCATACATATTTCATTTGGAAGCAGCTAGTGTATTCTCTCTTGAAGATATGCTCATATTCAACTCCTAAGAAACTTCGAGTGCCAAAGCTTGAAATCGTCATATATGTATTTCACAAGCTCTGAATGCGGTTTCTGGCAAATAGGCATACCCCTGATAGAGTATCGGCCCACCATCTAACCGTTTCCTTTTGAATGAAATTTGAGTGTTGACTTTCAAGAAATGTACAGTTTGAAAAACTTTGTTTCTGAAGGCGGGAAAAGTTAAAGGTTTTATAAGGCCTATATCTAAAGCTCCTAAAGGAGCAGATGGCTACATTTTGAATATGTGATATGGAACCACTCACCATCATACATATTTCATTTGGAAGCAGCTAGTGTATTCTCTCTTGAAGATATGCTCATATTCAACTCCTAAGAAACTTAGAGTGCCAAAGCTTGAAATCGTCATATATGTATTTCACAAGCTCTGAATGCGGTTTCTGGCAAATAGGCATACCCCTGATAGAGTATCGGCCCACCATCTAACCGTTTCCTTTTGGATGAAATTTGAGTGTTGACTTTCAAGAAATGCACAGTTTGAAAAACTTTGTGTCTGAAGGCGGGAAAAGTTAAAGGTTTTATAAAGCCTATATCTAAAGCTCCTAAAGGAGCAGATGGCTGCATTTTGAATATGTGATATGGAACCACTCACCATCATACATATTTCATTTGGAAGCAGCTAGTGTATTCTCTCTTGAAGATATGCTCATATTCAACTCCTAAGAAACTTAGATTGCCAAAGCTTGAAATCGTCATATATGTATTTCACAAGCTCTGAATGCGGTTTCTGGCAAATAGGCATACCCCTGATAGAGTATCGGCCCACCATCTAACCGTTTCCTTTTGGATGAAATTTGAGTGTTGACTTTCAAGAAATGCACAGTTTGAAAAACTTTGTTTCTGAAGGCGGGAAAAGTTAAAGGTTTTATAAAGCCTATATCTAAAGCTCCTAAAGGAGCAGATGGCTACATTTTGAATATGTGATATGGAACCACTCACCATCATACATATTTCATTTGGAAGCAGCTAGTGTATTCTCTCTTGAAGATATGCTCATATTCAACTCCTAAGAAACTTAGAGTGCCAAAGCTTGAAATCGTCATATATGTATTTCACAAGCTCTGAATGCGGTTTCTGGCAAATGGGCATACCCCTGATAGAGTATCGGCCCACCATCAAACCTTTTCCTTTTGGATCAAATTTGAATGTTGACTTTCAAAAAATGCACAGTTTGAAAAACGTTGTTTCTGAAGGCGGGAAAAGTTAAAGGTTTTATAAAGCCTATATCTAAAGCTCCTAAAGGAGCAGATGGCTACATTTTGAATATGTGATATGGAACCACTCACCATCATACATATTTCATTTGGAAGCAGCTAGTGTATTCTCTCTTGAAGATATGCTCATATTCAACTCCTAAGAAACTTAGAGTGCCGAAACGGGAAATCGTCATATATGTATTTCACAAGCTCTGAATGCGGTTTCTGGCAAATGGAAATACCCCTGATAGAGTATCGGCCCACCATCAAACCTTTTCCTTTTGGATCAAATTTGAATGTTGACTTTCAAAAAATGCACAGTTTGAAAAACGTTGTTTCTGAAGGCGGGAAAAGTTAAAGGTTTTATAAAGCCTATATCTAAAGCTCCTAAAGGAGCAGATGGCTACATTTTGAATATGTGATATGGAACCACTCACCATCATACATATTTCATTTGGAAGCAGCTAGTGTATTCTCTCTTGAAGATATGCTCATATTCAACTCCTAAGAAACTTAGAGTGCCGAAACGGGAAATCGTCATATATGTATTTCACAAGCTCTGAATGCGGTTTCTGGCAAATGGAAATACCCCTGATAGAGTATCGGCCCACCATCAAACCGTTTCCTTTTGGATCAAATTTGAGTGTTGACTTTCAAGAAATGCACAGTTTGAAAAACTTTGTTTCTAAAGGCGGGAAAAGTTAAAGGTTTTATAAAGCCTATATCTAAAGCTCCTAAAGGAGCAGATGGCTACATTTTGAATATGTGATATGGAACCACTCACCATCATACATATTTCATTTGGAAGCAGCTAGTGTATTCTCTCTTGAAGATATACTCATATTCAACTCCTAAGAAACTTAGAGTGCCAAAGCTTGAAATCGTCATATATGTATTTCACAAGCTCTGAATGCGGTTTCTGGCAAATAGGCATACCCATGATCGGCCCACCATCAAATCTTTTCCTTTTGGATCAAATTTGAGTGTTGACTTTCAAGAAATGCACAGTTTGAAAAACTTTGTTCTGAAGGCGGGAAAAGTTAAAGGTTTTATAAAGCCTATATCTAAAGCTCCTAAAGGAGCAGATGGCTACATTTTGAATATATGATATGGAACCACTCACCATCATACATATTTCATTTGGAAGCAGCTAGTGTATTCTCTCTTGAAGATATGCTCATATTCAACTCCTAAGAAACTTAGTGTGCCGAAGCGTGAAATCGTCATATATGTATTTCACATGCTCTGTATGCGGTTTTTGGCAAATGGAAATACACCTGATAGAGTATCGGCCCACCATCAAACCGTTTCCTTTAGGATGAAATTTGAGTGTTGACTTTCAAGAAATGCACAGTTTGAAAAACGTTGTTTCTGAAGGCGGGAAAAGTTAAAGGTTTTATAAAGCCTATATCTAAAGCTCCTAAAGGAGCAGATGGCTACATTTTGAATATGTGATATGGAACCACTCACCATCATACATATTTCATTTGGAAGCAGCTAGTGTATTCTCTCTTGAAGATATGCTCATATTCAACTCCTAAGAAACTTAGAGTGCCGAAACGGGAAATCGTCATATATGTATTTCACAAGCTCTGAATGCGGTTTCTGGCAAATGGAAATACCCCTGATAGAGTATCGGCCCACCATCAAACCGTTTCCTTTTGGATCAAATTTGAGTGTTGACTTTCAAGAAATGCACAGTTTGAAAAACTTTGTTTCTAAAGGCGGGAAAAGTTAAAGGTTTTATAAAGCCTATATCTAAAGCTCCTAAAGGAGCAGATGGCTACATTTTGAATATGTGATATGGAACCACTCACCATCATACATATTTCATTTGGAAGCAGCTAGTGTATTCTCTCTTGAAGATATACTCATATTCAACTCCTAAGAAACTTAGAGTGCCAAAGCTTGAAATCGTCATATATGTATTTCACAAGCTCTGAATGCGGTTTCTGGCAAATAGGCATACCCATGATCGGCCCACCATCAAACCTTTTCCTTTTGGATCAAATTTGAGTGTTGACTTTCAAGAAATGCACAGTTTGAAAAACTTTGTTCTGAAGGCGGGAAAAGTTAAAGGTTTTATAAAGCCTATATCTAAAGCTCCTAAAGGAGCAGATGGCTACATTTTGAATATATGATATGGAACCACTCACCATCATACATATTTCATTTGGAAGCAGCTAGTGTATTCTCTCTTGAAGATATGCTCATATTCAACTCCTAAGAAACTTAGTGTGCCGAAGCGTGAAATCGTCATATATGTATTTCACATGCTCTGTATGCGGTTTTTGGCAAATGGAAATACACCTGATAGAGTATCGGCCCACCATCAAACCGTTTCCTTTTGGATGAAATTTGAGTGTTGACTTTCAAGAAATGCACAGTTTGAAAAACTTTGTGTCTGAAGGCGGGAAAAGTTAAAGGTTTTATAAAGCCTATATCTAAAGCTCCTAAAGGAGCAGATGGCTACATTTTGAATATGTGATATGGAACCACTCACCATCATACATATTTCATTTGGAAGCAGCTAGTGTATTCTCTCTTGAAGATATGCTCATATTCAACTCCTAAGAAACTTAGAGTGCCAAAGCTTGAAATCGTCATATATGTATTTCACAAGCTCTGAATGCGGTTTCTGGCAAATAGGCATACCCCTGATAGAGTATCGGCCCACCATCTAACCGTTTCCTTTTGGATGAAATTTGAGTGTTGACTTTCAAGAAATGCACAGTTTGAAAAACTTTGTTTCTGAAGGCGGGAAAAGTTAAAGGTTTTATAAAGCCTATATCTAAAGCTCCTAAAGGAGCAGATGGCTACATTTTGAATATGTGATATGGAACCACTCACCATCATACATATTTCATTTGGAAGCAGCTAGTGTATTCTCTCTTGAAGATATGCTCATATTCAACTCCTAAGAAAATTAGAGTGCCGAAACCGGAAATCGTCATATATGTATTTCACAAGCTCTGAATGCGGTTTCTGGCAAATGGAAATACCCCTGATAGAGTATCGGCCCACCATCAAACCGTTTCCTTTTGGATCAAATTTGAGTGTTGACTTTCAAGAAATGCACAGTTTGAAAAACTTTGTGTCTGAAGGCGGGAAAAGTTAAAGGTTTTATAAAGCCTATATCTAAAGCTCCTAAAGGAGCAGATGGCTGCATTTTGAATATGTGATATGGAACCACTCACCATCATACATATTTCATTTGGAAGCAGCTAGTGTATTCTCTCTTGAAGATATGCTCATATTCAACTCCTAAGAAACTTAGAGTGCCAAAGCTTGAAATCGTCATATATGTATTTCACAAGCTCTGAATGCGGTTTCTGGCAAATAGGCATACCCCTGATAGAGTATCGGCCCACCATCTAACCGTTTCCTTTTGGATGAAATTTGAGTGTTGACTTTCAAGAAATGCACAGTTTGAAAAACTTTGTTTCTGAAGGCGGGAAAAGTTAAAGGTTTTATAAAGCCTATATCTAAAGCTCCTAAAAAAGCAGATGGCTACATTTTGAATATGTGATATGGAACCACTCACCATCATACATATTTCATTTGGAAGCAGCTAGTGTATTCTCTCTTGAAGATATGCTCATATTCAACTCCTAAGAAACTTTGAGAGCCAAAGCTTGAAATCGTCATATATGTATTTCACAAGCTCTGAATGCGGTTTCTGGCAAATAGGCATACCCATGATCGGCCCACCATCAAACCTTTTCCTTTTGGATCAAATTTGAGTGTTGACTTTCAAGAAATGCACAGTTTGAAAAACTTTGTTTCTGAAGGCGGGAAATGTTAAAGGTTTTATAAAGCCTATATCTAAAGCTCCTAAAGGAGCAGATGGCTACATTTTGAATATGTGATATGGAACCACTCACCATCATACATATTTCATTTGGAAGCAGCTAGTGTATTCTCTCTTGAAGATATGCTCATATTCAACTCCTAAGAAAATTAGAGTGCCGAAACCGGAAATCGTCATATATATATTTCACAAGCTCTGAATGCGGTTTCTGGCAAATGGAAATACCCCTGATAGAGTATCGGCCCACCATCAAACCGTTTCCTTTTGGATCAAATTTGAGTGTTGACTTTCAAGAAATGCACAGTTTGAAAAACTTTGTGTCTGAAGGCGGGAAAAGTTAAAGGTTTTATAAAGCCTATATCTAAAGCTCCTAAAGGAGCAGATGGCTGCATTTTGAATATGTGATATGGAACCACTCACCATCATACATATTTCATTTGGAAGCAGCTAGTGTATTCTCTCTTGAAGATATGCTCATATTCAACTCCTAAGAAACTTAGAGTGCCAAAGCTTGAAATCGTCATATATGTATTTCACAAGCTCTGAATGCGGTTTCTGGCAAATAGGCATACCCCTGATAGAGTATCGGCCCACCATCTAACCGTTTCCTTTTGGATGAAATTTGAGTGTTGACTTTCAAGAAATGTACAGTTTGAAAAACTTTGTTTCTGAAGGCGGGAAAAGTTAAAGGTTTTATAAGGCCTATATCTAAAGCTCCTAAAGGAGCAGATGGCTACATTTTGAATATGTGATATGGAACCACTCACCATCATACATATTTCATTTGGAAGCAGCTAGTGTATTCTCTCTTGAAGATATGCTCATATTCAACTCCTAAGAAACTTAGAGTGCCGAAACGGGAAATCGTCATATATGTATTTCACAAGCTCTGAATGCGGTTTCTGGCAAATGGAAATACCCCTGATAGAGTATCGGCCCACCATCAAACCGTTTCCTTTTGGATCAAATTTGAGTGTTGACTTTCAAGAAATGCACAGTTTGAAAAACTTTGTGTCTGAAGGCGGGAAAAGTTAAAGGTTTTATAAAGCCTATATCTAAAGCTCCTAAAGGAGCAGATGGCTGCCTTTTGAATATGTGATATGGAACCACTCACCATCATACATATTTCATTTGGAAGCAGCTAGTGTATTCTCTCTTGAAGATATGCTCATATTCAACTCCTAAGAAACTTAGAGTGCCAAAGCTTGAAATCGTCATATATGTATTTCACAAGCTCTGAATGCGGTTTCAGGCAAATAGGCATACCCCTGATAGAGTATTGGCCCACCATCTAACCGTTTCCTTTTGGATGAAATTTGAGTGTTGACTTTCAAGAAATGCACAGTTTGAAAAACTTTGTTTCTGAAGGCGGGAAAAGTTAAAGGTTTTATAAAGCCTATATCTAAAGCTCCTAAAGGAGCAGATGGCTGCATTTTGAATATGTGATATGGAACCACTCACCATCATACATATTTCATTTGGAAGCAGCTAGGGTATTCTCTCTTGAAGATATGCTCATATTCAACTCCTAAGAAACTTAGAGTGCCAAAGCTTGAAATCGTCATATATGTATTTCACAAGCTCTGAATGCGGTTTCTGGCAAATAGGAATACCCCTGATAGAGTATCGGCCCACCATCTAACCGTTTCCTTTTGGATGAAATTTGAGTGTTGACTTTCAAGAAATGTACAGTTTGAAAAACTTTGTTTCTGAAGGCGGGAAAAGTTAAAGGTTTTATAAGGCCTATATCTAAAGCTCCTAAAGGAGCAGATGGCTACATTTTGAATATGTGATATGGAACCACTCACCATCATACATATTTCATTTGGAAGCAGCTAGTGTATTCTCTCTTGAAGATATGCTCATATTCAACTCCTAAGAAACTTAGAGTGCCGAAACCGGAAATCGTCATATATGTATTTCACAAGCTCTGAATGCGGTTTCTGGCAAATAGGCATACCCCTGATAGAGTATCGGCCCACCATCTAACCGTTTCCTTTTGGATGAAATTTGAGTGTTGACTTTCAAGAAATGCACAGTTTGAAAAACTTTGTGTCTGAAGGCGGGAAAAGTTAAAGGTTTTATAAAGCCTATATCTAAAGCTCCTAAAGGAGCAGATGGCTACATTTTGAATATGTGATATGGAACCACTCACCATCATACATATTTCATTTGGAAGCAGCTAGTGTATTCTCTCTTGAAGATATGCTCATATTCAACTCCTAAGAAACTTAGAGTGCCGAAACCGGAAATCGTCATATATGTATTTCACAAGCTCTGAATGCGTTTTCTGGCAAATGGAAATACCCCTGATAGAGTATCGGCCCACCATCAAACCGTTTCCTTTTGGATCAAATTTGAGTGTTGACTTTCAAGAAATGCACAGTTTGAAAAACTTTGTGTCTGAAGGCGGGAAAAGTTAAAGGTTTTATAAAGCCTATATCTAAAGCTCCTAAAGGAGCAGATGGCTACATTTTGAATATGTGATATGGAACCACTCACCATCATACATATTTCATTTGGAAGCAGCTAGTGTATTCTCTCTTGAAGATATGCTCATATTCAACTCCTAAGAAACTTAGAGTGCCGAAACGGGAAATCGTCATATATGTATTTCACAAGCTCTGAATGCGGTTTCTGGCAAATGGAAATACCCCTGATAGAGTATCGGCCCACCATCAAACCGTTTCCTTTTGGATCAAATTTGAGTGTTGACTTTCAAGAAATGCACAGTTTGAAAAACTTTGTGTCTGAAGGCGGGAAAAGTTAAAGGTTTTATAAAGCCTATATCTAAAGCTCCTAAAGGAGCAGATGGCTGCATTTTGAATATGTGATATGGAACCACTCACCATCATACATATTTCATTTGGAAGCAGCTAGTGTATTCTCTCTTGAAGATATGCTCATATTCAACTCCTAAGAAACTTAGAGTGCCAAAGCTTGAAATCGTCATATATGTATTTCACAAGCTCTGAATGCGGTTTCTGGCAAATAGGCATACCCCTGATAGAGTATCGGCCCACCATCTAACCGTTTCCTTTTGGATGAAATTTGAGTGTTGACTTTCAAGAAATGTACAGTTTGAAAAACTTTGTTTCTGAAGGCGGGAAAAGTTAAAGGTTTTATAAGGCCTATATCTAAAGCTCCTAAAGGAGCAGATGGCTACATTTTGAATATGTGATATGGAACCACTCACCATCATACATATTTCATTTGGAAGCAGCTAGTGTATTCTCTCTTGAAGATATGCTCATATTCAACTCCTAAGAAACTTAGAGTGCCGAAACCGGAAATCGTCATATATGTATTTCACAAGCTCTGAATGCGGTTTCTGGCAAATAGGCATACCCCTGATAGAGTATCGGCCCACCATCTAACCGTTTCCTTTTGGATGAAATTTGAGTGTTGACTTTCAAGAAATGCACAGTTTGAAAAACTTTGTGTCTGAAGGCGGGAAAAGTTAAAGGTTTTATAAAGCCTATATCTAAAGCTCCTAAAGGAGCAGATGGCTACATTTTGAATATGTGATATGGAACCACTCACCATCATACATATTTCATTTGGAAGCAGCTAGTGTATTCTCTCTTGAAGATATGCTCATATTCAACTCCTAAGAAACTTAGAGTGCCGAAACGGGAAATCGTCATATATGTATTTCACAAGCTCTGAATGCGGTTTCTGGCAAATGGAAATACCCCTGATAGAGTATCGGCCCACCATCAAACCGTTTCCTTTTGGTTCAAATTTGAGTGTTGACTTTCAAGAAATGCACAGTTTGAAAAACTTTGTGTCTGAAGGCGGGAAAAGTTAAAGGTTTTATAAAGCCTATATCTAAAGCTCCTAAAGGAGCAGATGGCTGCATTTTGAATATGTGATATGGAACCACTCACCATCATACATATTTCATTTGGAAGCAGCTAGTGTATTCTCTCTTGAAGATATGCTCATATTCAACTCCTAAGAAACTTAGAGTGCCAAAGCTTGAAATCGTCATATATGTATTTCACAAGCTCTGAATGCGGTTTCTGGCAAATAGGCATACCCCTGATAGAGTATCGGCCCACCATCTAACCGTTTCCTTTTGGATGAAATTTGAGTGTTGACTTTCAAGAAATGTACAGTTTGAAAAACTTTGTTTCTGAAGGCGGGAAAAGTTAAAGGTTTTATAAGGCCTATATCTAAAGCTCCTAAAGGAGCAGATGGCTACATTTTGAATATGTGATATGGAACCACTCACCATCATACATATTTCATTTGGAAGCAGCTAGTGTATTCTCTCTTGAAGATATGCTCATATTCAACTCCTAAGAAACTTAGAGTGCCGAAACCGGAAATCGTCATATATGTATTTCACAAGCTCTGAATGCGTTTTCTGGCAAATGGAAATACCCCTGATAGAGTATCGGCCCACCATCAAACCGTTTCCTTTTGGATCAAATTTGAGTGTTGACTTTCAAGAAATGCACAGTTTGAAAAACTTTGTGTCTGAAGGCGGGAAAAGTTAAAGGTTTTATAAAGCCTATATCTAAAGCTCCTAAAGGAGCAGATGGCTGCATTTTGAATATGTGATATGGAACCACTCACCATCATACATATTTCATTTGGAAGCAGCTAGTGTATTCTCTCTTGAAGATATGCTCATATTCAACTCCTAAGAAACTTAGAGTGCCAAAGCTTGAAATCGTCATATATGTATTTCACAAGCTCTGAATGCGGTTTCTGGCAAATAGGCATACCCCTGATAGAGTATCGGCCCACCATCTAACCGTTTCCTTTTGGATGAAATTTGAGTGTTGACTTTCAAGAAATGTACAGTTTGAAAAACTTTGTTTCTGAAGGCGGGAAAAGTTAAAGGTTTTATAAGGCCTATATCTAAAGCTCCTAAAGGAGCAGATGGCTACATTTTGAATATGTGATATGGAACCACTCACCATCATACATATTTCATTTGGAAGCAGCTAGTGTATTCTCTCTTGAAGATATGCTCATATTCAACTCCTAAGAAACTTAGAGTGCCGAAACCGGAAATCGTCATATATGTATTTCACAAGCTCTGAATGCGTTTTCTGGCAAATGGAAATACCCCTGATAGAGTATCGGCCCACCATCAAACCGTTTCCTTTTGGATCAAATTTGAGTGTTGACTTTCAAGAAATGCACAGTTTGAAAAACTTTGTGTCTGAAGGCGGGAAAAGTTAAAGGTTTTATAAAGCCTATATCTAAAGCTCCTAAAGGAGCAGATGGCTACATTTTGAATATGTGATATGGAACCACTCACCATCATACATATTTCATTTGGAAGCAGCTAGTGTATTCTCTCTTGAAGATATGCTCATATTCAACTCCTAAGAAACTTAGAGTGCCGAAACGGGAAATCGTCATATATGTATTTCACAAGCTCTGAATGCGGTTTCTGGCAAATGGAAATACCCCTGATAGAGTATCGGCCCACCATCAAACCGTTTCCTTTTGGATCAAATTTGAGTGTTGACTTTCAAGAAATGCACAGTTTGAAAAACTTTGTGTCTGAAGGCGGGAAAAGTTAAAGGTTTTATAAAGCCTATATCTAAAGCTCCTAAAGGAGCAGATGGCTGCATTTTGAATATGTGATATGGAACCACTCACCATCATACATATTTCATTTGGAAGCAGCTAGTGTATTCTCTCTTGAAGATATGCTCATATTCAACTCCTAAGAAACTTAGAGTGCCAAAGCTTGAAATCGTCATATATGTATTTCACAAGCTCTGAATGCGGTTTCTGGCAAATAGGCATACCCCTGATAGAGTATCGGCCCACCATCTAACCGTTTCCTTTTGGATGAAATTTGAGTGTTGACTTTCAAGAAATGCACAGTTTGAAAAACTTTGTGTCTGAAGGCGGGAAAAGTTAAAGGTTTTATAAAGCCTATATCTAAAGCTCCTAAAGGAGCAGATGGCTACATTTTGAATATGTGATATGGAACCACTCACCATCATACATATTTCATTTGGAAGCAGCTAGTGTATTCTCTCTTGAAGATATGCTCATATTCAACTCCTAAGAAACTTAGAGTGCCGAAACGGGAAATCGTCATATATGTATTTCACAAGCTCTGAATGCGGTTTCTGGCAAATGGAAATACCCCTGATAGAGTATCGGCCCACCATCAAACCGTTTCCTTTTGGTTCAAATTTGAGTGTTGACTTTCAAGAAATGCACAGTTTGAAAAACTTTGTGTCTGAAGGCGGGAAAAGTTAAAGGTTTTATAAAGCCTATATCTAAAGCTCCTAAAGGAGCAGATGGCTGCATTTTGAATATGTGATATGGAACCACTCACCATCATACATATTTCATTTGGAAGCAGCTAGTGTATTCTCTCTTGAAGATATGCTCATATTCAACTCCTAAGAAACTTAGAGTGCCAAAGCTTGAAATCGTCATATATGTATTTCACAAGCTCTGAATGCGGTTTCTGGCAAATAGGCATACCCCTGATAGAGTATCGGCCCACCATCTAACCGTTTCCTTTTGGATGAAATTTGAGTGTTGACTTTCAAGAAATGTACAGTTTGAAAAACTTTGTTTCTGAAGGCGGGAAAAGTTAAAGGTTTTATAAGGCCTATATCTAAAGCTCCTAAAGGAGCAGATGGCTACATTTTGAATATGTGATATGGAACCACTCACCATCATACATATTTCATTTGGAAGCAGCTAGTGTATTCTCTCTTGAAGATATGCTCATATTCAACTCCTAAGAAACTTAGAGTGCCGAAACCGGAAATCGTCATATATGTATTTCACAAGCTCTGAATGCGTTTTCTGGCAAATGGAAATACCCCTGATAGAGTATCGGCCCACCATCAAACCGTTTCCTTTTGGATCAAATTTGAGTGTTGACTTTCAAGAAATGCACAGTTTGAAAAACTTTGTGTCTGAAGGCGGGAAAAGTTAAAGGTTTTATAAAGCCTATATCTAAAGCTCCTAAAGGAGCAGATGGCTACATTTTGAATATGTGATATGGAACCACTCACCATCATACATATTTCATTTGGAAGCAGCTAGTGTATTCTCTCTTGAAGATATGCTCATATTCAACTCCTAAGAAACTTAGAGTGCCGAAACGGGAAATCGTCATATATATATTTCACAAGCTCTGAATGCGGTTTCTGGCAAATGGAAATACCCCTGATAGAGTATCGGCCCACCATCAAACCGTTTCCTTTTGGATCAAATTTGAGTGTTGACTTTCAAGAAATGCACAGTTTGAAAAACTTTGTGTCTGAAGGCGGGAAAAGTTAAAGGTTTTATAAAGCCTATATCTAAAGCTCCTAAAGGAGCAGATGGCTGCATTTTGAATATGTGATATGGAACCAATCACCATCATACATATTTCATTTGGAAGCAGCTAGTGTATTCTCTCTTGAAGATATTCTCATATTCAACTCCTAAGAAACTTAGAGTGCCAAAACTTGAAATCGTCATATATGTATTTCACAAGCTCTGAATGCGGTTTCTGGCAAATAGGCATACCCATGATCGGCCCACCATCAAACCTTTTCCTTTTGGATCAAATTTGAGTGTTGACTTTCAAGAAATGCACAGTTTGAAAAACTTTGTTTCTGAAGGCGGGAAAAGTTAACGGTTTTATAAAGCCTATATCTAAAGCTCCTAAAGGAGCAGATGGCTACATTTTGAATATGTGATATGGAACCACTCACCATCATACATATTTCATTTGGAAGCAGCTAGTGTATTCTCTCTTGAAGATATGCTCATATTCAACTCCTAAGAAAATTAGAGTGCCGAAACCGGAAATCGTCATATATATATTTCACAAGCTCTGAATGCGGTTTCTGGCAAATGGAAATACCCCTGATAGAGTATCGGCCCACCATCAAACCGTTTCCTTTTGGATCAAATTTGAGTGTTGACTTTCAAGAAATGCACAGTTTGAAAAACTTTGTGTCTGAAGGCGGGAAAAGTTAAAGGTTTTATAAAGCCTATATCTAAAGCTCCTAAAGGAGCAGATGGCTACATTTTGAATATGTGATATGGAACCACTCACCATCATACATATTTCATTTGGAAGCAGCTAGTGTATTCTCTCTTGAAGATATGCTCATATTCAACTCCTAAGAAACTTAGAGTGCCGAAACGGGAAATCGTCATATATGTATTTCACAAGCTCTGAATGCGGTTTCTGGCAAATGGAAATACCCCTGATAGAGTATCGGCCCACCATCAAACCGTTTCCTTTTGGATCAAATTTGAGTGTTGACTTTCAAGAAATGCACAGTTTGAAAAACTTTGTGTCTGAAGGCGGGAAAAGTTAAAGGTTTTATAAAGCCTATATCTAAAGCTCCTAAAGGAGCAGATGGCTGCATTTTGAATATGTGATATGGAACCACTCACCATCATACATATTTCATTTGGAAGCAGCTAGTGTATTCTCTCTTGAAGATATGCTCATATTCAACTCCTAAGAAACTTAGAGTGCCAAAGCTTGAAATCGTCATATATGTATTTCACAAGCTCTGAATGCGGTTTCTGGCAAATAGGCATACCCCTGATAGAGTATCGGCCCACCATCTAACCGTTTCCTTTTGGATGAAATTTGAGTGTTGACTTTCAAGAAATGCACAGTTTGAAAAACTTTGTTTCTGAAGGCGGGAAAAGTTAAAGGTTTTATAAAGCCTATATCTAAAGCTCCTAAAGGAGCAGATGGCTACATTTTGAATATGTGATATGGAACCACTCACCATCATACATATTTCATTTGGAAGCAGCTAGTGTATTCTCTCTTGAAGATATGCTCATATTCAACTCCTAAGAAACTTAGAGTGCCGAAACGGGAAATCGTCATATATGTATTTCACAAGCTCTGAATGCGGTTTCTGGCAAATGGAAATACCCCTGATAGAGTATCGGCCCACCATCAAACCGTTTCCTTTTGGATCAAATTTGAGTGTTGACTTTCAAGAAATGCACAGTTTGAAAAACTTTGTGTCTGAAGGCGGGAAAAGTTAAAGGTTTTATAAAGCCTATATCTAAAGCTCCTAAAGGAGCAGATGGCTGCATTTTGAATATGTGATATGGAACCACTCACCATCATACATATTTCATTTGGAAGCAGCTAGTGTATTCTCTCTTGAAGATATTCTCATATTCAACTCCTAAGAAACTTAGAGTGCCAAAACTTGAAATCGTCATATATGTATTTCACAAGCTCTGAATGCGGTTTCTGGCAAATAGGCATACCCATGATCGGCCCACCATCAAACCTTTTCCTTTTGGATCAAATTTGAGTGTTGACTTTCAAGAAATGCACAGTTTGAAAAACTTTGTTTCTGAAGGCGGGAAAAGTTAACGGTTTTATAAAGCCTATATCTAAAGCTCCTAAAGGAGCAGATGGCTACATTTTGAATATGTGATATGGAACCACTCACCATCATACATATTTCATTTGGAAGCAGCTAGTGTATTCTCTCTTGAAGATATGCTCATATTCAACTCCTAAGAAAATTAGAGTGCCGAAACCGGAAATCGTCATATATATATTTCACAAGCTCTGAATGCGGTTTCTGGCAAATGGAAATACCCCTGATAGAGTATCGGCCCACCATCAAACCGTTTCCTTTTGGATCAAATTTGAGTGTTGACTTTCAAGAAATGCACAGTTTGAAAAACTTTGTGTCTGAAGGCGGGAAAAGTTAAAGGTTTTATAAAGCCTATATCTAAAGCTCCTAAAGGAGCAGATGGCTACATTTTGAATATGTGATATGGAACCACTCACCATCATACATATTTCATTTGGAAGCAGCTAGTGTATTCTCTCTTGAAGATATGCTCATATTCAACTCCTAAGAAACTTAGAGTGCCGAAACGGGAAATCGTCATATATGTATTTCACAAGCTCTGAATGCGGTTTCTGGCAAATGGAAATACCCCTGATAGAGTATCGGCCCACCATCAAACCGTTTCCTTTTGGATCAAATTTGAGTGTTGACTTTCAAGAAATGCACAGTTTGAAAAACTTTGTGTCTGAAGGCGGGAAAAGTTAAAGGTTTTATAAAGCCTATATCTAAAGCTCCTAAAGGAGCAGATGGCTGCATTTTGAATATGTGATATGGAACCACTCACCATCATACATATTTCATTTGGAAGCAGCTAGTGTATTCTCTCTTGAAGATATGCTCATATTCAACTCCTAAGAAACTTAGAGTGCCAAAGCTTGAAATCGTCATATATGTATTTCACAAGCTCTGAATGCGGTTTCTGGCAAATAGGCATACCCCTGATAGAGTATCGGCCCACCATCTAACCGTTTCCTTTTGGATGAAATTTGAGTGTTGACTTTCAAGAAATGCACAGTTTGAAAAACTTTGTTTCTGAAGGCGGGAAAAGTTAAAGGTTTTATAAAGCCTATATCTAAAGCTCCTAAAGGAGCAGATGGCTACATTTTGAATATGTGATATGGAACCACTCACCATCATACATATTTCATTTGGAAGCAGCTAGTGTATTCTCTCTTGAAGATATGCTCATATTCAACTCCTAAGAAACTTAGAGTGCCGAAACGGGAAATCGTCATATATGTATTTCACAAGCTCTGAATGCGGTTTCTGGCAAATGGAAATACCCCTGATAGAGTATCGGCCCACCATCAAACCGTTTCCTTTTGAATCAAATTTGAGTGTTGACTTTCAAGAAATGCACAGTTTGAAAAACTTTGTGTCTGAAGGCGGGAAAAGTTAAAGGTTTTATAAAGCCTATATCTAAAGCTCCTAAAGGAGCAGATGGCTGCATTTTGAATATGTGATATGGAACCACTCACCATCATACATATTTCATTTGGAAGCAGCTAGTGTATTCTCTCTTGAAGATATGCTCATATTCAACTCCTAAGAAACTTAGAGTGCCAAAGCTTGAAATCGTCATATATGTATTTCACAAGCTCTGAATGCGGTTTCTGGCAAATAGGCATACCCCTGATAGAGTATCGGCCCACCATCTAACCGTTTCCTTTTGGATGAAATTTGAGTGTTGACTTTCAAGAAATGCACAGTTTGAAAAACTTTGTTTCTGAAGGCGGGAAAAGTTAAAGGTTTTATAAAGCCTATATCTAAAGCTCCTAAAGGAGCAGATGGCTACATTTTGAATATGTGATATGGAACCACTCACCATCATACATATTTCATTTGGAAGCAGCTAGTGTATTCTCTCTTGAAGATATGCTCATATTCAACTCCTAAGAAACTTAGAGTGCCGAAACCGGAAATCGTCATATATGTATTTCACAAGCTCTGAATGCGTTTTCTGGCAAATGGAAATACCCCTGATAGAGTATCGGCCCACCATCAAACCGTTTCCTTTTGGATCAAATTTGAGTGTTGACTTTCAAGAAATGCACAGTTTGAAAAACTTTGTGTCTGAAGGCGGGAAAAGTTAAAGGTTTTATAAAGCCTATATCTAAAGCTCCTAAAGGAGCAGATGGCTACATTTTGAATATGTGATATGGAACCACTCACCATCATACATATTTCATTTGGAAGCAGCTAGTGTATTCTCTCTTGAAGATATGCTCATATTCAACTCCTAAGAAACTTAGAGTGCCGAAACGGGAAATCGTCATATATGTATTTCACAAGCTCTGAATGCGGTTTCTGGCAAATGGAAATACCCCTGATAGAGTATCGGCCCACCATCAAACCGTTTCCTTTTGGATCAAATTTGAGTGTTGACTTTCAAGAAATGCACAGTTTGAAAAACTTTGTGTCTGAAGGCGGGAAAAGTTAAAGGTTTTATAAAGCCTATATCTAAAGCTCCTAAAGGAGCAGATGGCTGCATTTTGAATATGTGATATGGAACCACTCACCATCATACATATTTCATTTGGAAGCAGCTAGTGTATTCTCTCTTGAAGATATGCTCATATTCAACTCCTAAGAAACTTAGAGTGCCAAAGCTTGAAATCGTCATATATGTATTTCACAAGCTCTGAATGCGGTTTCTGGCAAATAGGCATACCCCTGATAGAGTATCGGCCCACCATCTAACCGTTTCCTTTTGGATGAAATTTGAGTGTTGACTTTCAAGAAATGCACAGTTTGAAAAACTTTGTTTCTGAAGGCGGGAAAAGTTAAAGGTTTTATAAAGCCTATATCTAAAGCTCCTAAAGGAGCAGATGGCTACATTTTGAATATGTGATATGGAACCACTCACCATCATACATATTTCATTTGGAAGCAGCTAGTGTATTCTCTCTTGAAGATATGCTCATATTCAACTCCTAAGAAACTTAGAGTTCCGAAACCGGAAATCGTCATATATGTATTTCACAAGCTCTGAATGCGGTTTCTGGCAAATGGAAATACCCCTGATAGAGTATCGGCCCACCATCAAACCGTTTCCTTTTGGATCAAATTTGAGTGTTGACTTTCAAGAAATGCACAGTTTGAAAAACTTTGTGTCTGAAGGCGGGAAAAGTTAAAGGTTTTATAAAGCCGATATCTAAAGCTCCTAAAGGAGCAGATGGCTGCATTTTGAATATGTGATATGGAACCACTCACCATCATACATATTTCATTTGGAAGCAGCTAGTGTATTCTCTCTTGAAGATATTCTCATATTCAACTCCTAAGAAACTTAGAGTGCCAAAACTTGAAATCGTCATATATGTATTTCACAAGCTCTGAATGCGGTTTCTGGCAAATAGGCATACCCATGATCGGCCCACCATCAAACCTTTTCCTTTTGGATCAAATTTGAGTGTTGACTTTCAAGAAATGCACAGTTTGAAAAACTTTGTTTCTGAAGGCGGGAAAAGTTAACGGTTTTATAAAGCCTATATCTAAAGCTCCTAAAGGAGCAGATGGCTACATTTTGAATATGTGATATGGAACCACTCACCATCATACATATTTCATTTGGAAGCAGCTAGTGTATTCTCTCTTGAAGATATGCTCATATTCAACTCCTAAGAAAATTAGAGTGCCGAAACCGGAAATCGTCATATATATATTTCACAAGCTCTGAATGCGGTTTCTGGCAAATGGAAATACCCCTGATAGAGTATCGGCCCACCATCAAACCGTTTCCTTTTGGATCAAATTTGAGTGTTGACTTTCAAGAAATGCACAGTTTGAAAAACTTTGTGTCTGAAGGCGGGAAAAGTTAAAGGTTTTATAAAGCCTATATCTAAAGCTCCTAAAGGAGCAGATGGCTACATTTTGAATATGTGATATGGAACCACTCACCATCATACATATTTCATTTGGAAGCAGCTAGTGTATTCTCTCTTGAAGATATGCTCATATTCAACTCCTAAGAAACTTAGAGTGCCGAAACGGGAAATCGTCATATATGTATTTCACAAGCTCTGAATGCGGTTTCTGGCAAATGGAAATACCCCTGATAGAGTATCGGCCCACCATCAAACCGTTTCCTTTTGGATCAAATTTGAGTGTTGACTTTCAAGAAATGCACAGTTTGAAAAACTTTGTGTCTGAAGGCGGGAAAAGTTAAAGGTTTTATAAAGCCTATATCTAAAGCTCCTAAAGGAGCAGATGGCTGCATTTTGAATATGTGATATGGAACCACTCACCATCATACATATTTCATTTGGAAGCAGCTAGTGTATTCTCTCTTGAAGATATGCTCATATTCAACTCCTAAGAAACTTAGAGTGCCAAAGCTTGAAATCGTCATATATGTATTTCACAAGCTCTGAATGCGGTTTCTGGCAAATAGGCATACCCCTGATAGAGTATCGGCCCACCATCTAACCGTTTCCTTTTGGATGAAATTTGAGTGTTGACTTTCAAGAAATGCACAGTTTGAAAAACTTTGTTTCTGAAGGCGGGAAAAGTTAAAGGTTTTATAAAGCCTATATCTAAAGCTCCTAAAGGAGCAGATGGCTACATTTTGAATATGTGATATGGAACCACTCACCATCATACATATTTCATTTGGAAGCAGCTAGTGTATTCTCTCTTGAAGATATGCTCATATTCAACTCCTAAGAAACTTAGAGTGCCGAAACGGGAAATCGTCATATATGTATTTCACAAGCTCTGAATGCGGTTTCTGGCAAATGGAAATACCCCTGATAGAGTATCGGCCCACCATCAAACCGTTTCCTTTTGGATCAAATTTGAGTGTTGACTTTCAAGAAATGCACAGTTTGAAAAACTTTGTGTCTGAAGGCGGGAAAAGTTAAAGGTTTTATAAAGCCTATATCTAAAGCTCCTAAAGGAGCAGATGGCTGCATTTTGAATATGTGATATGGAACCACTCACCATCATACATATTTCATTTGGAAGCAGCTAGTGTATTCTCTCTTGAAGATATTCTCATATTCAACTCCTAAGAAACTTAGAGTGCCAAAACTTGAAATCGTCATATATGTATTTCACAAGCTCTGAATGCGGTTTCTGGCAAATAGGCATACCCATGATCGGCCCACCATCAAACCTTTTCCTTTTGGATCAAATTTGAGTGTTGACTTTCAAGAAATGCACAGTTTGAAAAACTTTGTTTCTGAAGGCGGGAAAAGTTAACGGTTTTATAAAGCCTATATCTAAAGCTCCTAAAGGAGCAGATGGCTACATTTTGAATATGTGATATGGAACCACTCACCATCATACATATTTCATTTGGAAGCAGCTAGTGTATTCTCTCTTGAAGATATGCTCATATTCAACTCCTAAGAAAATTAGAGTGCCGAAACCGGAAATCGTCATATATATATTTCACAAGCTCTGAATGCGGTTTCTGGCAAATGGAAATACCCCTGATAGAGTATCGGCCCACCATCAAACCGTTTCCTTTTGGATCAAATTTGAGTGTTGACTTTCAAGAAATGCACAGTTTGAAAAACTTTGTGTCTGAAGGCGGGAAAAGTTAAAGGTTTTTATAAAGCCTATATCTAAAGCTCCTAAAGGAGCAGATGGCTACATTTTGAATATGTGATATGGAACCACTCACCATCATACATATTTCATTTGGAAGCAGCTAGTGTATTCTCTCTTGAAGATATGCTCATATTCAACTCCTAAGAAACTTAGAGTGCCGAAACGGGAAATCGTCATATATGTATTTCACAAGCTCTGAATGCGGTTTCTGGCAAATGGAAATACCCCTGATAGAGTATCGGCCCACCATCAAACCGTTTCCTTTTGGATCAAATTTGAGTGTTGACTTTCAAGAAATGCACAGTTTGAAAAACTTTGTGTCTGAAGGCGGGAAAAGTTAAAGGTTTTATAAAGCCTATATCTAAAGCTCCTAAAGGAGCAGATGGCTGCATTTTGAATATGTGATATGGAACCACTCACCATCATACATATTTCATTTGGAAGCAGCTAGTGTATTCTCTCTTGAAGATATGCTCATATTCAACTCCTAAGAAACTTAGAGTGCCAAAGCTTGAAATCGTCATATATGTATTTCACAAGCTCTGAATGCGGTTTCTGGCAAATAGGCATACCCCTGATAGAGTATCGGCCCACCATCTAACCGTTTCCTTTTGGATGAAATTTGAGTGTTGACTTTCAAGAAATGCACAGTTTGAAAAACTTTGTTTCTGAAGGCGGGAAAAGTTAAAGGTTTTATAAAGCCTATATCTAAAGCTCCTAAAGGAGCAGATGGCTACATTTTGAATATGTGATATGGAACCACTCACCATCATACATATTTCATTTGGAAGCAGCTAGTGTATTCTCTCTTGAAGATATGCTCATATTCAACTCCTAAGAAACTTAGAGTGCCGAAACGGGAAATCGTCATATATGTATTTCACAAGCTCTGAATGCGGTTTCTGGCAAATGGAAATACCCCTGATAGAGTATCGGCCCACCATCAAACCGTTTCCTTTTGGATCAAATTTGAGTGTTGACTTTCAAGAAATGCACAGTTTGAAAAACTTTGTGTCTGAAGGCGGGAAAAGTTAAAGGTTTTATAAAGCCTATATCTAAAGCTCCTAAAGGAGCAGATGGCTGCATTTTGAATATGTGATATGGAACCACTCACCATCATACATATTTCATTTGGAAGCAGCTAGTGTATTCTCTCTTGAAGATATGCTCATATTCAACTCCTAAGAAACTTAGAGTGCCAAAGCTTGAAATCGTCATATATGTATTTCACAAGCTCTGAATGCGGTTTCTGGCAAATAGGCATACCCCTGATAGAGTATCGGCCCACCATCTAACCGTTTCCTTTTGGATGAAATTTGAGTGTTGACTTTCAAGAAATGCACAGTTTGAAAAACTTTGTTTCTGAAGGCGGGAAAAGTTAAAGGTTTTATAAAGCCTATATCTAAAGCTCCTAAAGGAGCAGATGGCTACATTTTGAATATGTGATATGGAACCACTCACCATCATACATATTTCATTTGGAAGCAGCTAGTGTATTCTCTCTTGAAGATATGCTCATATTCAACTCCTAAGAAACTTAGAGTTCCGAAACCGGAAATCGTCATATATGTATTTCACAAGCTCTGAATGCGGTTTCTGGCAAATGGAAATACCCCTGTAGAGTATCGGCCCACCATCAAACCGTTTCCTTTTGGATCAAATTTGAGTGTTGACTTTCAAGAAATGCACAGTTTGAAAAACTTTGTGTCTGAAGGCGGGAAAAGTTAAAGGTTTTATAAAGCCTATATCTAAAGCTCCTAAAGGAGCAGATGGCTGCATTTTGAATATGTGATATGGAACCACTCACCATCATACATATTTCATTTGGAAGCAGCTAGTGTATTCTCTCTTGAAGATATTCTCATATTCAACTCCTAAGAAACTTAGAGTGCCAAAACTTGAAATCGTCATATATGTATTTCACAAGCTCTGAATGCGGTTTCTGGCAAATAGGCATACCCATGATCGGCCCACCATCAAACCTTTTCCTTTTGGATCAAATTTGAGTGTTGACTTTCAAGAAATGCACAGTTTGAAAAACTTTGTTTCTGAAGGCGGGAAAAGTTAACGGTTTTATAAAGCCTATATCTAAAGCTCCTAAAGGAGCAGATGGCTACATTTTGAATATGTGATATGGAACCACTCAGCATCATACATATTTCATTTGGAAGCAGCTAGTGTATTCTCTCTTGAAGATATGCTCATATTCAACTCCTAAGAAAATTAGAGTGCCGAAACCGGAAATCGTCATATATATATTTCACAAGCTCTGAATGCGGTTTCTGGCAAATGGAAATACCCCTGATAGAGTATCGGCCCACCATCAAACCGTTTCCTTTTGGATCAAATTTGAGTGTTGACTTTCAAGAAATGCACAGTTTGAAAAACTTTGTGTCTGAAGGCGGGAAAAGTTAAAGGTTTTATAAAGCCGATATCTAAAGCTCCTAAAGGAGCAGATGGCTGCATTTTGAATATGTGATATGGAACCACTCACCATCATACATATTTCATTTGGAAGCAGCTAGTGTATTCTCTCTTGAAGATATGCTCATATTCAACTCCTAAGAAACTTAGAGTGCCAAAGCTTGAAATCGTCATATATGTATTTCACAAGCTCTGAATGCGGTTTCTGGCAAATAGGCATACCCCTGATAGAGTATCGGCCCACCATCTAACCGTTTCCTTTTGGATGAAATTTGAGTGTTGACTTTCAAGAAATGCACAGTTTGAAAAACTTTGTTTCTGAAGGCGGGAAAAGTTAAAGGTTTTATAAAGCCTATATCTAAAGCTCCTAAAGGAGCAGATGGCTACATTTTGAATATGTGATATGGAACCACTCACCATCATACATATTTCATTTGGAAGCAGCTAGTGTATTCTCTCTTGAAGATATGCTCATATTCAACTCCTAAGAAACTTAGAGTTCCGAAACCGGAAATCGTCATATATGTATTTCACAAGCTCTGAATGCGGTTTCTGGCAAATGGAAATACCCCTGATAGAGTATCGGCCCACCATCAAACCGTTTCCTTTTGGATCAAATTTGAGTGTTGACTTTCAAGAAATGCACAGTTTGAAAAACTTTGTGTCTGAAGGCGGGAAAAGTTAAAGGTTTTATAAAGCCTATATCTAAAGCTCCTAAAGGAGCAGATGGCTGCATTTTGAATATGTGATATGGAACCACTCACCATCATACATATTTCATTTGGAAGCAGCTAGTGTATTCTCTCTTGAAGATATTCTCATATTCAACTCCTAAGAAACTTAGAGTGCCAAAACTTGAAATCGTCATATATGTATTTCACAAGCTCTGAATGCGGTTTCTGGCAAATAGGCATACCCATGATCGGCCCACCATCAAACCTTTTCCTTTTGGATCAAATTTGAGTGTTGACTTTCAAGAAATGCACAGTTTGAAAAACTTTGTTTCTGAAGGCGGGAAAAGTTAACGGTTTTATAAAGCCTATATCTAAAGCTCCTAAAGGAGCAGATGGCTACATTTTGAATATGTGATATGGAACCACTCACCATCATACATATTTCATTTGGAAGCAGCTAGTGTATTCTCTCTTGAAGATATGCTCATATTCAACTCCTAAGAAAATTAGAGTGCCGAAACCGGAAATCGTCATATATATATTTCACAAGCTCTGAATGCGGTTTCTGGCAAATGGAAATACCCCTGATAGAGTATCGGCCCACCATCAAACCGTTTCCTTTTGGATCAAATTTGAGTGTTGACTTTCAAGAAATGCACAGTTTGAAAAACTTTGTGTCTGAAGGCGGGAAAAGTTAAAGGTTTTATAAAGCCTATATCTAAAGCTCCTAAAGGAGCAGATGGCTACATTTTGAATATGTGATATGGAACCACTCACCATCATACATATTTCATTTGGAAGCAGCTAGTGTATTCTCTCTTGAAGATATGCTCATATTCAACTCCTAAGAAACTTAGAGTGCCGAAACGGGAAATCGTCATATATGTATTTCACAAGCTCTGAATGCGGTTTCTGGCAAATGGAAATACCCCTGATAGAGTATCGGCCCACCATCAAACCGTTTCCTTTTGGATCAAATTTGAGTGTTGACTTTCAAGAAATGCACAGTTTGAAAAACTTTGTGTCTGAAGGCGGGAAAAGTTAAAGGTTTTATAAAGCCTATATCTAAAGCTCCTAAAGGAGCAGATGGCTGCATTTTGAATATGTGATATGGAACCACTCACCATCATACATATTTCATTTGGAAGCAGCTAGTGTATTCTCTCTTGAAGATATGCTCATATTCAACTCCTAAGAAACTTAGAGTGCCAAAGCTTGAAATCGTCATATATGTATTTCACAAGCTCTGAATGCGGTTTCTGGCAAATAGGCATACCCCTGATAGAGTATCGGCCCACCATCTAACCGTTTCCTTTTGGATGAAATTTGAGTGTTGACTTTCAAGAAATGCACAGTTTGAAAAACTTTGTTTCTGAAGGCGGGAAAAGTTAAAGGTTTTATAAAGCCTATATCTAAAGCTCCTAAAGGAGCAGATGGCTACATTTTGAATATGTGATATGGAACCACTCACCATCATACATATTTCATTTGGAAGCAGCTAGTGCATTCTCTCTTGAAGATATGCTCATATTCAACTCCTAAGAAACTTAGAGTGCCGAAACGGGAAATCGTCATATATGTATTTCACAAGCTCTGAATGCGGTTTCTGGCAAATGGAAATACCCCTGATAGAGTATCGGCCCACCATCAAACCGTTTCCTTTTGGATCAAATTTGAGTGTTGACTTTCAAGAAATGCACAGTTTGAAAAACTTTGTGTCTGAAGGCGGGAAAAGTTAAAGGTTTTATAAAGCCTATATCTAAAGCTCCTAAAGGAGCAGATGGCTGCATTTTGAATATGTGATATGGAACCACTCACCATCATACATATTTCATTTGGAAGCAGCTAGTGTATTCTCTCTTGAAGATATTCTCATATTCAACTCCTAAGAAACTTAGAGTGCCAAAACTTGAAATCGTCATATATGTATTTCACAAGCTCTGAATGCAGTTTCTGGCAAATAGGCATACCCATGATCGGCCCACCATCAAACCTTTTCCTTTTGGATCAAATTTGAGTGTTGACTTTCAAGAAATGCACAGTTTGAAAAACTTTGTTTCTGAAGGCGGGAAAAGTTAACGGTTTTATAAAGCCTATATCTAAAGCTCCTAAAGGAGCAGATGGCTACATTTTGAATATGTGATATAGAACCACTCACCATCATACATATTTCATTTGGAAGCAGCTAGTGTATTCTCTCTTGAAGATATGCTCATATTCAACTCCTAAGAAAATTAGAGTGCCGAAACCGGAAATCGTCATATATATATTTCACAAGCTCTGAATGCGGTTTCTGGCAAATGGAAATACCCCTGATAGAGTATCGGCCCACCATCAAACCGTTTCCTTTTGGATCAAATTTGAGTGTTGACTTTCAAGAAATGCACAGTTTGAAAAACTTTGTGTCTGAAGGCGGGAAAAGTTAAAGGTTTTATAAAGCCTATATCTAAAGCTCCTAAAGGAGCAGATGGCTACATTTTGAATATGTGATATGGAACCACTCACCATCATACATATTTCATTTGGAAGCAGCTAGTGTATTCTCTCTTGAAGATATGCTCATATTCAACTCCTAAGAAACTTAGAGTGCCGAAACGGGAAATCGTCATATATGTATTTCACAAGCTCTGAATGCGGTTTCTGGCAAATGGAAATACCCCTGATAGAGTATCGGCCCACCATCAAACCGTTTCCTTTTGGATCAAATTTGAGTGTTGACTTTCAAGAAATGCACAGTTTGAAAAACTTTGTGTCTGAAGGCGGGAAAAGTTAAAGGTTTTATAAAGCCTATATCTAAAGCTCCTAAAGGAGCAGATGGCTGCATTTTGAATATGTGATATGGAACCACTCACCATCATACATATTTCATTTGGAAGCAGCTAGTGTATTCTCTCTTGAAGATATGCTCATATTCAACTCCTAAGAAACTTAGAGTGCCAAAGCTTGAAATCGTCATATATGTATTTCACAAGCTCTGAATGCGGTTTCTGGCAAATAGGCATACCCCTGATAGAGTATCGGCCCACCATCTAACCGTTTCCTTTTGGATGAAATTTGAGTGTTGACTTTCAAGAAATGCACAGTTTGAAAAACTTTGTTTCTGAAGGCGGGAAAAGTTAAAGGTTTTATAAAGCCTATATCTAAAGCTCCTAAAGGAGCAGATGGCTACATTTTGAATATGTGATATGGAACCACTCACCATCATACATATTTCATTTGGAAGCAGCTAGTGTATTCTCTCTTGAAGATATGCTCATATTCAACTCCTAAGAAACTTAGAGTGCCGAAACGGGAAATCGTCATATATGTATTTCACAAGCTCTGAATGCGGTTTCTGGCAAATGGAAATACCCCTGATAGAGTATCGGCCCACCATCAAACCGTTTCCTTTTGGATCAAATTTGAGTGTTGACTTTCAAGAAATGCACAGTTTGAAAAACTTTGTGTCTGAAGGCGGGAAAAGTTAAAGGTTTTATAAAGCCTATATCTAAAGCTCCTAAAGGAGCAGATGGCTGCATTTTGAATATGTGATATGGAACCACTCACCATCATACATATTTCATTTGGAAGCAGCTAGTGTATTCTCTCTTGAAGATATGCTCATATTCAACTCCTAAGAAACTTAGAGTGCCAAAGCTTGAAATCGTCATATATGTATTTCACAAGCTCTGAATGCGGTTTCTGGCAAATAGGCATACCCCTGATAGAGTATCGGCCCACCATCTAACCGTTTCCTTTTGGATGAAATTTGAGTGTTGACTTTCAAGAAATGCACAGTTTGAAAAACTTTGTTTCTGAAGGCGGGAAAAGTTAAAGGTTTTATAAAGCCTATATCTAAAGCTCCTAAAGGAGCAGATGGCTACATTTTGAATATGTGATATGGAACCACTCACCATCATACATATTTCATTTGGAAGCAGCTAGTGTATTCTCTCTTGAAGATATGCTCATATTCAACTCCTAAGAAACTTAGAGTGCCGAAACGGGAAATCGTCATATATGTATTTCACAAGCTCTGAATGCGGTTTCTGGCAAATGGAAATACCCCTGATAGAGTATCGGCCCACCATCAAACCGTTTCCTTTTGGATCAAATTTGAGTGTTGACTTTCAAGAAATGCACAGTTTGAAAAACTTTGTGTCTGAAGGCGGGAAAAGTTAAAGGTTTTATAAAGCCTATATCTAAAGCTCCTAAAGGAGCAGATGGCTGCATTTTGAATATGTGATATGGAACCACTCACCATCATACATATTTCATTTGGAAGCAGCTAGTGTATTCTCTCTTGAAGATATTCTCATATTCAACTCCTAAGAAACTTAGAGTGCCAAAACTTGAAATCGTCATATATGTATTTCACAAGCTCTGAATGCGGTTTCTGGCAAATAGGCATACCCATGATCGGCCCACCATCAAACCGTTTCCTTTTGGATCAAATTTGAGTGTTGACTTTCAAGAAATGCACAGTTTGAAAAACTTTGTTTCTGAAGGCGGGAAAAGTTAACGGTTTTATAAAGCCTATATCTAAAGCTCCTAAAGGAGCAGATGGCTACATTTTGAATATGTGATATAGAACCACTCACCATCATACATATTTCATTTGGAAGCAGCTAGTGTATTCTCTCTTGAAGATATGCTCATATTCAACTCCTAAGAAAATTAGAGTGCCGAAACCGGAAATCGTCATATATATATTTCACAAGCTCTGAATGCGGTTTCTGGCAAATGGAAATACCCCTGATAGAGTATCGGCCCACCATCAAACCGTTTCCTTTTGGATCAAATTTGAGTGTTGACTTTCAAGAAATGCACAGTTTGAAAAACTTTGTGTCTGAAGGCGGGAAAAGTTAAAGGTTTTATAAAGCCTATATCTAAAGCTCCTAAAGGAGCAGATGGCTACATTTTGAATATGTGATATGGAACCACTCACCATCATACATATTTCATTTGGAAGCAGCTAGTGTATTCTCTCTTGAAGATATGCTCATATTCAACTCCTAAGAAACTTAGAGTGCCGAAACGGGAAATCGTCATATATGTATTTCACAAGCTCTGAATGCGGTTTCTGGCAAATGGAAATACCCCTGATAGAGTATCGGCCCACCATCAAACCGTTTCCTTTTGGATCAAATTTGAGTGTTGACTTTCAAGAAATGCACAGTTTGAAAAACTTTGTGTCTGAAGGCGGGAAAAGTTAAAGGTTTTATAAAGCCTATATCTAAAGCTCCTAAAGGAGCAGATGGCTGCATTTTGAATATGTGATATGGAACCACTCACCATCATACATATTTCATTTGGAAGCAGCTAGTGTATTCTCTCTTGAAGATATTCTCATATTCAACTCCTAAGAAACTTAGAGTGCCAAAACTTGAAATCGTCATATATGTATTTCACAAGCTCTGAATGCGGTTTCTGGCAAATAGGCATACCCATGATCGGCCCACCATCAAACCGTTTCCTTTTGGATCAAATTTGAGTGTTGACTTTCAAGAAATGCACAGTTTGAAAAACTTTGTTTCTGAAGGCGGGAAAAGTTAACGGTTTTATAAAGCCTATATCTAAAGCTCCTAAAGGAGCAGATGGCTACATTTTGAATATGTGATATAGAACCACTCACCATCATACATATTTCATTTGGAAGCAGCTAGTGTATTCTCTCTTGAAGATATGCTCATATTCAACTCCTAAGAAAATTAGAGTGCCGAAACCGGAAATCGTCATATATATATTTCACAAGCTCTGAATGCGGTTTCTGGCAAATGGAAATACCCCTGATAGAGTATCGGCCCACCATCAAACCGTTTCCTTTTGGATCAAATTTGAGTGTTGACTTTCAAGAAATGCACAGTTTGAAAAACTTTGTGTCTGAAGGCGGGAAAAGTTAAAGGTTTTATAAAGCCTATATCTAAAGCTCCTAAAGGAGCAGATGGCTACATTTTGAATATGTGATATGGAACCACTCACCATCATACATATTTCATTTGGAAGCAGCTAGTGTATTCTCTCTTGAAGATATGCTCATATTCAACTCCTAAGAAACTTAGAGTGCCGAAACGGGAAATCGTCATATATGTATTTCACAAGCTCTGAATGCGGTTTCTGGCAAATGGAAATACCCCTGATAGAGTATCGGCCCACCATCAAACCGTTTCCTTTTGGATCAAATTTGAGTGTTGACTTTCAAGAAATGCACAGTTTGAAAAACTTTGTGTCTGAAGGCGGGAAAAGTTAAAGGTTTTATAAAGCCTATATCTAAAGCTCCTAAAGGAGCAGATGGCTGCATTTTGAATATGTGATATGGAACCACTCACCATCATACATATTTCATTTGGAAGCAGCTAGTGTATTCTCTCTTGAAGATATGCTCATATTCAACTCCTAAGAAACTTAGAGTGCCAAAGCTTGAAATCGTCATATATGTATTTCACAAGCTCTGAATGCGGTTTCTGGCAAATAGGCATACCCCTGATAGAGTATCGGCCCACCATCTAACCGTTTCCTTTTGGATGAAATTTGAGTGTTGACTTTCAAGAAATGCACAGTTTGAAAAACTTTGTTTCTGAAGGCGGGAAAAGTTAAAGGTTTTATAAAGCCTATATCTAAAGCTCCTAAAGGAGCAGATGGCTACATTTTGAATATGTGATATGGAACCACTCACCATCATACATATTTCATTTGGAAGCAGCTAGTGTATTCTCTCTTGAAGATATGCTCATATTCAACTCCTAAGAAACTTAGAGTGCCGAAACGGGAAATCGTCATATATGTATTTCACAAGCTCTGAATGCGGTTTCTGGCAAATGGAAATACCCCTGATAGAGTATCGGCCCACCATCAAACCGTTTCCTTTTGGATCAAATTTGAGTGTTGACTTTCAAGAAATGCACAGTTTGAAAAACTTTGTGTCTGAAGGCGGGAAAAGTTAAAGGTTTTATAAAGCCTATATCTAAAGCTCCTAAAGGAGCAGATGGCTGCATTTTGAATATGTGATATGGAACCACTCACCATCATACATATTTCATTTGGAAGCAGCTAGTGTATTCTCTCTTGAAGATATGCTCATATTCAACTCCTAAGAAACTTAGAGTGCCAAAGCTTGAAATCGTCATATATGTATTTCACAAGCTCTGAATGCGGTTTCTGGCAAATAGGCATACCCCTGATAGAGTATCGGCCCACCATCTAACCGTTTCCTTTTGGATGAAATTTGAGTGTTGACTTTCAAGAAATGCACAGTTTGAAAAACTTTGTTTCTGAAGGCGGGAAAAGTTAAAGGTTTTATAAAGCCTATATCTAAAGCTCCTAAAGGAGCAGATGGCTACATTTTGAATATGTGATATGGAACCACTCACCATCATACATATTTCATTTGGAAGCAGCTAGTGTATTCTCTCTTGAAGATATGCTCATATTCAACTCCTAAGAAACTTAGAGTTCCGAAACCGGAAATCGTCATATATGTATTTCACAAGCTCTGAATGCGGTTTCTGGCAAATGGAAATACCCCTGTAGAGTATCGGCCCACCATCAAACCGTTTCCTTTTGGATCAAATTTGAGTGTTGACTTTCAAGAAATGCACAGTTTGAAAAACTTTGTGTCTGAAGGCGGGAAAAGTTAAAGGTTTTATAAAGCCTATATCTAAAGCTCCTAAAGGAGCAGATGGCTGCATTTTGAATATGTGATATGGAACCACTCACCATCATACATATTTCATTTGGAAGCAGCTAGTGTATTCTCTCTTGAAGATATTCTCATATTCAACTCCTAAGAAACTTAGAGTGCCAAAACTTGAAATCGTCATATATGTATTTCACAAGCTCTGATGCGGTTTCTGGCAAATAGGCATACCCATGATCGGCCCACCATCAAACCTTTTCCTTTTGGATGAAATTTGAGTGTTGACTTTCAAGAAATGCACAGTTTGAAAAACTTTGTTTCTGAAGGCGGGAAAAGTTAAAGGTTTTATAAAGCCTATATCTAAAGCTCCTAAAGGAGCAGATGGCTACATTTTGAATATGTGATATGGAACCACTCACCATCATACATATTTCATTTGGAAGCAGCTAGTGTATTCTCTCTTGAAGATATGCTCATATTCAACTCCTAAGAAAATTAGAGTGCCGAAACCGGAAATCGTCATATATATATTTCACAAGCTCTGAATGCGGTTTCTGGCAAATGGAAATACCCCTGATAGAGTATCGGCCCACCATCAAACCGTTTCCTTTTGGATCAAATTTGAGTGTTGACTTTCAAGAAATGCACAGTTTGAAAAACTTTGTGTCTGAAGGCTGGAAAAGTTAAAGGTTTTATAAAGCCTATATCTAAAGCTCCTAAAGGAGCAGATGGCTACATTTTGAATATGTGATATGGAACCACTCACCATCATACATATTTCATTTGGAAGCAGCTAGTGTATTCTCTCTTGAAGATATGCTCATATTCAACTCCTAAGAAACTTAGAGTGCCGAAACGGGAAATCGTCATATATGTATTTCACAAGCTCTGAATGCGGTTTCTGGCAAATGGAAATACCCCTGATAGAGTATCGGCCCACCATCAAACCGTTTCCTTTTGGATCAAATTTGAGTGTTGACTTTCAAGAAATGCACAGTTTGAAAAACTTTGTGTCTGAAGGCGGGAAAAGTTAAAGGTTTTATAAAGCCTATATCTAAAGCTCCTAAAGGAGCAGATGGCTGCATTTTGAATATGTGATATGGAACCACTCACCATCATACATATTTCATTTGGAAGCAGCTAGTGTATTCTCTCTTGAAGATATTCTCATATTCAACTCCTAAGAAACTTAGAGTGCCAAAACTTGAAATCGTCATATATGTATTTCACAAGCTCTGAATGCGGTTTCTGGCAAATAGGCATACCCATGATCGGCCCACCATCAAACCTTTTCCTTTTGGATCAAATTTGAGTGTTGACTTTCAAGAAATGCACAGTTTGAAAAACTTTGTTTCTGAAGGCGGGAAAAGTTAACGGTTTTATAAAGCCTATATCTAAAGCTCCTAAAGGAGCAGATGGCTACATTTTGAATATGTGATATAGAACCACTCACCATCATACATATTTCATTTGGAAGCAGCTAGTGTATTCTCTCTTGAAGATATGCTCATATTCAACTCCTAAGAAAATTAGAGTGCCGAAACCGGAAATCGTCATATATATATTTCACAAGCTCTGAATGCGGTTTCTGGCAAATGGAAATACCCCTGATAGAGTATCGGCCCACCATCAAACCGTTTCCTTTTGGATCAAATTTGAGTGTTGACTTTCAAGAAATGCACAGTTTGAAAAACTTTGTGTCTGAAGGCGGGAAAAGTTAAAGGTTTTATAAAGCCTATATCTAAAGCTCCTAAAGGAGCAGATGGCTACATTTTGAATATGTGATATGGAACCACTCACCATCATACATATTTCATTTGGAAGCAGCTAGTGTATTCTCTCTTGAAGATATGCTCATATTCAACTCCTAAGAAACTTAGAGTGCCGAAACGGGAAATCGTCATATATGTATTTCACAAGCTCTGAATGCGGTTTCTGGCAAATGGAAATACCCCTGATAGAGTATCGGCCCACCATCAAACCGTTTCCTTTTGGATCAAATTTGAGTGTTGACTTTCAAGAAATGCACAGTTTGAAAAACTTTGTGTCTGAAGGCGGGAAAAGTTAAAGGTTTTATAAAGCCTATATCTAAAGCTCCTAAAGGAGCAGATGGCTGCATTTTGAATATGTGATATGGAACCACTCACCATCATACATATTTCATTTGGAAGCAGCTAGTGTATTCTCTCTTGAAGATATGCTCATATTCAACTCCTAAGAAACTTAGAGTGCCAAAGCTTGAAATCGTCATATATGTATTTCACAAGCTCTGAATGCGGTTTCTGGCAAATAGGCATACCCCTGATAGAGTATCGGCCCACCATCTAACCGTTTCCTTTTGGATGAAATTTGAGTGTTGACTTTCAAGAAATGCACAGTTTGAAAAACTTTGTTTCTGAAGGCGGGAAAAGTTAAAGGTTTTATAAAGCCTATATCTAAAGCTCCTAAAGGAGCAGATGGCTACATTTTGAATATGTGATATGGAACCACTCACCATCATACATATTTCATTTGGAAGCAGCTAGTGTATTCTCTCTTGAAGATATGCTCATATTCAACTCCTAAGAAACTTAGAGTGCCGAAACGGGAAATCGTCATATATGTATTTCACAAGCTCTGAATGCGGTTTCTGGCAAATGGAAATACCCCTGATAGAGTATCGGCCCACCATCAAACCGTTTCCTTTTGGATCAAATTTGAGTGTTGACTTTCAAGAAATGCACAGTTTGAAAAACTTTGTGTCTGAAGGCGGGAAAAGTTAAAGGTTTTATAAAGCCTATATCTAAAGCTCCTAAAGGAGCAGATGGCTGCATTTTGAATATGTGATATGGAACCACTCACCATCATACATATTTCATTTGGAAGCAGCTAGTGTATTCTCTCTTGAAGATATGCTCATATTCAACTCCTAAGAAACTTAGAGTGCCAAAGCTTGAAATCGTCATATATGTATTTCACAAGCTCTGAATGCGGTTTCTGGCAAATAGGCATACCCCTGATAGAGTATCGGCCCACCATCTAACCGTTTCCTTTTGGATGAAATTTGAGTGTTGACTTTCAAGAAATGCACAGTTTGAAAAACTTTGTTTCTGAAGGCGGGAAAAGTTAAAGGTTTTATAAAGCCTATATCTAAAGCTCCTAAAGGAGCAGATGGCTACATTTTGAATATGTGATATGGAACCACTCACCATCATACATATTTCATTTGGAAGCAGCTAGTGTATTCTCTCTTGAAGATATGCTCATATTCAACTCCTAAGAAACTTAGAGTTCCGAAACCGGAAATCGTCATATATGTATTTCACAAGCTCTGAATGCGGTTTCTGGCAAATGGAAATACCCCTGTAGAGTATCGGCCCACCATCAAACCGTTTCCTTTTGGATCAAATTTGAGTGTTGACTTTCAAGAAATGCACAGTTTGAAAAACTTTGTGTCTGAAGGCGGGAAAAGTTAAAGGTTTTATAAAGCCTATATCTAAAGCTCCTAAAGGAGCAGATGGCTGCATTTTGAATATGTGATATGGAACCACTCACCATCATACATATTTCATTTGGAAGCAGCTAGTGTATTCTCTCTTGAAGATATGCTCATATTCAACTCCTAAGAAACTTAGAGTGCCGAAACGGGAAATCGTCATATATGTATTTCACAAGCTCTGAATGCGGTTTCTGGCAAATAGGCATACCCCTGATAGAGTATCGGCCCACCATCTAACCGTTTCCTTTTGGATGAAATTTGAGTGTTGACTTTCAAGAAATGCACAGTTTGAAAAACTTTGTTTCTGAAGGCGGGAAAAGTTAAAGGTTTTATAAAGCCTATATCTAAAGCTCCTAAAGGAGCAGATGGCTACATTTTGAATATGTGATATGGAACCACTCACCATCATACATATTTCATTTGGAAGCAGCTAGTGTATTCTCTCTTGAAGATATGCTCATATTCAACTCCTAAGAAACTTAGAGTGCCGAAACGGGAAATCGTCATATATGTATTTCACAAGCTCTGAATGCGGTTTCTGGCAAATGGAAATACCCCTGATAGAGTATCGGCCCACCATCAAACCGTTTCCTTTTGGATCAAATTTGAGTGTTGACTTTCAAGAAATGCACAGTTTGAAAAACTTTGTGTCTGAAGGCGGGAAAAGTTAAAGGTTTTATAAAGCCTATATCTAAAGCTCCTAAAGGAGCAGATGGCTGCATTTTGAATATGTGATATGGAACCACTCACCATCATACATATTTCATTTGGAAGCAGCTAGTGTATTCTCTCTTGAAGATATGCTCATATTCAACTCCTAAGAAACTTAGAGTGCCAAAGCTTGAAATCGTCATATATGTATTTCACAAGCTCTGAATGCGGTTTCTGGCAAATAGGCATACCCATGATCGGCCCACCATCAAACCGTTTCCTTTTGGATCAAATTTGAGTGTTGACTTTCAAGAAATGCACAGTTTGAAAAACTTTGTTTCTGAAGGCGGGAAAAGTTAAAGGTTTTATAAAGCCTATATCTAAAGCTCCTAAAGGAGCAGATGGCTACATTTTGAATATGTGATATGGAACCACTCACCATCATACATATTTCATTTGGAAGCAGCTAGTGTATTCTCTCTTGAAGATATGCTCATATTCAACTCCTAAGAAAATTAGAGTGCCGAAACCGGAAATCGTCATATATGTATTTCACATGCTCTGTATGCGGTTTTTGGCAAATGGAAATACCCCTGATAGAGTATCGGCCCACCATCAAACCGTTTCCTTTTGGATCAAATTTGAGTGTTGACTTTCAAGAAATGCACAGTTTGAAAAACTTTGTGTCTGAAGGCGGGAAAAGTTAAAGGTTTTATAAAGCCTATATCTAAAGCTCCTAAAGGAGCAGATGGCTGCATTTTGAATATGTGATATGGAACCACTCACCATCATACATATTTCATTTGGAAGCAGCTAGTGTATTCTCTCTTGAAGATATGCTCATATTCAACTCCTAAGAAAATTAGAGTGCCAAAGCTTGAAATCGTCATATATGTATTTCACAAGCTCTGAATGCGGTTTCTGGCAAATAGGCATACCCCTGATAGAGTATCGGCCCACCATCTAACCGTTTCCTTTTGGATGAAATTTGAGTGTTGACTTTCAAGAAATGTACAGTTTGAAAAACTTTGTTTCTGAAGGCGGGAAAAGTTAAAGGTTTTATAAGGCCTATATCTAAAGCTCCTAAAAAAGCAGATGGCTACATTTTGAATATGTGATATGGAACCACTCACCATCATACATATTTCATTTGGAAGCAGCTAGTGTATTCTCTCTTGAAGATATGCTCATATTCAACTCCTAAGAAACTTAGAGTGCCGAAACTGGAAATCGTCATATATGTATTTCACAAGCTCTGAATGCGGTTTCTGGCAAATGGAAATACCCCTGATAGAGTATCGGCCCACCATCAAACCGTTTCCTTTTGGATCAAATTTGAGTGTTGACTTTCAAGAAATGCACAGTTTGAAAAACTTTGTGTCTGAAGGCGGGAAAAGTTAAAGGTTTTATAAAGCCTATATCTAAAGCTCCTAAAGGAGCAGATGGCTGCATTTTGAATATGTGATATGGAACCACTCACCATCATACATATTTCATTTGGAAGCAGCTAGTGTATTCTCTCTTGAAGATATGCTCATATTCAACTCCTAAGAAACTTAGTGTGCCGAAGCGTGAAATCGTCATATATGTATTTCACATGCTCTGTATGCGGTTTTTGGCAAATGGAAATACACCTGATAGAGTATCGGCCCACCATCAAACCGTTTCCTTTTGGATGAAATTTGAGTGTTGACTTTCAAGAAATGCACAGTTTGAAAAACTTTGTGTCTGAAGGCGGGAAAAGTTAAAGGTTTTATAAAGCCTATATCTAAAGCTCCTAAAGGAGCAGATGGCTGCATTTTGAATATGTGATATGGAACCACTCACCATCATACATATTTCATTTGGAAGCAGCTAGTGTATTCTCTCTTGAAGATATGCTCATATTCAACTCCTAAGAAAATTAGAGTGCCAAAGCTTGAAATCGTCATATATGTATTTCACAAGCTCTGAATGCGGTTTCTGGCAAATAGGCATACCCCTGATAGAGTATCGGCCCACCATCTAACCGTTTCCTTTTGGATGAAATTTGAGTGTTGACTTTCAAGAAATGTACAGTTTGAAAAACTTTGTTTCTGAAGGCGGGAAAAGTTAAAGGTTTTATAAGGCCTATATCTAAAGCTCCTAAAAAAGCAGATGGCTACATTTTGAATATGTGATATGGAACCACTCACCATCATACATATTTCATTTGGAAGCAGCTAGTGTATTCTCTCTTGAAGATATGCTCATATTCAACTCCTAAGAAACTTAGAGTGCCGAAACTGGAAATCGTCATATATGTATTTCACAAGCTCTGAATGCGGTTTCTGGCAAATGGAAATACCCCTGATAGAGTATCGGCCCACCATCAAACCGTTTCCTTTTGGATCAAATTTGAGTGTTGACTTTCAAGAAATGCACAGTTTGAAAAACTTTGTGTCTGAAGGCGGGAAAAGTTAAAGGTTTTATAAAGCCTATATCTAAAGCTCCTAAAGGAGCAGATGGCTGCATTTTGAATATGTGATATGGAACCACTCACCATCATACATATTTCATTTGGAAGCAGCTAGTGTATTCTCTCTTGAAGATATGCTCATATTCAACTCCTAAGAAACTTAGTGTGCCGAAGCGTGAAATCGTCATATATGTATTTCACATGCTCTGTATGCGGTTTTTGGCAAATGGAAATACACCTGATAGAGTATCGGCCCACCATCAAACCGTTTCCTTTTGGATGAAATTTGAGTGTTGACTTTCAAGAAATGCACAGTTTGAAAAACTTTGTGTCTGAAGGCGGGAAAAGTTAAAGGTTTTATAAAGCCTATATCTAAAGCTCCTAAAGGAGCAGATGGCTGCATTTTGAATATGTGATATGGAACCACTCACCATCATACATATTTCATTTGGAAGCAGCTAGTGTATTCTCTCTTGAAGATATGCTCATATTCAACTCCTAAGAAACTTAGAGTGCCAAAGCTTGAAATCGTCATATATGTATTTCACAAGCTCTGAATGCGGTTTCTGGCAAATAGGCATACCCCTGATAGAGTATCGGCCCACCATCTAACCGTTTCCTTTTGGATGAAATTTGAGTGTTGACTTTCAAGAAATGTACAGTTTGAAAAACTTTGTTTCTGAAGGCGGGAAAAGTTAAAGGTTTTATAAAGCCTATATCTAAAGCTCCTAAAGGAGCAGATGGCTACATTTTGAATATGTGATATGGAACCACTCACCATCATACATATTTCATTTGGAAGCAGCTAGTGTATTCTCTCTTGAAGATATGCTCATATTCAACTCCTAAGAAACTTAGAGTGCCGAAACCGGAAATCGTCATATATGTATTTCACAAGCTCTGAATGCGGTTTCTGGCAAATGGAAATACCCCTGATAGAGTATCGGCCCACCATCAAACCGTTTCCTTTTGGATCAAATTTGAGTGTTGACTTTCAAGAAATGCACAGTTTGAAAAACTTTGTGTCTGAAGGCGGGAAAAGTTAAAGGTTTTATAAAGCCTATATCTAAAGCTCCTAAAGGAGCAGATGGCTGCATTTTGAATATGTGATATGGAACCACTCACCATCATACATATTTCATTTGGAAGCAGCTAGTGTATTCTCTCTTGAAGATATGCTCATATTCAACTCCTAAGAAACTTAGAGTGCCAAAGCTTGAAATCGTCATATATGTATTTCACAAGCTCTGAATGCGGTTTCTGGCAAATAGGCATACCCCTGATAGAGTATCGGCCCACCATCTAACCGTTTCCTTTTGGATGAAATTTGAGTGTTGACTTTCAAGAAATGCACAGTTTGAAAAACTTTGTTTCTGAAGGCGGGAAAAGTTAAAGGTTTTATAAAGCCTATATCTAAAGCTCCTAAAGGAGCAGATGGCTACATTTTGAATATGTGATATGGAACCACTCACCATCATACATATTTCATTTGGAAGCAGCTAGTGTATTCTCTCTTGAAGATATGCTCATATTCAACTCCTAAGAAACTTAGAGTTCCGAAACGGGAAATCGTCATATATGTATTTCACAAGCTCTGAATGCGGTTTCTGGCAAATGGAAATACCCCTGTAGAGTATCGGCCCACCATCAAACCGTTTCCTTTTGGATCAAATTTGAGTGTTGACTTTCAAGAAATGCACAGTTTGAAAAACTTTGTGTCTGAAGGCGGGAAAAGTTAAAGGTTTTATAAAGCCTATATCTAAAGCTCCTAAAGGAGCAGATGGCCTCATTTTGAATATGTGATATGGAACCACTCACCATCATACATATTTCATTTGGAAGCAGCTAGTGTATTCTCTCTTGAAGATATTCTCATATTCAACTCCTAAGAAACTTAGAGTGCCAAAACTTGAAATCGTCATATATGTATTTCACAAGCTCTGAATGCGGTTTCTGGCAAATAGGCATACCCATGATCGGCCCACCATCAAACCTTTTCCTTTTGGATCAAATTTGAGTGTTGACTTTCAAGAAATGCACAGTTTGAAAAACTTTGTTTCTGAAGGCGGGAAAAGTTAAAGGTTTTATAAAGCCTATATCTAAAGCTCCTAAAGGAGCAGATGGCTACATTTTGAATATGTGATATGGAACCACTCACCATCATACATATTTCATTTGGAAGCAGCTAGTGTATTCTCTCTTGAAGATATGCTCATATTCAACTCCTAAGAAACTTAGAGTGCCGAAACGGGAAATCGTCATATATGTATTTCACAAGCTCTGAATGCGGTTTTTGGCAAATGGAAATACCCCTGATAGAGTATCGGCCCACCATCAAACCGTTTCCTTTTGGATCAAATTTGAGTGTTGACTTTCAAGAAATGCACAGTTTGAAAAACTTTGTGTCTGAAGGCGGGAAAAGTTAAAGGTTTTATAAAGCCTATATCTAAAGCTCCTAAAGGAGCAGATGGCTGCATTTTGAATATGTGATATGGAACCACTCACCATCATACATATTTCATTTGGAAGCAGCTAGTGTATTCTCTCTTGAAGATATGCTCATATTCAACTCCTAAGAAACTTAGAGTGCCAAAGCTTGAAATCGTCATATATGTATTTCACAAGCTCTGAATGCGGTTTCTGGCAAATAGGCATACCCCTGATAGAGTATCGGCCCACCATCTAACCGTTTCCTTTTGGATGAAATTTGAGTGTTGACTTTCAAGAAATGTACAGTTTGAAAAACTTTGTTTCTGAAGGCGGGAAAAGTTAAAGGTTTTATAAGGCCTATATCTAAAGCTCCTAAAAAAGCAGATGGCTACATTTTGAATATGTGATATGGAACCACTCACCATCATACATATTTCATTTGGAAGCAGCTAGTGTATTCTCTCTTGAAGATATGCTCATATTCAACTCCTAAGAAACTTAGAGTGCCGAAACTGGAAATCGTCATATATGTATTTCACAAGCTCTGAATGCGGTTTCTGGCAAATGGAAATACCCCTGATAGAGTATCGGCCCACCATCAAACCGTTTCCTTTTGGATCAAATTTGAGTGTTGACTTTCAAGAAATGCACAGTTTGAAAAACTTTGTGTCTGAAGGCGGGAAAAGTTAAAGGTTTTATAAAGCCTATATCTAAAGCTCCTAAAGGAGCAGATGGCTGCATTTTGAATATGTGATATGGAACCACTCACCATCATACATATTTCATTTGGAAGCAGCTAGTGTATTCTCTCTTGAAGATATGCTCATATTCAACTCCTAAGAAACTTAGTGTGCCGAAGCGTGAAATCGTCATATATGTATTTCACATGCTCTGTACGCGGTTTTTGGCAAATGGAAATACACCTGATAGAGTATCGGCCCACCATCAAACCGTTTCCTTTTGGATGAAATTTGAGTGTTGACTTTCAAGAAATGCACAGTTTGAAAAACTTTGTGTCTGAAGGCGGGAAAAGTTAAAGGTTTTATAAAGCCTATATCTAAAGCTCCTAAAGGAGCAGATGGCTGCATTTTGAATATGTGATATGGAACCACTCACCATCATACATATTTCATTTGGAAGCAGCTAGTGTATTCTCTCTTGAAGATATGCTCATATTCAACTCCTAAGAAACTTAGAGTGCCAAAGCTTGAAATCGTCATATATGTATTTCACAAGCTCTGAATGCGGTTTCTGGCAAATAGGCATACCCCTGATAGAGTATCGGCCCACCATCTAACCGTTTTCTTTTGGATGAAATTTGAGTGTTGACTTTCAAGAAATGTACAGTTTGAAAAACTTTGTTTCTGAAGGCGGGAAAAGTTAAAGGTTTTATAAAGCCTATATCTAAAGCTCCTAAAGGAGCAGATGGCTACATTTTGAATATGTGATATGGAACCACTCACCATCATACATATTTCATTTGGAAGCAGCTAGTGTATTCTCTCTTGAAGATATGCTCATATTCAACTCCTAAGAAACTTAGAGTGCCAAAGCTTGAAATCGTCATATATGTATTTCACAAGCTCTGAATGCGGTTTCTGGCAAATAGGCATACCCCTGATAGAGTATCGGCCCACCATCTAACCGTTTCCTTTTGGATGAAATTTGAGTGTTGACTTTCAAGAAATGCACAGTTTGAAAAACTTTGTTTCTGAAGGCGGGAAAAGTTAAAGGTTTTATAAAGTCTATATCTAAAGCTCCTAAAGGAGCAGATGGCTACATTTTGAATATGTGATATGGAACAGCTCACCATCATACATATTTCATTTGGAAGCAGCTAGTGTATTCTCTCTTGAAGATATGCTCATATTCAACTCCTAAGAAACTTAGAGTGCCGAAACGGGAAATCGTCATATATGTATTTCACAAGCTCTGAATGCGGTTTCTGGCAAATGGAAATACCCCTGATAGAGTATCGGCCCACCATCAAACCGTTTCCTTTTGGATCAAATTTGAGTGTTGACTTTCAAGAAATGCACAGTTTGAAAAACTTTGTGTCTGAAGGCGGGAAAAGTTAAAGGTTTTATAAAGCCTATATCTAAAGCTCCTAAAGGAGCAGATGGCTGCATTTTGAATATGTGATATGGAACCACTCACCATCATACATATTTCATTTGGAAGCAGCTAGTGTATTCTCTCTTGAAGATATGCTCATATTCAACTCCTAAGAAACTTAGAGTGCCAAAGCTTGAAATCGTCATATATGTATTTCACAAGCTCTGAATGCGGTTTCTGGCAAATAGGCATACCCATGATCGGCCCACCATCAAACCGTTTCCTTTTGGATGAAATTTGAGTGTTGACTTTCAAGAAATGTACAGTTTGAAAAACTTTGTTTCTGAAGGCGGGAAAAGTTAAAGGTTTTATAAAGCCTATATCTAAAGCTCCTAAAGGAGCAGATGGCTACATTTTGAATATGTGATATGGAACCACTCACCATCATACATATTTCATTTGGAAGCAGCTAGTGTATTCTCTCTTGAAGATATGCTCATATTCAACTCCTAAGAAACTTAGAGTGCCGAAACGGGAAATCGTCATATATGTATTTCACAAGCTCTGAATGCGGTTTCTGGCAAATGGAAATACCCCTGATAGAGTATCGGCCCACCATCAAACCGTTTCATTTTGGATCAAATTTGAGTGTTGACTTTCAAGAAATGCACAGTTTGAAAAACTTTGAGTCTGAAGGCGGGAAAAGTTAAAGGTTTTATAAAGCCTATATCTAAAGCTCCTAAAGGAGCAGATGGCTGCATTTTGAATATGTGATATGGAACCACTCACCATCATACATATTTCATTTGGAAGCAGCTAGTGTATTCTCTCTTGAAGATATGCTCATATTCAACTCCTAAGAAACTTAGAGTGCCAAAGCTTGAAATCGTCATATATGTATTTCACAAGCTCTGAATGCGGTTTCTGGCAAATAGGCATACCCCTGATAGAGTATCGGCCCACCATCTAACCGTTTCCTTTTGGATGAAATTTGAGTGTTGACTTTCAAGAAATGCACAGTTTGAAAAACTTTGTTTCTGAAGGCGGGAAAAGTTAAAGGTTTTATAAAGCCTATATCTAAAGCTCCTAAAGGAGCAGATGGCTACATTTTGAATATGTGATATGGAACCACTCACCATCATACATATTTCATTTGGAAGCAGCTAGTGTATTCTCTCTTGAAGATATGCTCATATTCAACTCCTAAGAAACTTAGTGTGCTGAAGCGTGAAATCGTCATATATGTATTTCACATGCTCTTTATGCGGTTTTTGGCAAATGGAAATACACCTGATAGAGTATCGGCCCACCATCAAACCGTTTCCTTTTGGATGAAATTTGAGTGTTGACTTTCAAGAAATGCACAGTTTGAAAAACTTTGTGTCTGAAGGCGGGAAAAGTTAAAGGTTTTATAAAGCCTATATCTAAAGCTCCTAAAGGAGCAGATGGCTGCATTTTGAATATGTGATATGGAACCACTCACCATCATACATATTTCATTTGGAAGCAGCTAGTGTATTCTCTCTTGAAGATATGCTCATATTCAACTCCTAAGAAACTTAGAGTGCCGAAACCGGAAATCGTCATATATGTATTTCACAAGCTCTGAATGCGGTTTCTGGCAAATGGAAATACCCCTGTAGAGTATCGGCCCACCATCAAACCGTTTCCTTTTGGATCAAATTTGAGTGTTGACTTTCAAGAAATGCACAGTTTGAAAAACTTTGTTTCTGAAGGCGGGAAAAGTTAAAGGTTTTATAAAGCCTATATCTAAAGCTCCTAAAGGAGCAGATGGCTACATTTTGAATATGTGATATGGAACCACTCACCATCATACATATTTCATTTGGAAGCAGCTAGTTTATTCTCTCTTGAAGATATGCTCATATTCAACTCCTAAGAAAATTAGAGTGCCGAAACCGGAAATCGTCATATATATATTTCACAAGCTCTGAATGCGGTTTCTGGCAAATGGAAATACCCCTGATAGAGTATCGGCCCACCATCAAACCGTTTCCTTTTGGATCAAATTTGAGTGTTGACTTTCAAGAAATGCACAGTTTGAAAAACTTTGTGTCTGAAGGCGGGAAAAGTTAAAGGTTTTATAAAGCCTATATCTAAAGCTCCTAAAGGAGCAGATGGCTGCATTTTGAATATGTGATATGGAACCACTCACCATCATACATATTTCATTTGGAAGCAGCTAGTGTATTCTCTCTTGAAGATATGCTCATATTCAACTCCTAAGAAACTTAGAGTGCCAAAGCTTGAAATCGTCATATATGTATTTCACAAGCTCTGAATGCGGTTTCTGGCAAATAGGCATACCCCTGATAGAGTATCGGCCCACCATCTAACCGTTTCCTTTTGGATGAAATTTGAGTGTTGACTTTCAAGAAATGTACAGTTTGAAAAACTTTGTTTCTGAAGGCGGGAAAAGTTAAAGGTTTTATAAGGCCTATATCTAAAGATCCTAAAGGAGCAGATGGCTACATTTTGAATATGTGATATGGAACCACTCACCATCATACATATTTCATTTGGAAGCAGCTAGTGTATTCTCTCTTGAAGATATGCTCATATTCAACTCCTAAGAAACTTAGAGTGCCGAAACCGGAAATCGTCATATATGTATTTCACAAGCTCTGAATGCGGTTTCTGGCAAATGGAAATACCCCTGATAGAGTATCGGCCCACCATCAAACCGTTTCCTTTTGGATCAAATTTGAGTGTTGACTTTCAAGAAATGCACAGTTTGAAAAACTTTGTGTCTGAAGGCGGGAAAAGTTAAAGGTTTTATAAAGCCTATATCTAAAGCTCCTAAAGGAGCAGATGGCTGCATTTTGAATATGTGATATGGAACCACTCACCATCATACATATTTCATTTGGAAGCAGCTAGTGTATTCTCTCTTGAAGATATGCTCATATTCAACTCCTAAGAAACTTAGAGTGCCAAAGCTTGAAATCGTCATATATGTATTTCACAAGCTCTGAATGCGGTTTCTGGCAAATAGGCATACCCCTGATAGAGTATCGGCCCACCATCTAACCGTTTCCTTTTGGATGAAATTTGAGTGTTGACTTTCAAGAAATGCACAGTTTGAAAAACTTTGTTTCTGAAGGCGGGAAAAGTTAAAGGTTTTATAAAGCCTATATCTAAAGCTCCTAAAGGAGCAGATGGCTACATTTTGAATATGTGATATGGAACCACTCACCATCATACATATTTCATTTGGAAGCAGCTAGTGTATTCTCTCTTGAAGATATGCTCATATTCAACTCCTAAGAAACTTAGAGTGCCAAAGCTTGAAATCGTCATATATGTATTTCACAAGCTCTGAATGCGGTTTCTGGCAAATAGGCATACCCATGATCGGCCCACCATCAAACCGTTTCCTTTTGGATGAAATTTGAGTGTTGACTTTCAAGAAATGTACAGTTTGAAAAACTTTGTTTCTGAAGGCGGGAAAAGTTAAAGGTTTTATAAAGCCTATATCTAAAGCTCCTAAAGGAGCAGATGGCTACATTTTGAATATGTGATATGGAACCACTCACCATCATACATATTTAATTTGGAAGCAGCTAGTGTATTCTCTCTTGAAGATATGCTCATATTCAACTCCTAAGAAACTTAGAGTGCCGAAACGGGAAATCGTCATATATGTATTTCACAAGCTCTGAATGCGGTTTCTGGCAAATGGAAATACCCCTGATAGAGTATCGGCCCACCATCTAACCGTTTCCTTTTGGATGAAATTTGAGTGTTGACTTTCAAGAAATGTACAGTTTGAAAAACTTTGTTTCTGAAGGCGGGAAAAGTTAAAGGTTTTATAAGGCCTATATCTAAAGCTCCTAAAGGAGCAGATGGCTACATTTTGAATATGTGATATGGAACCACTCACCATCATACATATTTCATTTGGAAGCAGCTAGTGTATTCTCTCTTGAAGATATGCTCATATTCAACTCCTAAGAAACTTAGAGTGCCAAAGCTTGAAATCGTCATATATATGTATTTCACAAGCTCTGAATGCGGTTTCTGGCAAATAGGCATACCCCTGATAGAGTATCGGCCCACCATCTAACCGTTTCCTTTTGGATGAAATTTGATTGTTGACTTTCAAGAAATGTACAGTTTGAAAAACTTTGTTTCTGAAGGCGGGAAAAGTTAAAGGTTTTATAAGGCCTATATCTAAAGCTCCTAAAGGAGCAGATGGCTACATTTTGAATATGTGATATGGAACCACTCACCATCATACATATTTCATTTGGAAGCAGCTAGTGTATTCTCTCTTGAAGATATGCTCATATTCAACTCCTAAGAAACTTAGAGTGCCAAAGCTTGAAATCGTCATATATGTATTTCACAAGCTCTGAATGCGGTTTCTGGCAAATAGGCATACCCATGATCGGCCCACCATCAAACCGTTTCCTTTTGGATGAAATTTGAGTGTTGACTTTCAAGAAATGTACAGTTTGAAAAACTTTGTTTCTGAAGGCGGGAAAAGTTAAAGGTTTTATAAAGCCTATATCTAAAGCTCCTAAAGGAGCAGATGGCTACATTTTGAATATGTGATATGGAACCACTCACCATCATACATATTTAATTTGGAAGCAGCTAGTGTATTCTCTCTTGAAGATATGCTCATATTCAACTCCTAAGAAACTTAGAGTGCCGAAACGGGAAATCGTCATATATGTATTTCACAAGCTCTGAATGCGGTTTCTGGCAAATGGAAATACCCCTGATAGAGTATCGGCCCACCATCTAACCGTTTCCTTTTGGATGAAATTTGAGTGTTGACTTTCAAGAAATGTACAGTTTGAAAAACTTTGTTTCTGAAGGCGGGAAAAGTTAAAGGTTTTATAAGGCCTATATCTAAAGCTCCTAAAGGAGCAGATGGCTACATTTTGAATATGTGATATGGAACCACTCACCATCATACATATTTCATTTGGAAGCAGCTAGTGTATTCTCTCTTGAAGATATGCTCATATTCAACTCCTAAGAAACTTAGAGTGCCAAAGCTTGAAATCGTCATATATATGTATTTCACAAGCTCTGAATGCGGTTTCTGGCAAATAGGCATACCCCTGATAGAGTATCGGCCCACCATCTAACCGTTTCCTTTTGGATGAAATTTGATTGTTGACTTTCAAGAAATGTACAGTTTGAAAAACTTTGTTTCTGAAGGCGGGAAAAGTTAAAGGTTTTATAAGGCCTATATCTAAAGCTCCTAAAGGAGCAGATGGCTACATTTTGAATATGTGATATGGAACCACTCACCATCATACATATTTCATTTGGAAGCAGCTAGTGTATTCTCTCTTGAAGATATGCTCATATTCAACTCCTAAGAAACTTAGAGTGCCGAAACGGGAAATCGTCATATATGTATTTCACAAGCTCTGAATGCGGTTTCTGGCAAATGGAAATACCCCTGATAGAGTATCGGCCCACCATCAAACCGTTTCATTTTGGATCAAATTTGAGTGTTGACTTTCAAGAAATGCACAGTTTGAAAAACTTTGAGTCTGAAGGCGGGAAAAGTTAAAGGTTTTATAAAGCCTATATCTAAAGCTCCTAAAGGAGCAGATGGCTGCATTTTGAATATGTGATATGGAACCACTCACCATCATACATATTTCATTTGGAAGCAGCTAGTGTATTCTCTCTTGAAGATATGCTCATATTCAACTCCTAAGAAACTTAGAGTGCCAAAGCTTGAAATCGTCATATATGTATTTCACAAGCTCTGAATGCGGTTTCTGGCAAATAGGCATACCCCTGATAGAGTATCGGCCCACCATCTAACCGTTTCCTTTTGGATGAAATTTGAGTGTTGACTTTCAAGAAATGCACAGTTTGAAAAACTTTGTTTCTGAAGGCGGGAAAAGTTAAAGGTTTTATAAAGCCTATATCTAAAGCTCCTAAAGGAGCAGATGGCTACATTTTGAATATGTGATATGGAACCACTCACCATCATACATATTTCATTTGGAAGCAGCTAGTGTATTCTCTCTTGAAGATATGCTCATATTCAACTCCTAAGAAACTTAGAGTGCCAAAGCTTGAAATCGTCATATATGTATTTCACAAGCTCTGAATGCGGTTTCTGGCAAATAGGCATACCCCTGATAGAGTATCGGCCCACCATCAAACCGTTTCCTTTTGGATCAAATTTGAGTGTTGACTTTCAAGAAATGCACAGTTTGAAAAACTTTGTGTCTGAAGGCGGGAAAAGTTAAAGGTTTTATAAAGCCTATATCTAAAGCTCCTAAAGGAGCAGATGGCTGCATTTTGAATATGTGATATGGAACCACTCACCATCATACATATTTCATTTGGAAGCAGCTAGTGTATTCTCTCTTGAAGATATGCTCATATTCAACTCCTAAGAAACTTAGAGTGCCAAAGCTTGAAATCGTCATATATGTATTTCACAAGCTCTGAATGCGGTTTCTGGCAAATAGGCATACCCCTGATAGAGTATCGGCCCACCATCTAACCGTTTCCTTTTGGATGAAATTTGAGTGTTGACTTTCAAGAAATGTACAGTTTGAAAAACTTTGTTTCTGAAGGCGGGAAAAGTTAAAGGTTTTATAAGGCCTATATCTAAAGATCCTAAAGGAGCAGATGGCTACATTTTGAATATGTGATATGGAACCACTCACCATCATACATATTTCATTTGGAAGCAGCTAGTGTATTCTCTCTTGAAGATATGCTCATATTCAACTCCTAAGAAACTTAGAGTGCCGAAACCGGAAATCGTCATATATGTATTTCACAAGCTCTGAATGCGGTTTCTGGCAAATGGAAATACCCCTGATAGAGTATCGGCCCACCATCAAACCGTTTCCTTTTGGATCAAATTTGAGTGTTGACTTTCAAGAAATGCACAGTTTGAAAAACTTTGTGTCTGAAGGCGGGAAAAGTTAAAGGTTTTATAAAGCCTATATCTAAAGCTCCTAAAGGAGCAGATGGCTGCATTTTGAATATGTGATATGGAACCACTCACCATCATACATATTTCATTTGGAAGCAGCTAGTGTATTCTCTCTTGAAGATATGCTCATATTCAACTCCTAAGAAACTTAGAGTGCCAAAGCTTGAAATCGTCATATATGTATTTCACAAGCTCTGAATGCGGTTTCTGGCAAATAGGCATACCCCTGATAGAGTATCGGCCCACCATCTAACCGTTTCCTTTTGGATGAAATTTGAGTGTTGACTTTCAAGAAATGCACAGTTTGAAAAACTTTGTTTCTGAAGGCGGGAAAAGTTAAAGATTTTATAAAGCCTATATCTAAAGCTCCTAAAGGAGCAGATGGCTACATTTTGAATATGTGATATGGAACCACTCACCATCATACATATTTCATTTGGAAGCAGCTAGTGTATTCTCTCTTGAAGATATGCTCATATTCAACTCCTAAGAAACTTAGAGTGCCAAAGCTTGAAATCGTCATATATGTATTTCACAAGCTCTGAATGCGGTTTCTGGCAAATAGGCATACCCATGATCGGCCCACCATCAAACCGTTTCCTTTTGGATGAAATTTGAGTGTTGACTTTCAAGAAATGTACAGTTTGAAAAACTTTGTTTCTGAAGGCGGGAAAAGTTAAAGGTTTTATAAAGCCTATATCTAAAGCTCCTAAAGGAGCAGATGGCTACATTTTGAATATGTGATATGGAACCACTCACCATCATACATATTTAATTTGGAAGCAGCTAGTGTATTCTCTCTTGAAGATATGCTCATATTCAACTCCTAAGAAACTTAGAGTGCCGAAACGGGAAATCGTCATATATGTATTTCACAAGCTCTGAATGCGGTTTCTGGCAAATGGAAATACCCCTGATAGAGTATCGGCCCACCATCTAACCGTTTCCTTTTGGATGAAATTTGAGTGTTGACTTTCAAGAAATGTACAGTTTGAAAAACTTTGTTTCTGAAGGCGGGAAAAGTTAAAGGTTTTATAAGGCCTATATCTAAAGCTCCTAAAGGAGCAGATGGCTACATTTTGAATATGTGATATGGAACCACTCACCATCATACATATTTCATTTGGAAGCAGCTAGTGTATTCTCTCTTGAAGATATGCTCATATTCAACTCCTAAGAAACTTAGAGTGCCAAAGCTTGAAATCGTCATATATATGTATTTCACAAGCTCTGAATGCGGTTTCTGGCAAATAGGCATACCCCTGATAGAGTATCGGCCCACCATCTAACCGTTTCCTTTTGGATGAAATTTGATTGTTGACTTTCAAGAAATGTACAGTTTGAAAAACTTTGTTTCTGAAGGCGGGAAAAGTTAAAGGTTTTATAAGGCCTATATCTAAAGCTCCTAAAGGAGCAGATGGCTACATTTTGAATATGTGATATGGAACCACTCACCATCATACATATTTCATTTGGAAGCAGCTAGTGTATTCTCTCTTGAAGATATGCTCATATTCAACTCCTAAGAAACTTAGAGTGCCGAAACCGGAAATCGTCATATATGTATTTCACAAGCTCTGAATGCGGTTTCTGGCAAATGGAAATACCCCTGATAGAGTATCGGCCCACCATCAAACCGTTTTCTTTTGGATCAAATTTGAGTGTTGACTTTCAAGAAATGTACAGTTTGAAAAACTTTGTTTCTGAAGGCGGGAAAAGTTAAAGGTTTTATAAAGCCTATATCTAAAGCTCCTAAAGGAGCAGATGGCTACATTTTGAATATGTGATATGGAACCACTCACCATCATACATATTTCATTTGGAAGCAGCTAGTGTATTCTCTCTTGAAGATATGCTCATATTCAACTCCTAAGAAACTTAGAGTGCCGAAACGGGAAATCGTCATATATGTATTTCACAAGCTCTGAATGCGGTTTCTGGCAAATGGAAATACCCCTGATAGAGTATCGGCCCACCATCAAACCGTTTCATTTTGGATCAAATTTGAGTGTTGACTTTCAAGAAATGCACAGTTTGAAAAACTTTGAGTCTGAAGGCGGGAAAAGTTAAAGGTTTTATAAAGCCTATATCTAAAGCTCCTAAAGGAGCAGATGGCTGCATTTTGAATATGTGATATGGAACCACTCACCATCATACATATTTCATTTGGAAGCAGCTAGTGTATTCTCTCTTGAAGATATGCTCATATTCAACTCCTAAGAAACTTAGAGTGCCAAAGCTTGAAATCGTCATATATGTATTTCACAAGCTCTGAATGCGGTTTCTGGCAAATAGGCATACCCCTGATAGAGTATCGGCCCACCATCTAACCGTTTCCTTTTGGATGAAATTTGAGTGTTGACTTTCAAGAAATGCACAGTTTGAAAAACTTTGTTTCTGAAGGCGGGAAAAGTTAAAGGTTTTATAAAGCCTATATCTAAAGCTCCTAAAGGAGCAGATGGCTACATTTTGAATATGTGATATGGAACCACTCACCATCATACATATTTCATTTGGAAGCAGCTAGTGTATTCTCTCTTGAAGATATGCTCATATTCAACTCCTAAGAAACTTAGAGTGCCAAAGCTTGAAATCGTCATATATGTATTTCACAAGCTCTGAATGCGGTTTCTGGCAAATAGGCATACCCCTGATAGAGTATCGGCCCACCATCTAACCGTTTCCTTTTGGATGAAATTTGAGTGTTGACTTTCAAGAAATGCACAGTTTGAAAAACTTTGTTTCTGAAGGCGGGAAAAGTTAAAGGTTTTATAAAGCCTATATCTAAAGCTCCTAAAGGAGCAGATGGCTACATTTTGAATATGTGATATGGAACCACTCACCATCATACATATTTCATTTGGAAGCAGCTAGTGTATTCTCTCTTGAAGATATGCTCATATTCAACTCCTAAGAAACTTAGAGTGCCAAAGCTTGAAATCGTCATATATGTATTTCACAAGCTCTGAATGCGGTTTCTGGCAAATAGGCATACCCCTGATAGAGTATCGGCCCACCATCTAACCGTTTCCTTTTGGATGAAATTTGAGTGTTGACTTTCAAGAAATGCACAGTTTGAAAAACTTTGTTTCTGAAGGCGGGAAAAGTTAAAGGTTTTATAAAGCCTATATCTAAAGCTCCTAAAGGAGCAGATGGCTACATTTTGAATATGTGATATGGAACCACTCACCATCATACATATTTCATTTGGAAGCAGCTAGTGTATTCTCTCTTGAAGATATGCTCATATTCAACTCCTAAGAAACTTAGAGTGCCAAAGCTTGAAATCGTCATATATGTATTTCACAAGCTCTGAATGCGGTTTCTGGCAAATAGGCATACCCCTGATAGAGTATCGGCCCACCATCTAACCGTTTCCTTTTGGATGAAATTTGAGTGTTGACTTTCAAGAAATGTACAGTTTGAAAAACTTTGTTTCTGAAGGCGGGAAAAGTTAAAGGTTTTATAAGGCCTATATCTAAAGCTCCTAAAGGAGCAGATGGCTACATTTTGAATATGTGATATGGAACCACTCACCATCATACATATTTCATTTGGAAGCAGCTAGTGTATTCTCTCTTGAAGATATGCTCATATTCAACTCCTAAGAAACTTAGAGTGCCGAAACCGGAAATCGTCATATATGTATTTCACAAGCTCTGAATGCGGTTTCTGGCAAATGGAAATACCCCTGATAGAGTATCGGCCCACCATCAAACCGTTTTCTTTTGGATCAAATTTGAGTGTTGACTTTCAAGAAATGTACAGTTTGAAAAACTTTGTTTCTGAAGGCGGGAAAAGTTAAAGGTTTTATAAAGCCTATATCTAAAGCTCCTAAAGGAGCAGATGGCTACATTTTGAATATGTGATATGGAACCACTCACCATCATACATATTTCATTTGGAAGCAGCTAGTGTATTCTCTCTTGAAGATATGCTCATATTCAACTCCTAAGAAACTTAGAGTGCCGAAACGGGAAATCGTCATATATGTATTTCACAAGCTCTGAATGCGGTTTCTGGCAAATGGAAATACCCCTGATAGAGTATCGGCCCACCATCAAACCGTTTCATTTTGGATCAAATTTGAGTGTTGACTTTCAAGAAATGCACAGTTTGAAAAACTTTGAGTCTGAAGGCGGGAAAAGTTAAAGGTTTTATAAAGCCTATATCTAAAGCTCCTAAAGGAGCAGATGGCTGCATTTTGAATATGTGATATGGAACCACTCACCATCATACATATTTCATTTGGAAGCAGCTAGGGTATTCTCTCTTGAAGATATGCTCATATTCAACTCCTAAGAAACTTAGAGTGCCAAAGCTTGAAATCGTCATATATGTATTTCACAAGCTCTGAATGCGGTTTCTGGCAAATAGGCATACCCCTGATAGAGTATCGGCCCACCATCTAACCGTTTCCTTTTGGATGAAATTTGAGTGTTGACTTTCAAGAAATGCACAGTTTGAAAAACTTTGTTTCTGAAGGCGGGAAAAGTTAAAGGTTTTATAAAGCCTATATCTAAAGCTCCTAAAAAAGCAGATGGCTACATTTTGAATATGTGATATGGAACCACTCACCATCATACATATTTCATTTGGAAGCAGCTAGTGTATTCTCTCTTGAAGATATGCTCATATTCAACTCCTAAGAAACTTAGTGTGCTGAAGCGTGAAATCGTCATATATGTATTTCACATGCTCTGTATGCGGTTTTTGGCAAATGGAAATACACCTGATAGAGTATCGGCCCACCATCAAACCGTTTCCTTTTGGATGAAATTTGAGTGTTGACTTTCAAGAAATGCACAGTTTGAAAAACTTTGTGTCTGAAGGCGGGAAAAGTTAAAGGTTTTATAAAGCCTATATCTAAAGCTCCTAAAGGAGCAGATGGCTGCATTTTGAATATGTGATATGGAACCACTCACCATCATACATATTTCATTTGGAAGCAGCTAGTGTATTCTCTCTTGAAGATATGCTCATATTCAACTCCTAAGAAACTTAGAGTGCCGAAACCGGAAATCGTCATATATGTATTTCACAAGCTCTGAATGCGGTTTCTGGCAAATGGAAATACCCCTGTAGAGTATCGGCCCACCATCAAACCGTTTCCTTTTGGATCAAATTTGAGTGTTGACTTTCAAGAAATGCACAGTTTGAAAAACTTTGTTTCTGAAGGCGGGAAAAGTTAAAGGTTTTATAAAGCCTATATCTAAAGCTCCTAAAGGAGCAGATGGCTACATTTTGAATATGTGATATGGAACCACTCACCATCATACATATTTCATTTGGAAGCAGCTAGTGTATTCTCTCTTGAAGATATGCTCATATTCAACTCCTAAGAAACTTAGAGTGCCGAAACCGGAAATCGTCATATATGTATTTCACAAGCTCTGAATGCGGTTTCTGGCAAATGGAAATACCCCTGTAGAGTATCGGCCCACCATCAAACCGTTTCCTTTTGGATCAAATTTGAGTGTTGACTTTCAAGAAATGCACAGTTTGAAAAACTTTGTTTCTGAAGGCGGGAAAAGTTAAAGGTTTTATAAAGCCTATATCTAAAGCTCCTAAAGGAGCAGATGGCTACATTTTGAATATGTGATATGGAACCACTCACCATCATACATATTTCATTTGGAAGCAGCTAGTGTATTCTCTCTTGAAGATATGCTCATATTCAACTCCTAAGAAAATTAGAGTGCCGAAACCGGAAATCGTCATATATATATTTCACAAGCTCTGAATGCGGTTTCTGGCAAATGGAAATACCCCTGATAGAGTATCGGCCCACCATCAAACCGTTTCCTTTTGGATCAAATTTGAGTGTTGACTTTCAAGAAATGCACAGTTTGAAAAACTTTGTGTCTGAAGGCGGGAAAAGTTAAAGGTTTTATAAAGCCTATATCTAAAGCTCCTAAAGGAGCAGATGGCTGCATTTTGAATATGTGATATGGAACCACTCACCATCATACATATTTCATTTGGAAGCAGCTAGTGTATTCTCTCTTGAAGATATGCTCATATTCAACTCCTAAGAAACTTAGAGTGCCAAAGCTTGAAATCGTCATATATGTATTTCACAAGCTCTGAATGCGGTTTCTGGCAAATAGGCATACCCCTGATAGAGTATCGGCCCACCATCTAACCGTTTCCTTTTGGATGAAATTTGAGTGTTGACTTTCAAGAAATGCACAGTTTGAAAAACTTTGTTTCTGAAGGCGGGAAAAGTTAAAGGTTTTATAAAGCCTATATCTAAAGCTCCTAAAGGAGCAGATGGCTACATTTTGAATATGTGATATGGAACCACTCACCATCATACATATTTCATTTGGAAGCAGCTAGTGTATTCTCTCTTGAAGATATGCTCATATTCAACTCCTAAGAAACTTAGAGTGCCAAAGCTTGAAATCGTCATATATGTATTTCACAAGCTCTGAATGCGGTTTCTGGCAAATAGGCATACCCATGATCGGCCCACCATCAAACCGTTTCCTTTTGGATGAAATTTGAGTGTTGACTTTCAAGAAATGTACAGTTTGAAAAACTTTGTTTCTGAAGGCGGGAAAAGTTAAAGGTTTTATAAAGCCTATATCTAAAGCTCCTAAAGGAGCAGATGGCTACATTTTGAATATGTGATATGGAACCACTCACCATCATACATATTTCATTTGGAAGCAGCTAGTGTATTCTCTCTTGAAGATATGCTCATATTCAACTCCTAAGAAACTTAGAGTGCCGAAACGGGAAATCGTCATATATGTATTTCACAAGCTCTGAATGCGGTTTCTGGCAAATGGAAATACCCCTGATAGAGTATCGGCCCACCATCAAACCGTTTCATTTTGGATCAAATTTGAGTGTTGACTTTCAAGAAATGCACAGTTTGAAAAACTTTGTGTCTGAAGGCGGGAAAAGTTAAAGGTTTTATAAAGCCTATATCTAAAGCTCCTAAAGGAGCAGATGGCTGCATTTTGAATATGTGATATGGAACCACTCACCATCATACATATTTCATTTGGAAGCAGCTAGTGTATTCTCTCTTGAAGATATGCTCATATTCAACTCCTAAGAAACTTAGAGTGCCAAAGCTTGAAATCGTCATATATGTATTTCACAAGCTCTGAATGCGGTTTCTGGCAAATAGGCATACCCATGATCGGCCCACCATCAAACCGTTTCCTTTTGGATGAAATTTGAGTGTTGACTTTCAAGAAATGTACAGTTTGAAAAACTTTGTTTCTGAAGGCGGGAAAAGTTAAAGGTTTTATAAAGCCTATATCTAAAGCTCCTAAAGGAGCAGATGGCTACATTTTGAATATGTGATATGGAACCACTCACCATCATACATATTTCATTTGGAAGCAGCTAGTGTATTCTCTCTTGAAGATATGCTCATATTCAACTCCTAAGAAACTTAGAGTGCCGAAACGGGAAATCGTCATATATGTATTTCACAAGCTCTGAATGCGGTTTCTGGCAAATGGAAATACCCCTGATAGAGTATCGGCCCACCATCAAACCGTTTCATTTTGGATCAAATTTGAGTGTTGACTTTCAAGAAATGCACAGTTTGAAAAACTTTGAGTCTGAAGGCGGGAAAAGTTAAAGGTTTTATAAAGCCTATATCTAAAGCTCCTAAAGGAGCAGATGGCTGCATTTTGAATATGTGATATGGAACCACTCACCATCATACATATTTCATTTGGAAGCAGCTAGGGTATTCTCTCTTGAAGATATGCTCATATTCAACTCCTAAGAAACTTAGAGTGCCAAAGCTTGAAATCGTCATATATGTATTTCACAAGCTCTGAATGCGGTTTCTGGCAAATAGGCATACCCCTGATAGAGTATCGGCCCACCATCTAACCGTTTCCTTTTGGATGAAATTTGAGTGTTGACTTTCAAGAAATGCACAGTTTGAAAAACTTTGTTTCTGAAGGCGGGAAAAGTTAAAGGTTTTATAAAGCCTATATCTAAAGCTCCTAAAGGAGCAGATGGCTACATTTTGAATATGTGATATGGAACCACTCACCATCATACATATTTCATTTGGAAGCAGCTAGTGTATTCTCTCTTGAAGATATGCTCATATTCAACTCCTAAGAAACTTAGTGTGCTGAAGCGTGAAATCGTCATATATGTATTTCACATGCTCTTTATGCGGTTTTTGGCAAATGGAAATACACCTGATAGAGTATCGGCCCACCATCAAACCGTTTCCTTTTGGATGAAATTTGAGTGTTGACTTTCAAGAAATGCACAGTTTGAAAAACTTTGTGTCTGAAGTCGGGAAAAGTTAAAGGTTTTATAAAGCCTATATCTAAAGCTCCTAAAGGAGCAGATGGCTGCATTTTGAATATGTGATATGGAACCACTCACCATCATACATATTTCATTTGGAAGCAGCTAGTGTATTCTCTCTTGAAGATATGCTCATATTCAACTCCTAAGAAACTTAGAGTGCCGAAACCGGAAATCGTCATATATGTATTTCACAAGCTCTGAATGCGGTTTCTGGCAAATGGAAATACCCCTGTAGAGTATCGGCCCACCATCAAACCGTTTCCTTTTGGATCAAATTTGAGTGTTGACTTTCAAGAAATGCACAGTTTGAAAAACTTTGTTTCTGAAGGCGGGAAAAGTTAAAGGTTTTATAAAGCCTATATCTAAAGCTCCTAAAGGAGCAGATGGCTACATTTTGAATATGTGATATGGAACCACTCACCATCATACATATTTCATTTGGAAGCAGCTAGTGTATTCTCTCTTGAAGATATGCTCATATTCAACTCCTAAGAAACTTAGAGTGCCGAAACGGGAAATCGTCATATATGTATTTCACAAGCTCTGAATGCGGTTTCTGGCAAATGGAAATACCCCTGATAGAGTATCGGCCCACCATCAAACCGTTTCATTTTGGATCAAATTTGAGTGTTGACTTTCAAGAAATGCACAGTTTGAAAAACTTTGAGTCTGAAGGCGGGAAAAGTTAAAGGTTTTATAAAGCCTATATCTAAAGCTCCTAAAGGAGCAGATGGCTGCATTTTGAATATGTGATATGGAACCACTCACCATCATACATATTTCATTTGGAAGCAGCTAGGGTATTCTCTCTTGAAGATATGCTCATATTCAACTCCTAAGAAACTTAGAGTGCCAAAGCTTGAAATCGTCATATATGTATTTCACAAGCTCTGAATGCGGTTTCTGGCAAATAGGCATACCCCTGATAGAGTATCGGCCCACCATCTAACCGTTTCCTTTTGGATGAAATTTGAGTGTTGACTTTCAAGAAATGCACAGTTTGAAAAACTTTGTTTCTGAAGGCGGGAAAAGTTAAAGGTTTTATAAAGCCTATATCTAAAGCTCCTAAAGGAGCAGATGGCTAAATTTTGAATATGTGATATGGAACCACTCACCATCATACATATTTCATTTGGAAGCAGCTAGTGTATTCTCTCTTGAAGATATGCTCATATTCAACTCCTAAGAAACTTAGAGTGCCGAAACGGGAAATCGTCATATATGTATTTCACAAGCTCTGAATGCGGTTTCTGGTAAATGGAAATACCCCTGATAGAGTATCGGCCCACCATCAAACCGTTTCCTTTTGGATCAAATTTGAGTGTTGACTTTCAAGAAATGCACAGTTTGAAAAACTTTGTGTCTGAAGGCGGGAAAAGTTAAAGTTTTTATAAAGCCTATATCTGAAGCTCCTAAAGGAGCAGATGGCTGCATTTTGAATATGTGATATGGAACCACTCACCATCATACATATTTCATTTGGAAGCAGCTAGTGTATTCTCTCTTGAAGATATGCTCATATTCAACTCCTAAGAAACTTAGAGTGCCAAAGCTTGAAATCGTCATATATGTATTTCACAAGCTCTGAATGCGGTTTCTGGCAAATAGGCATACCCATGATCGGCCCACCATCAAACCGTTTCCTTTTGGATGAAATTTGAGTGTTGACTTTCAAGAAATGTACAGTTTGAAAAACTTTGTTTCTGAAGGCGGGAAAAGTTAAAGGTTTTATAAAGCCTATATCTAAAGCTCCTAAAGGAGCAGATGGCTACATTTTGAATATGTGATATGGAACCACTCACCATCATACATATTTCATTTGGAAGCAGCTAGTGTATTCTCTCTTGAAGATATGCTCATATTCAACTCCTAAGAAACTTAGAGTGCCGAAACGGGAAATCGTCATATATGTATTTCACAAGCTCTGAATGCGGTTTCTGGCAAATGGAAATACCCCTGATAGAGTATCGGCCCACCATCAAACCGTTTCATTTTGGATCAAATTTGAGTGTTGACTTTCAAGAAATGCACAGTTTGAAAAACTTTGAGTCTGAAGGCGGGAAAAGTTAAAGGTTTTATAAAGCCTATATCTAAAGCTCCTAAAGGAGCAGATGGCTGCATTTTGAATATGTGATATGGAACCACTCACCATCATACATATTTCATTTGGAAGCAGCTAGGGTATTCTCTCTTGAAGATATGCTCATATTCAACTCCTAAGAAACTTAGAGTGCCAAAGCTTGAAATCGTCATATATGTATTTCACAAGCTCTGAATGCGGTTTCTGGCAAATAGGCATACCCCTGATAGAGTATCGGCCCACCATCTAACCGTTTCCTTTTGGATGAAATTTGAGTGTTGACTTTCAAGAAATGCACAGTTTGAAAAACTTTGTTTCTGAAGGCGGGAAAAGTTAAAGGTTTTATAAAGCCTATATCTAAAGCTCCTAAAGGAGCAGATGGCTACATTTTGAATATGTGATATGGAACCACTCACCATCATACATATTTCATTTGGAAGCAGCTAGTGTATTCTCTCTTGAAGATATGCTCATATTCAACTCCTAAGAAACTTAGTGTGCTGAAGCGTGAAATCGTCATATATGTATTTCACATGCTCTTTATGCGGTTTTTGGCAAATGGAAATACACCTGATAGAGTATCGGCCCACCATCAAACCGTTTCCTTTTGGATGAAATTTGAGTGTTGACTTTCAAGAAATGCACAGTTTGAAAAACTTTGTGTCTGAAGTCGGGAAAAGTTAAAGGTTTTATAAAGCCTATATCTAAAGCTCCTAAAGGAGCAGATGGCTGCATTTTGAATATGTGATATGGAACCACTCACCATCATACATATTTCATTTGGAAGCAGCTAGTGTATTCTCTCTTGAAGATATGCTCATATTCAACTCCTAAGAAACTTAGAGTGCCGAAACCGGAAATCGTCATATATGTATTTCACAAGCTCTGAATGCGGTTTCTGGCAAATGTAAATACCCCTGTAGAGTATCGGCCCACCATCAAACCGTTTCCTTTTGGATCAAATTTGAGTGTTGACTTTCAAGAAATGCACAGTTTGAAAAACTTTGTTTCTGAAGGCGGGAAAAGTTAAAGGTTTTATAAAGCCTATATCTAAAGCTCCTAAAGGAGCAGATGGCTACATTTTGAATATGTGATATGGAACCACTCACCATCATACATATTTCATTTGGAAGCAGCTAGTGTATTCTCTCTTGAAGATATGCTCATATTCAACTCCTAAGAAACTTAGAGTGCCGAAACGGGAAATCGTCATATATGTATTTCACAAGCTCTGAATGCGGTTTCTGGCAAATAGGCATACCCCTGATAGAGTATCGGCCCACCATCTAACCGTTTCATTTTGGATGAAATTTGAGTGTTGACTTTCAAGAAATGCACAGTTTGAAAAACTTTGAGTCTGAAGGCGGGAAAAGTTAAAGGTTTTATAAAGCCTATATCTAAAGCTCCTAAAGGAGCAGATGGCTACATTTTGAATATGTGATATGGAACCACTCACCATCATACATATTTCATTTGGAAGCAGCTAGTGTATTCTCTCTTGAAGATATGCTCATATTCAACTCCTAAGAAACTTAGTGTGCTGAAGCGTGAAATCGTCATATATGTATTTCACATGCTCTTTATGCGGTTTTTGGCAAATGGAAATACACCTGATAGAGTATCGGCCCACCATCAAACCGTTTCCTTTTGGATGAAATTTGAGTGTTGACTTTCAAGAAATGCACAGTTTGAAAAACTTTGTGTCTGAAGGCGGGAAAAGTTAAAGGTTTTATAAAGCCTATATCTAAAGCTCCTAAAGGAGCAGATGGCTGCATTTTGAATATGTGATATGGAACCACTCACCATCATACATATTTCATTTGGAAGCAGCTAGTGTATTCTCTCTTGAAGATATGCTCATATTCAACTCCTAAGAAACTTAGAGTGCCGAAACCGGAAATCGTCATATATGTATTTCACAAGCTCTGAATGCGGTTTCTGGCAAATGGAAATACCCCTGTAGAGTATCGGCCCACCATCAAACCGTTTCCTTTTGGATCAAATTTGAGTGTTGACTTTCAAGAAATGCACAGTTTGAAAAACTTTGTTTCTGAAGGCGGGAAAAGTTAAAGGTTTTATAAAGCCTATATCTAAAGCTCCTAAAGGAGGAGATGGCTACATTTTGAATATGTGATATGGAACCACTCACCATCATACATATTTCATTTGGAAGCAGCTAGTTTATTCTCTCTTGAAGATATGCTCATATTCAACTCCTAAGAAACTTAGAGTGCCAAAGCTTGAAATCGTCATATATGTATTTCACAAGCTCTGAATGCGGTTTCTGGCAAATAGGCATACCCCTGATAGAGTATCGGCCCACCATCTAACCGTTTCCTTTTGGATGAAATTTGAGTGTTGACTTTCAAGAAATGCACAGTTTGAAAAACTTTGTTTCTGAAGGCGGGAAAAGTTAAAGGTTTTATAAAGCCTATATCTAAAGCTCCTAAAGGAGCAGATGGCTACATTTTGAATATGTGATATGGAACCACTCACCATCATACATATTTCATTTGGAAGCAGCTAGTGTATTCTCTCTTGAAGATATGCTCATATTCAACTCCTAAGAAACTTAGTGTGCTGAAGCGTGAAATCGTCATATATGTATTTCACATGCTCTTTATGCGGTTTTTGGCAAATGGAAATACACCTGATAGAGTATCGGCCCACCATCAAACCGTTTCCTTTTGGATGAAATTTGAGTGTTGACTTTCAAGAAATGCACAGTTTGAAAAACTTTGTGTCTGAAGTCGGGAAAAGTTAAAGGTTTTATAAAGCCTATATCTAAAGCTCCTAAAGGAGCAGATGGCTGCATTTTGAATATGTGATATGGAACCACTCACCATCATACATATTTCATTTGGAAGCAGCTAGTGTATTCTCTCTTGAAGATATGCTCATATTCAACTCCTAAGAAACTTAGAGTGCCGAAACCGGAAATCGTCATATATGTATTTCACAAGCTCTGAATGCGGTTTCTGGCAAATGGAAATACCCCTGTAGAGTATCGGCCCACCATCAAACCGTTTCCTTTTGGATCAAATTTGAGTGTTGACTTTCAAGAAATGCACAGTTTGAAAAACTTTGTTTCTGAAGGCGGGAAAAGTTAAAGGTTTTATAAAGCCTATATCTAAAGCTCCTAAAGGAGCAGATGGCTACATTTTGAATATGTGATATGGAACCACTCACCATCATACATATTTCATTTGGAAGCAGCTAGTGTATTCTCTCTTGAAGATATGCTCATATTCAACTCCTAAGAAACTTAGAGTGCCGAAACGGGAAATCGTCATATATGTATTTCACAAGCTCTGAATGCGGTTTCTGGCAAATGGAAATACCCCTGATAGAGTATCGGCCCACCATCAAACCGTTTCATTTTGGATCAAATTTGAGTGTTGACTTTCAAGAAATGCACAGTTTGAAAAACTTTGAGTCTGAAGGCGGGAAAAGTTAAAGGTTTTATAAAGCCTATATCTAAAGCTCCTAAAGGAGCAGATGGCTGCATTTTGAATATGTGATATGGAACCACTCACCATCATACATATTTCATTTGGAAGCAGCTAGGGTATTCTCTCTTGAAGATATGCTCATATTCAACTCCTAAGAAACTTAGAGTGCCAAAGCTTGAAATCGTCATATATGTATTTCACAAGCTCTGAATGCGGTTTCTGGCAAATAGGCATACCCCTGATAGAGTATCGGCCCACCATCTAACCGTTTCCTTTTGGATGAAATTTGAGTGTTGACTTTCAAGAAATGCACAGTTTGAAAAACTTTGTTTCTGAAGGCGGGAAAAGTTAAAGGTTTTATAAAGCCTATATCTAAAGCTCCTAAAGGAGCAGATGGCTAAATTTTGAATATGTGATATGGAACCACTCACCATCATACATATTTCATTTGGAAGCAGCTAGTGTATTCTCTCTTGAAGATATGCTCATATTCAACTCCTAAGAAACTTAGAGTGCCGAAACGGGAAATCGTCATATATGTATTTCACAAGCTCTGAATGCGGTTTCTGGTAAATGGAAATACCCCTGATAGAGTATCGGCCCACCATCAAACCGTTTCCTTTTGGATCAAATTTGAGTGTTGACTTTCAAGAAATGCACAGTTTGAAAAACTTTGTGTCTGAAGGCGGGAAAAGTTAAAGGTTTTATAAAGCCTATATCTGAAGCTCCTAAAGGAGCAGATGGCTGCATTTTGAATATGTGATATGGAACCACTCACCATCATACATATTTCATTTGGAAGCAGCTAGTGTATTCTCTCTTGAAGATATGCTCATATTCAACTCCTAAGAAACTTAGAGTGCCAAAGCTTGAAATCGTCATATATGTATTTCACAAGCTCTGAATGCGGTTTCTGGCAAATAGGCATACCCATGATCGGCCCACCATCAAACCGTTTCCTTTTGGATGAAATTTGAGTGTTGACTTTCAAGAAATGTACAGTTTGAAAAACTTTGTTTCTGAAGGCGGGAAAAGTTAAAGGTTTTATAAAGCCTATATCTAAAGCTCCTAAAGGAGCAGATGGCTACATTTTGAATATGTGATATGGAACCACTCACCATCATACATATTTCATTTGGAAGCAGCTAGTGTATTCTCTCTTGAAGATATGCTCATATTCAACTCCTAAGAAACTTAGAGTGCCGAAACGGGAAATCGTCATATATGTATTTCACAAGCTCTGAATGCGGTTTCTGGCAAATGGAAATACCCCTGATAGAGTATCGGCCCACCATCAAACCGTTTCATTTTGGATCAAATTTGAGTGTTGACTTTCAAGAAATGCACAGTTTGAAAAACTTTGAGTCTGAAGGCGGGAAAAGTTAAAGGTTTTATAAAGCCTATATCTAAAGCTCCTAAAGGAGCAGATGGCTGCATTTTGAATATGTGATATGGAACCACTCACCATCATACATATTTCATTTGGAAGCAGCTAGGGTATTCTCTCTTGAAGATATGCTCATATTCAACTCCTAAGAAACTTAGAGTGCCAAAGCTTGAAATCGTCATATATGTATTTCACAAGCTCTGAATGCGGTTTCTGGCAAATAGGCATACCCCTGATAGAGTATCGGCCCACCATCTAACCGTTTCCTTTTGGATGAAATTTGAGTGTTGACTTTCAAGAAATGCACAGTTTGAAAAACTTTGTTTCTGAAGGCGGGAAAAGTTAAAGGTTTTATAAAGCCTATATCTAAAGCTCCTAAAGGAGCAGATGGCTACATTTTGAATATGTGATATGGAACCACTCACCATCATACATATTTCATTTGGAAGCAGCTAGTGTATTCTCTCTTGAAGATATGCTCATATTCAACTCCTAAGAAACTTAGTGTGCTGAAGCGTGAAATCGTCATATATGTATTTCACATGCTCTTTATGCGGTTTTTGGCAAATGGAAATACACCTGATAGAGTATCGGCCCACCATCAAACCGTTTCCTTTTGGATGAAATTTGAGTGTTGACTTTCAAGAAATGCACAGTTTGAAAAACTTTGTGTCTGAAGTCGGGAAAAGTTAAAGGTTTTATAAAGCCTATATCTAAAGCTCCTAAAGGAGCAGATGGCTGCATTTTGAATATGTGATATGGAACCACTCACCATCATACATATTTCATTTGGAAGCAGCTAGTGTATTCTCTCTTGAAGATATGCTCATATTCAACTCCTAAGAAACTTAGAGTGCCGAAACCGGAAATCGTCATATATGTATTTCACAAGCTCTGAATGCGGTTTCTGGCAAATGGAAATACCCCTGTAGAGTATCGGCCCACCATCAAACCGTTTCCTTTTGGATCAAATTTGAGTGTTGACTTTCAAGAAATGCACAGTTTGAAAAACTTTGTTTCTGAAGGCGGGAAAAGTTAAAGGTTTTATAAAGCCTATATCTAAAGCTCCTAAAGGAGCAGATGGCTACGTTTTGAATATGTGATATGGAACCACTCACCATCATACATATTTCATTTGGAAGCAGCTAGTGTATTCTCTCTTGAAGATATGCTCATATTCAACTCCTAAGAAACTTAGAGTGCCGAAACGGGAAATCGTCATATATGTATTTCACAAGCTCTGAATGCGGTTTCTGGCAAATGGAAATACCCCTGATAGAGTATCGGCCCACCATCAAACCGTTTCATTTTGGATCAAATTTGAGTGTTGACTTTCAAGAAATGCACAGTTTGAAAAACTTTGAGTCTGAAGGCGGGAAAAGTTAAAGGTTTTATAAAGCCTATATCTAAAGCTCCTAAAGGAGCAGATGGCTGCATTTTGAATATGTGATATGGAACCACTCACCATCATACATATTTCATTTGGAAGCAGCTAGGGTATTCTCTCTTGAAGATATGCTCATATTCAACTCCTAAGAAACTTAGAGTGCCAAAGCTTGAAATCGTCATATATGTATTTCACAAGCTCTGAATGCGGTTTCTGGCAAATAGGCATACCCCTGATAGAGTATCGGCCCACCATCTAACCGTTTCCTTTTGGATGAAATTTGAGTGTTGACTTTCAAGAAATTCACAGTTTGAAAAACTTTGTTTCTGAAGGCGGGAAAAGTTAAAGGTTTTATAAAGCCTATATCTAAAGCTCCTAAAGGAGCAGATGGCTACATTTTGAATATGTGATATGGAACCACTCACCATCATACATATTTCATTTGGAAGCAGCTAGTGTATTCTCTCTTGAAGATATGCTCATATTCAACTCCTAAGAAACTTAGTGTGCTGAAGCGTGAAATCGTCATATATGTATTTCACATGCTCTTTATGCGGTTTTTGGCAAATGGAAATACACCTGATAGAGTATCGGCCCACCATCAAACCGTTTCCTTTTGGATGAAATTTGAGTGTTGACTTTCAAGAAATGCACAGTTTGAAAAACTTTGTGTCTGAAGGCGGGAAAAGTTAAAGGTTTTATAAAGCCTATATCTAAAGCTCCTAAAGGAGCAGATGGCTGCATTTTGAATATGTGATATGGAACCACTCACCATCATACATATTTCATTTGGAAGCAGCTAGTGTATTCTCTCTTGAAGATATGCTCATATTCAACTCCTAAGAAACTTAGAGTGCCGAAACCGGAAATCGTCATATATGTATTTCACAAGCTCTGAATGCGGTTTCTGGCAAATGGAAATACCCCTGTAGAGTATCGGCCCACCATCAAACCGTTTCCTTTTGGATCAAATTTGAGTGTTGACTTTCAAGAAATGCACAGTTTGAAAAACTTTGTTTCTGAAGGCGGGAAAAGTTAAAGGTTTTATAAAGCCTATATCTAAAGCTCCTAAAGGAGCAGATGGCTACATTTTGAATATGTGATATGGAACCACTCACCATCATACATATTTCATTTGGAAGCAGCTAGTTTATTCTCTCTTGAAGATATGCTCATATTCAACTCCTAAGAAAATTAGAGTGCCGAAACCGGAAATCGTCATATATATATTTCACAAGCTCTGAATGCGGTTTCTGGCAAATGGAAATACCCCTGATAGAGTATCGGCCCACCATCAAACCGTTTCCTTTTGGATCAAATTTGAGTGTTGACTTTCAAGAAATGCACAGTTTGAAAAACTTTGTGTCTGAAGGCGGGAAAAGTTAAAGGTTTTATAAAGCCTATATCTAAAGCTCCTAAAGGAGCAGATGGCTGCATTTTGAATATGTGATATGGAACCACTCACCATCATACATATTTCATTTGGAAGCAGCTAGTGTATTCTCTCTTGAAGATATGCTCATATTCAACTCCTAAGAAACTTAGAGTGCCAAAGCTTGAAATCGTCATATATGTATTTCACAAGCTCTGAATGCGGTTTCTGGCAAATAGGCATACCCCTGATAGAGTATCGGCCCACCATCTAACCGTTTCCTTTTGGATGAAATTTGAGTGTTGACTTTCAAGAAATGTACAGTTTGAAAAACTTTGTTTCTGAAGGCGGGAAAAGTTAAAGGTTTTATAAGGCCTATATCTAAAGCTCCTAAAGGAGCAGATGGCTACATTTTGAATATGTGATATGGAACCACTCACCATCATACATATTTCATTTGGAAGCAGCTAGTGTATTCTCTCTTGAAGATATGCTCATATTCAACTCCTAAGAAACTTAGAGTGCCGAAACCGGAAATCGTCATATATGTATTTCACAAGCTCTGAATGCGGTTTCTGGCAAATGGAAATACCCCTGATAGAGTATCGGCCCACCATCAAACCGTTTCCTTTTGGATCAAATTTGAGTGTTGACTTTCAAGAAATGCACAGTTTGAAAAACTTTGTGTCTGAAGGCGGGAAAAGTTAAAGGTTTTATAAAGCCTATATCTAAAGCTCCTAAAGGAGCAGATGGCTGCATTTTGAATATGTGATATGGAACCACTCACCATCATACATATTTCATTTGGAAGCAGCTAGTGTATTCTCTCTTGAAGATATGCTCATATTCAACTCCTAAGAAACTTAGAGTGCCAAAGCTTGAAATCGTCATATATGTATTTCACAAGCTCTGAATGCGGTTTCTGGCAAATAGGCATACCCCTGATAGAGTATCGGCCCACCATCTAACCGTTTCCTTTTGGATGAAATTTGAGTGTTGACTTTCAAGAAATGCACAGTTTGAAAAACTTTGTTTCTGAAGGCGGGAAAAGTTAAAGGTTTTATAAAGCCTATATCTAAAGCTCCTAAAGGAGCAGATGGCTACATTTTGAATATGTGATATGGAACCACTCACCATCATACATATTTCATTTGGAAGCAGCTAGTGTATTCTCTCTTGAAGATATGCTCATATTCAACTCCTAAGAAACTTAGAGTGCCAAAGCTTGAAATCGTCATATATGTATTTCACAAGCTCTGAATGCGGTTTCTGGCAAATAGGCATACCCATGATCGGCCCACCATCAAACCGTTTCCTTTTGGATGAAATTTGAGTGTTGACTTTCAAGAAATGTACAGTTTGAAAAACTTTGTTTCTGAAGGCGGGAAAAGTTAAAGGTTTTATAAAGCCTATATCTAAAGCTCCTAAAGGAGCAGATGGCTACATTTTGAATATGTGATATGGAACCACTCACCATCATACATATTTAATTTGGAAGCAGCTAGTGTATTCTCTCTTGAAGATATGCTCATATTCAACTCCTAAGAAACTTAGAGTGCCGAAACGGGAAATCGTCATATATGTATTTCACAAGCTCTGAATGCGGTTTCTGGCAAATGGAAATACCCCTGATAGAGTATCGGCCCACCATCTAACCGTTTCCTTTTGGATGAAATTTGATTGTTGACTTTCAAGAAATGTACAGTTTGAAAAACTTTGTTTCTGAAGGCGGGAAAAGTTAAAGGTTTTATAAGGCCTATATCTAAAGCTCCTAAAGGAGCAGATGGCTACATTTTGAATATGTGATATGGAACCACTCACCATCATACATATTTCATTTGGAAGCAGCTAGTGTATTCTCTCTTGAAGATATGCTCATATTCAACTCCTAAGAAACTTAGAGTGCCGAAACCGGAAATCGTCATATATGTATTTCACAAGCTCTGAATGCGGTTTCTGGCAAATGGAAATACCCCTGATAGAGTATCGGCCCACCATCAAACCGTTTTCTTTTGGATCAAATTTGAGTGTTGACTTTCAAGAAATGTACAGTTTGAAAAACTTTGTTTCTGAAGGCGGGAAAAGTTAAAGGTTTTATAAAGCCTATATCTAAAGCTCCTAAAGGAGCAGATGGCTACATTTTGAATATGTGATATGGAACCACTCACCATCATACATATTTCATTTGGAAGCAGCTAGTGTATTCTCTCTTGAAGATATGCTCATATTCAACTCCTAAGAAACTTAGAGTGCCGAAACGGGAAATCGTCATATATGTATTTCACAAGCTCTGAATGCGGTTTCTGGCAAATGGAAATACCCCTGATAGAGTATCGGCCCACCATCAAACCGTTTCATTTTGGATCAAATTTGAGTGTTGACTTTCAAGAAATGCACAGTTTGAAAAACTTTGAGTCTGAAGGCGGGAAAAGTTAAAGGTTTTATAAAGCCTATATCTAAAGCTCCTAAAGGAGCAGATGGCTGCATTTTGAATATGTGATATGGAACCACTCACCATCATACATATTTCATTTGGAAGCAGCTAGTGTATTCTCTCTTGAAGATATGCTCATATTCAACTCCTAAGAAACTTAGAGTGCCAAAGCTTGAAATCGTCATATATGTATTTCACAAGCTCTGAATGCGGTTTCTGGCAAATAGGCATACCCCTGATAGAGTATCGGCCCACCATCTAACCGTTTCCTTTTGGATGAAATTTGAGTGTTGACTTTCAAGAAATGCACAGTTTGAAAAACTTTGTTTCTGAAGGCGGGAAAAGTTAAAGGTTTTATAAAGCCTATATCTAAAGCTCCTAAAGGAGCAGATGGCTACATTTTGAATATGTGATATGGAACCACTCACCATCATACATATTTCATTTGGAAGCAGCTAGTGTATTCTCTCTAGAAGATATGCTCATATTCAACTCCTAAGAAACTTAGAGTGCCAAAGCTTGAAATCGTCATATATGTATTTCACAAGCTCTGAATGCGGTTTCTGGCAAATAGGCATACCCCTGATAGAGTATCGGCCCACCATCTAACCGTTTCCTTTTGGATGAAATTTGAGTGTTGACTTTCAAGAAATGTACAGTTTGAAAAACTTTGTTTCTGAAGGCGGGAAAAGTTAAAGGTTTTATAAGGCCTATATCTAAACCTCCTAAAGGAGCAGATGGCTACATTTTGAATATGTGATATGGAACCACTCACCATCATACATATTTCATTTGGAAGCAGCTAGTGTATTCTCTCTTGAAGATATGCTCATATTCAACTCCTAAGAAACTTAGAGTGCCAAAGCTTGAAATCGTCATATATGTATTTCACAAGCTCTGAATGCGGTTTCTGGCAAATAGGCATACCCCTGATAGAGTATCGGCCCACCATCAAACCGTTTTCTTTTGGATCAAATTTGAGTGTTGACTTTCAAGAAATGTACAGTTTGAAAAACTTTGTTTCTGAAGGCGGGAAAAGTTAAAGGTTTTATAAAGCCTATATCTAAAGCTCCTAAAGGAGCAGATGGCTACATTTTGAATATGTGATATGGAACCACTCACCATCATACATATTTCATTTGGAAGCAGCTAGTGTATTCTCTCTTGAAGATATGCTCATATTCAACTCCTAAGAAACTTAGAGTGCCGAAACGGGAAATCGTCATATATGTATTTCACAAGCTCTGAATGCGGTTTCTGGCAAATGGAAATACCCCTGATAGAGTATCGGCCCACCATCAAACCGTTTCATTTTGGATCAAATTTGAGTGTTGACTTTCAAGAAATGCACAGTTTGAAAAACTTTGAGTCTGAAGGCGGGAAAAGTTAAAGGTTTTATAAAGCCTATATCTAAAGCTCCTAAAGGAGCAGATGGCTGCATTTTGAATATGTGATATGGAACCACTCACCATCATACATATTTCATTTGGAAGCAGCTAGTGTATTCTCTCTTGAAGATATGCTCATATTCAACTCCTAAGAAACTTAGAGTGCCAAAGCTTGAAATCGTCATATATGTATTTCACAAGCTCTGAATGCGGTTTCTGGCAAATAGGCATACCCCTGATAGAGTATCGGCCCACCATCTAACCGTTTCCTTTTGGATGAAATTTGAGTGTTGACTTTCAAGAAATGCACAGTTTGAAAAACTTTGTTTCTGAAGGCGGGAAAAGTTAAAGGTTTTATAAAGCCTATATCTAAAGCTCCTAAAGGAGCAGATGGCTACATTTTGAATATGTGATATGGAACCACTCACCATCATACATATTTCATTTGGAAGCAGCTAGTGTATTCTCTCTTGAAGATATGCTCATATTCAACTCCTAAGAAACTTAGAGTGCCAAAGCTTGAAATCGTCATATATGTATTTCACAAGCTCTGAATGCGGTTTCTGGCAAATAGGCATACCCCTGATAGAGTATCGGCCCACCATCTAACCGTTTCCTTTTGGATGAAATTTGAGTGTTGACTTTCAAGAAATGCACAGTTTGAAAAACTTTGTTTCTGAAGGCGGGAAAAGTTAAAGGTTTTATAAAGCCTATATCTAAAGCTCCTAAAGGAGCAGATGGCTACATTTTGAATATGTGATATGGAACCACTCACCATCATACATATTTCATTTGGAAGCAGCTAGTGTATTCTCTCTTGAAGATATGCTCATATTCAACTCCTAAGAAACTTAGAGTGCCAAAGCTTGAAATCGTCATATATGTATTTCACAAGCTCTGAATGCGGTTTCTGGCAAATAGGCATACCCCTGATAGAGTATCGGCCCACCATCTAACCGTTTCCTTTTGGATGAAATTTGAGTGTTGACTTTCAAGAAATGTACAGTTTGAAAAACTTTGTTTCTGAAGGCGGGAAAAGTTAAAGGTTTTATAAGGCCTATATCTAAAGCTCCTAAAGGAGCAGATGGCTACATTTTGAATATGTGATATGGAACCACTCACCATCATACATATTTCATTTGGAAGCAGCTAGTGTATTCTCTCTTGAAGATATGCTCATATTCAACTCCTAAGAAACTTAGAGTGCCGAAACCGGAAATCGTCATATATGTATTTCACAAGCTCTGAATGCGGTTTCTGGCAAATGGAAATACCCCTGATAGAGTATCGGCCCACCATCAAACCGTTTTCTTTTGGATCAAATTTGAGTGTTGACTTTCAAGAAATGTACAGTTTGAAAAACTTTGTTTCTGAAGGCGGGAAAAGTTAAAGGTTTTATAAAGCCTATATCTAAAGCTCCTAAAGGAGCAGATGGCTACATTTTGAATATGTGATATGGAACCACTCACCATCATACATATTTCATTTGGAAGCAGCTAGTGTATTCTCTCTTGAAGATATGCTCATATTCAACTCCTAAGAAACTTAGAGTGCCGAAACGGGAAATCGTCATATATGTATTTCACAAGCTCTGAATGCGGTTTCTGGCAAATGGAAATACCCCTGATAGAGTATCGGCCCACCATCAAACCGTTTCATTTTGGATCAAATTTGAGTGTTGACTTTCAAGAAATGCACAGTTTGAAAAACTTTGAGTCTGAAGGCGGGAAAAGTTAAAGGTTTTATAAAGCCTATATCTAAAGCTCCTAAAGGAGCAGATGGCTGCATTTTGAATATGTGATATGGAACCACTCACCATCATACATATTTCATTTGGAAGCAGCTAGTGTATTCTCTCTTGAAGATATGCTCATATTCAACTCCTAAGAAACTTAGAGTGCCGAAACGGGAAATCGTCATATATGTATTTCACAAGCTCTGAATGCGGTTTCTGGCAAATGGAAATACCCCTGATAGAGTATCGGCCCACCATCAAACCGTTTCCTTTTGGATCAAATTTGAGTGTTGACTTTCAAGAAATGCACAGTTTGAAAAACTTTGTTTCTGAAGGCGGGAAAAGTTAAAGGTTTTATAAAGCCTATATCTAAAGCTCCTAAAAAAGCAGATGGCTACATTTTGAATATGTGATATGGAACCACTCACCATCATACATATTTCATTTGGAAGCAGCTAGTGTATTCTCTCTTGAAGATATGCTCATATTCAACTCCTAAGAAACTTAGAGTGCCGAAACGGGAAATCGTCATATATGTATTTCACAAGCTCTGAATGCGGTTTCTGGCAAATGGAAATACCCCTGATAGAGTATCGGCCCACCATCAAGCCGTTTCATTTTGGATCAAATTTGAGTGTTGACTTTCAAGAAATGCACAGTTTGAAAAACTTTGTTTCTGAAGGCGGGAAAAGTTAAAGGTTTTATAAAGCCTATATCTAAAGCTCCTAAAGGAGCAGATGGCTACATTTTGAATATGTGATATGGAACCACTTACCATCATACATATTTCATTTGGAAGCAGCTAGTGTATTCTCTCTTGAAGATATGCTCATATTCAACTCCTAAGAAACTTAGAGTGCCAAAGCTTGAAATCGTCATATATGTATTTCACAAGCTCTGAATGCGGTTTCTGGCAAATCGAAATACCCATGATCGGCCCACCATCAAACCGTTTCCTTTTGGATCAAATTTGAGTGTTGACTATCAAGAAATGTACAGTTTGAAAAACTTTGTGTCTGAAGGCGGGAAAAGTTAAAGGTTTTATAAAGCCTATATCTAAAGCTCCTAAAGGAGCAGATGGCTACATTTTGAATATGTGATATGGAACCACTCACCATCATACATATTTCATTTGGAAGCAGCTAGTGTATTCTCTCTTGAAGATATGCTCATATTCAACTCCTAAGAAACTTAGAGTGCCAAAGCTTGAAATCGTCATATATGTATTTCACAAGCTCTGAATGCGGTTTCTGGCAAATAGGCATACCCATGATCGGCCCACCATCAAACCGTTTCCTTTTGGATCAAATTTGATTGTTGACTTTCAAGAAATGCACAGTTTGAAAAACTTTGTTCTGAAGGCGGGAAAAGTTAAAGGTTTTATAAAGCCTATATCTAAAGCTCCTAAAAGAGCAGATGGCTACATTTTGAATATGTGATATGGAACCACTCACCATCATACATATTTCATTTGGAAGCAGCTAGTGTATTCTCTCTTGAAGATATGCTCATATTCAACTCCTAAGAAACTTAGTGTGCTGAAGCGTGAAATCGTCATATATGTATTTCACATGCTCTGTATGCGGTTTTTGGCAAATGGAAATACACCTGATAGAGTATCGGCCCACCATCAAACCGTTTCCTTTTGGATGAAATTTGAGTGTTGACTTTCAAGAAATGCACAGTTTGAAAAACTTTGTGTCTGAAGGCGGGAAAAGTTAAAGGTTTTATAAAGCCTATATCTAAAGCTCCTAAAGGAGCAGATGGCTGCATTTTGAATATGTGATATGGAACCACTCACCATCATACATATTTCATTTGGAAGCAGCTAGTGTATTCTCTCTTGAAGATATGCTCATATTCAACTCCTAAGAAACTTAGAGTGCCAAAGCTTGAAATCGTCATATATGTATTTCACAAGCTCTGAATGCGGTTTCTGGCAAATAGGCATACCCCTGATAGAGTATCGGCCCACCATCTAACCGTTTCCTTTTGGATGAAATTTGAGTGTTGACTTTCAAGAAATGTACAGTTTGAAAAACTTTGTTTCTGAAGGCGGGAAAAGTTAAAGGTTTTATAAAGCCTATATCTAAAGCTCCTAAAGGAGCAGATGGCTACATTTTGAATATGTGATATGGAACCACTCACCATCATACATATTTCATTTGGAAGCAGCTAGTCTATTCTCTCTTGAAGATATGCTCATATTCAACTCCTAAGAAACTTAGAGTGCCGAAACGGGAAATCGTCATATATGTATTTCACAAGCTCTGAATGCGGTTTCTGGCAAATGGAAATACCCCTGATAGAGTATCGGCCCACCATCTAACCGTTTCCTTTTGGATGAAATTTGAGTGTTGACTTTCAAGAAATGCACAGTTTGAAAAACTTTGTTTCTGAAGGCGGGAAAAGTTAAAGGTTTTATAAAGCCTATATCTAAAGCTCCTAAAGGAGCAGATGGCTGCCTTTTGAATAAGTGATATGGAACCACTCACCATCATACATATTTCATTTGGAAGCAGCTAGTGTATTCTCTCTTGAAGATATGCTCATATTCAACTCCTAAGAAACTTAGAGTGCCGAAACGGGAAATCGTCATATATGTATTTCACAAGCTCTGAATGCGGTTTCTGGCAAATGGAAATACCCCTGATAGAGTATCGGCCCACCATCTAACCGTTTCCTTTTGGATCAAATTTGAGTGTTGACTTTCAAGAAATGCACAGTTTGAAAAACTTTGTTTCTGAAGGCGGGAAAAGTTAAAGGTTTTATAAAGCCTATATCTAAAGCTCCTAAAGGAGCAGATGGCTGCCTTTTGAATATGTGATATGGAACCACTCACCATCATACATATTTCATTTGGAAGCAGCTAGTGTATTCTCTCTTGAAGATATGCTCATATTCAACTCCTAAGAAACTTAGAGTGCCAAAGCTTGAAATCGTCATATATGTATTTCACAAGCTCTGAATGCGGTTTCAGGCAAATAGGCATACCCCTGATAGAGTATCGGCCCACCATCTAACCGTTTCCTTTTGGATGAAATTTGAGTGTTGACTTTCAAGAAATGCACAGTTTGAAAAACTTTGTTTCTGAAGGCGGGAAAAGTTAAAGGTTTTATAAAGCCTATATCTAAAGCTCCTAAAGGAGCAGATGGCTACATTTTGAATATGTGATATGGAACCACTCACCATCATACATATTTCATTTGGAAGCAGCTAGTGTATTCTCTCTTGAAGATATGCTCATATTCAACTCCTAAGAAACTTAGAGTGCCAAAGCTTGAAATCGTCATATATGTATTTCACAAGCTCTGAATGCGGTTTCAGGCAAATAGGCATACCCCTGATAGAGTATCGGCCCACCATCTAACCGTTTCCTTTTGGATGAAATTTGAGTGTTGACTTTCAAGAAATGCACAGTTTGAAAAACTTTGTTTCTGAAGGCGGGAAAAGTTAAAGGTTTTATAAAGCCTATATCTAAAGCTCCTAAAGGAGCAGATGGCTACATTTTGAATATGTGATATGGAACCACTCACCATCATACATATTTCATTTGGAAGCAGCTAGTGTATTCTCTCTTGAAGATATGCTCATATTCAACTCCTAAGAAACAGAGTGCCAAAGCTTGAAATCGTCATATATGTATTTCACAAGCTCTGAATGCGGTTTCTGGCAAATAGGCATACCCATGATCGGCCCACCATCAAACCGTTTCCTTTTGGATCAAATTTGAGTGTTGACTTTCAAGAAATGCACAGTTTGAAAAACTTTGTGTCTGAAGGCGGGAAAAGTTAAAGGTTTTATAAAGCCTATATCTAAAGCTCCTAAAGGAGCAGATGGCTGCATTTTGAATATGTGATATGGAACCACTCACCATCATACATATTTAATTTGGAAGCAGCTAGTGTATTCTCTCTTGAAGATATGCTCATATTCAACTCCTAAGAAACTTAGAGTGCCAAAGCTTGAAATCGTCATATATGTATTTCACAAGCTCTGAATGCGGTTTCTGGCAAATAGGCATACCCCTGATAGAGTATCGGCCCACCATCTAACCGTTTCCTTTTGGATGAAATTTGAGTGTTGACTTTCAAGAAATGCACAGTTTGAAAAACTTTGTTTCTGAAGGCGGGAAAAGTTAAAGGTTTTATAAAGCATATATCTAAAGCTCCTAAAGGAGCAGATGGCTACATTTTGAATATGTGATATGGAACCACTCACCATCATACATATTTCATTTGGAAACAGCAAGTGTATTCTCTCTTGAAGATATGCTCATATTCAACTCCTAAGAAAATTAGAGTGCCGAAACGGGAAATCGTCATATATGTATTTCACAAGCTCTGAATGCGGTTTCTGGCAAATGGAAATACCCCTGATAGAGTATCGGCGCACCATCAAACCGTTTCATTTTGGATCAAATTTGAGTGTTGACTTTCAAGAAATGCACAGTTTGAAAAACTTTGTGTCTGAAGGCGGGAAAAGTTAAAGGTTTTATAAAGCCTATATCTAAAGCTCCTAAAGGAGCACATGGCTGCATTTTGAATATGTGATATGGAACCACTCACCATCATACATATTTCATTTGGAAGCAGCTAGGGTATTCTCTCTTGAAGATATGCTCATATTCAACTCCTAAGAAACTTAGAGTGCCAAAGCTTGAAATCGTCATATATGTATTTCACAAGCTCTGAATGCGGTTTCTGGCAAATAGGCATACCCCTGATAGAGTATCGGCCCACCATCTAACCGTTTCCTTTTGGATGAAATTTGAGTGTTGACTTTCAAGAAATGCACAGTTTGAAAAACTTTGTTTCTGAAGGCGGGAAAAGTTAAAGGTTTTATAAAGCCTATATCTAAAGCTCCTAAAGGAGCAGATGGCTACATTTTGAATATGTGATATGGAACCACTCACCATCATACATATTTCATTTGGAAGCAGCTAGTGTATTCTCTCTTGAAGATATGCTCATATTCAACTCCTAAGAAACTTAGAGTGCCGAAACGGGAAATCGTCATATATGTATTTCACAAGCTCTGAATGCGGTTTCTGGCAAATGGAAATACCCCTGATAGAGTATCGGCCCACCATCAAACCGTTTCCTTTTGGATCAAATTTGAGTGTTGACTTTCAAGAAATGCACAGTTTGAAAAACTTTGTGTCTGAAGGCGGGAAAAGTTAAAGGTTTTATAAAGCCTATATCTAAAGCTCCTAAAGGAGCAGATGGCTGCCTTTTGAATATGTGATATGGAACCACTCACCATCATACATATTTCATTTGGAAGCAGCTAGTGTATTCTCTCTTGAAGATATGCTCATATTCAACTCCTAAGAAACTTAGAGTGCCAAAGCTTGAAATCGTCATATATGTATTTCACAAGCTCTGAATGCGGTTTCAGGCAAATAGGCATACCCCTGATAGAGTATTGGCCCACCATCTAACCGTTTCCTTTTGGATGAAATTTGAGTGTTGACTTTCAAGAAATGCACAGTTTGAAAAACTTTGTTTCTGAAGGCGGGAAAAGTTAAAGGTTTTATAAAGCCTATATCTAAAGCTCCTAAAGGAGCAGATGGCTACATTTTGAATATGTGATATGGAACCACTCACCATCATACATATTTCATTTGGAAGCAGCTAGTGTATTCTCTCTTGAAGATATGCTCATATTCAACTCCTAAGAAACTTAGAGTGCCAAAGCATGAAATCGTCATATATGTATTTCACAAGCTCTGAATGCGGTTTCTGGCAAATAGGCATACCCATGATCGGCCCACCATCAAACCTTTTCCTTTTGGATCAAATTTGAGTGTTGACTTTCAAGAAATGCAGAGTTTGAAAAACTTTGTTCTGAAGGCGAGAAAAGTTAAAGGTTTTATAAAGCCTATATCTAAAGCTCCTAAAGGAGCAGATGGCTACATTTTGATTATGTGATATGGAACCACTCACCATCATACATATTTCATTTGGAAGTAGCTAGTGTATTCTCTCTTGAAGATATGCTCATATTCAACTCCTAAGAAACTTAGTGTGCCGAAGCGTGAAATCGTCATATATGTATTTCACATGCTCTGTATGCGGTTTTTGGCAAATGGAAATACCCCTGATAGAGTATCGGCCCACCATCAAACCGTTTCCTTTTGGATCAAATTTGAGTGTTGACTTTCAAGAAATGCACAGTTTGAAAAACTTTGTGTCTGAAGGCGGGAAAAGTTAAAGGTTTTATAAAGTCTATATCTAAAGCTCCTAAAAAAGCAGATGGCTACATTTTGAATATGTGATATGGAACCACTCACCATCATACATATTTCATTTGGAAGCAGCTAGTGTATTCTCTCTTGAAGATATGCTCATATTCAACTCCTAAGAAACTTAGAGTGCCGAAACGGGAAATCGTCATATATGTATTTCACAAGCTCTGAATGCGGTTTCTGGCAAATGGAAATACCCCTGATAGAGTATCGGCCCACCATCTAACCGTTTCCTTTTGGATGAAATTTGAGTGTTGACTTTCAAGAAATGCACAGTTTGAAAAACTTTGTTTCTGAAGGCGGGAAAAGTTAAAGGTTTTATAAAGCCTATATCTAAAGCTCCTAAAGGAGCAGATGGCTGCCTTTTGAATATGTGATATGGAACCACTCACCATCATACATATTTCATTTGGAAGCAGCTAGTGTATTCTCTCTTGAAGATATGCTCATATTCAACTCCTAAGAAACTTAGAGTGCCAAAGCTTGAAATCGTCATATATGTATTTCACAAGCTCTGAATGCGGTTTCAGGCAAATAGGCATACCCCTGATAGAGTATCGGCCCACCATCTAACCGTTTCCTTTTGGATGAAATTTGAGTGTTGACTTTCAAGAAATGCACAGTTTGAAAAACTTTGTTTCTGAAGGCGGGAAAAGTTAAAGGTTTTATAAAGCCTATATCTAAAGCTCCTAAAGGAGCAGATGGCTACATTTTGAATATGTGATATGGAACCACTCACCATCATACATATTTCATTTGGAAGCAGCTAGTGTATTCTCTCTTGAAGATATGCTCATATTCAACTCCTAAGAAACTTAGAGTGCCAAAGCTTGAAATCGTCATATATGTATTTCACAAGCTCTGAATGCGGTTTCAGGCAAATAGGCATACCCCTGATAGAGTATCGGCCCACCATCTAACCGTTTCCTTTTGGATGAAATTTGAGTGTTGACTTTCAAGAAATGCACAGTTTGAAAAACTTTGTTTCTGAAGGCGGGAAAAGTTAAAGGTTTTATAAAGCCTATATCTAAAGCTCCTAAAGGAGCAGATGGCTACATTTTGAATATGTGATATGGAACCACTCACCATCATACATATTTCATTTGGAAGCAGCTAGTGTATTCTCTCTTGAAGATATGCTCATATTCAACTCCTAAGAAACAGAGTGCCAAAGCTTGAAATCGTCATATATGTATTTCACAAGCTCTGAATGCGGTTTCTGGCAAATAGGCATACCCATGATCGGCCCACCATCAAACCGTTTCCTTTTGGATCAAATTTGAGTGTTGACTTTCAAGAAATGCACAGTTTGAAAAACTTTGTGTCTGAAGGCGGGAAAAGTTAAAGGTTTTATAAAGCCTATATCTAAAGCTCCTAAAGGAGCAGATGGCTGCATTTTGAATATGTGATATGGAACCACTCACCATCATACATATTTCATTTGGAAGCAGCTAGTGTATTCTCTCTTGAAGATATGCTCATATTCAACTCCTAAGAAACTTAGAGTGCCAAAGCTTGAAATCGTCATATATGTATTTCACAAGCTCTGAATGCGGTTTCTGGCAAATAGGCATACCCCTGATAGAGTATCGGCCCACCATCTAACCGTTTCCTTTTGGATGAAATTTGAGTGTTGACTTTCAAGAAATGCACAGTTTGAAAAACTTTGTTTCTGAAGGCGGGAAAAGTTAAAGGTTTTATAAAGCATATATCTAAAGCTCCTAAAGGAGCAGATGGCTACATTTTGAATATGTGATATGGAACCACTCACCATCATACATATTTCATTTGGAAACAGCAAGTGTATTCTCTCTTGAAGATATGCTCATATTCAACTCCTAAGAAAATTAGAGTGCCGAAACGGGAAATCGTCATATATGTATTTCACAAGCTCTGAATGCGGTTTCTGGCAAATGGAAATACCCCTGATAGAGTATCGGCGCACCATCAAACCGTTTCATTTTGGATCAAATTTGAGTGTTGACTTTCAAGAAATGCACAGTTTGAAAAACTTTGTGTCTGAAGGCGGGAAAAGTTAAAGGTTTTATAAAGCCTATATCTAAAGCTCCTAAAGGAGCACATGGCTGCATTTTGAATATGTGATATGGAACCACTCACCATCATACATATTTCATTTGGAAGCAGCTAGGGTATTCTCTCTTGAAGATATGCTCATATTCAACTCCTAAGAAACTTAGAGTGCCAAAGCTTGAAATCGTCATATATGTATTTCACAAGCTCTGAATGCGGTTTCTGGCAAATAGGCATACCCCTGATAGAGTATCGGCCCACCATCTAACCGTTTCCTTTTGGATGAAATTTGAGTGTTGACTTTCAAGAAATGCACAGTTTGAAAAACTTTGTGTCTGAAGGCGGGAAAAGTTAAAGGTTTTATAAAGCCTATATCTAAAGCTCCTAAAGGAGCAGATGGCTGCCTTTTGAATATGTGATATGGAACCACTCACCATCATACATATTTCATTTGGAAGCAGCTAGTGTATTCTCTCTTGAAGATATGCTCATATTCAACTCCTAAGAAACTTAGAGTGCCAAAGCTTGAAATCGTCATATATGTATTTCACAAGCTCTGAATGCGGTTTCAGGCAAATAGGCATACCCCTGATAGAGTATTGGCCCACCATCTAACCGTTTCCTTTTGGATGAAATTTGAGTGTTGACTTTCAAGAAATGCACAGTTTGAAAAACTTTGTTTCTGAAGGCGGGAAAAGTTAAAGGTTTTATAAAGCCTATATCTAAAGCTCCTAAAGGAGCAGATGGCTACATTTTGAATATGTGATATGGAACCACTCACCATCATACATATTTCATTTGGAAGCAGCTAGTGTATTCTCTCTTGAAGATATGCTCATATTCAACTCCTAAGAAACTTAGAGTGCCAAAGCATGAAATCGTCATATATGTATTTCACAAGCTCTGAATGCGGTTTCTGGCAAATAGGCATACCCATGATCGGCCCACCATCAAACCTTTTCCTTTTGGATCAAATTTGAGTGTTGACTTTCAAGAAATGCAGAGTTTGAAAAACTTTGTTCTGAAGGCGAGAAAAGTTAAAGGTTTTATAAAGCCTATATCTAAAGCTCCTAAAGGAGCAGATGGCTACATTTTGATTATGTGATATGGAACCACTCACCATCATACATATTTCATTTGGAAGTAGCTAGTGTATTCTCTCTTGAAGATATGCTCATATTCAACTCCTAAGAAACTTAGTGTGCCGAAGCGTGAAATCGTCATATATGTATTTCACATGCTCTGTATGCGGTTTTTGGCAAATGGAAATACCCCTGATAGAGTATCGGCCCACCATCAAACCGTTTCCTTTTGGATCAAATTTGAGTGTTGACTTTCAAGAAATGCACAGTTTGAAAAACTTTGTGTCTGAAGGCGGGAAAAGTTAAAGGTTTTATAAAGTCTATATCTAAAGCTCCTAAAAAAGCAGATGGCTACATTTTGAATATGTGATATGGAACCACTCACCATCATACATATTTCATTTGGAAGCAGCTAGTGTATTCTCTCTTGAAGATATGCTCATATTCAACTCCTAAGAAACTTAGAGTGCCGAAACGGGAAATCGTCATATATGTATTTCACAAGCTCTGAATGCGGTTTCTGGCAAATGGAAATACCCCTGATAGAGTATCGGCCCACCATCTAACCGTTTCCTTTTGGATGAAATTTGAGTGTTGACTTTCAAGAAATGCACAGTTTGAAAAACTTTGTTTCTGAAGGCGGGAAAAGTTAAAGGTTTTATAAAGCCTATATCTAAAGCTCCTAAAGGAGCAGATGGCTGCCTTTTGAATATGTGATATGGAACCACTCACCATCATACATATTTCATTTGGAAGCAGCTAGTGTATTCTCTCTTGAAGATATGCTCATATTCAACTCCTAAGAAACTTAGAGTGCCAAAGCTTGAAATCGTCATATATGTATTTCACAAGCTCTGAATGCGGTTTCAGGCAAATAGGCATACCCCTGATAGAGTATCGGCCCACCATCTAACCGTTTCCTTTTGGATGAAATTTGAGTGTTGACTTTCAAGAAATGCACAGTTTGAAAAACTTTGTTTCTGAAGGCGGGAAAAGTTAAAGGTTTTATAAAGCCTATATCTAAAGCTCCTAAAGGAGCAGATGGCTACATTTTGAATATGTGATATGGAACCACTCACCATCATACATATTTCATTTGGAAGCAGCTAGTGTATTCTCTCTTGAAGATATGCTCATATTCAACTCCTAAGAAACTTAGAGTGCCAAAGCTTGAAATCGTCATATATGTATTTCACAAGCTCTGAATGCGGTTTCAGGCAAATAGGCATACCCCTGATAGAGTATCGGCCCACCATCTAACCGTTTCCTTTTGGATGAAATTTGAGTGTTGACTTTCAAGAAATGCACAGTTTGAAAAACTTTGTTTCTGAAGGCGGGAAAAGTTAAAGGTTTTATAAAGCCTATATCTAAAGCTCCTAAAGGAGCAGATGGCTACATTTTGAATATGTGATATGGAACCACTCACCATCATACATATTTCATTTGGAAGCAGCTAGTGTATTCTCTCTTGAAGATATGCTCATATTCAACTCCTAAGAAACAGAGTGCCAAAGCTTGAAATCGTCATATATGTATTTCACAAGCTCTGAATGCGGTTTCTGGCAAATAGGCATACCCATGATCGGCCCACCATCAAACCGTTTCCTTTTGGATCAAATTTGAGTGTTGACTTTCAAGAAATGCACAGTTTGAAAAACTTTGTGTCTGAAGGCGGGAAAATTTAAAGGTTTTATAAAGCCTATATCTAAAGCTCCTAAAGGAGCAGATGGCTGCATTTTGAATATGTGATATGGAACCACTCACCATCATACATATTTAATTTGGAAGCAGCTAGTGTATTCTCTCTTGAAGATATGCTCATATTCAACTCCTAAGAAACTTAGAGTGCCAAAGCTTGAAATCGTCATATATGTATTTCACAAGCTCTGAATGCGGTTTCTGGCAAATAGGCATACCCCTGATAGAGTATCGGCCCACCATCTAACCGTTTCCTTTTGGATGAAATTTGAGTGTTGACTTTCAAGAAATGCACAGTTTGAAAAACTTTGTTTCTGAAGGCGGGAAAAGTTAAAGGTTTTATAAAGCATATATCTAAAGCTCCTAAAGGAGCAGATGGCTACATTTTGAATATGTGATATGGAACCACTCACCATCATACATATTTCATTTGGAAACAGCAAGTGTATTCTCTCTTGAAGATATGCTCATATTCAACTCCTAAGAAAATTAGAGTGCCGAAACGGGAAATCGTCATATATGTATTTCACAAGCTCTGAATGCGGTTTCTGGCAAATGGAAATACCCCTGATAGAGTATCGGCGCACCATCAAACCGTTTCATTTTGGATCAAATTTGAGTGTTGACTTTCAAGAAATGCACAGTTTGAAAAACTTTGTGTCTGAAGGCGGGAAAAGTTAAAGGTTTTATAAAGCCTATATCTAAAGCTCCTAAAGGAGCACATGGCTGCATTTTGAATATGTGATATGGAACCACTCACCATCATACATATTTCATTTGGAAGCAGCTAGGGTATTCTCTCTTGAAGATATGCTCATATTCAACTCCTAAGAAACTTAGAGTGCCAAAGCTTGAAATCGTCATATATGTATTTCACAAGCTCTGAATGCGGTTTCTGGCAAATAGGCATACCCCTGATAGAGTATCGGCCCACCATCTAACCGTTTCCTTTTGGATGAAATTTGAGTGTTGACTTTCAAGAAATGCACAGTTTGAAAAACTTTGTTTCTGAAGGCGGGAAAAGTTAAAGGTTTTATAAAGCCTATATCTAAAGCTCCTAAAGGAGCAGATGGCTACATTTTGAATATGTGATATGGAACCACTCACCATCATACATATTTCATTTGGAAGCAGCTAGTGTATTCTCTCTTGAAGATATGCTCATATTCAACTCCTAAGAAACTTAGAGTGCCGAAACGGGAAATCGTCATATATGTATTTCACAAGCTCTGAATGCGGTTTCTGGCAAATGGAAATACCCCTGATAGAGTATCGGCCCACCATCAAACCGTTTCCTTTTGGATCAAATTTGAGTGTTGACTTTCAAGAAATGCACAGTTTGAAAAACTTTGTGTCTGAAGGCGGGAAAAGTTAAAGGTTTTATAAAGCCTATATCTAAAGCTCCTAAAGGAGCAGATGGCTGCCTTTTGAATATGTGATATGGAACCACTCACCATCATACATATTTCATTTGGAAGCAGCTAGTGTATTCTCTCTTGAAGATATGCTCATATTCAACTCCTAAGAAACTTAGAGTGCCAAAGCTTGAAATCGTCATATATGTATTTCACAAGCTCTGAATGCGGTTTCAGGCAAATAGGCATACCCCTGATAGAGTATTGGCCCACCATCTAACCGTTTCCTTTTGGATGAAATTTGAGTGTTGACTTTCAAGAAATGCACAGTTTGAAAAACTTTGTTTCTGAAGGCGGGAAAAGTTAAAGGTTTTATAAAGCCTATATCTAAAGCTCCTAAAGGAGCAGATGGCTACATTTTGAATATGTGATATGGAACCACTCACCATCATACATATTTCATTTGGAAGCAGCTAGTGTATTCTCTCTTGAAGATATGCTCATATTCAACTCCTAAGAAACTTAGAGTGCCAAAGCATGAAATCGTCATATATGTATTTCACAAGCTCTGAATGCGGTTTCTGGCAAATAGGCATACCCATGATCGGCCCACCATCAAACCTTTTCCTTTTGGATCAAATTTGAGTGTTGACTTTCAAGAAATGCAGAGTTTGAAAAACTTTGTTCTGAAGGCGAGAAAAGTTAAAGGTTTTATAAAGCCTATATCTAAAGCTCCTAAAGGAGCAGATGGCTACATTTTGATTATGTGATATGGAACCACTCACCATCATACATATTTCATTTGGAAGTAGCTAGTGTATTCTCTCTTGAAGATATGCTCATATTCAACTCCTAAGAAACTTAGTGTGCCGAAGCGTGAAATCGTCATATATGTATTTCACATGCTCTGTATGCGGTTTTTGGCAAATGGAAATACCCCTGATAGAGTATCGGCCCACCATCAAACCGTTTCCTTTTGGATCAAATTTGAGTGTTGACTTTCAAGAAATGCACAGTTTGAAAAACTTTGTGTCTGAAGGCGGGAAAAGTTAAAGGTTTTATAAAGTCTATATCTAAAGCTCCTAAAAAAGCAGATGGCTACATTTTGAATATGTGATATGGAACCACTCACCATCATACATATTTCATTTGGAAGCAGCTAGTGTATTCTCTCTTGAAGATATGCTCATATTCAACTCCTAAGAAACTTAGAGTGCCGAAACGGGAAATAGTCATATATGTATTTCACAAGCTCTGAATGCGGTTTCTGGCAAATGGAAATACCCCTGATAGAGTATCGGCCCACCATCTAACCGTTTCCTTTTGGATGAAATTTGAGTGTTGACTTTCAAGAAATGCACAGTTTGAAAAACTTTGTTTCTGAAGGCGGGAAAAGTTAAAGGTTTTATAAAGCCTATATCTAAAGCTCCTAAAGGAGCAGATGGCTGCCTTTTGAATATGTGATATGGAACCACTCACCATCATACATATTTCATTTGGAAGCAGCTAGTGTATTCTCTCTTGAAGATATGCTCATATTCAACTCCTAAGAAACTTAGAGTGCCAAAGCTTGAAATCGTCATATATGTATTTCACAAGCTCTGAATGCGGTTTCAGGCAAATAGGCATACCCCTGATAGAGTATCGGCCCACCATCTAACCGTTTCCTTTTGGATGAAATTTGAGTGTTGACTTTCAAGAAATGCACAGTTTGAAAAACTTTGTTTCTGAAGGCGGGAAAAGTTAAAGGTTTTATAAAGCCTATATCTAAAGCTCCTAAAGGAGCAGATGGCTACATTTTGAATATGTGATATGGAACCACTCACCATCATACATATTTCATTTGGAAGCAGCTAGTGTATTCTCTCTTGAAGATATGCTCATATTCAACTCCTAAGAAACTTAGAGTGCCAAAGCTTGAAATCGTCATATATGTATTTCACAAGCTCTGAATGCGGTTTCAGGCAAATAGGCATACCCCTGATAGAGTATCGGCCCACCATCTAACCGTTTCCTTTTGGATGAAATTTGAGTGTTGACTTTCAAGAAATGCACAGTTTGAAAAACTTTGTTTCTGAAGGCGGGAAAAGTTAAAGGTTTTATAAAGCCTATATCTAAAGCTCCTAAAGGAGCAGATGGCTACATTTTGAATATGTGATATGGAACCACTCACCATCATACATATTTCATTTGGAAGCAGCTAGTGTATTCTCTCTTGAAGATATGCTCATATTCAACTCCTAAGAAACAGAGTGCCAAAGCTTGAAATCGTCATATATGTATTTCACAAGCTCTGAATGCGGTTTCTGGCAAATAGGCATACCCATGATCGGCCCACCATCAAACCGTTTCCTTTTGGATCAAATTTGAGTGTTGACTTTCAAGAAATGCACAGTTTGAAAAACTTTGTGTCTGAAGGCGGGAAAAGTTAAAGGTTTTATAAAGCCTATATCTAAAGCTCCTAAAGGAGCAGATGGCTGCATTTTGAATATGTGATATGGAACCACTCACCATCATACATATTTAATTTGGAAGCAGCTAGTGTATTCTCTCTTGAAGATATGCTCATATTCAACTCCTAAGAAACTTAGAGTGCCAAAGCTTGAAATCGTCATATATGTATTTCACAAGCTCTGAATGCGGTTTCTGGCAAATAGGCATACCCCTGATAGAGTATCGGCCCACCATCTAACCGTTTCCTTTTGGATGAAATTTGAGTGTTGACTTTCAAGAAATGCACAGTTTGAAAAACTTTGTTTCTGAAGGCGGGAAAAGTTAAAGGTTTTATAAAGCATATATCTAAAGCTCCTAAAGGAGCAGATGGCTACATTTTGAATATGTGATATGGAACCACTCACCATCATACATATTTCATTTGGAAACAGCAAGTGTATTCTCTCTTGAAGATATGCTCATATTCAACTCCTAAGAAAATTAGAGTGCCGAAACGGGAAATCGTCATATATGTATTTCACAAGCTCTGAATGCGGTTTCTGGCAAATGGAAATACCCCTGATAGAGTATCGGCGCACCATCAAACCGTTTCATTTTGGATCAAATTTGAGTGTTGACTTTCAAGAAATGCACAGTTTGAAAAACTTTGTGTCTGAAGGCGGGAAAAGTTAAAGGTTTTATAAAGCCTATATCTAAAGCTCCTAAAGGAGCACATGGCTGCATTTTGAATATGTGATATGGAACCACTCACCATCATACATATTTCATTTGGAAGCAGCTAGGGTATTCTCTCTTGAAGATATGCTCATATTCAACTCCTAAGAAACTTAGAGTGCCAAAGCTTGAAATCGTCATATATGTATTTCACAAGCTCTGAATGCGGTTTCTGGCAAATAGGCATACCCCTGATAGAGTATCGGCCCACCATCTAACCGTTTCCTTTTGGATGAAATTTGAGTGTTGACTTTCAAGAAATGCACAGTTTGAAAAACTTTGTTTCTGAAGGCGGGAAAAGTTAAAGGTTTTATAAAGCCTATATCTAAAGCTCCTAAAGGAGCAGATGGCTACATTTTGAATATGTGATATGGAACCACTCACCATCATACATATTTCATTTGGAAGCAGCTAGTGTATTCTCTCTTGAAGATATGCTCATATTCAACTCCTAAGAAACTTAGAGTGCCGAAACGGGAAATCGTCATATATGTATTTCACAAGCTCTGAATGCGGTTTCTGGCAAATGGAAATACCCCTGATAGAGTATCGGCCCACCATCAAACCGTTTCCTTTTGGATCAAATTTGAGTGTTGACTTTCAAGAAATGCACAGTTTGAAAAACTTTGTGTCTGAAGGCGGGAAAAGTTAAAGGTTTTATAAAGCCTATATCTAAAGCTCCTAAAGGAGCAGATGGCTGCCTTTTGAATATGTGATATGGAACCACTCACCATCATACATATTTCATTTGGAAGCAGCTAGTGTATTCTCTCTTGAAGATATGCTCATATTCAACTCCTAAGAAACTTAGAGTGCCAAAGCTTGAAATCGTCATATATGTATTTCACAAGCTCTGAATGCGGTTTCTGGCAAATAGGCATACCCATGATCGGCCCACCATCAAACCTTTTCCTTTTGGATCAAATTTGAGTGTTGACTTTCAAGAAATGCACAGTTTGAAAAACTTTGTTCTGAAGGCGGGAAAAGTTAAAGGTTTTATAAAGCCTATATCTAAAGCTCCTAAAGGAGCAGATGGCTACATTTTGAATATGTGATATGGAACCACTCACCATCATACATATTTCATTTGGAAGCAGCTAGTGTATTCTCTCTTGAAGATATGCTCATATTCAACTCCTAAGAAACTTAGTGTGCCGAAGCGTGAAATCGTCATATATGTATTTCACATGCTCTGTATGCGGTTTTTGGCAAATGGAAATACCCCTGATAGAGTATCGGCCCACCATCAAACCGTTTCCTTTTGGATGAAATTTGAGTGTTGACTTTCAAGAAATGCACAGTTTGAAAAACTTTGTGTCTGAAGGCGGGAAAAGTTAAAGGTTTTATAAAGCCTATATCTAAAGCTCCTAAAGGAGCAGATGGCTACATTTTGAATATGTGATATGGAACCACTCACCATCATACATATTTCATTTGGAAGCAGCTAGTGTATTCTCTCTTGAAGATATGCTCATATTCAACTCCTAAGAAACTTAGTGTGCCGAAGCGTGAAATCGTCATATATGTATTTCACATGCTCTGTATGCGGTTTTTGGCAAATGGAAATACACCTGATAGAGTATCGGCCCACCATCAAACCGTTTCCTTTTGGATGAAATTTGAGTGTTGACTTTCAAGAAATGCACAGTTTGAAAAACTTTGTGTCTGAAGGCGGGAAAAGTTAAAGGTTTTATAAAGCCTATATCTAAAGCTCCTAAAGGAGCAGATGGCTACATTTTGAATATGTGATATGGAACCACTCACCATCATACATATTTCATTTGGAAGCAGCTAGTGTATTCTCTCTTGAAGATATGCTCATATTCAACTCCTAAGAAACTTAGTGTGCCGAAGCGTGAAATCGTCATATATGTATTTCACATGCTCTGTATGCGGTGTTTGGCAAATGGAAATACCCCTGATAGAGTATCGGCCCACCATCAAACCGTTTCCTTTTGGATCAAATTTGAGTGTTGACTTTCAAGAAATGCACAGTTTGAAAAACTTTGTGTCTGAAGGCGGGAAAAGTTAAAGGTTTTATAAAGCCTATATCTAAAGCTCCTAAAGGAGCAGATGGCTACATTTTGAATATGTGATATGGAACCACTCACCATCATACATATTTCATTTGGAAGCAGCTAGTGTATTCTCTCTTGAAGATATGCTCATATTCATCTCCTAAGAAACTTAGAGTGCCAAAGCTTGAAATCGTCATATATGTATTTCACAAGCTCTGAATGCGGTTTCTGGCAAATGGGCATACCCCTGATAGAGTATCGGCCCACCATCAAACCTTTTCCTTTTGGATCAAATTTGAGTGTTGACTTTCAAGAAATGCACAGTTTGAAAAACTTTGTTCTGAAGGCGGGAAAAGTTAAAGGTTTTATAAAGCCTATATCTAAAGCTCCTAAAGGAGCAGATGGCTACATTTTGAATATGTGATATGGAACCACTCACCATCATACATATTTCATTTGGAAGCAGCTAGTGTATTCTCTCTTGAAGATATGCTCATATTCAACTCCTAAGAAACTTAGTGTGCCGAAGCGTGAAATCGTCATATATGTATTTCACATGCTCTGTATGCGGTTTTTGGCAAATGGAAATACCCCTGATAGAGTATCGGCCCACCATCAAACCGTTTCCTTTTGGATGAAATTTGAGTGTTGACTTTCAAGAAATGCACAGTTTGAAAAACTTTGTGTCTGAAGGCGGGAAAAGTTAAAGGTTTTATAAAGCCTATATCTAAAGCTCCTAAAGGAGCAGATGGCTACATTTTGAATATGTGATATGGAACCACTCACCATCATACATATTTCATTTGGAAGCAGCTAGTGTATTCTCTCTTGAAGATATGCTCATATTCAACTCCTAAGAAACTTAGTGTGCCGAAGCGTGAAATCGTCATATATGTATTTCACATGCTCTGTATGCGGTTTTTGGCAAATGGAAATACACCTGATAGAGTATCGGCCCACCATCAAACCGTTTCCTTTTGGATGAAATTTGAGTGTTGACTTTCAAGAAATGCACAGTTTGAAAAACTTTGTGTCTGAAGGCGGGAAAAGTTAAAGGTTTTATAAAGCCTATATCTAAAGCTCCTAAAGGAGCAGATGGCTGCATTTTGAATATGTGATATGGAACCACTCACCATCATACATATTTCATTTGGAAGCAGCTAGTGTATTCTCTCTTGAAGATATGCTCATATTCAACTCCTAAGAAACTTAGAGTGCCAAAGCTTGAAATCGTCATATATGTATTTCACAAGCTCTGAATGCGGTTTCTGGCAAATAGGCATACCCCTGATAGAGTATCGGCCCACCATCAAACCGTTTCCTTTTGGATCAAATTTGAGTGTTGACTTTCAAGAAATGCAGTTTGAAAAACTTTGTGTCTGAAGGCGGGAAAAGTTAAAGGTTTTATAAAGCCTATATCTAAAGCTCCTAAAGGAGCAGATGGCTACATTTTGAATATGTGATATGGAACCACTCACCATCATACATATTTCATTTAGAAGCAGCTAGTGTATTCTCTCTTGAAGATATGCTCATATTCAACTCCTAAGAAACTTAGAGTGCCAAAGCTTGAAATCGTCATATATGTATTTCACAAGCTCTGAATGCGGTTTCTGGCAAATAGGCATACCCATGATCGGCCCACCATCAAACCTTTTCCTTTTGGATCAAATTTGAGTGTTGACTTTCAAGAAATGCACAGTTTGAAAAACTTTGTTCTGAAGGCGGGAAAAGTTAAAGGTTTTATAAAGCCTATATCTAAAGCTCCTAAAGGAGCAGATGGCTACATTTTGAATATGTGATATGGAACCACTCACCATCATACATATTTCATTTGGAAGCAGCTAGTGTATTCTCTCTTGAAGATATGCTCATATTCAACTCCTAAGAAACTTAGTGTGCCGAAGCGTGAAATCGTCATATATGTATTTCACATGCTCTGTATGCGGTTTTTGGCAAATGGAAATACCCCTGATAGAGTATCGGCCCACCATCAAACCGTTTCCTTTTGGATGAAATTTGAGTGTTGACTTTCAAGAAATGCACAGTTTGAAAAACTTTGTGTCTGAAGGCGGGAAAAGTTAAAGGTTTTATAAAGCCTATATCTAAAGCTCCTAAAGGAGCAGATGGCTACATTTTGAATATGTGATATGGAACCACTCACCATCATACATATTTCATTTGGAAGCAGCTAGTGTATTCTCTCTTGAAGATATGCTCATATTCAACTCCTAAGAAACTTAGTGTGCCGAAGCGTGAAATCGTCATATATGTATTTCACATGCTCTGTATGCGGTTTTTGGCAAATGGAAATACACCTGATAGAGTATCGGCCCACCATCAAACCGTTTCCTTTTGGATCAAATTTGAGTGTTGACTTTCAAGAAATGCAGTTTGAAAAACTTTGTGTCTGAAGGCGGGAAAAGTTAAAGGTTTTATAAAGCCTATATCTAAAGCTCCTAAAGGAGCAGATGGCTACATTTTGAATATGTGATATGGAACCACTCACCATCATACATATTTCATTTAGAAGCAGCTAGTGTATTCTCTCTTGAAGATATGCTCATATTCAACTCCTAAGAAACTTAGAGTGCCAAAGCTTGAAATCGTCATATATGTATTTCACAAGCTCTGAATGCGGTTTCTGGCAAATAGGCATACCCATGATCGGCCCACCATCAAACCTTTTCCTTTTGGATCAAATTTGAGTGTTGACTTTCAAGAAATGCACAGTTTGAAAAACTTTGTTCTGAAGGCGGGAAAAGTTAAAGGTTTTATAAAGCCTATATCTAAAGCTCCTAAAGGAGCAGATGGCTACATTTTGAATATGTGATATGGAACCACTCACCATCATACATATTTCATTTGGAAGCAGCTAGTGTATTCTCTCTTGAAGATATGCTCATATTCAACTCCTAAGAAACTTAGTGTGCCGAAGCGTGAAATCGTCATATATGTATTTCACATGCTCTGTATGCGGTTTTTGGCAAATGGAAATACCCCTGATAGAGTATCGGCCCACCATCAAACCGTTTCCTTTTGGATGAAATTTGAGTGTTGACTTTCAAGAAATGCACAGTTTGAAAAACTTTGTGTCTGAAGGCGGGAAAAGTTAAAGGTTTTATAAAGCCTATATCTAAAGCTCCTAAAGGAGCAGATGGCTACATTTTGAATATGTGATATGGAACCACTCACCATCATACATATTTCATTTGGAAGCAGCTAGTGTATTCTCTCTTGAAGATATGCTCATATTCAACTCCTAAGAAACTTAGTGTGCCGAAGCGTGAAATCGTCATATATGTATTTCACATGCTCTGTATGCGGTTTTTGGCAAATGGAAATACACCTGATAGAGTATCGGCCCACCATCAAACCGTTTCCTTTTGGATGAAATTTGAGTGTTGACTTTCAAGAAATGCACAGTTTGAAAAACTTTGTGTCTGAAGGCGGGAAAAGTTAAAGGTTTTATAAAGCCTATATCTAAAGCTCCTAAAGGAGCAGATGGCTGCATTTTGAATATGTGATATGGAACCACTCACCATCATACATATTTCATTTGGAAGCAGCTAGTGTATTCTCTCTTGAAGATATGCTCATATTCAACTCCTAAGAAACTTAGAGTGCCAAAGCTTGAAATCGTCATATATGTATTTCACAAGCTCTGAATGCGGTTTCTGGCAAATAGGCATACCCCTGATAGAGTATCGGCCCACCATCTAACCGTTTCCTTTTGGATGAAATTTGAGTGTTGACTTTCAAGAAATGTACAGTTTGAAAAACTTTGTTTCTGAAGGCGGGAAAAGTTAAAGTTTTTATAAGGCCTATATCTAAAGCTCCTAAAGGAGCAGATGGCTACATTTTGAATATGTGATATGGAACCACTCACCATCATACATATTTCATTTGGAAGCAGCTAGTGTATTCTCTCTTGAAGATATGCTCATATTCAACTCCTAAGAAACTTAGAGTGCCAAAGCTTGAAATCGTCATATATGTATTTCACAAGCTCTGAATGCGGTTTCTGGCAAATAGGCATACCCATGATCGGCCCACCATCAAACCTTTTCCTTTTGGATCAAATTTGAGTGTTGACTTTCAAGAAATGCACAGTTTGAAAAACTTTGTTCTGAAGGCGGGAAAAGTTAAAGGTTTTATAAAGCCTATATCTAAAGCTCCTAAAGGAGCAGATGGCTACATTTTGAATATGTGATATGGAACCACTCACCATCATACATATTTCATTTGGAAGCAGCTAGTGTATTCTCTCTTGAAGATATGCTCATATTCAACTCCTAAGAAACTTAGAGTGCCGAAACGGGAAATCGTCATATATGTATTTCACAAGCTCTGAATGCGGTTTCTGGCAAATGGAAATACCCCTGATAGAGTATCGGCCCACCATCAAACCGTTTCCTTTTGGATCAAATTTGAGTGTTGACTTTCAAGAAATGCACAGTTTGAAAAACTTTGTGTCTGAAGGCGGGAAAAGTTAAAGGTTTTATAAAGCCTATATCTAAAGCTCCTAAAGGAGCAGATGGCTGCATTTTGAATATGTGATATGGAACCACTCACCATCATACATATTTCATTTGGAAGCAGCTAGTGTATTCTCTCTTGAAGATATGCTCATATTCAACTCCTAAGAAACTTAGAGTGCCAAAGCTTGAAATCGTCATATATGTATTTCACAAGCTCTGAATGCGGTTTCTGGCAAATAGGCATACCCATGATCGGCCCACCATCAAACCTTTTCCTTTTGGATCAAATTTGAGTGTTGACTTTCAAGAAATGCACAGTTTGAAAAACTTTGTTCTGAAGGCGGGAAAAGTTAAAGGTTTTATAAAGCCTATATCTAAAGCTCCTAAAGGAGCAGATGGCTACATTTTGAATATGTGATATGGAACCACTCACCATCATACATATTTCATTTGGAAGCAGCTAGTGTATTCTCTCTTGAAGATATGCTCATATTCAACTCCTAAGAAACTTAGAGTGCCGAAACGGGAAATCGTCATATATGTATTTCACAAGCTCTGAATGCGGTTTCTGGCAAATGGAAATACCCCTGATAGAGTATCGGCCCACCATCTAACCGTTTCCTTTTGGATGAAATTTGAGTGTTGACTTTCAAGAAATGTACAGTTTGAAAAACTTTGTTTCTGAAGGCGGGAAAAGTTAAAGGTTTTATAAAGCCTATATCTAAAGCTCCTAAAGGAGCAGATGGCTACATTTTGAATATGTGATATGGAACCACTCACCATCATACATATTTCATTTGGAAGCAGCTAGTGTATTCTCTCTTGAAGATATGCTCATATTCAACTCCTAAGAAACTTAGAGTGCCAAAGCTTGAAATCGTCATATATGTATTTCACAAGCTCTGAATGCGGTTTCTGGCAAATAGGCATACCCATGATCGGCCCACCATCAAACCTTTTCCTTTTGGATCAAATTTGAGTGTTGACTTTCAAGAAATGCACAGTTTGAAAAACTTTGTTCTGAAGGCGGGAAAAGTTAAAGGTTTTATAAAGCCTATATCTAAAGCTCCTAAAGGAGCAGATGGCTACATTTTGAATATGTGATATGGAACCACTCACCATCATACATATTTCATTTGGAAGCAGCTAGTGTATTCTCTCTTGAAGATATGCTCATATTCAACTCCTAAGAAACTTAGAGTGCCGAAACGGGAAATCGTCATATATGTATTTCACAAGCTCTGAATGCGGTTTCTGGCAAATGGAAATACCCCTGATAGAGTATCGGCCCACCATCTAACCGTTTCCTTTTGGATGAAATTTGAGTGTTGACTTTCAAGAAATGTACAGTTTGAAAAACTTTGTTTCTGAAGGCGGGAAAAGTTAAAGGTTTTATAAAGCCTATATCTAAAGCTCCTAAAGGAGCAGATGGCTACATTTTGAATATGTGATATGGAACCACTCACCATCATACATATTTCATTTGGAAGCAGCTAGTGTATTCTCTCTTGAAGATATGCTCATATTCAACTCCTAAGAAACTTAGAGTGCCAAAGCTTGAAATCGTCATATATGTATTTCACAAGCTCTGAATGCGGTTTCTGGCAAATAGGCATACCCATGATCGGCCCACCATCAAACCTTTTCCTTTTGGATCAAATTTGAGTGTTGACTTTCAAGAAATGCACAGTTTGAAAAACTTTGTTCTGAAGGCGGGAAAAGTTAAAGGTTTTATAAAGCCTATATCTAAAGCTCCTAAAGGAGCAGATGGCTACATTTTGAATATGTGATATGGAACCACTCACCATCATACATATTTCATTTGGAAGCAGCTAGTGTATTCTCTCTTGAAGATATGCTCATATTCAACTCCTAAGAAACTTAGAGTGCCGAAACGGGAAATCGTCATATATGTATTTCACAAGCTCTGAATGCGGTTTCTGGCAAATGGAAATACCCCTGATAGAGTATCGGCCCACCATCAAACCGTTTCCTTTTGGATCAAATTTGAGTGTTGACTTTCAAGAAATGCACAGTTTGAAAAACTTTGTGTCTGAAGGCGGGAAAAGTTAAAGGTTTTATAAAGCCTATATCTAAAGCTCCTAAAGGAGCAGATGGCTGCATTTTGAATATGTGATATGGAACCACTCACCATCATACATATTTCATTTGGAAGCAGCTAGTGTATTCTCTCTTGAAGATATGCTCATATTCAACTCCTAAGAAACTTAGAGTGCCAAAGCTTGAAATCGTCATATATGTATTTCACAAGCTCTGAATGCGGTTTCTGGCAAATAGGCATACCCCTGATAGAGTATCGGCCCACCATCTAACCGTTTCCTTTTGGATGAAATTTGTGTGTTGACTTTCAAGAAATGCACAGTTTGAAAAACTTTGTTTCTGAAGGCGGGAAAAGTTAAAGGTTTTATAAAGCCTATATCTAAAGCTCCTAAAGGAGCAGATGGCTACATTTTGAATATGTGATATGGAACCACTCACCATCATACATATTTCATTTGGAAGCAGCTAGTGTATTCTCTCTTGAAGATATGCTCATATTCAACTCCTAAGAAACTTAGAGTGCCAAAGCTTGAAATCGTCATATATGTATTTCACAAGCTCTGAATGCGGTTTCTGGCAAATAGGCATACCCATGATCGGCCCACCATCAAACTGTTTCCTTTTGGAACAAATTTGAGTGTTGACTTTCAAGAAATGCACAGTTTGAAAAACTTTGTTCTGAAGGCGGGAAAAGTTAAAGGTTTTATAAAGCCTATATCTAAAGCTCCTAAAGGAGCAGATGGCTACATTTTGAATATGTGATATGGAACCACTCACCATCATACATATTTCATTTGGAAGCAGCTAGTGTATTCTCTCTTGAAGATATGCTCATATTCAACTCCTAAGAAACTTAGTGTGCCGAAGCGTGAAATCGTCATATATGTATTTCACATGCTCTGTATGCGGTTTTTGGCAAATGGAAATACCCCTGATAGAGTATCGGCCCACCATCTAACCGTTTCCTTTTGGATGAAATTTGAGTGTTGACTTTCAAGAAATGCACAGTTTGAAAAACTTTGTTTCTGAAGGCGGGAAAAGTTAAAGGTTTTATAAAGCCTATATCTAAAGCTCCTAAAGGAGCAGATGGCTACATTTTGAATATGTGATATGGAACCACTCACCATCATACATATTTCATTTGGAAGCAGCTAGTGTATTCTCTCTTGAAGATATGCTCATATTCAACTCCTAAGAAACTTAGAGTGCCAAAGCTTGAAATCGTCATATATGTATTTCACAAGCTCTGAATGCGGTTTCTGGCAAATAGGCATACCCATGATCGGCCCACCATCAAACTGTTTCCTTTTGGAACAAATTTGAGTGTTGACTTTCAAGAAATGCACAGTTTGAAAAACTTTGTTCTGAAGGCGGGAAAAGTTAAAGGTTTTATAAAGCCTATATCTAAAGCTCCTAAAGGAGCAGATGGCTACATTTTGAATATGTGATATGGAACCACTCACCATCATACATATTTCATTTGGAAGCAGCTAGTGTATTCTCTCTTGAAGATATGCTCATATTCAACTCCTAAGAAACTTAGTGTGCCGAAGCGTGAAATCGTCATATATGTATTTCACATGCTCTGTATGCGGTTTTTGGCAAATGGAAATACACCTGATAGAGTATCGGCCCACCATCAAACCGTTTCCTTTTGGATGAAATTTGAGTGTTGACTTTCAAGAAATGCACAGTTTGAAAAACTTTGTGTCTGAAGGCGGGAAAAGTTAAAGGTTTTATAAAGCCTATATCTAAAGCTCCTAAAGGAGCAGATGGCTACATTTTGAATATGTGATATGGAACCACTCACCATCATACATATTTCATTTGGAAGCAGCTAGTGTATTCTCTCTTGAAGATATGCTCATATTCAACTCCTAAGAAACTTAGAGTGCCGAAACGGGAAATCGTCATATATGTATTTCACAAGCTCTGAATGCGGTTTCTGGCAAATGGAAATACCCCTGATAGAGTATCGGCCCACCATCAAACCGTTTCCTTTTGGATCAAATTTGAGTGTTGACTTTCAAGAAATGCACAGTTTGAAAAACTTTGTGTCTGAAGGCGGGAAAAGTTAAAGGTTTTATAAAGCCTATATCTAAAGCTCCTAAAGGAGCAGATGGCTGCATTTTGAATATGTGATATGGAACCACTCACCATCATACATATTTCATTTGGAAGCAGCTAGTGTATTCTCTCTTGAAGATATGCTCATATTCAACTCCTAAGAAACTTAGAGTGCCAAAGCTTGAAATCGTCATATATGTATTTCACAAGCTCTGAATGCGGTTTCTGGCAAATAGGCATACCCCTGAAAGAGTATCGGCCCACCATCTAACCGTTTCCTTTTGGATGAAATTTGAGTGTTGACTTTCAAGAAATGCACAGTTTGAAAAACTTTGTTCCTGAATGTGGAAAAAGTTAAAGTTTTTATAAAGCCTATATCCAAAGCTCCTAAAGGAGCACATGGCTGCCTTTTGAATATTTGATATGGAACTACTCACCATCCTACATATTTCAATTGGAAGCGACTAGTGTATTCCATCTTCAAGATATGCTCATTTTCAACAACTATGAAACTTAGAGCGCCAAAGCTTGAAATCGTCATTCTAGGGATTTCACAAGCTCTGAATGCGGTTTTTGGCAAATGGGCAAACAGCTGATAGATTATCGCCCCACCATCAAACCTTTTTCTTTTGGATGAAATTTGAGTCTTGGCTTTCAAGAAATGCACAGTTTGAAAAACTTTGTTCCTGAATGTGGAAAAAGTTAAAGTTTTTATAAAGCCTATATCTAAAGCTCCTAAAGGAGCACATGGCTGCCTTTTGAATATATGATATGGAACCATTCACCATCATACATATTTCATTTCGAAGGGACTAGTGTATTCCCAATTCAAGATATGCTCATTTTCACCTTCTATGAAACTTAGAGCGCCAAAGCTTGAAATCGTCATTCTAGGGATTTCACAAGCTCTGAATGCGGTTTTTGGCAAATGGGCATACACCTGATAGATTATCGCCCCACCATCAAACCTTTTTCTTTTGGATGAAATTTGAGTCTTGGCTTTCAAGAAATGCACAGTTTGAAAAACTTTGTTCCTGAATGTGGAAAAAGTTAAAGTTTTTATAAAGCCTATATCTAAAGCTCCTAAAGGAGCACATGGCTGCCTTTTGAATATATGATATGGAACCATTCACCATTATACATATTTCATTTGGAAGGGACTAGTGTATTCCCAATTCAAGATATGCTCATTTTCACCTTCTATGAAACTTAGAGCGCCAAAGCTTGAAATCGTCATTCTAGGGATTTCACAAGCTCTGAATGCGGTTTTTGGCAAATGGGCATACAGCTGATAGATTATCGCCCCACCATCAAACCTTTTTCTTTTGGATGAAATTTGAGTCTTGACTTTCAAGAAATGCACAATTTGAAAAACTTTGTTCCTGAATGAGGAAAAAGTTAAAGTTTTTATAAGCCTATATCTAAAGCTCCTAAAGGAGCACATGGCTGCCTTTTGAATATTTGATATGGAACAACTCACCATCCTACATATTTCATTTGGAAGCGACTAGTGTATTCCATCTTCAAGATATGCTCATTTTCAACAACTACGAAACTTAGAGTGCCAATGCTGGAAATCGTCATTCTAGGGATTTCAAAAGCTCTGAATGCGGTTTCTGGCAAATGGGCATACACCTGATAGATTTTCGCCCCATCATCAAACCTTTTTCTTTTGGATGAAATTTGAGTCTTGACTTTGAAGAAATGCACAGTTTCAAAAACTTTGTTCTTGAATGTGGAAAAAGTTAAAGTTTTTATAAAGCCGATATCTAAAGCTCCTAATGGAGCACATGGCTGCCTTTTGAATCTATGATATGGAACCATTCACCATCATACATATTTCATTTGGAAGGGACTAGTGTATTCCCAATTCAAGATATGCTCATTTTCACCTTCTATGAAACTTAGAGCGCCAAAGCTTGAAATCGTCATTCTAGGGATTTCACAAGCTCTGAATGCGGTTTCTGGCAAATGGGCATACACCTGATAGATTATCGCCCCACCATCAAACCTTTTTCTTTAGGATGAAATTTGAGTCTTGACTTTCAAGAAATGCACAATTTGAAAAACTTTGTTCCTGAATGTGGAAAAAGTTAAAGTTTTTATAAGCCTATATCTAAAGCTCCTAAAGGAGCACATGGCTGCCTTTTGAATATTTGATATGGAACAACTCACCATCCTACATATTTCATTTGGAAGCGACTAGTGTTTTCCATCTTCAAGATATGCTCATTTTCAACAACTATGAAACTTAGAGTGCCAATGCTGGAAATCGTCATTCTAGGGATTTCACAAGCTCTGAATGCGGTTTCTGGCAAATGGGCATACACCTGATAGATTATCGCCCCACCATCAAACCTTTTTCTTTTGGATGAAATTTGAGTCTTGACTTTCAAGAAATGCACAGTTTGAAAAACTTTGTTCCTGAATGTGGAAAAAGTTAAAGTTTTTATAAGCCTATATCTAAAGCTCCTAAAGGAGCACATGGCTGCCTTTTGAATCTATGATATGGATCCACTCACCATCAAACATATTTAATTTGGAAGCAGCTAGTGTATTCTCTCTTCAAGATATGCTCGTATTCACCTACTATGAAATTTAGAGTGCCAATGCTGGAAATCGTCATGTATGTATTTCACAAGCTCTGAATGCGGTTTCTGGCAAATGGGCATACAGCTGATAGATTATCGCCCCACCATCAAACATTTTTCTTTTGGATGAAATTTGAGTCTTGACTTTCAAGAAATGCACAGTTTGAAAAACTTTGTTCCTGAATGTGGAAAAAGTTAAAGTTTTTATAAGCCTATATCTAAAGCTCCTAAAGGAGCACATGGCTGCCTTTTGAATATATGATATGGAACCATTCACCATTATACATATTTCATTTGGAAGGGACTAGTGTATTCCCAATTCAAGATATGCTCATTTTCACCTTCTATGAAACTTAGAGCGCCAAAGCTTGAAATCGTCATTCTAGGGATTTCACAAGCTCTGAATGCGGTTTTTGGCAAATGGGCATACAGCTGATAGATTATCGCCCCACCATCAAACCTTTTTCTTTTGGATGAAATTTGAGTCTTGACTTTCAAGAAATGCACAATTTGAAAAACTTTGTTCCTGAATGAGGAAAAAGTTAAAGTTTTTATAAGCCTATATCTAAAGCTCCTAAAGGAGCACATGGCTGCCTTTTGAATATTTGATATGGAACAACTCACCATCCTACATATTTCATTTGGAAGCGACTAGTGTATTCCATCTTCAAGATATGCTCATTTTCAACAACTACGAAACTTAGAGTGCCAATGCTGGAAATCGTCATTCTAGGGATTTCAAAAGCTCTGAATGCGGTTTCTGGCAAATGGGCATACACCTGATAGATTTTCGCCCCATCATCAAACCTTTTTCTTTTGGATGAAATTTGAGTCTTGACTTTGAAGAAATGCACAGTTTCAAAAACTTTGTTCTTGAATGTGGAAAAAGTTAAAGTTTTTATAAAGCCGATATCTAAAGCTCCTAAAGGAGCACATGGCTGCCTTTTGAATCTATGATATGGAACCATTCACCATCATACATATTTCATTTGGAAGGGACTAGTGTATTCCCAATTCAAGATATGCTCATTTTCACCTTCTATGAAACTTAGAGCGCCAAAGCTTGAAATCGTCATTCTAGGGATTTCACAAGCTCTGAATGCGGTTTCTGGCAAATGGGCATACACCTGATAGATTATCGCCCCACCATCAAACCTTTTTCTTTAGGATGAAATTTGAGTCTTGACTTTCAAGAAATGCACAATTTGAAAAACTTTGTTCCTGAATGTGGAAAAAGTTAAAGTTTTTATAAGCCTATATCTAAAGCTCCTAAAGGAGCACATGGCTGCCTTTTGAATATTTGATATGGAACAACTCACCATCCTACATATTTCATTTGGAAGCGACTAGTGTTTTCCATCTTCAAGATATGCTCATTTTCAACAACTATGAAACTTAGAGTGCCAATGCTGGAAATCGTCATTCTAGGGATTTCACAAGCTCTGAATGCGGTTTCTGGCAAATGGGCATACACCTGATAGATTATCGCCCCACCATCAAACCTTTTTCTTTTGGATGAAATTTGAGTCTTGACTTTCAAGAAATGCACAGTTTGAAAAACTTTGTTCCTGAATGTGGAAAAAGTTAAAGTTTTTATAAGCCTATATCTAAAGCTCCTAAAGGAGCACATGGCTGCCTTTTGAATCTATGATATGGATCCACTCACCATCAAACATATTTAATTTGGAAGCAGCTAGTGTATTCTCTCTTCAAGATATGCTCGTATTCACCTACTATGAAATTTAGAGTGCCAATGCTGGAAATCGTCATGTATGTATTTCACAAGCTCTGAATGCGGTTTCTGGCAAATGGGCATACAGCTGATAGATTATCGCCCCACCATCAAACATTTTTCTTTTGGATGAAATTTGAGTCTTGACTTTCAAGAAATGCACAGTTTGAAAAACTTTGTTCCTGAATGTGGAAAAAGTTAAAGTTTTTATAAGCCTATATCTAAAGCTCCTAAAGGAGAACATGGCTGCCTTTTGAATATATGATATGGAACCATTCACCATCATACATATTTCATTTGGAAGGGACTAGTGTATTCCCAATTCAAGATATGCTCATTTTCACCTTCTATGAAACTTAGAGCGCCAAAGCTTGAAATCGTCATTCTAGGGATTTCACAAGCTCTGAATGCGGTTTTTGGCAAATGGGCATACAGCTGATAGATTATCGCCCCACCATCAAACCTTTTTCTTTTGGATGAAATTTGAGTCTTGACTTTCAAGAAATGCACAATTTGAAAAACTTTGTTCCTGAATGAGGAAAAAGTTAAAGTTTTTATAAAGCCTATATCTAAAGCTCCTAAAGGAGCACATGGCTGCCTTTTGAATATTTGATATGGAACAACTCACCATCCTACATATTTCATTTGGAAGCGACTAGTGTATTCCATCTTCAAGATATGCTCATTTTCAACAACTACGAAACTTAGAGTGCCAATGCTGGAAATCGTCATTCTAGGGATTTCACAAGCTCTGAATGCGGTTTCTGGCAAATGGGCATACACCTGATAGATTATCGCCCCACCATCAAACCTTTTTCTTTTGGATGAAATTTGAGTCTTGACTTTCAAGAAATGCACAGTTTGAAAAACTTTGTTCCTGAATGTGGAAAAAGTTAAAGTTTTTATAAGCCTATATCTAAAGCTCCTAAAGGAGCACATGGCTGCCTTTTGAATCTATGATATGGATCCACTCACCATCAAACATATTTAATTTGGAAGCAGCTAGTGTATTCTCTCTTCAAGATATGCTCGTATTCACCTACTATGAAATTTAGAGTGCCAATGCTGGAAATCGTCATGTATGTATTTCACAAGCTCTGAATGCGGTTTCTGGCAAATGGGCATACAGCTGATAGATTATCGCCCCACCATCAAACATTTTTCTTTTGGATGAAATTTGAGTCTTGACTTTCAAGAAATGCACAGTTTGAAAAACTTTGTTCCTGAATGTGGAAAAAGTTAAAGTTTTTATAAGCCTATATCTAAAGCTCCTAAAGGAGCACATGGCTGCCTTTTGAATATATGATATGGAACCATTCACCATCATACATATTTCATTTGGAAGGGACTAGTGTATTCCCAATTCAAGATATGCTCATTTTCACCTTCTATGAAACTTAGAGCGCCAAAGCTTGAAATCGTCATTCTAGGGATTTCACAAGCTCTGAATGCGGTTTTTGGCAAATGGGCATACAGCTGATAGATTATCGCCCCACCATCAAACCTTTTTCTTCTGGATGAAATTTGAGTCTTGACTTTCAAGAAATGCACAATTTGAAAAACTTTGTTCCTGAATGAGGAAAAAGTTAAAGTTTTTATAAAGCCTATATCTAAAGCTCCTAAAGGAGCACATGGCTGCCTTTTGAATATTTGATATGGAACAACTCACCATCCTACATATTTCATTTGGAAGCGACTAGTGTATTCCATCTTCAAGATATGCTCATTTTCAACAACTACGAAACTTAGAGTGCCAATGCTGGAAATCGTCATTCTAGGGATTTCAAAAGCTCTGAATGCGGTTTCTGGCAAATGGGCATACACCTGATAGATTTTCGCCCCATCATCAAACCTTTTTCTTTTGGATGAAATTTGAGTCTTGACTTTGAAGAAATGCACAGTTTGAAAAACTTTGTTCCTGAATGTGGAAAAAGTTAAAGTTTTTATAAAGCCGATATCTCAAGCTCCTAAAGGAGCACATGGCTGCCTTTTGAATCTATGATATGGAACCATTCACCATCATACATATTTCATTTGAAAGGGACTAGTGTATTCCCAATTCAAGATATGCTCATTTTCACCTTCTATGAAACTTAGAGCGCCAAAGCTTGAAATCGTCATTCTAGGGATTTCACAAGCTCTGAATGCGGTTTTTGGCAAATGGGCATACACCTGATAGATTATCGCCCCACCATCAAACCTTTTTCTTTAGGATGAAATTTGAGTCTTGACTTTCAAGAAATGCACAATTTGAAAAACTTTGTTCCTGAATGTGGAAAAAGTTAAAGTTTTTATAAGCCTATATCTAAAGCTCCTAAAGGAGCACATGGCTGCCTTTTGAATATTTGATATGGAACAACTCACCATCCTACATATTTCATTTGGAAGCGACTAGTGTTTTCCATCTTCAAGATATGCTCATTTTCAACAACTATGAAACTTAGAGTGCCAATGCTGGAAATCGTCATTCTAGGGATTTCACAAGCTCTGAATGCGGTTTCTGGCAAATGGGCATACACCTGATAGATTATCGCCCCACCATCAAACCTTTTTCTTTTGGATGAAATTTGAGTCTTGACTTTGAAGAAATGCACAGTTTGAAAAACTTTGTTCCTGAATGTGGAAAAAGTAAAAGTTTTTATAAAGCCGATATCTAAAGCTCCTAAAGGAGCACATGGCTGCCTTTTGAATATATGATATGGAACAACTCACCATCCTACATATTTCATTTGGAAGCGACTAGTGTATTCCCTCTTTAAGATATCCTCATTTTCAACAACTATGAAACTTAGAGTGCCAATGCTGGAAATCGTCATTCTAGGGATTTCACAAGCTCTGAATGCGGTTTCTGGCAAATGGGCATACACCTGATAGATTATCGCCCCACCATCAAACCTTTTTCTTTTGGATGAAATTTGAGTCTTGACTTTCAAGAAATGCACAGTTTGAAAAACTTTGTTCCTGAATGTGGAAAAAGTTAAAGTTTTTATAAAGCCGATATCTAAAGCTCCTAAAGGAGCACATGGCTGCCTTTTGAATCTATGATATGGATCCACTCACCATCAAACATATTTAATTTGGAAGCAGCTAGTGTATTCTCTCTTCAAGATATGCTCGTATTCACCTACTATGAAATTTAGAGTGCCAATGCTGGAAATCGTCATGTATGTATTTCACAAGCTCTGAATGCGGTTTCTGGCAAATGGGCATACAGCTGATAGATTATCGCCCCACCATCAAACATTTTTCTTTTGGATGAAATTTGAGTCTTGACTTTCAAGAAATGCACAGTTTGAAAAACTTTGTTCCTGAATGTGGAAAAAGTTAAAGTTTTTATAAGCCTATATCTAAAGCTCCTAAAGGAGCACCTGGCTGCCTTTTGAATATATGATATGGAACAACTCACCATCATACATATTTCATTTGGAAGGGACTAGTGTATTCCCAATTCAAGATATGCTCATTTTCAACAACTATGAAACTTAGAGTGCCAATGCTGGAAATCGTCATTCTAGGGATTTCACAAGCTCTGAATGCGGTTTCTGGCAAATGGGCATACACCTGATAGATTATCGCCCCACCATCAAACCTTTTTCTTTTGGATGAAATTTGAGTCTTGACTTTGAAGAAATGCACAGTTTGAAAAACTTTGTTCCTGAATGTGGAAAAAGTTAAAGTTTTTATAAAGCCGATATCTAAAGCTCCTAAAGGAGCACATGGCTGCCTTTTGAATATATGATATGGAACCATTCACCATCGTACATATTTCATTTCGAAGGGACTAGTGTATTCCCAATTCAAGATATGCTCATTTTCACCTTCTATGAAACTAAGAGCGCCAAAGCTTGAAATCGTCATTCTCGGGATTTCACAAGCTCTGAATGCGGTTTCTGGCAAATGGGCATACACCTGATAGATTATCGCCCCACCATCAAACCTTTTTCTTCTGGATGAAATTTGAGTCTTGACTTTCAAGAAATGCACAGTTTGAAAAACTTTGTTCCTGAATGTGGAAAAAGTTAAAGTTTTTATAAAGCCTATATCTAAAGCTCCTAAAGGAGCACATGGCTGCCTTTTGAATATATGATATGGAACAACTCACCATCATACATATTTCATTTGGAAGGGACTAGTGTATTCCCAATTCAAGATATGCTCATTTTCAACATTAATGAAACTTAGAGTGCCAAAGCTTGAAATCGTCATTCTAGGGATTTCACAAGCTCTGAATGCGGTTTTTGGCAAATGGGTATACACCTGATAGATTATCGCCCCACCATCAAACCTTTTTCTTTTGTATGAAATTGAGTCTTGACTTTCAAGAAAGGCACAGTTTGAAAAACTTTGTTCCTGAATGTGGAAAAAGTTAAAGTTTTTATAAAGCCTATATCTAAAGCTCCTAAAGGAGCACATGGCTGCCTTTTCAATATATGATATGGAACCACTCACCATCATACATATTTAATTTGGAAGCAGCTAGTGTATTCTCTCTTCAAGATATGCTCGTTTTCACCTACTATGAAATATAGAGTGCCAAAGCTTGAAATCGTCATTCTAGGGATTTCACAAGCTCTGAATGCGGTTTTTGGCAAATGGGCATACACCTGATAGATTAACGCCCCACCATCAAACCTTTTTCTTTTGGATGAAATTTGAGTCTTGACTTTGAAGAAATGCACAGTTTGAAAAACTTTGTTCCTGAAAGTGGAAAAAGTTAAAGTTTTTATAAAGCCTATATCTAAAGCTCCTAAAGGAGCACATGGCTGCCTTTTGAATATATGATATGGAACAACTCAACATCATAGATATTTCATTTGGAAGCGACTAGTGTATTCCCAATTCAAGATATGCTCATTTTCAACATTAATGAAACTTAGAGTGCCAAAGCTTGAAATCGTCATTCTAGGGATTTCACAAGCTCTGAATGCGGTTTTTGTCAAATGGGTATACACCTGATAGATTATCGCCCCACCATCAAACCTTTTTCTTTTGTATGAAATTGAGTCTTGACTTTCAAGAAAGGCACAGTTTGAAAAACTTTGTTCCTGAATGTGGAAAAAGTTAAAGTTTTTATAAAGCCTATATCTAAAGCTCCTAAAGGAGCACATGGCTGCCTTTTCAATATATGATATGGAACCACTCACCATCATACATATTTAATTTGGAAGCAGCTAGTGTATTCTCTCTTCAAGATATGCTCGTTTTCACCTACTATGAAATATAGAGTGCCAAAGCTTGAAATCGTCATTCTAGGGATTTCACAAGCTCTGAATGCGGTTTTTGGCAAATGGGCATACACCTGATAGATTATCGCCCCACCATCAAACCTTTTTCTTTTGGATGAAATTTGAGTCTTGACTTTGAAGAAATGCACAGTTTGAAAAACTTTGTTCCTGAAAGTGGAAAAAGTTAAACTTTTTATAAAGCCTATATCTAAAGCTCCTAAAATAGCACATAGCTGCCTTTTGAATATATGATATGGAACCATTCACCATCATACATATTTAATTTGGAAGGGACTAGTGTATTCCCAATTCAAGATATGCTCATTTTCACCTTCTATGAAACTTAGAGCGCCAAAGCTTGAAATCGTCATTCTAGGGATTTCACAAGCTCTGAATGCGGTTTTTGGCAAATGGGCATACACCTGATAGATTATCGCCCCACCATCAAACCTTTTTCTTCTGGATGAAATTTGCGTCTTGACTTTCAAGAAATGCACAGTTTGAAAAACTTTGTTCCTGAATGTGGAAAAAGTTAAAGTTTTTATAAAGCCTATATCTAAAGCTCCTAAAGAAGCACCTGGCTGCCTTTTGAATATATGATATGGAACAACTCACCATCATACATATTTCATTTGGAAGGGACTAGTGTATTCCCAATTCAAGATATGCTCATTTTCAACATTAATGAAACTTATAGTGCCAAAGCTTGAAATCGTCATTCTAGGGATTTCACAAGCTCTGAATGCGGTTTTTGGCAAATGGGCATACACCTGATAGATTATCGCCCCACCATCAAACCTTTTTCTTTAGGATGAAATAGAGTCTTGACTTTCAAGAAAGGCACAGTTTGAAAAACTTTGTTCCTGAATGTGGAAAAAGTTAAAGTTTTTATAAAGCCTATATCTAAAGCTCCTAAAGGAGCACATAGCTGCCTTTTGAATATATGATATGGAACCACTCACCATCATACATATTTAATTAGGAAGCAGCTAGTGTATTCTCTCTTCAAGATATGCTCGTTTTCACCTACTATGAAATTTAGAGTGCCAAAGCTTGAAATCGTCATTCTAGGGATTTCACAAGCTCTGAATGCGGTTTTTGGCAAATGGGCATACACCTGATAGATTATCGCCCCACCATCAAACCTTTTTCTTTTGGATGAAATTTGAGTCTTGACTTTGAAGAAATGCACAGTTTCAAAAACTTTGTTCCTGAAAGTGGAAAAAGTTAAACTTTTTATAAAGCCTATATCTAAAGCTCCTAAAGGAGCACATGGCTGCCTTTTGAGTATATGATATGGAACCATTCACCATCATACATATTTAATTTGGAAGGGACTAGTGTATTCCCAATTCAAGATATGCTCATTTTCAACAACTATGAAACTTAGAGTGCCAATGCTGGAAATCGTCATGTATGTATTTCACAAGCTCTGAATGCGGTTTTTGGCAAATGGGCATACACCTGATAGATTATCGCCCCACCATCAAACCTTTTTCTTCTGGATAAAATTTGAGTCTTGACTTTCAAGAAATGCACAGTTTGAAAAACTTTGTTCCTGATTGTGGAAAAAGTTAAAGTTTTTATAAAGCCTATATCTAAAGCTCCTAAAGGAGCACCTGGCTGCCTTTTGAATATATGATATGGAACAACTCCCCATCATACATATTTCATTTGGAAGGGACTAGTGTATTCCCAATTCAAGATATGCTCATTTTCAACATTAATGAAACTTAGAGTGCCAAAGCTTGAAATCGTCATTCTAGGGATTTCACAAGCTCTGAATGCGGTTTTTGGCAAATGGGCATACACCTGATAGATTATCGCCCCACCATCAAACCTTTTTCTTTTGGATGAAATTTGAGTCTTGACTTTCAAGAAATGCACAGTTTGAAAAACTTTGTTCCTGAATGTGGAAAAAGTTAAAGTTTTTATAAAGCCTATATCTAAAGCTCCTAAAGGAGCACCTGGCTGCCTTTTGAATATATGATATGGAACAACTCACCATCATACATATTTCATTTGGAAGGGACTAGTGTATTCCCAATTCAAGATATGCTCATTTTCAACATTAATGAAACTTAGAGTGCCAAAGCTTGAAATCGTCATTCTAGGGATTTCACAAGCTCTGAATGCGGTTTTTGGCAAATGGGCATACACCTGATAGATTATCGCCCCACCATCAAACCTTTTTCTTTAGGATGAAATTGAGTCTTGACTTTCAAGAAAGGCACAGTTTGAAAAACTTTGTTCCTGAATGTGGAAAAAGTTAAAGTTTTTATAAAGCTTATATCTAAAGCTCCTAAAGGAGCACATAGCTGCCTTTTGAATATATGATATGGAACCATTCACCATCATACATATTTCATTTGGAAGCGACTAGTGTATTCCCAATTCAAGATATGCTCATTTTCAACAACTATGAAACTTAGAGTGCCAAAGCTTGAAATCGTCATTCTAGGGATTTCACAAGCTCTGAATGCGGTTTTTGGCAAATGGGCATACACCTGATAGATTATCGCCCCACCATCAAACCTTTTTCTTTTGGATGAAATTGAGTCTTGACTTTCAAGAAATGCACAGTTTGAAAAACTTTGTTCCTGAATGTGGAAAAAGTTAAAGTTTTTCTAAAGCCTATATCTAAAGCTCCTAAAGGAGCACATGGCTGCCTTTTGAATATATGATATGGAACCACTCACCATCATACATATTTAATTAGGAAGCAGCTAGTGCATTCTCTCTTCAAGATATGCTCGTTTTCACCTACTATGAAATTTAGAGTGCCAAAGCTTGAAATCGTCATTCTAGGGATTTCACAAGCTCTGAATGCGGTTTTTGGCAAATGGGCATACACCTGATAGATTATCGCCCCACCATCAAACCTTTTTCTTTTGGATGAAATTTGAGTCTTGACTTTGAAGAAATGCACAGTTTCAAAAACTTTGTTCCTGAAAGTGGAAAAAGTTAAACTTTTTATAAAGCCTATATCTAAAGCTCCTAAAGGAGCACATGGCTGCCTTTTGAGTATATGATATGGAACCATTCACCATCATACATATTTCATTTGGAAGGGACTAGTGTATTCCCTCTTCAAGATATGCTCATTTTCAACAACTATGAAACTTAGAGTGCCAATGCTGGAAATCGTCATGTATGTATTTCACAAGCTCTGAATGCGGTTTCTGGCAAATGGGCATACACCGGATAGAATATCGCCCCACCATCAAACCTTTTTCTTTTGGATGAAATTTGAGTCTTGACTTTCAAGAAATGCACAGTTTGAAAAACTTTGTTCCTGAATGTGGAAAAAGTTAAAGTTTTTATAAAGCCTATATCTAAAGCTCCTAAAGTAGCACATGGCTGCCTTTTGAATATATGATATGGAACCACTCACCATCATACGTATTTAATTTGGAAGCAGCTAGTGTATTCTCTCTTCAAGATATGCTCGTTTTCACCTACTATGAAATTTAGAGTGCCAATGGAGGAAATCGTGATGTATGTATTTCACAAGCTCTGAATGCGGTTTCTGGCAAATGGGCATACACCTGATAGATTATCGCCCCACCATCAAATCTTTTTCTTTTGGATGTAATTTGAGTCTTGACTTTGAAGAAATGCACAGTTTGAAAAACTTTGTTCCTGAAAGTGGAAAAAGTTAAACTCTTTATAAAGCCTATATCTAAAGCTCCTAAAGGAGCACATAGCTGCCTTTTGAATATATGATATGGAACCATTCACCATCATACATATTTAATTTGGAAGGGACTAGTGTATTCCCAATTCAAGATATGCTCATTTTCACCTTCTATGAAACTTAGAGTGCCAAAGCTTGAAATCGTCATTCTAGGGATTTCACAAGCTCTGAATGCGGTTTTTGGCAAATGGGCATACACCTGATAGATTATCGCCCCACCATCAAACCTTTTTCTTCTGGATGAAATTTGAGTCTTGACTTTCAAGAAATGCACAGTTTGAAAAACTTTGTTCCTGAATGTGGAAAAAGTTAAAGTTTTTATAAAGCCTATATCTAAAGCTCCCAAAGGAGCACCTGGCTGCCTTTTGAATATATGATATGGAACAACTCACCATCATACATATTTCATTTGGAAGGGACTAGTGTATTCCCAATTCAAGATATGCTCATTTTCAACATTAATGAAACTTAGAGTGCCAAAGCTTGAAATCGTCATTCTAGGGATTTCACAAGCTCTGAATGCGGTTTTTGGCAAATGGGCATACACCTGATAGATTATCGCCCCACCATCAAACCTTTTTCTTTAGGATGAAATTGAGTCTTGACTTTCAAGAAAGGCACAGTTTGAAAAACTTTGTTCCTGAATGTGGAAAAAGTTAAAGTTTTTATAAAGCCTATATCTAAAGCTCTTAAAGGAGCACATAGCTGCCTTTTGAATATATGATATGGAACCACTCACCATCATACATATTTAATTAGGAAGCAGCTAGTGTATTCTCTCTTTAAGATATGCTCGTTTTCACCTACTATGAAATTTAGAGTGCCAAAGCTTGAAATCGTCATTCTAGGGATTTCACAAGCTCTGAATGCGGTTTTTGGCAAATGGGCATACACCTGATAGATTATCGCCCCACCATCAAACCTTTTTCTTTTGGATGAAATTTGAGTCTTGACTTTGAAGAAATGCACAGTTTCAAAAACTTTGTTCCTGAAAGTGGAAAAAGTTAAACTTTTTATAAAGCCTATATCTAAAGCTCCTAAAGGAGCACATGGCTGCCTTTTGAGTATATGATATGGAACCATTCACCATCATACATATTTCATTTGGAAGGGACTAGTGTATTCCCTCTTCAAGATATGCTCATTTTCAACAACTATGAAACTTAGAGTGCCAATGCTGGAAATCGTCATGTATGTATTTCACAAGCTCTGAATGCGGTTTCTGGCAAATGGGCATACACCGGATAGAATATCGCCCCACCATCAAACCTTTTTCTTTTGGATGAAATTTGAGTCTTGACTTTCAAGAAATGCACAGTTTGAAAAACTTTGTTCCTGAATGTGGAAAAAGTAAAAGTTTTTATAAAGCCTATATCTAAAGCTCCTAAAGTAGCACATGGCTGCCTTTTGAATATATGATATGGAACCACTCACCATCATACGTATTTAATTTGGAAGCAGCTAGTGTATTCTCTCTTCAAGATATGCTCGTTTTCACCTACTATGAAATTTAGAGTGCCAATGGAGGAAATCGTGATGTATGTATTTCACAAGCTCTGAATGCGGTTTCTGGCAAATGGGCATACACCTGATAGATTATCGCCCCACCATCAAATCTTTTTCTTTTGGATGTAATTTGAGTCTTGACTTTGAAGAAATGCACAGTTTCAAAAACTTTGTTCCTGAATGTGGAAAAAGTTAAACTTTTTATAAAGCCTATATCTAAAGCTCCTAAAGGAGTTCATGGCTGCCTTTTGAATATATGATATGGAACCATTCACCATCATACATATTTAATTTGGAAGGGACTAGTCTATTCCCTCTTCAAGATATGTTCATTTTCACCTTCTATTAAACTTAGAGTGCCAAAGCTTGAAATCGTCATTCTGGGGATTTCACAAGCTCTGAATGCGGTTTCTGGCAAATGGGCATACACCTGATAGATTATCACCCCACCATCAAACCTTTTTCTTTTGGATAAAATTTGAGTCTTGACTTTCAAGAAATGCACAGTTTGAAAAACTTTGTTCCTGAATGTGTAAAAAGTTAAAGTTTTTATAAAGCCTATATCTAAAGCTCCTAAAGGAGCACATGGCTGCCTTTTGAATCTATGATATGGAACCACTCACCATCATACATATTTAATTTGGAAGCAGCTAGCGTATTCCATCTACAAGATATGCTTATTTTCAACAACTATGAAACTTAGAGTGCCAATGCTGGAAATCGTCATTCTAGGGATTTCACAAGCTCTGAATGCGGTTTCTGGCAAATGGGCATACACCTGATAGATTATTGCCCCACCATCAAACCTTTTTCTTTTGGATAAAATTTGAGTCTTGACTTTGAAGAAATGCACAGTTTGAAAAACTTTGTTCCTGAATGTGGAAAAAGTTAAAGTTTTTATAAAGCCGATATCTAAAGCTCCTAAAGGAGCACATGGCTGCCTTTTGAATATATGATATGGAACCATTCAACATCATACATATTTCATTTGAAAGGGACTAGTGTATTCCCAATTCAAGATATGCTCATTTTCACCTTCTATGAAACTTAGAGCGCCAAAGCTTGAAATCGTCATTCTAGGGAATTCACAAGCTCTGAATGCGGTTTTTGGCAAATGGGCATACACCTGATAGATTATCGCCCCACCATCAAACCTTTTTCTTTTGGATGAAATTTGAGTCTTGGCTTTCAAGAAATGCACAGTTTGAAAAACTTTGTTCCTGAATGTGGAAAAAGTTAAAGTTTTTATAAAGCCTATATCTAAAGCTCCTAAAGGAGCACATGGCTGCCTTTTGAATATATGATATGGAACCATTCAACATCATACATATTTCATTTGAAAGGGACTAGTGTATTCCCAATTCAAGATATGCTCATTTTCACCTTCTATGAAATTTAGAGCGCCAAAGATTGAAATCGTCATTCTAGGGATTTCACAAGCTCTGAATGCGGTTTCTGGCAAATGGGCATACACCTGATAGATTATCGCCCCACCATCAAACCTTTTTCTTTTGGATGAAATTTGAGTCTTCACTTTGAAGAAATGCACAGTTTGAAAAACTTTGTTCCTGAATGTGGAAAAAGTTAAAGTTTTTATAAAGCCGATATCTAAAGCCCCTAAAGGAGCACATGGCTGCCTTTTGAATATATGATATGGAACCATTCACCATCATACATATTTCATTTGGAAGGGACTAGTGTATTCCCATTTCAAGATATGCTCATTTTCACCTTCTATGAAACTTAGAGCGCCAAAGCATTAAATCGTCATTCTAGGGATTTCACAAGCTCTGAATGCGGTTTTTGGCAAATGGGCATACACCTGATAGATTATCGCCCCACCATCAAACCTTTTTCTTTTGGATGAAATTTGAGTCTTGACTTTGAAGAAATGCACAGTTTGAAAAACTTTGTTCCTGAATGTGGAAAAAGTTAAAGTTTTTATAAAGCCGATATCTAAAGCTCCTAAAGGAGCACATGGCTGCCTTTTGAATATATGATATGGAACAACTCACCATCCTACATATTTCATTTGGAAGCGACTAGTGTATTCCATCTTCAAGATATGCTCATTTTCAACAACTATGAAACTTAGAGTGCCAATGCTGGAAATCGTCATTCTAGGGATTTCACAAGCTCTGAATGCGGTTTCTGGCAAATGGGCATACACCTGAAAGATTATCGCCCCACCATCAAACCTTTTTCTTTTGGATGAAATTTGAGTCTTGGCTTTCAAGAAATGCACAGTTTGAAAAACTTTGTTCCTGAATGTGGAAAAAGTTAAAGTTTTTATAAAGCCGATATCTAAAGCTCCTAAAGGAGCACATGGCTGCCTTTTGAATATATGATATGGAACAACTCACCATCCTACATATTTCATTTGGAAGCGAGTAGTGTATTCCATCTTCAAGATATGCACATTTTCAACAACTATGAAACTTAGAGTGCCAATGCTGGAAATCGTCATTCTAGGGATTTCACAAGCTCTGAATGCGGTTTTTGGCAAATGGGCATACACCTGATAGATTATCGCCCCACCATCAAACCTTTTTCTTTTGGATGAAATTTGAGTCTTGACTTTGAAGAAATGCACAGTTTGAAAAACTTTGTTCCTGAATGTGGAAAAAGTTAAAGTTTTTATAAAGCCGATATCTAAAGCTCCTAAAGGAGCACATGGCTGCCTTTTGAATATATGATATGGAACAACTCACCATCCTACATATTTCATTTGGAAGCGACTAGTGTATTCCATCTTCAAGATATGCTCATTTTCAACAACTATGAAACTTAGAGTGCCAATGCTGGAAATCGTCATTCTAGGGATTTCACAAGCTCTGAATGCGGTTTCTGGCAAATGGGCATACACCTGAAAGATTATCGCCCCACCATCAAACCTTTTTCTTTTGGATGAAATTTGAGTCTTGGCTTTCAAGAAATGCACAGTTTGAAAAACTTTGTTCCTGAATGTGGAAAAAGTTAAAGTTTTTATAAAGCCTATATCTAAAGCTCCTAAAGGAGCACATGGCTGCCTTTTGAATATATGATATGGAACCATTCAACATCATACATATTTCATTTGAAAGGGACTAGTGTATTCCCAATTCAAGATATGCTCATTTTCACCTTCTATGAAATTTAGAGCGCCAAAGATTGAAATCGTCATTCTAGGGATTTCACAAGCTCTGAATGCGGTTTCTGGCAAATGGGCATACACCTGATAGATTATCGCCCCACCATCAAACCTTTTTCTTTTGGATGAAATTTGAGTCTTCACTTTGAAGAAATGCACAGTTTGAAAAACTTTGTTCCTGAATGTGGAAAAAGTTAAAGTTTTTATAAAGCCGATATCTAAAGCCCCTAAAGGAGCACACGGCTGCCTTTTGAATATATGATATGGAACCATTCACCATCATACATATTTCATTTGGAAGGGACTAGTGTATTCCCATTTCAAGATATGCTCATTTTCACCTTCTATGAAACTTAGAGCGCCAAAGCATTAAATCGTCATTCTAAGGATTTCACAAGCTCTGAATGCGGTTTTTGGCAAATGGGCATACACCTGATAGATTATCGCCCCACCATCAAACCTTTTTCTTTTGGATGAAATTTGAGTCTTGACTTTGAAGAAATGCACAGTTTGAAAAACTTTGTTCCTGAATGTGGAAAAAGTTAAAGTTTTTATAAAGCCGATATCTAAAGCTCCTAAAGGAGCACATGGCTGCCTTTTGAATATATGATATGGAACAACTCACCATCCTACATATTTCATTTGGAAGCGACTAGTGTATTCCATCTTCAAGATATGCTCATTTTCAACAACTATGAAACTTAGAGTGCCAATGCTGGAAATCGTCATTCTAGGGATTTCACAAGCTCTGAATGCGGTTTCTGGCAAATGGGCATACACCTGATAGATTATCGCCCCACCATCAAACCTTTTTCTTCTGGATGAAATTTGAGTCTTGACTTTCAAGAAATGCACAGTTTGAAAAACTTTGTTCCTGAATGTGGAAAAAGTTAAAGTTTTTATAAAGCCTATATCTAAAGCTCCCAAAGGAGCACCTGGCTGCCTTTTGAATATATGATATGGAACAACTCACCATCATACATATTTCATTTGGAAGGGACTAGTGTATTCCCAATTCAAGATATGCTCATTTTCAACATTAATGAAACTTAGAGTGCCAAAGCTTGAAATCGTCATTCTAGGGATTTCACAAGCTCTGAATGCGGTTTTTGGCAAATGGGCATACACCTGATAGATTATCGCCCCACCATCAAACCTTTTTCTTTAGGATGAAATTGAGTCTTGACTTTCAAGAAAGGCACAGTTTGAAAAACTTTGTTCCTGAATGTGGAAAAAGTTAAAGTTTTTATAAAGCCTATATCTAAAGCTCTTAAAGGAGCACATAGCTGCCTTTTGAATATATGATATGGAACCACTCACCATCATACATATTTAATTAGGAAGCAGCTAGTGTATTCTCTCTTTAAGATATGCTCGTTTTCACCTACTATGAAATTTAGAGTGCCAAAGCTTGAAATCGTCATTCTAGGGATTTCACAAGCTCTGAATGCGGTTTTTGGCAAATGGGCATACACCTGATAGATTATCGCCCCACCATCAAACCTTTTTCTTTTGGATGAAATTTGAGTCTTGACTTTGAAGAAATGCACAGTTTCAAAAACTTTGTTCCTGAAAGTGGAAAAAGTTAAACTTTTTATAAAGCCTATATCTAAAGCTCCTAAAGGAGCACATGGCTGCCTTTTGAGTATATGATATGGAACCATTCACCATCATACATATTTCATTTGGAAGGGACTAGTGTATTCCCTCTTCAAGATATGCTCATTTTCAACAACTATGAAACTTAGAGTGCCAATGCTGGAAATCGTCATGTATGTATTTCACAAGCTCTGAATGCGGTTTCTGGCAAATGGGCATACACCGGATAGAATATCGCCCCACCATCAAACCTTTTTCTTTTGGATGAAATTTGAGTCTTGACTTTCAAGAAATGCACAGTTTGAAAAACTTTGTTCCTGAATGTGGAAAAAGTAAAAGTTTTTATAAAGCCTATATCTAAAGCTCCTAAAGTAGCACATGGCTGCCTTTTGAATATATGATATGGAACCACTCACCATCATACGTATTTAATTTGGAAGCAGCTAGTGTATTCTCTCTTCAAGATATGCTCGTTTTCACCTACTATGAAATTTAGAGTGCCAATGGAGGAAATCGTGATGTATGTATTTCACAAGCTCTGAATGCGGTTTCTGGCAAATGGGCATACACCTGATAGATTATCGCCCCACCATCAAATCTTTTTCTTTTGGATGTAATTTGAGTCTTGACTTTGAAGAAATGCACAGTTTCAAAAACTTTGTTCCTGAATGTGGAAAAAGTTAAACTTTTTATAAAGCCTATATCTAAAGCTCCTAAAGGAGTTCATGGCTGCCTTTTGAATATATGATATGGAACCATTCACCATCATACATATTTAATTTGGAAGGGACTAGTCTATTCCCTCTTCAAGATATGTTCATTTTCACCTTCTATTAAACTTAGAGTGCCAAAGCTTGAAATCGTCATTCTGGGGATTTCACAAGCTCTGAATGCGGTTTCTGGCAAATGGGCATACACCTGATAGATTATCACCCCACCATCAAACCTTTTTCTTTTGGATAAAATTTGAGTCATGACTTTCAAGAAATGCACAGTTTGAAAAACTTTGTTCCTGAATGTGTAAAAAGTTAAAGTTTTTATAAAGCCTATATCTAAAGCTCCTAAAGGAGCACATGGCTGCCTTTTGAATCTATGATATGGAACCACTCACCATCATACATATTTAATTTGGAAGCAGCTAGCGTATTCCATCTACAAGATATGCTTATTTTCAACAACTATGAAACTTAGAGTGCCAATGCTGGAAATCGTCATTCTAGGGATTTCACAAGCTCTGAATGCGGTTTCTGGCAAATGGGCATACACCTGATAGATTATTGCCCCACCATCAAACCTTTTTCTTTTGGATGAAATTTGAGTCTTGACTTTGAAGAAATGCACAGTTTGAAAAACTTTGTTCCTGAATGTGGAAAAAGTTAAAGTTTTTATAAAGCCTATATCTAAAGCTCCTAAAGGAGCACATGGCTGCCTTTTGAATATATGATATGGAACCATTCAACATCATACATATTTCATTTGAAAGGGACTAGTGTATTCCCAATTCAAGATATGCTCATTTTCACCTTCTATGAAATTTAGAGCGCCAAAGATTGAAATCGTCATTCTAGGGATTTCACAAGCTCTGAATGCGGTTTCTGGCAAATGGGCATACACCTGATAGATTATCGCCCCACCATCAAACCTTTTTCTTTTGGATGAAATTTGAGTCTTCACTTTGAAGAAATGCACAGTTTGAAAAACTTTGTTCCTGAATGTGGAAAAAGTTAAAGTTTTTATAAAGCCGATATCTAAAGCCCCTAAAGGAGCACACGGCTGCCTTTTGAATATATGATATGGAACCATTCACCATCATACATATTTCATTTGGAAGGGACTAGTGTATTCCCATTTCAAGATATGCTCATTTTCACCTTCTATGAAACTTAGAGCGCCAAAGCATTAAATCGTCATTCTAGGGATTTCACAAGCTCTGAATGCGGTTTTTGGCAAATGGGCATACACCTGATAGATTATCGCCCCACCATCAAACCTTTTTCTTTTGGATGAAATTTGAGTCTTGACTTTCAAGAAATTCACAGTTTGAAAAACTTTGTTCCTGAATGTGGAAAAAGTTAAAGTTTTTATAAAGCCTATATCTAAAGCTCCTAAAGGAGCACATGGCTGCCTTTTGAATATATGATATGGAACCATTCACCATCATACATATTTCATTTGGAAGGGACTAGTGTATTCCCAATTCAAGATATGCTCATTTTCACCTTCTATGAAACTTAGAGCGCCAAAGCTTGAAATCGTCATTCTAGGGATTTCACAAGCTCTGAATGCGGTTTCTGGCAAATGGGCATACACCTGATAGATTATCGCCCCACCATCAAACCTTTTTCTTTTGGATGAAATTTGAGTCTTGACTTTCAAGAAATGCACAGTTTGAAAAACTTTGTTCCTGAATGTGGAAAAAGTTAAAGTTTTTATAAGCCTATATCTAAAGCTCCTAAAGGAGCACATGGCTGCCTTTTGAATATATGATATGGAACCATTCACCATCATACATATTTCATTTTGAAGGGACTAGTGTATTCCCAATTCAAGATATGCTCATTTTCACCTTCTATGAAACTTAGAGCGCCAAAGCATTAAATCGTCATTCTAAGGATTTCACAAGCTCTGAATGCGGTTTTTGGCAAATGGGCATACACCTGATAGATTATCGCCCCACCATCAAACCTTTTTCTTTTGGATGAAATTTGAGTCTTGACTTTGAAGAAATGCACAGTTTGAAAAACTTTGTTCCTGAATGTGGAAAAAGTTAAAGTTTTTATAAAGCCGATATCTAAAGCTCCTAAAGGAGCACATGGCTGCCTTTTGAATATATGATATGGAACAACTCACCATCCTACATATTTCATTTGGAAGCGACTAGTGTATTCCATCTTCAAGATATGCTCATTTTCAACAACTATGAAACTTAGAGTGCCAATGCTGGAAATCGTCATTCTAGGGATTTCACAAGCTCTGAATGCGGTTTCTGGCAAATGGGCATACACCTGATAGATTATCGCCCCACCATCAAACCTTTTTCTTCTGGATGAAATTTGAGTCTTGACTTTCAAGAAATGCACAGTTTGAAAAACTTTGTTCCTGAATGTGGAAAAAGTTAAAGTTTTTATAAAGCCTATATCTAAAGCTCCCAAAGGAGCACCTGGCTGCCTTTTGAATATATGATATGGAACAACTCACCATCATACATATTTCATTTGGAAGGGACTAGTGTATTCCCAATTCAAGATATGCTCATTTTCAACATTAATGAAACTTAGAGTGCCAAAGCTTGAAATCGTCATTCTAGGGATTTCACAAGCTCTGAATGCGGTTTTTGTCAAATGGGTATACACCTGATAGATTATCGCCCCACCATCAAACCTTTTTCTTTTGTATGAAATTGAGTCTTGACTTTCAAGAAAGGCACAGTTTGAAAAACTTTGTTCCTGAATGTGGAAAAAGTTAAAGTTTTTATAAAGCCGATATCTAAAGCTCCTAAAGGAGCACATGGCTGCCTTTTGAATATATGATATGGAACAACTCACCATCCTACATATTTCATTTGGAAGCGACTAGTGTATTCCATCTTCAAGATATGCTCATTTTCAACAACTATGAAACTTAGAGTGCCAATGCTGGAAATCGTCATTCTAGGGATTTCACAAGCTCTGAATGCGGTTTCTGGCAAATGGGCATACACCTGATAGATTATCGCCCCACCATCAAACCTTTTTCTTTTGGATGAAATTTGAGTCTTGACTTTCAAGAAATTCACAGTTTGAAAAACTTTGTTCCTGAATGTGGAAAAAGTTAAAGTTTTTATAAAGCCTATATCTAAAGCTCCTAAAGGAGCACATGGCTGCCTTTTGAATATATGATATGGAACCATTCACCATCATACATATTTCATTTGGAAGGGACTAGTGTATTCCCAATTCAAGATATGCTCATTTTCACCTTCTATGAAACTTAGAGCGCCAAAGCTTGAAATCGTCATTCTAGGGATTTCACAAGCTCTGAATGCGGTTTCTGGCAAATGGGCATACACCTGATAGATTATCGCCCCACCATCAAACCTTTTTCTTTTGGATGAAATTTGAGTCTTGACTTTCAAGAAATGCACAGTTTGAAAAACTTTGTTCCTGAATGTGGAAAAAGTTAAAGTTTTTATAAGCCTATATCTAAAGCTCCTAAAGGAGCACATGGCTGCCTTTTGAATATATGATATGGAACCATTCACCATCATACATATTTCATTTCGAAGGGACTAGTGTATTCCCAATTCAAGATATGCTCATTTTCACCTTCTATGAAACTTAGAGCGCCAAAGCTTGAAATCGTCATTCTAGGGATTTCACAAGCTCTGAATGCGGTTTTTGGCAAATGGGCATACACCTGATAGATTATCGCCCCACCATCAAACCTTTTTCTTTTGGATGAAATTTGAGTCTTGGCTTTCAAGAAATGCACAGTTTGAAAAACTTTGTTCCTGAATGTGGAAAAAGTTAAAGTTTTTATAAAGCCTATATCTAAAGCTCCTAAAGGAGCACATGGCTGCCTTTTAAATATATGATATGGAACCATTCACCATCATACATATTTCATTTGCAAGGGACTAGTGTATTCCCAATTCAAGATATGCTAATTTTCACCTTCTATGAAACTTAGAGCGCCAAAGCTTGAAATCGTCATTCTAGGGATTTCACAAGCTCTGAATGCGGTTTTTGGCAAATGGGCATACAGCTGATAGATTATCGCGCCACCATCAAACCTTTTTCTTTTGGATGAAATTGAGTCTTGACTTTCAAGAAAGGCACAGTTTGAAAAACTTTGTTCCTGAATGTGGAAAAAGTTAAAGTTTTTATAAAGCCTATATCTAAAGCTCCTAAAGGAGCACCTGGCTGCCTTTTGAATATATGATATGGAACAACTCAACATCATAGATATTTCATTTGGAAGCGACTAGTGTATTCCCAATTCAAGATATGCTCATTTTCAACATTAATGAAACTTAGAGTGCCAAAGCTTGAAATCGTCATTCTAGGGATTTCACAAGCTCTGAATGCGGTTTTTGTCAAATGGGTATACACCTGATAGATTATCGCCCCACCATCAAACCTTTTTCTTTTGTATGAAATTGAGTCTTGACTTTCAAGAAAGGCACAGTTTGAAAAACTTTGTTCCTGAATGTGGAAAAAGTTAAAGTTTTTATAAAGCCTATATCTAAAGCTCCTAAAGGAGCACATGGCTGCCTTTTCAATATATGATATGGAACCACTCACCATCATACATATTTAATTTGGAAGCAGCTAGTGTATTCTCTCTTCAAGATATGCTCGTTTTCACCTACTATGAAATATAGAGTGCCAAAGCTTGAAATCGTCATTCTAGGGATTTCACAAGCTCTGAATGCGGTTTTTGGCAAATGGGCATACACCTGATAGATTATCGCCCCACCATCAAACCTTTTTCTTTTGGATGAAATTTGAGTCTTGACTTTGAAGAAATGCACAGTTTGAAAAACTTTGTTCCTGAAAGTGGAAAAAGTTAAACTTTTTATAAAGCCTATATCTAAAGCTCCTAAAATAGCACATAGCTGCCTTTTGAATATATGATATGGAACCATTCACCATCATACATATTTAATTTGGAAGGGACTAGTGTATTCCCAATTCAAGATATGCTCATTTTCACCTTCTATGAAACTTAGAGCGCCAAAGCTTGAAATCGTCATTCTAGGGATTTCACAAGCTCTGAATGCGGTTTTTGGCAAATGGGCATACACCTGATAGATTATCGCCCCACCATCAAACCTTTTTCTTTTGGATGAAATTTGAGTCTTGACTTTCAAGAAATTCACAGTTTGAAAAACTTTGTTCCTGAATGTGGAAAAAGTTAAAGTTTTTATAAAGCCTATATCTAAAGCTCCTAAAGGAGCACATGGCTGCCTTTTGAATATATGATATGGAACCATTCACCGTCATACATATTTCATTTGGAAGGGACTAGTGTATTCCCAATTCAAGATATGCTCATTTTCACCTTCTATGAAACTTAGAGCGCCAAAGCTTGAAATCGTCATTCTAGGGATTTCACAAGCTCTGAATGCGGTTTCTGGCAAATGGGCATACACCTGATAGATTATCGCCCCACCATCAAACCTTTTTCTTTTGGATGAAATTTGAGTCTTGACTTTCAAGAAATGCACAGTTTGAAAAACTTTGTTCCTGAATGTGGAAAAAGTTAAAGTTTTTATAAGCCTATATCTAAAGCTCCTAAAGGAGCACATGGCTGCCTTTTGAATATATGATATGGAACCATTCACCATCATACATATTTCATTTCGAAGGGACTAGTGTATTCCCAATTCAAGATATGCTCATTTTCACCTTCTATGAAACTTAGAGCGCCAAAGCTTGAAATCGTCATTCTAGGGATTTCACAAGCTCTGAATGCGGTTTTTGGCAAATGGGCATACACCTGATAGATTATCGCCCCACCATCAAACCTTTTTCTTTTGGATGAAATTTGAGTCTTGGCTTTCAAGAAATGCACAGTTTGAAAAACTTTGTTCCTGAATGTGGAAAAAGTTAAAGTTTTTATAAAGCCTATATCTAAAGCTCCTAAAGGAGCACATGGCTGCCTTTTAAATATATGATATGGAACCATTCACCATCATACATATTTCATTTGCAAGGGACTAGTGTATTCCCAATTCAAGATATGCTAATTTTCACCTTCTATGAAACTTAGAGCGCCAAAGCTTGAAATCGTCATTCTAGGGATTTCACAAGCTCTGAATGCGGTTTTTGGCAAATGGGCATACAGCTGATAGATTATCGCGCCACCATCAAACCTTTTTCTTTTGGATGAAATTGAGTCTTGACTTTCAAGAAAGGCACAGTTTGAAAAACTTTGTTCCTGAATGTGGAAAAAGTTAAAGTTTTTATAAAGCCTATATCTAAAGCTCCTAAAGGAGCACCTGGCTGCCTTTTGAATATATGATATGGAACAACTCAACATCATAGATATTTCATTTGGAAGCGACTAGTGTATTCCCAATTCAAGATATGCTCATTTTCAACATTAATGAAACTTAGAGTGCCAAAGCTTGAAATCGTCATTCTAGGGATTTCACAAGCTCTGAATGCGGTTTTTGTCAAATGGGTATACACCTGATAGATTATCGCCCCACCATCAAACCTTTTTCTTTTGTATGAAATTGAGTCTTGACTTTCAAGAAAGGCACAGTTTGAAAAACTTTGTTCCTGAATGTGGAAAAAGTTAAAGTTTTTATAAAGCCTATATCTAAAGCTCCTAAAGGAGCACATGGCTGCCTTTTCAATATATGATATGGAACCACTCACCATCATACATATTTAATTTGGAAGCAGCTAGTGTATTCTCTCTTCAAGATATGCTCGTTTTCACCTACTATGAAATATAGAGTGCCAAAGCTTGAAATCGTCATTCTAGGGATTTCACAAGCTCTGAATGCGGTTTTTGGCAAATGGGCATACACCTGATAGATTATCGCCCCACCATCAAACCTTTTTCTTTTGGATGAAATTTGAGTCTTGACTTTGAAGAAATGCACAGTTTGAAAAACTTTGTTCCTGAAAGTGGAAAAAGTTAAACTTTTTATAAAGCCTATATCTAAAGCTCCTAAAATAGCACATAGCTGCCTTTTGAATATATGATATGGAACCATTCACCATCATACATATTTAATTTGGAAGGGACTAGTGTATTCCCAATTCAAGATATGCTCATTTTCACCTTCTATGAAACTTAGAGCGCCAAAGCTTGAAATCGTCATTCTAGGGATTTCACAAGCTCTGAATGCGGTTTTTGGCAAATGGGCATACACCTGATAGATTATCGCCCCACCATCAAACCTTTTTCTTCTGGATGAAATTTGAGTCTTGACTTTCAAGAAATGCACAGTTTGAAAAACTTTGTTCCTGAATGTGGAAAAAGTTAAAGTTTTTATAAAGCCTATATCTAAAGCTCCTAAAGAAGCACCTGGCTGCCTTTTGAATATATGATATGGAACAACTCACCATCATACATATTTCATTTGGAAGGGACTAGTGTATTCCCAATTCAAGATATGCTCATTTTCAACATTAATGAAACTTATAGTGCCAAAGCTTGAAATCGTCATTCTAGGGATTTCACAAGCTCTGAATGCGGTTTTTGGCAAATGGGCATACACCTGATAGATTATCGCCCCACCATCAAACCTTTTTCTTTAGGATGAAATAGAGTCTTGACTTTCAAGAAAGGCACAGTTTGAAAAACTTTGTTCCTGAATGTGGAAAAAGTTAAAGTTTTTATAAAGCCTATATCTAAAGCTCCTAAAGGAGCACATAGCTGCCTTTTGAATATATGATATGGAACCACTCACCATCATACATATTTAATTAGGAAGCAGCTAGTGTATTCTCTCTTCAAGATATGCTCGTTTTCACCTACTATGAAATTTAGAGTGCCAAAGCTTGAAATCGTCATTCTAGGGATTTCACAAGCTCTGAATGCGGTTTTTGGCAAATGGGCATACACCTGATAGATTATCGCCCCACCATCAAACCTTTTTCTTTTGGATGAAATTTGAGTCTTGACTTTGAAGAAATGCACAGTTTCAAAAACTTTGTTCCTGAAAGTGGAAAAAGTTAAACTTTTTATAAAGCCTATATCTAAAGCTCCTAAAGGAGCACATGGCTGCCTTTTGAGTATATGATATGGAACCATTCACCATCATACATATTTAATTTGGAAGGGACTAGTGTATTCCCAATTCAAGATATGCTCATTTTCAACAACTATGAAACTTAGAGTGCCAATGCTAGAAATCGTCATGTATGTATTTCACAAGCTCTGAATGCGGTTTTTGGCAAATGGGCATACACCTGATAGATTATCGCCCCACCATCAAACCTTTTTCTTCTGGATAAAATTTGAGTCTTGACTTTCAAGAAATGCACAGTTTGAAAAACTTTGTTCCTGAATGTGGAAAAAGTTAAAGTTTTTATAAAGCCTATATCTAAAGCTCCTAAAGGAGCACCTGGCTGCCTTTTGAATATATGATATGGAACAACTCCCCATCATACATATTTCATTTGGAAGGGACTAGTGTATTCCCAATTCAAGATATGCTCATTTTCAACATTAATGAAACTTAGAGTGCCAAAGCTTGAAATCGTCATTCTAGGGATTTCACAAGCTCTGAATGCGGTTTTTGGCAAATGGGCATACACCTGATAGATTATCGCCCCACCATCAAACCTTTTTCTTCTGGATGAAATTTGAGTCTTGACTTTCAAGAAATGCACAGTTTGAAAAACTTTGTTCCTGAATGTGGAAAAAGTTAAAGTTTTTATAAAGCCTATATCTAAAGCTCCTAAAGGAGCACCTGGCTGCCTTTTGAATATATGATATGGAACAACTCACCATCATACATATTTCATTTGGAAGGGACTAGTGTATTCCCAATTCAAGATATGCTCATTTTCAACATTAATGAAACTTAGAGTGCCAAAGCTTGAAATCGTCATTCTAGGGATTTCACAAGCTCTGAATGCGGTTTTTGGCAAATGGGCATACACCTGATAGATTATCGCCCCACCATCAAACCTTTTTCTTTAGGATGAAATTGAGTCTTGACTTTCAAGAAAGGCACAGTTTGAAAAACTTTGTTCCTGAATGTGGAAAAAGTTAAAGTTTTTATAAAGCTTATATCTAAAGCTCCTAAAGGAGCACATAGCTGCCTTTTGAATCTATGATATGGAACCATTCACCATCATACATATTTCATTTGGAAGCGACTAGTGTATTCCCAATTCAAGATATGCTCATTTTCAACAACTATGAAACTTAGAGTGCCAAAGCTTGAAATCGTCATTCTAGGGATTTCACAAGCTCTGAATGCGGTTTTTGGCAAATGGGCATACACCTGATAGATTATCGCCCCACCATCAAACCTTTTTCTTTTGGATGAAATTTGAGTCTTGACTTTGAAGAAATGCACAGTTTCAAAAACTTTGTTCCTGAAAGTGGAAAAAGTTAAACTTTTTATAAAGCCTATATCTAAAGCTCCTAAAGGAGCACATGGCTGCCTTTTGAGTATATGATATGGAACCATTCACCATCATACATATTTAATTTGGAAGGGACTAGTGTATTCCCAATTCAAGATATGCTCATTTTCAACAACTATGAAACTTAGAGTGCCAATGCTAGAAATCGTCATGTATGTATTTCACAAGCTCTGAATGCGGTTTTTGGCAAATGGGCATACACCTGATAGATTATCGCCCCACCATCAAACCTTTTTCTTCTGGATAAAATTTGAGTCTTGACTTTCAAGAAATGCACAGTTTGAAAAACTTTGTTCCTGAATGTGGAAAAAGTTAAAGTTTTTATAAAGCCTATATCTAAAGCTCCTAAAGGAGCACCTGGCTGCCTTTTGAATATATGATATGGAACAACTCCCCATCATACATATTTCATTTGGAAGGGACTAGTGTATTCCCAATTCAAGATATGCTCATTTTCAACATTAATGAAACTTAGAGTGCCAAAGCTTGAAATCGTCATTCTAGGGATTTCACAAGCTCTGAATGCGGTTTTTGGCAAATGGGCATACACCTGATAGATTATCGCCCCACCATCAAACCTTTTTCTTCTGGATGAAATTTGAGTCTTGACTTTCAAGAAATGCACAGTTTGAAAAACTTTGTTCCTGAATGTGGAAAAAGTTAAAGTTTTTATAAAGCCTATATCTAAAGCTCCTAAAGGAGCACCTGGCTGCCTTTTGAATATATGATATGGAACAACTCACCATCATACATATTTCATTTGGAAGGGACTAGTGTATTCCCAATTCAAGATATGCTCATTTTCAACATTAATGAAACTTAGAGTGCCAAAGCTTGAAATCGTCATTCTAGGGATTTCACAAGCTCTGAATGCGGTTTTTGGCAAATGGGCATACACCTGATAGATTATCGCCCCACCATCAAACCTTTTTCTTTAGGATGAAATTGAGTCTTGACTTTCAAGAAAGGCACAGTTTGAAAAACTTTGTTCCTGAATGTGGAAAAAGTTAAAGTTTTTATAAAGCTTATATCTAAAGCTCCTAAAGGAGCACATAGCTGCCTTTTGAATCTATGATATGGAACCATTCACCATCATACATATTTCATTTGGAAGCGACTAGTGTATTCCCAATTCAAGATATGCTCATTTTCAACAACTATGAAACTTAGAGTGCCAAAGCTTGAAATCGTCATTCTAGGGATTTCACAAGCTCTGAATGCGGTTTTTGGCAAATGGGCATACACCTGATAGATTATCGCCCCACCATCAAACCTTTTTCTTTTGGATGAAATTGAGTCTTGACTTTCAAGAAAGTCACAGTTTGAAAAACTTTGTTCCTGAATGTGGAAAAAGTTAAAGTTTTTCTAAAGCCTATATCTAAAGCTCCTAAAGGAGCACATGGCTGCCTTTTGAATATATGATATGGAACCACTCACCATCATACATATTTAATTAGGAAGCAGCTAGTGCATTCTCTCTTCAAGATATGCTCGTTTTCACCTACTATGAAATTTAGAGTGCCAAAGCTTGAAATCGTCATTCTAGGGATTTCACAAGCTCTGAATGCGGTTTTTGGCAAATGGGCATACACCTGATAGATTATCGCCCCACCATCAAACCTTTTTCTTTTGGATGAAATTTGAGTCTTGACTTTGAAGAAATGCACAGTTTCAAAAACTTTGTTCCTGAAAGTGGAAAAAGTTAAACTTTTTATAAAGCCTATATCTAAAGCTCCTAAAGGAGCACATGGCTGCCTTTTGAGTATATGATATGGAACCATTCACCATCATACATATTTCATTTGGAAGGGACTAGTGTATTCCCTCTTCAAGATATGCTCATTTTCAACAACTATGAAACTTAGAGTGCCAATGCTGGAAATCGTCATGTATGTATTTCACAAGCTCTGAATGCGGTTTCTGGCAAATGGGCATACACCGGATAGAATATCGCCCCACCATCAAACCTGTTTCTTTTGGATGAAATTTGAGTCTTGACTTTGAAGAAATGCACAGTTTCAAAAACTTTGTTCCTGAATGTGGAAAAAGTTAAAGTTTTTATAAAGCCTATATCTAAAGCTCCTAAAGTAGCACATGGCTGCCTTTTGAATATATGATATGGAACCACTCACCATCATACGTATTTAATTTGGAAGCAGCTAGTGTATTCTCTCTTCAAGATATGCTCGTTTTCACCTACTATGAAATTTAGAGTGCCAATGGAGGAAATCGTGATGTATGTATTTCACAAGCTCTGAATGCGGTTTCTGGCAAATGGGCATACACCTGATAGATTATCGCCCCACCATCAAATCTTTTTCTTTTGGATGTAATTTGAGTCTTGACTTTGAAGAAATGCACAGTTTGAAAAACTTTGTTCCTGAAAGTGGAAAAAGTTAAACTCTTTATAAAGCCTATATCTAAAGCTCCTAAAGGAGCACATAGCTGCCTTTTGAATATATGATATGGAACCATTCACCATCATACATATTTAATTTGGAAGGGACTAGTGTATTCCCAATTCAAGATATGCTCATTTTCACCTTCTATGAAACTTAGAGTGCCAAAGCTTGAAATCGTCATTCTAGGGATTTCACAAGCTCTGAATGCGGTTTTTGGCAAATGGGCATACACCTGATAGATTATCGCCCCACCATCAAACCTTTTTCTTCTGGATGAAATTTGAGTCTTGACTTTCAAGAAATGCACAGTTTGAAAAACTTTGTTCCTGAATGTGGAAAAAGTTAAAGTTTTTATAAAGCCTATATCTAAAGCTCCTAAAGGAGCACCTGGCTGCCTTTTGAATATATGATATGGAACAACTCACCATCATACATATTTCATTTGGAAGGGACTAGTGTATTCCCAATTCAAGATATGCTCATTTTCAACATTAATGAAACTTAGAGTGCCAAAGCTTGAAATCGTCATTCTAGGGATTTCACAAGCTCTGAATGCGGTTTTTGGCAAATGGGCATACACCTGATAGATTATCGCCCCACCATCAAACCTTTTTCTTTAGGATGAAATTGAGTCTTGACTTTCAAGAAAGGCACAGTTTGAAAAACTTTGTTCCTGAATGTGGAAAAAGTTAAAGTTTTTATAAAGCCTATATCTAAAGCTCTTAAAGGAGCACATAGCTGCCTTTTGAATATATGATATGGAACCACTCACCATCATACATATTTAATTAGGAAGCAGCTAGTGTATTCTCTCTTTAAGATATGCTCGTTTTCACCTACTATGAAATTTAGAGTGCCAAAGCTTGAAATCGTCATTCTAGGGATTTCACAAGCTCTGAATGCGGTTTTTGGCAAATGGGCATACACCTGATAGATTATCGCCCCACCATCAAACCTTTTTCTTTTGGATGAAATTTGAGTCTTGACTTTGAAGAAATGCACAGTTTCAAAAACTTTGTTCCTGAAAGTGGAAAAAGTTAAACTTTTTATAAAGCCTATATCTAAAGCTCCTAAAGGAGCACATGGCTGCCTTTTGAGTATATGATATGGAACCATTCACCATCATACATATTTCATTTGGAAGGGACTAGTGTATTCCCTCTTCAAGATATGCTCATTTTCAACAACTATGAAACTTAGAGTGCCAATGCTGGAAATCGTCATGTATGTATTTCACAAGCTCTGAATGCGGTTTCTGGCAAATGGGCATACACCGGATAGAATATCGCCCCACCATCAAACCTTTTTCTTTTGGATGAAATTTGAGTCTTGACTTTCAAGAAATGCACAGTTTGAAAAACTTTGTTCCTGAATGTGGAAAAAGTAAAAGTTTTTATAAAGCCTATATCTAAAGCTCCTAAAGTAGCACATGGCTGCCTTTTGAATATATGATATGGAACCACTCACCATCATACGTATTTAATTTGGAAGCAGCTAGTGTATTCTCTCTTCAAGATATGCTCGTTTTCACCTACTATGAAATTTAGAGTGCCAATGGAGGAAATCGTGATGTATGTATTTCACAAGCTCTGAATGCGGTTTCTGGCAAATGGGCATACACCTGATAGATTATCGCCCCACCATCAAATCTTTTCTTTTGGATGTAATTTGAGTCTTGACTTTGAAGAAATGCACAGTTTCAAAAACTTTGTTCCTGAATGTGGAAAAAGTTAAACTTTTTATAAAGCCTATATCTAAAGCTCCTAAAGGAGTTCATGGCTGCCTTTTGAATATATGATATGGAACCATTCACCATCATACATATTTAATTTGGAAGGGACTAGTCTATTCCCTCTTCAAGATATGTTCATTTTCACCTTCTATTAAACTTAGAGTGCCAAAGCTTGAAATCGTCATTCTGGGGATTTCACAAGCTCTGAATGCGGTTTCTGGCAAATGGGCATACACCTGATAGATTATCACCCCACCATCAAACCTTTTTCTTTTGGATAAAATTTGAGTCTTGACTTTCAAGAAATGCACAGTTTGAAAAACTTTGTTCCTGAATGTGTAAAAAGTTAAAGTTTTTATAAAGCCTATATCTAAAGCTCCTAAAGGAGCACATGGCTGCCTTTTGAATCTATGATATGGAACCACTCACCATCATACATATTTAATTTGGAAGCAGCTAGCGTATTCCATCTACAAGATATGCTTATTTTCAACAACTATGAAACTTAGAGTGCCAATGCTGGAAATCGTCATTCTAGGGATTTCACAAGCTCTGAATGCGGTTTCTGGCAAATGGGCATACACCTGATAGATTATTGCCCCACCATCAAACCTTTTTCTTTTGGATAAAATTTGAGTCTTGACTTTGAAGAAATGCACAGTTTGAAAAACTTTGTTCCTGAATGTGGAAAAAGTTAAAGTTTTTATAAAGCCGATATCTAAAGCTCCTAAAGGAGCACATGGCTGCCTTTTGAATATATGATATGGAACCATTCAACATCATACATATTTCATTTGAAAGGGACTAGTGTATTCCCAATTCAAGATATGCTCATTTTCACCTTCTATGAAACTTAGAGCGCCAAAGCTTGAAATCGTCATTCTAGGGAATTCACAAGCTCTGAATGCGGTTTTTGGCAAATGGGCATACACCTGATAGATTATCGCCCCACCATCAAACCTTTTTCTTTTGGATGAAATTTGAGTCTTGGCTTTCAAGAAATGCACAGTTTGAAAAACTTTGTTCCTGAATGTGGAAAAAGTTAAAGTTTTTATAAAGCCTATATCTAAAGCTCCTAAAGGAGCACATGGCTGCCTTTTGAATATATGATATGGAACCATTCAACATCATACATATTTCATTTGAAAGGGACTAGTGTATTCCCAATTCAAGATATGCTCATTTTCACCTTCTATGAAATTTAGAGCGCCAAAGATTGAAATCGTCATTCTAGGGATTTCACAAGCTCTGAATGCGGTTTCTGGCAAATGGGCATACACCTGATAGATTATCGCCCCACCATCAAACCTTTTTCTTTTGGATGAAATTTGAGTCTTCACTTTGAAGAAATGCACAGTTTGAAAAACTTTGTTCCTGAATGTGGAAAAAGTTAAAGTTTTTATAAAGCCGATATCTAAAGCCCCTAAAGGAGCACATGGCTGCCTTTTGAATATATGATATGGAACCATTCACCATCATACATATTTCATTTGGAAGGGACTAGTGTATTCCCATTTCAAGATATGCTCATTTTCACCTTCTATGAAACTTAGAGCGCCAAAGCATTAAATCGTCATTCTAGGGATTTCACAAGCTCTGAATGCGGTTTTTGGCAAATGGGCATACACCTGATAGATTATCGCCCCACCATCAAACCTTTTTCTTTTGGATGAAATTTGAGTCTTGACTTTGAAGAAATGCACAGTTTGAAAAACTTTGTTCCTGAATGTGGAAAAAGTTAAAGTTTTTATAAAGCCGATATCTAAAGCTCCTAAAGGAGCACATGGCTGCCTTTTGAATATATGATATGGAACAACTCACCATCCTACATATTTCATTTGGAAGCGACTAGTGTATTCCATCTTCAAGATATGCTCATTTTCAACAACTATGAAACTTAGAGTGCCAATGCTGGAAATCGTCATTCTAGGGATTTCACAAGCTCTGAATGCGGTTTTTGGCAAATGGGCATACACCTGATAGATTATCGCCCCACCATCAAACCTTTTTCTTTTGGATGAAATTTGAGTCTTGACTTTGAAGAAATGCACAGTTTGAAAAACTTTGTTCCTGAATGTGGAAAAAGTTAAAGTTTTTATAAAGCAGATATCTAAAGCTCCTAAAGGAGCACATGGCTGCCTTTTGAATATATGATATGGAACAACTCACCATCCTACATATTTCATTTGGAAGCGACTAGTGTATTCCATCTTCAAGATATGCTCATTTTCAACAACTATGAAACTTAGAGTGCCAATGCTGGAAATCGTCATTCTAGGGATTTCACAAGCTCTGAATGCGGTTTTTGGCAAATGGGCATACACCTGAAAGATTATCGCCCCACCATCAAACCTTTTTCTTTTGGATGAAATTTGAGTCTTGACTTTCAAGAAATGCACAGTTTGAAAAACTTTGTTCCTGAATGTGGAAAAAGTTAAAGTTTTTATAAAGCCTATATCTAAAGCTCCTAAAGGAGCACCTGGCTGCCTTTTGAATATATGATATGGAACAACTCACCATCATACATATTTCATTTGGAAGGGACTAGTGTATTCCCAATTCAAGATATGCTCATTTTCAACATTAATGAAACTTAGAGTGCCAAAGCTTGAAATCGTCATTCTAGGGATTTCACAAGCTCTGAATGCGGTTTTTGGCAAATGGGCATACACCTGATAGATTATCGCCCCACCATCAAACCTTTTTCTTTAGGATGAAATTGAGTCTTGACTTTCAAGAAAGGCACAGTTTGAAAAACTTTGTTCCTGAATGTGGAAAAAGTTAAAGTTTTTATAAAGCCTATATCTAAAGCTCTTAAAGGAGCACATAGCTGCCTTTTGAATATATGATATGGAACCACTCACCATCATACATATTTAATTAGGAAGCAGCTAGTGTATTCTCTCTTTAAGATATGCTCGTTTTCACCTACTATGAAATTTAGAGTGCCAAAGCTTGAAATCGTCATTCTAGGGATTTCACAAGCTCTGAATGCGGTTTTTGGCAAATGGGCATACACCTGATAGATTATCGCCCCACCATCAAACCTTTTTCTTTTGGATGAAATTTGAGTCTTGACTTTGAAGAAATGCACAGTTTCAAAAACTTTGTTCCTGAAAGTGGAAAAAGTTAAACTTTTTATAAAGCCTATATCTAAAGCTCCTAAAGGAGCACATGGCTGCCTTTTGAGTATATGATATGGAACCATTCACCATCATACATATTTCATTTGGAAGGGACTAGTGTATTCCCTCTTCAAGATATGCTCATTTTCAACAACTATGAAACTTAGAGTGCCAATGCTGGAAATCGTCATGTATGTATTTCACAAGCTCTGAATGCGGTTTCTGGCAAATGGGCATACACCGGATAGAATATCGCCCCACCATCAAACCTTTTTCTTTTGGATGAAATTTGAGTCTTGACTTTCAAGAAATGCACAGTTTGAAAAACTTTGTTCCTGAATGTGGAAAAAGTAAAAGTTTTTATAAAGCCTATATCTAAAGCTCCTAAAGTAGCACATGGCTGCCTTTTGAATATATGATATGGAACCACTCACCATCATACGTATTTAATTTGGAAGCAGCTAGTGTATTCTCTCTTCAAGATATGCTCGTTTTCACCTACTATGAAATTTAGAGTGCCAATGGAGGAAATCGTGATGTATGTATTTCACAAGCTCTGAATGCGGTTTCTGGCAAATGGGCATACACCTGATAGATTATCGCCCCACCATCAAATCTTTTTCTTTTGGATGTAATTTGAGTCTTGACTTTGAAGAAATGCACAGTTTCAAAAACTTTGTTCCTGAATGTGGAAAAAGTTAAACTTTTTATAAAGCCTATATCTAAAGCTCCTAAAGGAGTTCATGGCTGCCTTTTGAATATATGATATGGAACCATTCACCATCATACATATTTAATTTGGAAGGGACTAGTCTATTCCCTCTTCAAGATATGTTCATTTTCACCTTCTATTAAACTTAGAGTGCCAAAGCTTGAAATCGTCATTCTGGGGATTTCACAAGCTCTGAATGCGGTTTCTGGCAAATGGGCATACACCTGATAGATTATTGCCCCACCATCAAACCTTTTTCTTTTGGATAAAATTTGAGTCTTGACTTTGAAGAAATGCACAGTTTGAAAAACTTTGTTCCTGAATGTGGAAAAAGTTAAAGTTTTTATAAAGCCGATATCTAAAGCTCCTAAAGGAGCACATGGCTGCCTTTTGAATATATGATATGGAACCATTCAACATCATACATATTTCATTTGAAAGGGACTAGTGTATTCCCAATTCAAGATATGCTCATTTTCACCTTCTATGAAACTTAGAGCGCCAAAGCTTGAAATCGTCATTCTAGGGAATTCACAAGCTCTGAATGCGGTTTTTGGCAAATGGGCATACACCTGATAGATTATCGCCCCACCATCAAACCTTTTTCTTTTGGATGAAATTTGAGTCTTGGCTTTCAAGAAATGCACAGTTTGAAAAACTTTGTTCCTGAATGTGGAAAAAGTTAAAGTTTTTATAAAGCCTATATCTAAAGCTCCTAAAGGAGCACATGGCTGCCTTTTGAATATATGATATGGAACCATTCAACATCATACATATTTCATTTGAAAGGGACTAGTGTATTCCCAATTCAAGATATGCTCATTTTCACCTTCTATGAAATTTAGAGCGCCAAAGATTGAAATCGTCATTCTAGGGATTTCACAAGCTCTGAATGCGGTTTCTGGCAAATGGGCATACACCTGATAGATTATCGCCCCACCATCAAACCTTTTTCTTTTGGATGAAATTTGAGTCTTCACTTTGAAGAAATGCACAGTTTGAAAAACTTTGTTCCTGAATGTGGAAAAAGTTAAAGTTTTTATAAAGCCGATATCTAAAGCCCCTAAAGGAGCACATGGCTGCCTTTTGAATATATGATATGGAACCATTCACCATCATACATATTTCATTTGGAAGGGACTAGTGTATTCCCATTTCAAGACATGCTCATTTTCACCTTCTATGAAACTTAGAGCGCCAAAGCATTAAATCGTCATTCTAGGGATTTCACAAGCTCTGAATGCGGTTTTTGGCAAATGGGCATACACCTGATAGATTATCGCCCCACCATCAAACCTTTTTCTTTTGGATGAAATTTGAGTCTTGACTTTGAAGAAATGCACAGTTTGAAAAACTTTGTTCCTGAATGTGGAAAAAGTTAAAGTTTTTATAAAGCCGATATCTAAAGCTCCTAAAGGAGCACATGGCTGCCTTTTGAATATATGATATGGAACAACTCACCATCCTACATATTTCATTTGGAAGCGACTAGTGTATTCCATCTTCAAGATATGCTCATTTTCAACAACTATGAAACTTAGAGTGCCAATGCTGGAAATCGTCATTCTAGGGATTTCACAAGCTCTGAATGCGGTTTTTGGCAAATGGGCATACACCTGATAGATTATCGCCCCACCATCAAACCTTTTTCTTTTGGATGAAATTTGAGTCTTGACTTTGAAGAAATGCACAGTTTGAAAAACTTTGTTCCTGAATGTGGAAAAAGTTAAAGTTTTTATAAAGCCGATATCTAAAGCTCCTAAAGGAGCACATGGCTGCCTTTTGAATATATGATATGGAACAACTCACCATCCTACATATTTCATTTGGAAGCGACTAGTGTATTCCATCTTCAAGATATGCTCATTTTCAACAACTATGAAACTTAGAGTGCCAATGCTGGAAATCGTCATTCTAGGGATTTCACAAGCTCTGAATGCGGTTTCTGGCAAATGGGCATACACCTGAAAGATTATCGCCCCACCATCAAACCTTTTTCTTTTGGATGAAATTTGAGTCTTGACTTTCAAGAAATTCACAGTTTGAAAAACTTTGTTCCTGAATGTGGAAAAAGTTAAAGTTTTTATAAAGCCTATATCTAAAGCTCCTAAAGGAGCACATGGCTGCCTTTTGAATATATGATATGGAACCATTCAACATCATACATATTTCATTTGAAAGGGACTAGTGTATTCCCAATTCAAGATATGCTCATTTTCACCTTCTATGAAATTTAGAGCGCCAAAGATTGAAATCGTCATTCTAGGGATTTCACAAGCTCTGAATGCGGTTTCTGGCAAATGGGCATACACCTGATAGATTATCGCCCCACCATCAAACCTTTTTCTTTTGGATGAAATTTGAGTCTTCACTTTGAAGAAATGCACAGTTTGAAAAACTTTGTTCCTGAATGTGGAAAAAGTTAAAGTTTTTATAAAGCCGATATCTAAAGCCCCTAAAGGAGCACACGGCTGCCTTTTGAATATATGATATGGAACCATTCACCATCATACATATTTCATTTGGAAGGGACTAGTGTATTCCCATTTCAAGATATGCTCATTTTCACCTTCTATGAAACTTAGAGCGCCAAAGCATTAAATCGTCATTCTAAGGATTTCACAAGCTCTGAATGCGGTTTTTGGCAAATGGGCATACACCTGATAGATTATCGCCCCACCATCAAACCTTTTTCTTTTGGATGAAATTTGAGTCTTGACTTTGAAGAAATGCACAGTTTGAAAAACTTTGTTCCTGAATGTGGAAAAAGTTAAAGTTTTTATAAAGCCGATATCTAAAGCTCCTAAAGGAGCACATGGCTGCCTTTTGAATATATGATATGGAACAACTCACCATCCTACATATTTCATTTGGAAGCGACTAGTGTATTCCATCTTCAAGATATGCTCATTTTCAACAACTATGAAACTTAGAGTGCCAATGCTGGAAATCGTCATTCTAGGGATTTCACAAGCTCTGAATGCGGTTTCTGGCAAATGGGCATACACCTGATAGATTATCGCCCCACCATCAAACCTTTTTCTTTTGGATGAAATTTGAGTCTTGACTTTCAAGAAATTCACAGTTTGAAAAACTTTGTTCCTGAATGTGGAAAAAGTTAAAGTTTTTATAAAGCCTATATCTAAAGCTCCTAAAGGAGCACATGGCTGCCTTTTGAATATATGATATGGAACCATTCACCATCATACATATTTCATTTGGAAGGGACTAGTGTATTCCCAATTCAAGATATGCTCATTTTCACCTTCTATGAAACTTAGAGCGCCAAAGCTTGAAATCGTCATTCTAGGGATTTCACAAGCTCTGAATGCGGTTTCTGGCAAATGGGCATACACCTGATAGATTATCGCCCCACCATCAAACCTTTTTCTTTTGGATGAAATTTGAGTCTTGACTTTCAAGAAATGCACAGTTTGAAAAACTTTGTTCCTGAATGTGGAAAAAGTTAAAGTTTTTATAAGCCTATATCTAAAGCTCCTAAAGGAGCACATGGCTGCCTTTTGAATATATGATATGGAACCATTCACCTTCATACATATTTCATTTCGAAGGGACTAGTGTATTCCCAATTCAAGATATGCTCATTTTCACCTTCTATGAAACTTAGAGCGCCAAAGCTTGAAATCGTCATTCTAGGGATTTCACAAGCTCTGAATGCGGTTTTTGGCAAATGGGCATACACCTGATAGATTATCGCCCCACCATCAAACCTTTTTCTTTTGGATGAAATTTGAGTCTTGGCTTTCAAGAAATGCACAGTTTGAAAAACTTTGTTCCTGAATGTGGAAAAAGTTAAAGTTTTTATAAAGCCTATATCTAAAGCTCCTAAAGGAGCACATGGCTGCCTTTTAAATATATGATATGGAACCATTCACCATCATACATATTTCATTTGCAAGGGACTAGTGTATTCCCAATTCAAGATATGCTAATTTTCACCTTCTATGAATCTTAGAGCGCCAAAGCTTGAAATCGTCATTCTAGGGATTTCACAAGCTCTGAATGCGGTTTTTGGCAAATGGGCATACAGCTGATAGATTATCGCGCCACCATCAAACCTTTTTCTTTTGGATGAAATTTGAGTCTTGGCTTTCAAGAAATGCACAGTTTGAAAAACTTTGTTCCTGAATGTGGAAAAAGTTAAAGTTTTTATAAAGCCGATATCTAAAGCTCCTAAAGGAGCACATGGCTGCCTTTTGAATATATGATATGGAACCATTCAACATCATACATATTTCATTTGAAAGGGACTAGTGTATTCCCAATTCAAGATATGCTCATTTTCACCTTCTATGAAACTTAGAGCGCCAATGCTTTAAATCGTCATTCTAGGGATTTCACAAGCTCTGAATGCGGTTTTTGGCAAATGGGCATACACCTGATAGATTATCGCCCCACCATCAAACCTTTTTCTTTTGGATGAAATTTGAGTCTTGGCTTTCAAGAAATGCACAGTTTGAAAAACTTTGTTCCTGAATGTGGAAAAAGTTAAAGTTTTTATAAAGCCGATATCTAAAGCCCCTAAAGGAGCACATGGCTGCCTTTTGAATATATGATATAGAACCATTCACCATCATACATATTTCATTTGGACGGGACTAGTGTATTCCCAATTCAAGATATGCTCATTTTCACCTTCTATGAAACTTAGAGCGCCAAAGCTTGAAATCGTCATTCTAGGGATTTCACAAGCTCTGAATGCGGTTTTTGGCAAATGGGCATACACCTGATAGATTATCGCCCCACCATCAAACCTTTTTCTTTTGGATGAAATTTGAGTCTTGACTTTGAAGAAATGCACAGTTTGAAAAACTTTGTTCCTGAATGTGGAAAAAGTTAAAGTTTTTATAAAGCCGATATCTAAAGCCCCTAAAGGAGCACATGGCTGCCTTTTGAATATATGATATAGAACCATTCACCATCATACATATTTCATTTGGACGGGACTAGTGTATTCCCAATTCAAGATATGCTCATTTTCACCTTCTATGAAACTTAGAGCGCCAAAGCTTGAAATCGTCATTCTAGGGATTTCACAAGCTCTGAATGCGGTTTTTGGCAAATGGGCATACACCTGATAGATTATCGCCCCACCATCAAACCTTTTTCTTTTGGATGAAATTTGAGTCTTGACTTTGAAGAAATGCACAGTTTGAAAAACTTTGTTCCTGAATGTGGAAAAAGTTAAAGTTTTTATAAAGCCGATATCTAAAGTTCCTAAAGGAGCACATGGCTGCCTTTTGAATATATGATATGGAACAACTCACCATCCTACATATTTCATTTGGAAGCGACTAGTGTATTCCCAATTCAAGATATGCTAATTTTCACCTTCTATGAAACTTAGAGCGCCAAAGCTTGAAATCGTCATTCTAGAGATTTCACAAGCTCTGAATGCGGTTTTTGGCAAATGGGCATACAGCTGATAGATTATCGCCCCACCATCAAACCTTTTTCTTTTGGATGAAATTTGAGTCTTGACTTTCAAGAAATGCACAATTTGAAAAACTTTGTTCCTGAATGTGGAAAAAGTTAAAGTTTTTATAAGCCTATATCTAAAGCTCCTAAAGGAGCACATGGCTGCCTTTTGAATATTTGATATGGAACAACTCACCATCCTACATATTTCATTTGGAAGCGACTAGTGTATTCCATCTTCAAGATATGCTCATTTTCAACAACTATGAAACTTAGAGTGCCAATGCTGGAAATCGTCATTCTAGGGATTTCACAAGCTCTGAATGCGGTTTCTGGCAAATGGGCATACACCTGATAGATTATCGCCCCACCATCAAACCTTTTTCTTTTGGATGAAATTTGAGTCTTGACTTTCAAGAAATGCACAGTTTGAAAAACTTTGTTCCTGAATGTGGAAAAAGTTAAAGTTTTTATAAAGCCGATATCTAAAGCTCCTAAAGGAGCACATGGCTGCCTTTTGAATCTATGATATGGAACCATTCACCATCATACATATTTCATTTGGAAGGGACTAGTGTATTCCCAATTCAAGATATGCTCATTTTCACCTTCTATGAAACTTAGAGCGCCAAAGCTTGAAATCGTCATTCTAGGGATTTCACAAGCTCTGAATGCGGTTTTTGGCAAATGGGCATACACCTGATAGATTATCGCCCCACCATCAAACCTTTTTCTTTAGGATGAAATTTGAGTCTTGGCTTTCAAGAAATGCACAGTTTGAAAAACTTTGTTCCTGAATGTGGAAAAAGTTAAAGTTTTTATAAAGCCGATATCTAAAGCTCCTAAAGGAGCACATGGCTGCCTTTTGAATATATGATATGGAACCATTCACCATTATACATATTTCATTTGGAAGGGACTAGTGAATTCCCAATTCAATATATGCTCATTTTCACCTTCTATGAAACTTAGAGCGCCAACGCTTGAAATCGTCATTCTAGGGATTTCACAAGCTCTGAATGCAGTTTTTGGCAAATGGGCATACACCTGATAGATTATCGCCCCACCATCAAACCTTTTTCTTTTGGATGAAATTTGAGTCTTGACTTTGAAGAAATGCACAGTTTGAAAAACTTTGTTCCTGAATGTGGAAAAAGTTAAAGTTTTTATAAAGCCGATATCTAAAGCTCCTAAAGGAGCACATGGCTGCCTTTTGAATATATGATATGGAACCATTCACCATCATACATATTTCATTTGGAAGGGACTAGTGTATTCCCAATTCAAGATATGCTCATTTTCACCTTCTATGAAACTTAGAGCGCCAAAGATTGAAATCGTCATTCTAGGGATTTCACAAGCTCTGAATGCGGTTTCTGGCAAATGGGCATACACCTGATAGATTATCGCCCCACCATCAAAACTTTTTCTTTTGGATGAAATTTGAGTCTTCACTTTGAAGAAATGCACAGTTTGAAAAACTTTGTTCCTGAATGTGGAAAAAGTTAAAGTTTTTATAAAGCCGATATCTAAAGCCCCTAAAGGAGCACATGGCTGCCTTTTGAATATATGATATGGAACCATTCACCATCATACATATTTCATTTGGAAGGGACTAGTGTATTCCCAATTCAAGATATGCTCATTTTCACCTTCTATGAAACTTAGAGCGCCAAAGCTTGAAATCGTCATTCTAGGGATTTCACAAGCTCTGAATGCGGTTTTTGGCAAATGGGCATACACCTGATAGATTATCGCCCCACCATCAAACCTTTTTCTTTTGGATGAAATTTGAGTCTTGACTTTCAAGAAATGCACAATTTGAAAAACTTTGTTCCTGAATGTGGAAAAAGTTAAAGTTTTTATAAGCCTATATCTAAAGCTCCTAAAGGAGCACATGGCTGCCTTTTGAATATATGATATGGAACAACTCACCATCCTACATATTTCATTTGGAAGCGACTAGTGTATTCCATCTACAAGATATGCTCATTTTCAACAACTATGAAACTTAGAGTGCCAATGCTGGAAATCGTCATTCTAGGGATTTCACAAGCTCTGAATGCGGTTTCTGGCAAATGGGCATACACCTGATAGATTATCGCCCCACCATCAAACCTTTTTCTTTTGGATGAAATTTGAGTCTTGACTTTCAAGAAATGCACAATTTGAAAAACTTTGTTCCTGAATGTGGAAAAAGTTAAAGTTTTTATAAAGCCTATATCTAAAGCTCCTAAAGGAGCACATGGCTGCCTTTTGAATATATGATATGGAACCATTCACCATCATACATATTTCATTTGGAAGGGACTAGTGTATTCCCAATTCAATATATGCTCATTTTCACCTTCTATGAAACTTAGAGCGCCAAAGCTTGAAATCGTCATTCTAGGGATTTCACAAGCTCTGAATGCGGTTTCTGGCAAATGGGTATACACCTGATAGATTATCGCCCCACCATCAAACCTTTTTCTTTTGGATGAAATTTGAGTCTTGACTTTCAAGAAATGCACAGTTTGAAAAACTTTGTTCCTGAATGTGGAAAAAGTTAAAGTTTTTATAAAGCCTATATCTAAAGCTCCTAAAGGAGCACATGGCTGCCTTTTGAATATATGATATGGAACCATTCACCATCATACATATTTCATTTCGAAGGGACTAGTGTATTCCCAATTCAAGATATGCTCATTTTCACCTTCTATGAAACTTAGAGCGCCAAAGCTTGAAATCGTCATTCTAGGGATTTCACAAGCTCTGAATGCGGTTTTTGGCAAATGGGCATACACCTGATAGATTATCGCCCCACCATCAAACCATTTTCTTTTGGATGAAATTTGAGTCTTGGCTTTCAAGAAATGCACAGTTTGAAAAACTTTGTTCCTGAATGTGGAAAAAGTTAAAGTTTTTATAAAGCCTATATCTAAAGCTCCTAAAGGAGCACATGGCTGCCTTTTGAATATATGATATGGAACCATTCACCATCATACATATTTCATTTGGAAGGGACTAGTGTATTCCCAATTCAAGATATGCTCATTTTCAACAACTATGAAACTTAGAGTGCCAATGCTGGAAATCGTCATTCTAGGGATTTCACAAGCTCTGAATGCGGTTTCTGGCAAATGGGCATACACCTGATAGATTATCGCCCCACCATCAAACCTTTTTCTTTTGGATGAAATTTGAGTCTTGACTTTCAAGAAATGCACAGTTTGAAAAACTTTGTTCCTGAATGTGGAAAAAGTTAAAGTTTTTATAAAGCCTATATCTAAAGCTCCTAAAGGAGCACATGGCTGCCTTTTGAATATATGATATGGAACCATTCACCATCATACATATTTCATTTGGAAGGGACTAGTGTATTCCCAATTCAAGATATGCTCATTTTCACCTTCTATGAAACTTAGAGCGCCAAAGCTTGAAATCGTCATTCTAGGGATTTCACAAGCTCTGAATGCGGTTTTTGGCAAATGGGCATACACCTGATAGATTATCGCCCCACCATCAAACCTTTTTCTTTAGGATGAAATTTGAGTCTTGGCTTTCAAGAAATGCACAGTTTGAAAAACTTTGTTCCTGAATGTGGAAAAAGTTAAAGTTTTTATAAAGCCTATATCTAAAGCTCCTAAAGGAGCACATGGCTGCCTTTTGAATATATGATATGGAACCATTCACCATCATACATATTTCATTTGGAAGGGACTAGTGTATTCCCAATTCAATATATGCTCATTTTCACCTTCTATGAAACTTAGAGCGCCAAAGCTTGAAATCGTCATTCTAGGGATTTCACAAGCTCTGAATGCGGTTTTTGGCAAATGGGCATACAGCTGATAGATTATCGCCCCACCATCAAACCTTTTTCTTTTGGATGAAATTTGAGTCTTGACTTTCAAGAAATGCACAGTTTGAAAAACTTTGTTCCTGAATGTGGAAAAAGTTAAAGTTTTTATAAAGCCTATATCTAAAGCTCCTAAAGGAGCACATGGCTGCCTTTTGAATATATGATATGGAACCATTTACCATCATACATATTTCATTTGGAAGGGACTAGTGTATTCCCAATTCAAGATATGCTCATTTTCACCTTCTATGAAACTTAGAGCGCCAAAGCTTGAAATCGTCATTCTAGGGATTTCACAAGCTCTGAATGCGGTTTTTGGCAAATGGGCATACAGCTGATAGATTATCGCCCCACCATCAAACCTTTTTCTTTTGGATGAAATTTGAGTCTTGACTTTCAAGAAATGCACAGTTTGAAAAACTTTGTTCCTGAATGTGGAAAAAGTTAAAGTTTTTATAAGCCTATATCTAAAGCTCCTAAAGGAGCACATGGCTGCCTTTTGAATATATGATATGGAACAACTCACCATCCTACATATTTCATTTGGAAGCGACTAGTGTATTCCATCTTCAAGATATGCTCATTTTCAACAACTATGAAACTTAGAGTGCCAATGCTGGAAATCGTCATTCTAGGGATTTCACAAGCTCTGAATGCGGTTTCTGGCAAATGGGCATACACCTGATAGATTATCGCCCCACCATCAAACCTTTTTCTTTTGGATGAAATTTGAGTCTTGACTTTCAAGAAATGCACAGTTTGAAAAACTTTGTTCCTGAATGTGGAAAAAGTTAAAGTTTTTATAAAGCCGATATCTAAAGCTCCTAAAGGAGCACATGGCTGCCTTTTGAATATATGATATGGAACCATTCACCATCATACATATTTCATTTCGAAAGGACTAGTGTATTCCCAATTCAAGATATGCTCATTTTCACCTTCTATGAAACTTAGAGCGCCAAAGCTTGAAATCGTCATTCTAGGGATTTCACAAGCTCTGAATGCGGTTTTTGGCAAATGGGCATACACCTGATAGATTATCGCCCCACCATCAAACCTTTTTCTTTTGGATGAAATTTGAGTCTTGGCTTTCAAGAAATGCACAGTGTAAAAACTTTGTTCCTGAATGTGGAAAAAGTTAAAGTTTTTATAAAGCCTATATCTAAAGCTCCTAAAGGAGCACATGGCTGCCTTTTGAATCTATGATATGGAACCATTCACCATCATACATATTTCATTTCGAAGGGACTAGTGTATTCCCAATTCAAGATATGCTAATTTTCACCTTCTATGAAACTTAGAGCGCCAAAGCTTGAAATCGTCATTCTAGAGATTTCACAAGCTCTGAATGCGGTTTTTGGCAAATGGGCATACAGCTGATAGATTATCGCCCCACCATCAAACCTTTTTCTTTTGGATGAAATTTGAGTCTTGACTTTCAAGAAATGCACAATTTGAAAAACTTTGTTCCTGAATGTGGAAAAAGTTAAAGTTTTTATAAGCCTATATCTAAAGCTCCTAAAGGAGCACATGGCTGCCTTTTGAATATTTGATATGGAACAACTCACCATCCTACATATTTCATTTGGAAGCGACTAGTGTATTCCATCTTCAAGATATGCTCATTTTCAACAACTATGAAACTTAGAGTGCCAATGCTGGAAATCGTCATTCTAGGGATTTCACAAGCTCTGAATGCGGTTTCTGGCAAATGGGCATACACCTGATAGATTATCGCCCCACCATCAAACCTTTTTCTTTTGGATGAAATTTGAGTCTTGACTTTCAAGAAATGCACAGTTTGAAAAACTTTGTTCCTGAATGTGGAAAAAGTTAAAGTTTTTATAAAGCCGATATCTAAAGCTCCTAAAGGAGCACATGGCTGCCTTTTGAATCTATGATATGGAACCATTCACCATCATACATATTTCATTTGGAAGGGACTAGTGTATTCCCAATTCAAGATATGCTCATTTTCACCTTCTATGAAACTTAGAGCGCCAAAGCTTGAAATCGTCATTCTAGGGATTTCACAAGCTCTGAATGCGGTTTTTGGCAAATGGGCATACACCTGATAGATTATCGCCCCACCATCAAACCTTTTTCTTTAGGATGAAATTTGAGTCTTGGCTTTCAAGAAATGCACAGTTTGAAAAACTTTGTTCCTGAATGTGGAAAAAGTTAAAGTTTTTATAAAGCCGATATCTAAAGCTCCTAAAGGAGCACATGGCTGCCTTTTGAATATATGATATGGAACCATTCACCATCATACATATTTCATTTGGAAGGGACTAGTGTATTCCCAATTCAAGATATGCTCATTTTCACCTTCTATGAAACTTAGAGCGCCAAAGATTGAAATCGTCATTCTAGGGATTTCACAAGCTCTGAATGCGGTTTCTGGCAAATGGGCATACACCTGATAGATTATCGCCCCACCATCAAAACTTTTTCTTTTGGATGAAATTTGAGTCTTCACTTTGAAGAAATGCACAGTTTGAAAAACTTTGTTCCTGAATGTGGAAAAAGTTAAAGTTTTTATAAAGCCGATATCTAAAGCCCCTAAAGGAGCACATGGCTGCCTTTTGAATATATGATATGGAACCATTCACCATCATACATATTTCATTTGGAAGGGACTAGTGTATTCCCAATTCAAGATATGCTCATTTTCACCTTCTATGAAACTTAGAGCGCCAAAGCTTGAAATCGTCATTCTAGGGATTTCACAAGCTCTGAATGCGGTTTTTGGCAAATGGGCATACACCTGATAGATTATCGCCCCACCATCAAACCTTTTTCTTTTGGATGAAATTTGAGTCTTGACTTTCAAGAAATGCACAATTTGAAAAACTTTGTTCCTGAATGTGGAAAAAGTTAAAGTTTTTATAAGCCTATATCTAAAGCTCCTAAAGGAGCACATGGCTGCCTTTTGAATATATGATATGGAACAACTCACCATCCTACATATTTCATTTGGAAGCGACTAGTGTATTCCATCTACAAGATATGCTCATTTTCAACAACTATGAAACTTAGAGTGCCAATGCTGGAAATCGTCATTCTAGGGATTTCACAAGCTCTGAATGCGGTTTCTGGCAAATGGGCATACACCTGATAGATTATCGCCCCACCATCAAACCTTTTTCTTTTGGATGAAATTTGAGTCTTGACTTTCAAGAAATGCACAATTTGAAAAACTTTGTTCCTGAATGTGGAAAAAGTTAAAGTTTTTATAAAGCCTATATCTAAAGCTCCTAAAGGAGCACATGGCTGCCTTTTGAATATATGATATGGAACCATTCACCATCATACATATTTCATTTGGAAGGGACTAGTGTATTCCCAATTCAATATATGCTCATTTTCACCTTCTATGAAACTTAGAGCGCCAAAGCTTGAAATCGTCATTCTAGGGATTTCACAAGCTCTGAATGCGGTTTCTGGCAAATGGGTATACACCTGATAGATTATCGCCCCACCATCAAACCTTTTTCTTTTGGATGAAATTTGAGTCTTGACTTTCAAGAAATGCACAGTTTGAAAAACTTTGTTCCTGAATGTGGAAAAAGTTAAAGTTTTTATAAAGCCTATATCTAAAGCTCCTAAAGGAGCACATGGCTGCCTTTTGAATATATGATATGGAACCATTCACCATCATACATATTTCATTTCGAAGGGACTAGTGTATTCCCAATTCAAGATATGCTCATTTTCACCTTCTATGAAACTTAGAGCGCCAAAGCTTGAAATCGTCATTCTAGGGATTTCACAAGCTCTGAATGCGGTTTTTGGCAAATGGGCATACACCTGATAGATTATCGCCCCACCATCAAACCATTTTCTTTTGGATGAAATTTGAGTCTTGGCTTTCAAGAAATGCACAGTTTGAAAAACTTTGTTCCTGAATGTGGAAAAAGTTAAAGTTTTTATAAAGCCTATATCTAAAGCTCCTAAAGGAGCACATGGCTGCCTTTTGAATATATGATATGGAACCATTCACCATCATACATATTTCATTTGGAAGGGACTAGTGTATTCCCAATTCAAGATATGCTCATTTTCAACAACTATGAAACTTAGAGTGCCAATGCTGGAAATCGTCATTCTAGGGATTTCACAAGCTCTGAATGCGGTTTCTGGCAAATGGGCATACACCTGATAGATTATCGCCCCACCATCAAACCTTTTTCTTTTGGATGAAATTTGAGTCTTGACTTTCAAGAAATGCACAGTTTGAAAAACTTTGTTCCTGAATGTGGAAAAAGTTAAAGTTTTTATAAAGCCGATATCTAAAGCTCCTAAAGGAGCACATGGCTGCCTTTTGAATCTATGATATGGAACCATTCACCATCATACATATTTCATTTGGAAGGGACTAGTGTATTCCCAATTCAAGATATGCTCATTTTCACCTTCTATGAAACTTAGAGCGCCAAAGCTTGAAATCGTCATTCTAGGGATTTCACAAGCTCTGAATGCGGTTTTTGGCAAATGGGCATACACCTGATAGATTATCGCCCCACCATCAAACCTTTTTCTTTAGGATGAAATTTGAGTCTTGGCTTTCAAGAAATGCACAGTTTGAAAAACTTTGTTCCTGAATGTGGAAAAAGTTAAAGTTTTTATAAAGCCTATATCTAAAGCTCCTAAAGGAGCACATGGCTGCCTTTTGAATATATGATATGGAACCATTCACCATCATACATATTTCATTTGGAAGGGACTAGTGTATTCCCAATTCAATATATGCTCATTTTCACCTTCTATGAAACTTAGAGCGCCAAAGCTTGAAATCGTCATTCTAGGGATTTCACAAGCTCTGAATGCGGTTTTTGGCAAATGGGCATACAGCTGATAGATTATCGCCCCACCATCAAACCTTTTTCTTTTGGATGAAATTTGAGTCTTGACTTTCAAGAAATGCACAGTTTGAAAAACTTTGTTCCTGAATGTGGAAAAAGTTAAAGTTTTTATAAAGCCTATATCTAAAGCTCCTAAAGGAGCACATGGCTGCCTTTTGAATATATGATATGGAACCATTCACCATCATACATATTTCATTTGGAAGGGACTAGTGTATTCCCAATTCAAGATATGCTCATTTTCACCTTCTATGAAACTTAGAGCGCCAAAGCTTGAAATCGTCATTCTAGGGATTTCACAAGCTCTGAATGCGGTTTTTGGCAAATGGGCATACAGCTGATAGATTATCGCCCCACCATCAAACCTTTTTCTTTTGGATGAAATTTGAGTCTTGACTTTCAAGAAATGCACAGTTTGAAAAACTTTGTTCCTGAATGTGGAAAAAGTTAAAGTTTTTATAAGCCTATATCTAAAGCTCCTAAAGGAGCACATGGCTGCCTTTTGAATATATGATATGGAACAACTCACCATCCTACATATTTCATTTGGAAGCGACTAGTGTATTCCATCTTCAAGATATGCTCATTTTCAACAACTATGAAACTTAGAGTGCCAATGCTGGAAATCGTCATTCTAGGGATTTCACAAGCTCTGAATGCGGTTTCTGGCAAATGGGCATACACCTGATAGATTATCGCCCCACCATCAAACCTTTTTCTTTTGGATGAAATTTGAGTCTTGACTTTCAAGAAATGCACAGTTTGAAAAACTTTGTTCCTGAATGTGGAAAAAGTTAAAGTTTTTATAAAGCCGATATCTAAAGCTCCTAAAGGAGCACATGGCTGCCTTTTGAATATATGATATGGAACCATTCACCATCATACATATTTCATTTCGAAGGGACTAGTGTATTCCCAATTCAAGATATGCTCATTTTCACCTTCTATGAAACTTAGAGCGCCAAAGCTTGAAATCGTCATTCTAGGGATTTCACAAGCTCTGAATGCGGTTTTTGGCAAATGGGCATACACCTGATAGATTATCGCCCCACCATCAAACCTTTTTCTTTTGGATGAAATTTGAGTCTTGGCTTTCAAGAAATGCACAGTGTAAAAACTTTGTTCCTGAATGTGGAAAAAGTTAAAGTTTTTATAAAGCCTATATCTAAAGCTCCTAAAGGAGCACATGGCTGCCTTTTGAATCTATGATATGGAACCATTCACCATCATACATATTTCATTTGGAAGGGACTAGTGTATTCCCAATTCAAGATATGCTCATTTTCACCTTCTATGAAACTTAGAGCGCCAAAGCTTGAAATCGTCATTCTAGGGATTTCACAAGCTCTGAATGCGGTTTTTGGCAAATGGGCATACACCTGATAGATTATCGCCCCACCATCAAACCTTTTTCTTTAGGATGAAATTTGAGTCTTGGCTTTCAAGAAATGCACAGTTTGAAAAACTTTGTTCCTGAATGTGGAAAAAGTTAAAGTTTTTATAAAGCCTATATCTAAAGCTCCTAAAGGAGCACATGGCTGCCTTTTGAATATATGATATGGAACCATTCACCATCATACATATTTCATTTGGAAGGGACTAGTGTATTCCCAATTCAATATATGCTCATTTTCACCTTCTATGAAACTTAGAGCGCCAAAGCTTGAAATCGTCATTCTAGGGATTTCACAAGCTCTGAATGCGGTTTTTGGCAAATGGGCATACAGCTGATAGATTATCGCCCCACCATCAAACCTTTTTCTTTTGGATGAAATTTGAGTCTTGACTTTCAAGAAATGCACAGTTTGAAAAACTTTGTTCCTGAATGTGGAAAAAGTTAAAGTTTTTATAAGCCTATATCTAAAGCTCCTAAAGGAGCACATGGCTGCCTTTTGAATATATGATATGGAACAACTCACCATCCTACATATTTCATTTGGAAGCGACTAGTGTATTCCATCTTCAAGATATGCTCATTTTCAACAACTATGAAACTTAGAGTGCCAATGCTGGAAATCGTCATTCTAGGGATTTCACAAGCTCTGAATGCGGTTTCTGGCAAATGGGCATACACCTGATAGATTATCGCCCCACCATCAAACCTTTTTCTTTTGGATGAAATTTGAGTCTTGACTTTCAAGAAATGCACAGTTTGAAAAACTTTGTTCCTGAATGTGGAAAAAGTTAAAGTTTTTATAAAGCCGATATCTAAAGCTCCTAAAGGAGCACATGGCTGCCTTTTGAATCTATGATATGGAACCATTCACCATCATACATATTTCATTTGGAAGGGACTAGTGTATTCCCAATTCAAGATATGCTCATTTTCACCTTCTATGAAACTTAGAGCGCCAAAGCTTGAAATCGTCATTCTAGGGATTTCACAAGCTCTGAATGCGGTTTTTGGCAAATGGGCATACACCTGATAGATTATCGCCCCACCATCAAACCTTTTTCTTTAGGATGAAATTTGAGTCTTGGCTTTCAAGAAATGCACAGTTTGAAAAACTTTGTTCCTGAATGTGGAAAAAGTTAAAGTTTTTATAAAGCCTATATCTAAAGCTCCTAAAGGAGCACATGGCTGCCTTTTGAATATATGATATGGAACCATTCACCATCATACATATTTCATTTGGAAGGGACTAGTGTATTCCCAATTCAATATATGCTCATTTTCACCTTCTATGAAACTTAGAGCGCCAAAGCTTGAAATCGTCATTCTAGGGATTTCACAAGCTCTGAATGCGGTTTTTGGCAAATGGGCATACAGCTGATAGATTATCGCCCCACCATCAAACCTTTTTCTTTTGGATGAAATTTGAGTCTTGACTTTCAAGAAATGCACAGTTTGAAAAACTTTGTTCCTGAATGTGGAAAAAGTTAAAGTTTTTATAAAGCCTATATCTAAAGCTCCTAAAGGAGCACATGGCTGCCTTTTGAATCTATGATATGGAACCATTCACCATCATACATATTTCATTTGGAAGGGACTAGTGTATTCCCAATTCAAGATATGCTCATTTTCACCTTCTATGAAACTTAGAGCGCCAAAGCTTGAAATCGTCATTCTAGGGATTTCACAAGCTCTGAATGCGGTTTTTGGCAAATGGGCATACAGCTGATAGATTATCGCCCCACCATCAAACCTTTTTCTTTTGGATGAAATTTGAGTCTTGACTTTCAAGAAATGCACAGTTTGAAAAACTTTGTTCCTGAATGTGGAAAAAGTTAAAGTTTTTATAAGCCTATATCTAATGCTCCTAAAGGAGCACATGGCTGCCTTTTGAATATATGATATGGAACAACTCACCATCCTACATATTTCATTTGGAAGCGACTAGTGTATTCCATCTTCAAGATATGCTCATTTTCAACAACTATGAAACTTAGAGTGCCAATGCTGGAAATCGTCATTCTAGGGATTTCACAAGCTCTGAATGCGGTTTCTGGCAAATGGGCATACACCTGATAGATTATCGCCCCACCATCAAACCTTTTTCTTTTGGATGAAATTTGAGTCTTGACTTTCAAGAAATGCACAGTTTGAAAAACTTTGTTCCTGAATGTGGAAAAAGTTAAAGTTTTTATAAAGCCGATATCTAAAGCTCCTAAAGGAGCACATGGCTGCCTTTTGAATATATGATATGGAACCATTCACCATCATACATATTTCATTTCGAAGGGACTAGTGTATTCCCAATTCACGATATGCTCATTTTCACCTTCTATGAAACTTAGAGCGCCAAAGCTTGAAATCGTCATTCTAGGGATTTCACAAGCTCTGAATGCGGTTTTTGGCAAATGGGCATACACCTGATAGATTATCGCCCCACCATCAAACCTTTTTCTTTTGGATGAAATTTGAGTCTTGGCTTTCAAGAAATGCACAGTGTAAAAACTTTGTTCCTGAATGTGGAAAAAGTTAAAGTTTTTATAAAGCCTATATCTAAAGCTCCTAAAGGAGCACATGGCTGCCTTTTGAATATATGATATGGAACCATTCACCATCATACATATTTCATTTCGAAGGGACTAGTGTATTCCCAATTCAAGATATGCTCATTTTCACCTTCTATGAAACTTAGAGCGCCAAAGCTTGAAATCGTCATTCTAGGGATTTCACAAGCTCTGAATGCGGTTTTTGGCAAATGGGCATACACCTGATAGATTATCGCCCCACCATCAAACCTTTTTCTTTTGGATGAAATTTGAGTCTTGGCTTTCAAGAAATGCACAGTTTGAAAAACTTTGTTCCTGAATGTGGAAAAAGTTAAAGTTTTTATAAAGCCTATATCTAAAGCTCCTAAAGGAGCACATGGCTGCCTTTTGAATATATGATATGGAACCATTCACCATCATACATATTTCATTTGGAAGGGACTAGTGTATTCCCAATTCAAGATATGCTCATTTTCACCTTCTATGAAACTTAGAGCGCCAAAGCTTGAAATCGTCATTCTAGGGATTTCACAAACTCTGAATGCGGTTTTTGGCAAATGGGCATACAGCTGATAGATTATCGCCCCACCATCAAACCTTTTTCTTTTGGATGAAATTTGAGTCTTGACTTTCAAGAAATGCACAATTTGAAAAACTTTGTTCCTGAATGAGGAAAAAGTTAAAGTTTTCATAAGCCTATATCTAAAGCTCCTAAAGGAGCACATGGCTGCCTTTTGAATATTTGATATGGAACAACTCACCATCCTACATATTTCATTTGGAAGCGACTAGTGTATTCCATCTTCAAGATATGCTCATTTTCAACATTAATGAAACTTAGAGTGCCAAAGCTTGAAATCGTCATTCTAGGGATTTCACAAGCTCTGAATGCGGTTTTTGGCAAATGGGCATACAGCTGATAGATTATCGCCCCACCATCAAACCTTTTTCTTTTGGATGAAATTTGAGTCTTGACTTTCAAGAAATGCACAATTTGAAAAACTTTGTTCCTGAATGAGGAAAAAGTTAAAGTTTTCATAAGCCTATATCTAAAGCTCCTAAAGGAGCACATGGCTGCCTTTTGAATATTTGATATGGAACAACTCACCATCCTACATATTTCATTTGGAAGCGACTAGTGTATTCCATCTTCAAGATATGCTCATTTTCAACATTAATGAAACTTAGAGTGCCAAAGCTTGAAATCGTCATTCTAGGGATTTCACAAGCTCTGAATGCGGTTTTTGGCAAATGGGCATACAGCTGATAGATTATCGCCCCACCATCAAACCTTTTTCTTTTGGATGAAATTTGAGTCTTGACTTTCAAGAAATGCACAATTTGAAAAACTTTGTTCCTGAATGAGGAAAAAGTTAAAGTTTTTATAAGCCTATATCTAAAGCTCCTAAAGGAGCACATGGCTGCCTTTTGAATCTATGATATGGAACCATTCACCATCATACATATTTCATTTGGAAGGGACTAGTGTATTCCCAATTCAATATATGCTCATTTTCAACAACTATGAAACTTAGAGTGCCAATGCTGGAAATCGTCAATCTAGGGATTTCACAAGCTCTGAATGCGGTTTCTGGCAAATGGGCATACACCTGATAGATTATCGCCCCACCATCAAACCTTTTTCTTTTGGATGAAATTTGAGTCTTGACTTTGAAGAAATGCACAGTTTGAAAAACTTTGTTCCTGAATGTGGAAAAAGTTAAAGTTTTTATAAAGCCGATATCTAAAGCTCCTAAAGGAGCACATGGCTGCCTTTTGAATATATGATATGGAACCATTCACCATCATACATATTTCATTTGGAAGGGACTAGTGTATTCCCAATTCAAGATATGCTCATTTTCACCTTCTATGAAACTTAGAGCGCCAAAGGTTGAAATCGTCATTCTAGGGATTTCACAAGCTCTGAATGCGGTTTTTGGCAAATGGGCATACAGCTGATAGATTATCGCCCCACCATCAAACCTTTTTCTTTTGGATGAAATTTGAGTCTTGACTTTCAAGAAATGCACAGTTTGAAAAACTTTGTTCCTGAATGTGGAAAAAGTTAAAGTTTTTATAAGCCTATATCTAATGCTCCTAAAGGAGCACATGGCTGCCTTTTGAATATATGATATGGAACAACTCACCATCCTATATATTTCATTTGGAAGCGACTAGTGTATTCCCTCTTCAAGATATCCTCATTTTCAACAACTATGAAACTTAGAGTGCCAATGCTGGAAATCGTCATTCTAGGGATTTCACAAGCTCTGAATGCGGTTTCTGGCAAATGGGCATACACCTGATAGATTATCGCCCCACCATCAAACCTTTTTCTTTTGGATGAAATTTGAGTCTTGACTTTCAAGAAATGCACAGTTTGAAAAACTTTGTTCCTGAATGTGGAAAAAGTTAAAGTTTTTATAAAGCCGATATCTAAAGCTCCTAAAGGAGCACATGGCTGCCTTTTGAATCTATGATATGGATCCACTCACCATCATACATATTTAATTTGGAAGCAGCTAGTGTATTCTCTCTTCAAGATATGCTCGTATTCACCTACTATGAAATTTAGAGTGCCAATGCTGGAAATCGTCATGTATGTATTTCACAAGCTCTGAATGCGGTTTCTGGCAAATGGGCATACAGCTGATAGATTATCGCCCCACCATCAAACATTTTTCTTTTGGATGAAATTTGAGTCTTGACTTTCAAGAAATGCACAGTTTGAAAAACTTTGTTCCTGAATGTGGAAAAAGTTAAAGTTTTTATAAGCCTATATCTAAAGCTCCTAAAGGAGCACATGGCTGCCTTTTGAATCTATGATATGGAACAACTCACCATCCTACATATTTCATTTGGAAGCGACTAGTGTATTCCATCTTCAAGATATGCTCATTTTCAACAACTATGAAACTTAGAGTGCCAATGCTGGAAATCGTCATTCTAGGGATTTCACAAGCTCTGAATGCGGTTTCTGGCAAATGGGCATACACCTGATAGATTATCACCCCACCATCAAACCTTTTTCTTTTGGATGAAATTTGAGTCTTGACTTTGAAGAAATGCACAGTTTGAAAAACTTTGTTCCTGAATGTGGAAAAAGTTAAAGTTTTTATAAAGCCGATATCTAAAGCTCCTAAAGGAGCACATGGCTGCCTTTTGAATATATGATATGGAACCATTCACCATCATACATATTTCATTTCGAAAAGACTAGTGTATTCCCAATTCAAGATATGCTCATTTTCACCTTCTATGAAATTTAGAGCGCCAAAGCTTGAAATCGTCATTCTAGGGATTTCACAAGCTCTGAATACGGTTTTTGGCAAATGGGCATACACCTGATAGATTATCGCCCCACCATCAAAACTTTTTCTTTTGGATGAAATTTGAGTCTTGGCTTTCAAGAAATGCACAGTTTGAAAAACTTTGTTCCTGAATGTGGAAAAAGTTAAAGTTTTTATAAAGCCGATATCTAAAGCTCCTAAAGGAGCACATGGCTGCCTTTTGAATCTATGATATGGATCCACTCACCATCATACATATTTAATTTGGAAGCAGCTAGTGTATTCTCTCTTCAAGATATGCTCGTATTCACCTACTATGAAATTTAGAGTGCCAATGCTGGAAATCGTCATGTATGTATTTCACAAGCTCTGAATGCGGTTTCTGGCAAATGGGCATACAGCTGATAGATTATCGCCCCACCATCAAACCTTTTTCTTTTGGATGAAATTTGAGTCTTGATTTTCAAGAAATGCACAGTTTGAAAAACTTTGTTCCTGAATGTGGAAAAAGTTAAAGTTTTTATAAGCCTATATCTAAAGCTGCTAAAGGAGCACATGGCTGCCTTTTGAATATATGATATGGAACAACTCACCATCCTACATATTTCATTTGGAAGCGACTAGTGTATTCCATCTTCAAGATATGCTCATTTTCAACAACTATGAAAGTTAGAGTGCCAATGCTGGAAATCGTCATTCTAGGGATTTCACAAGCTCTGAATGCGGTTTCTGGCAAATGGGCATACACCTGATAGATTATCGCCCCACCATCAAACCTTTTTCTTTTGGATGAAATTTGAGTCTTGACTTTCAAGAAATGCACAGTTTGAAAAAATTTGATTTTGAATGTGGAAAAAGTTAAAGTTTTTCAAAAGCCTATATCTAAAGCTCCTAAAGGAGCACATGGCTGCCTTTTGAATATATGATATGGAACCATTCACCATCATACATATTTCATTTGGAAGCCGCTAGTGTATTCTCTCTTCAAGATATGCTCGTTTTCACCTTCTATGAAACTTAGAGCGACAATGCTTGAAATCGTCATGTATGTATTTCACAAGCTCTGAATGCGGTTTTTGGCAAATGGGCATACACCTGATAGATTATCGCCCCACCATCAAACCTTTTTCTTTTGGATGAAATTTGAGTCTTGACTTTGAAGAAATACACAGTTTGAAAAACTTTGTTCCTGAATGTGGAAAAAGTTAAAGTTTTTATAAAGCCGATATCTAAAGCTCCTAAAGGAGCACATGGCTGCCTTTTGAATATATGATATGGAACCATTCACCATCATACATATTTCATTTGGAAGGGACTAGTGTATTCCCAATTCAAGATATGCTCATTTTCACCTTCTATGAAACTTAGAGCGCCAAAGCTTGAAATCGTCATTCTAGGGATTTCACAAGCTCTGAATGCGGTTTTTGGCAAATGGGCATACACCTGATAGATTATCGCCCCACCATCAAACCTTTTTCTTTTGGATGAAATTTGAGTCTTGACTTTCAAGAAATGCACAGTTTGAAAAACTTTGTTCCTGAATGTGGAAAAAGTTAAAGTTTTTATAAGCCTATATCTAAAGCTCCTAAAGGAGCACATGGCTGCCTTTTGAATATATGATATGGAACAACTCACCATCCTATATATTTCATTTGGAAGCGACTAGTGTATTCCCTCTTCAAGATATCCTCATTTTCAACAACTATGAAACTTAGAGTGCCAATGCTGGAAATCGTCATTCTAGGGATTTCACAAGCTCTGAATGCGGTTTCTGGCAAATGGGCATACACCTGATAGATTATCGCCCCACCATCAAACCTTTTTCTTTTGGATGAAATTTGAGTCTTGACTTTCAAGAAATGCACAGTTTGAAAAACTTTGTTCCTGAATGTGGAAAAAGTTAAAGTTTTTATAAAGCCGATATCTAAAGCTCCTAAAGGAGCACATGGCTGCCTTTTGAATCTATGATATGGATCCACTCACCATCATACATATTTAATTTGGAAGCAGCTAGTGTATTCTCTCTTCAAGATATGCTCGTATTCACCTACTATGAAATTTAGAGTGCCAATGCTGGAAATCGTCATGTATGTATTTCACAAGCTCTGAATGCGGTTTCTGGCAAATGGGCATACAGCTGATAGATTATCGCCCCACCATCAAACATTTTTCTTTTGGATGAAATTTGAGTCTTGACTTTCAAGAAATGCACAGTTTGAAAAACTTTGTTCCTGAATGTGGAAAAAGTTAAAGTTTTTATAAGCCTATATCTAAAGCTCCTAAAGGAGCACATGGCTGCCTTTTGAATCTATGATATGGAACAACTCACCATCCTACATATTTCATTTGGAAGCGACTAGTGTATTCCATCTTCAAGATATGCTCATTTTCAACAACTATGAAACTTAGAGTGCCAATGCTGGAAATCGTCATTCTAGGGATTTCACAAGCTCTGAATGCGGTTTCTGGCAAATGGGCATACACCTGATAGATTATCGCCCCACCATCAAACCTTTTTCTTTTGGATGAAATTTGAGTCTTGACTTTGAAGAAATGCACAGTTTGAAAAACTTTGTTCCTGAATGTGGAAAAAGTTAAAGTTTTTATAAAGCCGATATCTAAAGCTCCTAAAGGAGCACATGGCTGCCTTTTGAATATTTGATATGGAACCATTCACCATCATACATATTTCATTTCGAAGGGACTAGTGTATTCCCAATTCAAGATATGCTCATTTTCACCTTCTATGAAATTTAGAGCGCCAAAGCTTGAAATCGTCATTCTAGGGATTTCACAAGCTCTGAATACGGTTTTTGGCAAATGGGCATACACCTGATAGATTATCGCCCCACCATCAAAACTTTTTCTTTTGGATGAAATTTGAGTCTTGGCTTTCAAGAAATGCACAGTTTGAAAAACTTTGTTCCTGAATGTGGAAAAAGTTAAAGTTTTTATAAAGCCGATATCTAAAGCTCCTAAAGGAGCACATGGCTGCCTTTTGAATCTATGATATGGAACCATTCACCATCATACATATTTCATTTGGAAGCCGCTAGTGTATTCTCTCTTCAAGATATGCTCGTTTTCACCTTCTATGAAACTTAGAGCGACAATGCTTGAAATCGTCATGTATGTATTTCACAAGCTCTGAATGCGGTTTTTGGCAAATGGGCATACACCTGATAGATTATCGCCCCACCATCAAACCTTTTTCTTTTCGATGAAATTTGAGTCTTGACTTTGAAGAAATACACAGTTTGAAAAAATTTGTTCCTGAATGTGGAAAAAGTTAAAGTTTTTATAAAGCCGATATCTAAAGCTCCTAAAGGAGCACATGGCTGCCTTTTGAATATATGATATGGAACAACTCACCATCCTACATATTTCATTTGGAAGGGACTAGTGTATTCTCTCTTCAAGATATGCTCGTTTTCACCTTCTATGAAACTTAGAGCGACAATGCTTGAAATCGTCATGTATGTATTTCACAAGCTCTGAATGCGGTTTTTGGCAAATGGGCATACACCTGATAGATTATCGCCCCACCATCAAACCTTTTTCTTTTGGATGAAATTTGAGTCTTGACTTTGAAGAAATACACAGTTTGAAAAAATTTGTTCCTGAATGTGGAAAAAGTTAAAGTTTTTATAAAGCCGATATCTAAAGCTCCTAAAGGAGCACATGGCTGCCTTTTGAATATATGATATGGAACCATTCACCATCATACATATTTCATTTGGAAGGGACTAGTGTATTCCCAATTCAAGATATGCTCATTTTCACCTTCTATGAAACTAAGAGCGCCAAAGCTTGAAATCGTCATTCTAGGGATTTCACAAGCTCTGAATGCGGTTTTTGGCAAATGGGCATACACCTGATAGATTATCGCCCCACCATCAAACCTTTTTCTTTTGGATGAAATTTGAGTCTTGACTTTCAAGAAATGCACAGTTTGAAAAACTTTGTTCCTGAATGTGGAAAAAGTTAAAGTTTTTATAAGCCTATATCTAAAGCTCCTAAAGGAGCACATGGCTGCCTTTTGAATATATGATATGGAACAACTCACCATCCTATATATTTCATTTGGAAGCGACTAGTGTATTCCCTCTTCAAGATATCCTCATTTTCAACAACTATGAAACTTAGAGTGCCAATGCTGGAAATCGTCATTCTAGGGATTTCACAAGCTCTGAATGCGGTTTCTGGCAAATGGGCATACACCTGATAGATTATCGCCCCACCATCAAACCTTTTTCTTTTGGATGAAATTTGAGTCTTGACTTTCAAGAAATGCACAGTTTGAAAAACTTTGTTCCTGAATGTGGAAAAAGTTAAAGTTTTTATAAAGCCGATATCTAAAGCTCCTAAAGGAGCACATGGCTGCCTTTTGAATCTATGATATGGATCCACTCACCATCATACATATTTAATTTGGAAGCAGCTAGTGTATTCTCTCTTCAAGATATGCTCGTATTCACCTACTATGAAATTTAGAGTGCCAATGCTGGAAATCGTCATGTATGTATTTCACAAGCTCTGAATGCGGTTTCTGGCAAATGGGCATACAGCTGATAGATTATCGCCCCACCATCAAACATTTTTCTTTTGGATGAAATTTGAGTCTTGACTTTCAAGAAATGCACAGTTTGAAAAACTTTGTTCCTGAATGTGGAAAAAGTTAAAGTTTTTATAAGCCTATATCTAAAGCTCCTAAAGGAGCACATGGCTGCCTTTTGAATCTATGATATGGAACAACTCACCATCCTACATATTTCATTTGGAAGCGACTAGTGTATTCCATCTTCAAGATATGCTCATTTTCAACAACTATGAAACTTAGAGTGCCAATGCTGGAAATCGTCATTCTAGGGATTTCACAAGCTCTGAATGCGGTTTCTGGCAAATGGGCATACACCTGATAGATTATCGCCCCACCATCAAACCTTTTTCTTTTGGATGAAATTTGAGTCTTGACTTTGAAGAAATGCACAGTTTGAAAAACTTTGTTCCTGAATGTGGAAAAAGTTAAAGTTTTTATAAAGCCGATATCTAAAGCTCCTAAAGGAGCACATGGCTGCCTTTTGAATATTTGATATGGAACCATTCACCATCATACATATTTCATTTCGAAGGGACTAGTGTATTCCCAATTCAAGATATGCTCATTTTCACCTTCTATGAAATTTAGAGCGCCAAAGCTTGAAATCGTCATTCTAGGGATTTCACAAGCTCTGAATACGGTTTTTGGCAAATGGGCATACACCTGATAGATTATCGCCCCACCATCAAAACTTTTTCTTTTGGATGAAATTTGAGTCTTGGCTTTCAAGAAATGCACAGTTTGAAAAACTTTGTTCCTGAATGTGGAAAAAGTTAAAGTTTTTATAAAGCCGATATCTAAAGCTCCTAAAGGAGCACATGGCTGCCTTTTGAATCTATGATATGGAACCATTCACCATCATACATATTTCATTTGGAAGCCGCTAGTGTATTCTCTCTTCAAGATATGCTCGTTTTCACCTTCTATGAAACTTAGAGCGACAATGCTTGAAATCGTCATGTATGTATTTCACAAGCTCTGAATGCGGTTTTTGGCAAATGGGCATACACCTGATAGATTATCGCCCCACCATCAAACCTTTTTCTTTTCGATGAAATTTGAGTCTTGACTTTGAAGAAATACACAGTTTGAAAAAATTTGTTCCTGAATGTGGAAAAAGTTAAAGTTTTTATAAAGCCGATATCTAAAGCTCCTAAAGGAGCACATGGCTGCCTTTTGAATATATGATATGGAACAACTCACCATCCTACATATTTCATTTGGAAGGGACTAGTGTATTCCCAATTCAAGATATGCTCATTTTCACCTTCTATGAAACTTAGAGCGCCAAAGCTTGAAATCGTCATTCTCGGGATTTCACAAGCTCTGAATGCGGTTTCTGGCAAATGGGCATACACCTGATAGATTATCGCCCCACCATCAAACCTTTTTCTTTTGGATGAAATTTGAGTCTTGACTTTCAAGAAATGCACAGTTTGAAAAACTTTGTTCCTGAATGTGGAAAAAGTTAAAGTTTTTATAAAGCCGATATCTAAAGCTCCTAAAGGAGCACATTGCTGCCTTTTGAATCTATGATATGGATCCACTCACCATCATTTATATTTAATTTGGAAGCAGCTAGTGTATTCTCTCTTCAAGATATGCTCGTATTCACTTACTAAGAAATTTAGAGTGCCAATGCTGGAAATCGTCATGTATGTATTTCACAAGCTCTGAATGCGGTTTCTGGCAAATGGGCATACAGCTGATAGATTATCGCCCCACCATCAAACCTTTTTCTTTTGGATGAAATTTGAGTCTTGACTTTCAAGAAATGCACAGTTTGAAAAACTTTGTTCCTGAATGTGGAAAAAGTTAAAGTTTTTATAAGCCTATATCTAAAGCTGCTAAAGGAGCACATGGCTGCCTTTTGAATATATGATATGGAACAACTCACCATCCTACATATTTCATTTGGAAGCGACTAGTGTATTCCATCTTCAAGATATGCTCATTTTCAACAACTATGAAAGTTAGAGTGCCAATGCTGGAAATCGTCATTCTAGGGATTTCACAAGCTCTGAATGCGGTTTCTGGCAAATGGGCATACACCTGATAGATTATCGCCCCACCATCAAACCTTTTTCTTTTGGATGAAATTTGAGTCTTGACTTTCAAGAAATGCACAGTTTGAAAAAATTTGATTTTGAATGTGGAAAAAGTTAAAGTTTTTCTAAAGCCTATATCTAAAGCTCCTAAAGGAGAACATGGCTGCCTTTTGAATATATGATATGGAACCATTCACCATCATACATATTTCATTTGGAAGCCGCTAGTGTATTCTCTCTTCAAGATATGCTCGTTTTCACCTTCTATGAAACTTAGAGCGACAATGCTTGAAATCGTCATTCTAGGGATTTCACAAGCTCTGAATGCGGTTTTTGGCAAATGGGCATACACCTGATAGATTATCGCCCCACCATCAAACCTTTTTCTTTTGGATGAAATTTGAGTCTTGGCTTTCAAGAAATGCACAGTTTGAAAAACTTTGTTCCTGAATGTGGAAAAAGTTAAAGTTTTTATAAAGCCGATATCTAAAGCTCCTAAAGGAGCACATGGCTGCCTTTTGAATATATGATATGGAACAACTCACCATCCTACATATTTCATTTGGAAGGGACGAGTGTATTCCCAATTCAAGATATGCTCATTTTCACCTTCTATGAAACTTAGAGTGACAAAGCTTGAAATCGTCATTCTCGGGATTTCACAAGCTCTGAATGCGGTTTCTGGCAAATGGGCATACACCTGATAGATTATCGCCCCACCATCAAACCTTTTTCTTTTGGATGAAATTTGAGTCTTGACTTTCAAGAAATGCACAGTTTGAAAAACTTTGTTCCTGAATGTGGAAAAAGTTAAAGTTTTTATAAAGCCGATATCTAAAGCTCCTAAAGGAGCACATGGCTGCCTTTTGAATCTATGATATGGATCCACTCACCATCATACATATTTAATTTGGAAGCAGCTAGTGTATTCTCTCTTCAAGATATGCTCGTATTCACCTACTATGAAATTTAGAGTGCCAATGCTGGAAATCGTCATGTATGTATTTCACAAGCTCTGAATGCGGTTTCTGGCAAATGGGCATACAGCTGATAGATTATCGCCCCACCATCAAACCTTTTTCTTTTGGATGAAATTTGAGTCTTGACTTTCAAGAAATGCACAGATTGAAAAACTTTGTTCCTGAATGTGGAAAAAGTTAAAGTTTTTATAAGCCTATATCTAAAGCTGCTAAAAGAGCACATGGCTGCCTTTTGAATATATGATATGGAACAACTCACCATCCTACATATTTCATTTGGAAGCGACTAGTGTATTCCATCTTCAAGATATGCTCATTTTCAACAACTATGAAAGTTAGAGTGCCAATGCTGGAAATCGTCATTCTAGGGATTTCACAAGCTCTGAATGCGGTTTCTGGCAAATGGGCATACACCTGATAGATTATCGCCCCACCATCAAACCTTTTTCTTTTGGATGAAATTTGAGTCTTGACTTTCAAGAAATGCACAGTTTTTATAAAAATTTGATTTTGAATGTGGAAAAAGTTAAAGTTTTTCTAAAGCCTATATCTAAAGCTCCTAAAGGAGCACATGGCTGCCTTTTGAATATATGATATGGAACCATTCACCATCATACATATTTCATTTGGAAGCCGCTAGTTTATTCTCTCTTCAAGATATGCTCGTTTTCACCTTCTATGAAACTTAGAGCGACAATGCTTGAAATCGTCATGTATGTATTTCACAAGCTCTGAATGCGGTTTTTGGCAAATGGGCATACACCTGATAGATTATCGCCCCACCATCAAACCTTTTTCTTTTGGATGAAATTTGAGTCTTGACTTTCAAGAAATGCACAGTTTGAAAAACTTTGTTCCTGAATGTGGAAAAAGCTAAAGTTTTTATAAGCCTATTTCTATAGCTCCTAAAGGAGCACATGGCTGCCTTTTGAATCTATGATATGGAACAACTCACCATCCTACATATTTCATTTGGAAGCGACTAGTGTATTCCATCTTCAAGATATGCTCATTTTCAACAACTATGAAACTTAGAGTGCCAATGCTGGAAATCGTCATTCTAGGGATTTCACAAGCTCTGAATGCGGTTTCTGGCAAATGGGCATACACCTGATAGATTATCGCCCCACCATCAAACCTTTTTCTTTTGGATGAAATTTGAGTCTTGACTTTCAAGAAATGCACAGTTTGAAAAAATTTGATTTTGAATGTGGAAAAAGTTAAAGTTTTTCTAAAGCCTATATCTAAAGCTCCTAAAGGAGCACATGGCTGCCTTTTGAATATATGATATGGAACCATTCACCATCATACATATTTCATTTGGAATCCGCTAGTGTATTCTCTCTTCAAGATATGCTCGTTTTAACCTTCTATGAAACTTAGAGCGACAATGCTTGAAATCGTCATTCTAGGGATTTCACAAGCTCTGAATGCGGTTTTTGGCAAATGGGCATACACCTGATAGATTATCGCCCCACCATCAAACCTTTTTCTTTTGGATGAAATTTGAGTCTTGGCTTTCAAGAAATGCACAGTTTGAAAAACTTTGTTCCTGAATGTGGAAAAAGTTAAAGTTTTTATAAAGCCGATATCTAAAGCTCCTAAAGGAGCACATGGCTGCCTTTTGAATATATGATATGGAACAACTCACCATCCTACATATTTCATTTGGAAGGGACTAGTGTATTCCCAATTCAAGATATGCTCATTTTCACCTTCTATGAAACTTAGAGCGACAAAGCTTGAAATCGTCATTCTCGGGATTTCACAACTCTGAATGCGGTTTCTGGCAAATGGGCATACACCTGATAGATTATCGCCCCACCATCAAACCTTTTTCTTTTGGATGAAATTTGAGTCTTGACTTTCAAGAAATGCACAGTTTGAAAAACTTTGTTCCTGAATGTGGAAAAAGTTAAAGTTTTTATAAAGCCGATATCTAAAGCTCCTAAAGGAGCACATGGCTGCCTTTTGAATCTATGATATGGATCCACTCACCATCATGCATATTTAATTTGGAAGCAGCTAGTGTATTCTCTCTTCAAGATATGCTCGTATTCACCTACTATGAAATTTAGAGTGCCAATGCTGGAAATCGTCATGTATGTATTTCACAAGCTCTGAATGCGGTTTCTGGCAAATGGGCATACAGCTGATAGATTATCGCCCCACCATCAAACCTTTTTCTTTTGGATGAAATTTGAGTCTTGACTTTCAAGAAATGCACAGTTTGAAAAACTTTGTTCCTGAATGTGGAAAAAGTTAAAGTTTTTATAAGCCTATATCTAAAGCTGGTAAAAGAGCACATGGCTGCCTTTTGAATATATGATATGGAACAACTCACCATCCTACATATTTCATTTGGAAGGGACTAGTGTATTCCCAATTCAAGATATGCTCATTTTCACCTTCTATGAAACTTAGAGCGCCAAAGATTGAAATCGTCATTCTAGGGATTTCACAAGCTCTGAATGCGGTTTCTGGCAAATGGGCATACACCTGATAGATTATCGCCCCACCATCAAACCTTTTTCTTTTGGATGAAATTTGAGTCTTCACTTTGAAGAAATGCACAGTTTGAAAAACTTTGTTCCTGAATGTGGAAAAAGTTAAAGTTTTTATATAGCCGATATCTAAAGCCCCTAATGGAAAACATAGCTGCCTTTTGAATATATGATATGGAACCATTCACCATCATACATATTTCATTTGGAAGGGACTAGTGTATTCCCAATTCAAGATATGCTCATTTTCACCTTCTATGAAACTTAGAGCGCCAAAGCTTGAAATCGTCATTCTAGGGATTTCACAAGCTCTGAATGCGGTTTTTGGCAAATGGGCATACACCTGATAGATTATCGCCCCACCATCAAACCTTTTTCTTTTGGATGCAATTTGAGTCTTGACTTTCAAGAAATGCACAGTTTGAAAAACTTTGTTCCTGAATGTGGAAAAAGCTAAAGTTTTTATAAGCCTATTTCTAAAGCTCCTAAAGGAGCACATGGCTGCCTTTTGAATCTATGATATGGAACAACTCACCATCCTACATATTTCATTTGGAAGCGACTAGTGTATTCCATCTTCAAGATATTCTCATTTTCAACAACTATGAAACTTAGAGTGCCAATGCTGGAAATCGTCATTCTAGGGATTTCACAAGCTCTGAATGCGGTTTCTGGCAAATGGGCATACACCTGATAGATTATCGCCCCACCATCAAACCTTTTTCTTTTGGATGAAATTTGAGTCTTGACTTTGAAGAAATGCACAGTTTGAAAAACTTTGTTCCTGAATGTGGAAAAAGTTAAAGTTTTTATAAAGCCTATATCTAAAGCTCCTAAAGGAGCACATGGCTGCCTTTTGAATATATGATATGGAACCATTCACCATCATACATATTTCATTTGGAAGGGACTAGTCTATTCCCAATTCAAGATATGCTCATTTTCACCTTCTATGAAACTTAGAGCGCCAAAGATTGAAATCGTCATTCTAGGGATTTCACAAGCTCTGAATGCGGTTTCTGGGAAATGGGGATACACCTGATAGATTATCGCCCCACCATCAAACCTTTTTCTTTTGGATGAAATTTGAGTCTTGACTTTGAAGAAATGCACAGTTTGAAAAACTTTGTTCCTGAATGTGGAAAAAGTTAAAGTTTTTATAAAGCCGATATCTAAAGCTCCTAAAGGAGCACACGGCTGCCTTTTGAATATATGATATGGAACCATTCACCATCATACATATTTCATTTGGACGGGACTAGTGTATTCCCAATTCAAGATATGCTCATTTTCACCTTCTATGAAACTTAGAGCGCCAAAGATTGAAATCGTCATTCTAGGGATTTCACAAGCTCTGAATGCGGTTTCTGGCAAATGGGCATACACCTGATAGATTATCGCCCCACCATCAAACCTTTTTCTTTTGGATGAAATTTGAGTCTTCACTTTGAAGAAATGCACAGTTTGAAAAACTTTGTTCCTGAATGTGGAAAAAGTTAAAGTTTTTATATAGCCGATATCTAAAGCCCCTAATGGAAAACATAGCTGCCTTTTGAATATATGATATGGAACCATTCACCATCATACATATTTCATTTGGAAGGGACTAGTGTATTCCCAATTCAAGATATGCTCATTTTCACCTTCTATGAAACTTAGAGCGCCAAAGCTTGAAATCGTCATTCTAGGGATTTCACAAGCTCTGAATGCGGTTTTTGGCAAATGGGCATACACCTGATAGATTATCGCCCCACCATCAAACCTTTTTCTTTTGGATGCAATTTGAGTCTTGACTTTCAAGAAATGCACAGTTTGAAAAACTTTGTTCCTGAATGTGGAAAAAGTTAAAGTTTTTATAAAGCCTATATCTAAAGCTCCTAAAGGAGCACATGGCTGCCTTTTGAATATATGATATGGAACCATTCACCATCATACATATTTCATTTGGAAGGGACTAGTGTATTCCCAATTCAAGATATGCTCATTTTCACCTTCTATGAAACTTAGAGCGCCAAAGCTTGAAATCGTCATTCTAGGGATTTCACAAGCTCTGAATGCGGTTTTTGGCAAATGGGCATACACCTGATAGATTATCGCCCCACCATCAAACCTTTTTCTTTTGGACGAAATTTGAGTCTTGGCTTTCAAGAAATGCACAGTTTGAAAAACTTTGTTCCTGAATGTGGAAAAAGTTAAAGTTTTTATAAAGCCGATATCTAAAGCTCCTAAAGGAGCACATGGCTGCCTTTTGAATATATGATATGGAACAACTCACCATCCTACATATTTCATTTGGAAGCGACTAATGTATTCCATCTTCAAGATATGCTCATTTTCAACAACTATGAAACTTAGAGTGCCAATGCTGGAAATCGTCATTCTAGGGATTTCACAAGCTCTGAATGCGGTTTCTGGCAAATGGGCATACACCTGATAGATTATCGCCCCACCATCAAACCTTTTTCTTTAGGATGAAATTTGAGTCTTGAATTTGAAGAAATGCACAGTTTGAAAAAATTTGTTCCTGAATGTGGAAAAAGTTAAAGTTTTTATAAAGCCGATATCTAAAGCTCCTAAAGGAGCACATGGCTGCCTTTTGAATATATGATATGGAACCATTCACCATCATACATATTTCATTTGGAAGGGACTAGTGTATTCCCAATTCAAGATATGCTCATTTTCACCTTCTATGAAACTTAGAGCGCCAAAGCTTGAAATCGTCATTCTAGGGATTTCACAAGCTCTGAATGCGGTTTTTGGCAAATGGGCATACAGCTGATAGATTATCGCCCCACCATCAAACCTTTTTCTTTTGGATGAAATTTGAGTCTTGACTTTCAAGAAATGCACAGTTTGAAAAACTTTGTTCCTGAATGTGGAAAAAGTTAAAGTTTTTATAAGCCTATATCTAAAGCTCCTAAAGGAGCACATGGCTGCCTTTTGAATATATGATATGGAACAACTCACCATCCTACATATTTCATTTGGAAGGGACTAGTGTATTCCCAATTCAAGATATGCTCATTTTCACCTTCTATGAAACTTAGAGCGCCAAAGCTTGAAATCGTCATTCTCGAGATTTCACAAGCTCTGAATGCGGTTTTTGGCAAATGGGCATACAGCTGATAGATTATCGCCCCACCATCAAACCTTTTTCTTTTGGATGAAATTTGAGTCTTGACTTTCAAGAAATGCACAGTTTGAAAAAATTTGTTCCTGAATTTGGAAAAAGTTTAAGTTTTTATAAAGCCTATATCTAAAGCTCCTAAAGGAGCACATGGCTGCCTTTTGAATATATGATATGGAACAACTCACCATCCTAAATATTTCATTTGGAAGCGACTAGTGTATTCCCTCTTCTAGATATCCTCATTTTCAACAACTATGAAACTTAGAGTGCCAATGCAGGAAATCGTCATTCTAGGGATTTCACAAGCTCTGAATGCGGTTTCTGGCAAATGGCCATACACCTGATAGATTATCGCCCCACCATCAAACCTTTTTCTTTTGGATGAAATTTGAGTCTTGACTTTCAAGAAATGCACAGTTTGAAAAACTTTGTTCCTGAATGTGGAAAAAGTTAAAGTTTTTATAAAGCCGATATCTAAAGCTCCTAAAGGAGCACATGGCTGCCTTTTGAATCTATGATATGGATCCACTCACCATCATACATATTTAATTTGGAAGCAGCTAGTGTATTCTCTCTTCAAGATATGCTCGTATTCACCTACTATGAAATTTAGAGTGCCAATGCTGGAAATCGTCAGGTATGTATTTCACAAGCTCTGAATGCGGTTTCTGGCAAATGGGCATACAGCTGATAGATTATCGCCCCACCATCAAACCTTTTTCTTTTGGATGAAATTTGAGTCTTGACTTTCAAGAAATGCACAGTTTGAAAAACTTTGTTCCTGAATGTGGTAAAAGTTAAAGTTTTTATAAGCCTATATCTAAAGCTCCTAAAGGAGCACATGGCTGCCTTTTGAATATATGATATGGAACCATTCACCATCATACATATTTCATTTGGAAGGGACTAGTCTATTCCCAATTCAAGAAATGCTCATTTTCACCGTCTATGAAACTTTGAGCGCCAAAGTTTGAAATCGTCATTCTTGGGATTTCACAAGCTCTGAATGTGGTTTTTGGCAAATGGGCATACACCTGATAGATTATCGCCCCACCATCAAACCTTTTTCTTTAGGATGAAATTTGAGTCATGACTTTCAAGAAATGCACAGTTTGAAAAACTTTGTTCCTGAATGTGGAAAAAGTTAAAGTTTTTATAAAGCCTATATCTAAAGCTCCTAAAGGAGCACATGGCTGCCTTTTGAATATATCACATGGAACTACTCACCATCATACATATTTAATTTGGAAGCAGCTAGTGTATTCTCTCTTCAAGATATGCTCGTTTTCACCTACTATGAAATTTAGAGTGCCAATGCTGGAAATCGTCATGTATGTATTTCACAAGGTCTGAATGCGGTTTCTGGCAAATGGGCATACACCTGATAGATAATCGCCCCACCATCAAACCTTTTTCTTTTGGATGAAATTTGAGTCTTGACTTTCAAGAAATGCACAGTTTGAAAAACTTTGATTTTGAATGTGGAAAAAGTTAAAGTTTTTATAAAGCCTATATCTAAAGCTCCTAAAGGAGCACATGGCTGCCTTTTGAATATATGATATGGAACCACTCACCATCATACATATTTAATTTGGAAGCCGCTAGTGTATTCTCTCTTCAAGATATGCTCGTTTTCACCTACTATGAAATTTAGAGTGCCAATGCTGGAAATCGTCATGTATGTATTTCACAAGCTCTGAATGCGTTTTCTGGCAAATGGGCATACACCTGATAGATAATCGCCCCACCATCAAACCTTTTTCTTTTGGATGAAATTTGAGTCTTGACTTTGAAGAAATGCACAGTTTGAAAAACTTTGATCTTGAATGTGGAAAAAGTTAAAGTTTTTATAAAGCCTATATCTAAAGCTCCTAAAAGAGCACATGGCTGCCTTTTGAATATATGATATGGAACCATTCACCATCATACATATTTCATTTGGAAGGGACTAGTGTATTCCCAATTCAAGATATGCTCATTTTCACCTTCTATGAAACTTAGAGCGCCAAAGCTTGAAATCGTCATTCTAGGGATTTCACAAGCTCTGAATGTGGTTTTTGGCAAATGGGCATACACCTGATAGATTATCGCCCCACCATCAAACCTTTTTCTTTTGGATGAAATTTGAGTCTTGACTTTCTAGAAATGCACAGTTTGAAAAACTTTGTTCCTGAATGTGGAAAAAGTTAAAGTTTTTATAAGCCTATATCTAAAGCTCCTAAAAGAGCACATGGCTGCCTTTTGAATATATGATATGGAACCATTCACCATCATACATATTTCATTTGGAAGGGACTAGTGTATTCCCAATTCAAGATATGCTCATTTTCACCTTCTATGAAACTTAGAGCGCCAAAGCTTGAAATCGTCATTCTCGGGATTTCACAAGCTCTGAATGTGGTTTTTGGCAAATGGGCATACACCTGATAGATTATCGCCCCACCATCAAACCTTTTTCTTTTGGATGAAATTTGAGTCTTGACTTTCAAGAAATGCACAGTTTGAAAAACTTTGTTCCTGAATGTGGAAAAAGTTAAAGTTTTTATAAAGCCGATATCTAAAACTCCTAAAGGAGCACATGGCTGCCTTTTGAATATATGATATGGAATAATTCACCAACATATATATTTCATTTGGAAGCGACTAGTGTATTCCCTCTTCAAGATATGCTCATTTTCAACAACTATGAAACTTAGAGTGCCAATGCTGGAAATCGTCATGTATGTATTTCACAAGCTCTGAATGCGGTTTCTGGCAAATGGGCATACACCGGATAGATTATCGCCCCACCATCAAACCTTTTTCTTTTGGATGAAATTTGAGTCTTGACTTTCAAGAAATGCGCAGTTTGAAAAACTTTGTTCCTGAATGTGGAAAAAGTTAAAGTTTTTATAAAGCCAATATCTAAAGCTCCTAAAGGAGCACATGGCTGCCTTTTGAATATATGATATGGAACCATTCACCATCATACATATTTCATTTGGAAGGGACTAGTGTATTCCCAATTCAAGATATGCTCATTTTCACCTTCTATGAAACTTAAAGCGCCAAAGCTTGAAATCGTCATTCTAGGGATTTCACAAGCTCTGAATGCGGTTTTTGGCAAATGGGCATACACCTGATAGATTATCGCCCCACCATCAAACCTTTTTCTTTTGGATGAAATTTGAGTCTTGACTTTCAAGAAATGCACAGTTTGAAAAACTTTGTTCCTGAATGTGGAAAAAGTTAAAGTTTTTATAAAACCTATATCTAAAGCTCCTAAAGGAGCACATGGCTGCCTTTTGAATATATGATATGGAACAACTCACCATCATACATATTTCATTTGGAAGCGACTAGTGTATTCCCAATTCAAGATATGCTCATTTTCAACAACTATGAAACTTTGAGTGCCAAAGCTTGAAATCATCATTCTAGGGATTTCACAAGCTCTGAATGCGGTTTTTGGCAAATGGGCATACACCTGATAGATTATCGCCCCACCATCAAACCTTTTTCTTTTGGATGAAATTGAGTCTTGACTTTCAAGAAATGCACAGTTTGAAAAACTTTGTTCCTGAATGTGGAAAAAGTTAAAGTTTTTATAAAGCCTATATCTAAAGCTCCTAAAGGAGCACATGGCTGCCTTTTGAATATATGATATGGAACCACTCACCATCATACATATTTAATTTGGAAGCAGCTAGTGTATTCTCTCTTCAAGATATGCTCGTTTTCACCTACTATGAAATTTAGAGTGCCAATGCTGGAAATCGTCATGTATGTATTTCACAAGCTCTGAATGCGGTTTCTGGCAAATGGGCATACACCTGATAGATAATCGCCCCACCATCAAACCTTTTTCTTTTGGATGAAATTTGAGTCTTGACTTTGAAGAAATGCACAGTTTGAAAAACTTTGATCTTGAATGTGGAAAAAGTTAAAGTTTTTATAAAGCCTATATCTAAAGCTCCTAAAGGAGCACATGGCTGCCTTTTGGATATATGATATGGAACCATTCACCATCATACATATTTAATTTGGAAGGGACTAGTGTATTCCCAATTCAAGATATGCTCATTTTCACCTTCTATGAAACTTAGAGCGCCAAAGCTTGAAATCGTCATTCTCGGGATTTCACAAGCTCTGAATGTGGTTTTTGGCAAATGGGCATACACCTGATAGATTATCGCCCCACCATCAAACCTTTTTCTTTTGGATGAAATTTGAGTCTTGACTTTGAAGAAATGCACAGTTTGAAAAACTTTGTTCCTGAATGTGGAAAAAGTTAAAGTTTTTATAAAGCCGATATCTAAAACTCCTGAAGGAGCACATGGCTGCCTTTTGAATATATGATATGGAATAATTCACCAACATATATATTTCATTTGGAAGCGACTAGTGTATTCCCTCTTCAAGATATGCTCATTTTCAACAACTATGAAACTTAGAGTGCCAATGCTGGAAATCGTCATGTATGTATTTCACAAGCTCTGAATGCGGTTTCTGGCAAATGGGCATACACCTGATAGATTATCGCCCCACCATCAAACCTTTTTCTTTTGGATGAAATTTGAGTCTTGACTTTCATGAAATGCACAGTTTGAAAAACTTTGTTCCTGAATGTGGAAAAAGTTAAAGTTTTTATAAAGCCTATATCTAAAGCTCCTAAAGGAGCACATGGCTGCCTTTTGAATATATGATATGGAACAAATCACCATCATACATATTTCATTTGGAAGCGACTAGTGTATTCCCAATTCAAGATATGCTCATTTTCAACAACTATGAAACTTAGAGTGCCAAAGCTTGAAATCGTCATTCTAGGGATTTCACAAGCTCTGAATGCGGTTTTTGGCAAATGGGCATACACCTGATAGATTATCGCACCACCATCAAACCTTTTTCTTTTGGATGAAATTTGAGTCTTGACTTTTAAGAAATGCACAGTTTGAAAAACTTTGATCTTGAATGTGGAAAAAGTTAAAGTTTTTATAAAGCCTATATCTAAAGCTCCTAAAGGAGCACATGGCTGCCTTTTGAATATATGATATGGAACCATTCACCATCATACATATTTCATTTGGAAGGGACTAGTGTATTCCCAATTCAAGATATGCTCATTTTCACCTTCTATGAAACTTAGAGCGCCAAAGCTTGAAATCGTCATTCTAGGGATTTCACAAGCTCTGAATGTGGTTTTTGGCAAATGGGCATACACCTGATAGATTATCGCCCCACCATCAAACCTTTTTCTTTTGGATGAAATTTGAGTCTTGACTTTCTAGAAATGCACAGTTTGAAAAACTTTGTTCCTGAATGTGGAAAAAGTTAAAGTTTTTATAAGCCTATATCTAAAGCTCCTAAAAGAGCACATGGCTGCCTTTTGAATATATGATATGGAACCATTCACCATCATACATATTTCATTTGGAAGGGACTAGTGTATTTCCAATTCAAGATATGCTCATTTTCACCTTCTATGAAACTTAGAGCGCCAAAGCTTGAAATCGTCATTCTCGGGATTTCACAAGCTCTGAATGTGGTTTTTGGCAAATGGGCATACACCTGATAGATTATCGCCCCACCATCAAACCTTTTTCTTTTGGATGAAATTTGAGTCTTGACTTTCTAGAAATGCACAGTTTGAAAAACTTTGTTCCTGAATGTGGAAAAAGTTAAAGTTTTTATAAGCCTATATCTAAAGCTCCTAAAAGAGCACATGGCTGCCTTTTGAATATATGATATGGAACCATTCACCATCATACATATTTCATTTGGAAGGGACTAGTGTATTCCCAATTCAAGATATGCTCATTTTCACCTTCTATGAAACTTAGAGCGCCAAAGCTTGAAATCGTCATTCTCGGGATTTCACAAGCTCTGAATGTGGTTTTTGGCAAATGGGCATACACCTGATAGATTATCGCCCCACCATCAAACCTTTTTCTTTTGGATGAAATTTGAGTCTTGACTTTCAAGAAATGCACAGTTTGAAAAACTTTGTTCCTGAATGTGGAAAAAGTTAAAGTTTTTATAAAGCCAATATCTAAAACTCCTAAAGGAGCACATGGCTGCCTTTTGAATATATGATATGGAATAATTCACCAACATATATATTTCATTTGGAAGCGACTAGTGTATTCCCTCTTCAAGATATGCTCATTTTCAACAACTATGAAACTTAGAGTGCCAATGCTGGAAATCGTCATGTATGTATTTCACAAGCTCTGAATGCGGTTTCTGGCAAATGGGCATACACCGGATAGATTATCGCCCCACCATCAAACCTTTTTCTTTTGGATGAAATTTGAGTCTTGACTTTCAAGAAATGCGCAGTTTGAAAAACTTTGTTCCTGAATGTGGAAAAAGTTAAAGTTTTTATAAAGCCAATATCTAAAGCTCCTAAAGGAGCACATGGCTGCCTTTTGAATATATGATATGGAACCATTCACCATCATACATATTTCATTTGGAAGGGACTAGTGTATTCCCAATTCAAGATATGCTCATTTTCACCTTCTATGAAACTTAAAGCGCCAAAGCTTGAAATCGTCATTCTAGGGATTTCACAAGCTCTGAATGCGGTTTTTGGCAAATGGGCATACACCTGATAGATTATCGCCCCACCATCAAACCTTTTTCTTTTGGATGAAATTTGAGTCTTGACTTTCAAGAAATGCACAGTTTGAAAAACTTTGTTCCTGAATGTGGAAAAAGTTAAAGTTTTTATAAAACCTATATCTAAAGCTCCTAAAGGAGCACAGGGCTGCCTTTTGAATATATGATATGGAACAACTCACCATCATACATATTTCATTTGGAAGCGACTAGTGTATTCCCAATTCAAGATATGCTCATTTTCAACAACTATGAAACTTTGAGTGCCAAAGCTTGAAATCGTCATTCTAGGGATTTCACAAGCTCTGAATGCGGTTTTTGGCAAATGGGCATACACCTGATAGATTATCGCCCCACCATCAAACCTTTTTCTTTTGGATGAAATTGAGTCTTGACTTTCAAGAAATGCACAGTTTGAAAAACTTTGTTCCTGAATGTGGAAAAAGTTAAAGTTTTTATAAAGCCTATATCTAAAGCTCCTAAAGGAGCACATGGCTGCCTTTTGAATATATGATATGGAACCACTCACCATCATCCATATTTAATTTGGAAGCAGCTAGTGTATTCTCTCTTCAAGATATGCTCGTTTTCACCTACTATGAAATTTAGAGTGCCAATGCTGGAAATCGTCATGTATGTATTTCACAAGCTCTGACTGCGGTTTCTGGCAAATGGGCATACACCTGATAGATTATCGCCCCACCATCAAACCTTTTTCTTTTGGATGAAATTTGAGTCTTGACTTTCAAGAAATGCACAGTTTGAAAAACTTTGATCTTGAATGTGGAAAAAGTTAAAGTTTTTATAAAGCCTATATCTAAAGCTCCTAAAGGAGCACATGGCTGCCTTTTGAATATATGATATGGAACAAATCACCATCATACATATTTCATTTGGAAGCGACTAGTGTATTCCCAATTCAAGATATGCTCGTTTTCACCTACTATGAAATTTAGAGTGCCAATGCTGGAAATCGTCATGTATGTATTTCACAAGCTCTGAATGCGGTTTCTGGCAAATGGGCATACACCTGATAGATTATCGCCCCACCATCAAACCTTTTTCTTTTGGATGAAATTTGAGTCTTGACTTTCAAGAAATGCACAGTTTGAAAAACTTTGTTCCTGAATGTGGAAAAAGTTAAAGTTTTTATAAAGCCTATATCTAAAGCTCCTAAAGGAGCACATGGCTGCCTTTTGAATATATGATATGGAACAAATCACCATCATACATATTTCATTTGGAAGCGACTAGTGTATTCCCAATTCAAGATATGCTCGTTTTCACCTACTATGAAATTTAGAGTGCCAATGCTGGAAATCGTCATGTATGTATTTCACAAGCTCTGAATGCGGTTTCTGGCAAATGGGCATACACCTGATAGATAATCGCCCCACCATCAAACCTTTTTCTTTTGGATGAAATTTGAGTCTTGACTTTGAAGAAATGCACAGTTTGAAAAACTTTGATCTTGAATGTGGAAAAAGTTAAAGTTTTTATAAAGCCTATATCTAAAGCTCCTAAAGGAGCACATGGCTGCCTTTTGGATATATGATATGGAACCATTCACCATCATACATATTTAATTTGGAAGGGACTAGTGTATTCCCAATTCAAGATATGCTCATTTTCACCTTCTATGAAACTTAGAGCGCCAAAGCTTGAAATCGTCATTCTCGGGATTTCACAAGCTCTGAATGTGGTTTTTGGCAAATGGGCATACACCTGATAGATTATCGCCCCACCATCAAACCTTTTTCTTTTGGATGAAATTTGAGTCTTGACTTTGAAGAAATGCACAGTTTGAAAAACTTTGTTCCTGAATGTGGAAAAAGTTAAAGTTTTTATAAAGCCGATATCTAAAACTCCTGAAGGAGCACATGGCTGCCTTTTGAATATATGATATGGAATAATTCACCAACATATATATTTCATTTGGAAGCGACTAGTGTATTCCCTCTTCAAGATATGCTCATTTTCAACAACTATGAAACTTAGAGTGCCAATGCTGGAAATCGTCATGTATGTATTTCACAAGCTCTGAATGCGGTTTCTGGCAAATGGGCATACACCTGATAGATTATCGCCCCACCATCAAACCTTTTTCTTTTGGATGAAATTTGAGTCTTGACTTTGAAGAAATGCACAGTTTGAAAAACTTTGATCTTGAATGTGGAAAAAGTTAAAGTTTTTATAAAGCCGATATCTAAAGCTCCTAAAGGAGCACATGGCTGCCTTTTGAATATATGATATGGAACCATTCACCATCATACATATTTCATTTGGAAGGGACTAGTGTATTCCCAATTCAAGATATGCTCATTTTCACCTTCTATGAAACTTAGAGCGCCAAAGCTTGAAATCGTCATTCTAGGGATTTCACAAGCTCTGAATGTGGTTTTTGGCAAATGGGCATACACCTGATAGATTATCGCCCCACCATCAAACCTTTTTCTTTTGGATGAAATTTGAGTCTTGACTTTCAAGAAATGCACAGTTTGAAAAACTTTGATCTTGAATGTGGAAAAAGTTAAAGTTTTTATAAAGCCTATATCTAAAGCTCCTAAAGGAGCACATGGCTGCCTTTTGAATATATGATATGGAACAAATCACCATCATACATATTTCATTTGGAAGCGACTAGTGTATTCCCAATTCAAGATATGCTCGTTTTCACCTACTATGAAATTTAGAGTGCCAATGCTGGAAATCGTCATGTATGTATTTCACAAGCTCTGAATGCGGTTTCTGGCAAATGGGCATACACCTGATAGATTATCGCCCCACCATCAAACCTTTTTCTTTTGGATGAAATTTGAGTCTTGACTTTCAAGAAATGCACAGTTTGAAAAACTTTGTTCCTGAATGTGGAAAAAGTTAAAGTTTTTATAAAGCCTATATCTAAAGCTCCTAAAGGAGCACATGGCTGCCTTTTGAATATATGATATGGAACAAATCACCATCATACATATTTCATTTGGAAGCGACTAGTGTATTCCCAATTCAAGATATGCTCGTTTTCACCTACTATGAAATTTAGAGTGCCAATGCTGGAAATCGTCATGTATGTATTTCACAAGCTCTGAATGCGGTTTCTGGCAAATGGGCATACACCTGATAGATAATCGCCCCACCATCAAACCTTTTTCTTTTGGATGAAATTTGAGTCTTGACTTTGAAGAAATGCACAGTTTGAAAAACTTTGATCTTGAATGTGGAAAAAGTTAAAGTTTTTATAAAGCCTATATCTAAAGCTCCTAAAGGAGCACATGGCTGCCTTTTGGATATATGATATGGAACCATTCACCATCATACATATTTAATTTGGAAGGGACTAGTGTATTCCCAATTCAAGATATGCTCATTTTCACCTTCTATGAAACTTAGAGCGCCAAAGCTTGAAATCGTCATTCTCGGGATTTCACAAGCTCTGAATGTGGTTTTTGGCAAATGGGCATACACCTGATAGATTATCGCCCCACCATCAAACCTTTTTCTTTTGGATGAAATTTGAGTCTTGACTTTGAAGAAATGCACAGTTTGAAAAACTTTGTTCCTGAATGTGGAAAAAGTTAAAGTTTTTATAAAGCCGATATCTAAAACTCCTGAAGGAGCACATGGCTGCCTTTTGAATATATGATATGGAATAATTCACCAACATTTATATTTCATTTGGAAGCGACTAGTGTATTCCCTCTTCAAGATATGCTCATTTTCAACAACTATGAAACTTAGAGTGCCAATGCTGGAAATCGTCATGTATGTATTTCACAAGCTCTGAATGCGGTTTCTGGCAAATGGGCATACACCTGATAGATTATCGCCCCACCATCAAACCTTTTTCTTTTGGATGAAATTTGAGTCTTGACTTTGAAGAAATGCACAGTTTGAAAAACTTTGATCTTGAATGTGGAAAAAGTTAAAGTTTTTATAAAGCCGATATCTAAAGCTCCTAAAGGAGCACATGGCTGCCTTTTGAATATATGATATGGAACCATTCACCATCATACATATTTCATTTGGAAGGGACTAGTGTATTCCCAATTCAAGATATGCTCATTTTCACCTTCTATGAAACTTAGAGCGCCAAAGCTTGAAATCGTCATTCTAGGGATTTCACAAGCTCTGAATGTGGTTTTTGGCAAATGGGCATACACCTGATAGATTATCGCCCCACCATCAAACCTTTTTCTTTTGGATGAAATTTGAGTCTTGACTTTCTAGAAATGCACAGTTTGAAAAACTTTGTTCCTGAATGTGGAAAAAGTTAAAGTTTTTATAAGCCTATATCTAAAGCTCCTAAAAGAGCACATGGCTGCCTTTTGAATATATGATATGGAACCATTCACCATCATACATATTTCATTTGGAAGGGACTAGTGTATTCCCAATTCAAGATATGCTCATTTTCACCTTCTATGAAACTTAGAGCGCCAAAGCTTGAAATCGTCATTCTCGGGATTTCACAAGCTCTGAATGTGGTTTTTGGCAAATGGGCATACACCTGATAGATTATCGCCCCACCATCAAACCTTTTTCTTTTGGATGAAATTTGAGTCTTGACTTTCTAGAAATGCACAGTTTGAAAAACTTTGTTCCTGAATGTGGAAAAAGTTAAAGTTTTTATAAGCCTATATCTAAAGCTCCTAAAAGAGCACATGGCTGCCTTTTGAATATATGATATGGAACCATTCACCATCATACATATTTCATTTGGAAGGGACTAGTGTATTCCCAATTCAAGATATGCTCATTTTCACCTTCTATGAAACTTAGAGCGCCAAAGCTTGAAATCGTCATTCTCGGGATTTCACAAGCTCTGAATGTGGTTTTTGGCAAATGGGCATACACCTGATAGATTATCGCCCCACCATCAAACCTTTTTCTTTTGGATGAAATTTGAGTCTTGACTTTCAAGAAATGCACAGTTTGAAAAACTTTGTTCCTGAATGTGGAAAAAGTTAAAGTTTTTATAAAGCCGATATCTAAAACTCCTAAAGGAGCACATGGCTGCCTTTTGAATATATGATATGGAATAATTCACCAACATATATATTTCATTTGGAAGCGACTAGTGTATTCCCTCTTCAAGATATGCTCATTTTCAACAACTATGAAACTTAGAGTGCCAATGCTGGAAATCGTCATGTATGTATTTCACAAGCTCTGAATGCGGTTTCTGGCAAATGGGCATACACCGGATAGATTATCGCCCCACCATCAAACCTTTTTCTTTTGGATGAAATTTGAGTCTTGACTTTCAAGAAATGCGCAGTTTGAAAAACTTTGTTCCTGAATGTGGAAAAAGTTAAAGTTTTTATAAAGCCAATATCTAAAGCTCCTAAAGGAGCACATGGCTGCCTTTTGAATATATGATATGGAACCATTCACCATCATACATATTTCATTTGGAAGGGACTAGTGTATTCCCAATTCAAGATATGCTCATTTTCACCTTCTATGAAACTTAAAGCGCCAAAGCTTGAAATCGTCATTCTAGGGATTTCACAAGCTCTGAATGCGGTTTTTGGCAAATGGGCATACACCTGATAGATTATCGCCCCACCATCAAACCTTTTTCTTTTGGATGAAATTTGAGTCTTGACTTTCAAGAAATGCACAGTTTGAAAAACTTTGTTCCTGAATGTGGAAAAAGTTAAAGTTTTTATAAAACCTATATCTAAAGCTCCTAAAGGAGCACATGGCTGCCTTTTGAATATATGATATGGAACAACTCACCATCATACATATTTCATTTGGAAGCGACTAGTGTATTCCCAATTCAAGATATGCTCATTTTCAACAACTATGAAACTTTGAGTGCCAAAGCTTGAAATCGTCATTCTAGGGATTTCACAAGCTCTGAATGCGGTTTTTGGCAAATGGGCATACACCTGATAGATTATCGCCCCACCATCAAACCTTTTTCTTTTGGATGAAATTGAGTCTTGACTTTCAAGAAATGCACAGTTTGAAAAACTTTGTTCCTGAATGTGGAAAAAGTTAAAGTTTTTATAAAGCCTATATCTAAAGCTCCTAAAGGAGCACATGGCTGCCTTTTGAATATATGATATGGAACCACTCACCATCATACATATTTAATTTGGAAGCAGCTAGTGTATTCTCTCTTCAAGATATGCTCGTTTTCACCTACTATGAAATTTAGAGTGCCAATGCTGGAAATCGTCATGTATGTATTTCACAAGCTCTGACTGCGGTTTCTGGCAAATGGGCATACACCTGATAGATTATCGCCCCACCATCAAACCTTTTTCTTTTGGATGAAATTTGAGTCTTGACTTTCAAGAAATGCACAGTTTGAAAAACTTTGATCTTGAATGTGGAAAAAGTTAAAGTTTTTATAAAGCCTATATCTAAAGCTCCTAAAGGAGCACATGGCTGCCTTTTGAATATATGATATGGAACAAATCACCATCATACATATTTCATTTGGAAGCGACTAGTGTATTCCCAATTCAAGATATGCTCGTTTTCACCTACTATGAAATTTAGAGTGCCAATGCTGGAAATCGTCATGTATGTATTTCACAAGCTCTGAATGCGGTTTCTGGCAAATGGGCATACACCTGATAGATAATCGCCCCACCATCAAACCTTTTTCTTTTGGATGAAATTTGAGTCTTGACTTTGAAGAAATGCACAGTTTGAAAAACTTTGATCTTGAATGTGGAAAAAGTTAAAGTTTTTATAAAGCCTATATCTAAAGCTCCTAAAGGAGCACATGGCTGCCTTTTGGATATATGATATGGAACCATTCACCATCATACATATTTAATTTGGAAGGGACTAGTGTATTCCCAATTCAAGATATGCTCATTTTCACCTTCTATGAAACTTAGAGCGCCAAAGCTTGAAATCGTCATTCTCGGGATTTCACAAGCTCTGAATGTGGTTTTTGGCAAATGGGCATACACCTGATAGATTATCGCCCCACCATCAAACCTTTTTCTTTTGGATGAAATTTGAGTCTTGACTTTGAAGAAATGCACAGTTTGAAAAACTTTGTTCCTGAATGTGGAAAAAGTTAAAGTTTTTATAAAGCCGATATCTAAAACTCCTGAAGGAGCACATGGCTGCCTTTTGAATATATGATATGGAATAATTCACCAACATATATATTTCATTTGGAAGCGACTAGTGTATTCCCTCTTCAAGATATGCTCATTTTCAACAACTATGAAACTTAGAGTGCCAATGCTGGAAATCGTCATGTATGTTTTTCACAAGCTCTGAATGTGGTTTTTGGCAAATGGGCATACACCTGATAGATTATCGCCCCACCATCAAACCTTTTTCTTTTGGATGAAATTTGAGTCTTGACTTTGAAGAAATGCACAGTTTGAAAAACTTTGTTCCTGAATGTGGAAAAAGTTAAAGTTTTTATAAAGCCGATATCTAAAACTCCTGAAGGAGCACATGGCTGCCTTTTGAATATATGATATGGAATAATTCACCAACATATATATTTCATTTGGAAGCGACTAGTGTATTCCCTCTTCAAGATATGCTCATTTTCAACAACTATGAAACTTAGAGTGCCAATGCTGGAAATCGTCATGTATGTATTTCACAAGCTCTGAATGCGGTTTCTGGCAAATGGGCATACACCTGATAGATTATCGCCCCACCATCAAACCTTTTTCTTTTGGATGAAATTTGAGTCTTGACTTTCAAGAAATGCACAGTTTGAAAAACTTTGTTCCTGAATGTGGAAAAAGTTAAAGTTTTTATAAAGCCTATATCTAAAGCTCCTAAAGGAGCACATGGCTGCCTTTTGAATATATGATATGGAACAAATCACCATCATACATATTTCATTTGGAAGCGACTAGTGTATTCCCAATTCAAGATATGCTCGTTTTCACCTACTATGAAATTTAGAGTGCCAATGCTGGAAATCGTCATGTATGTATTTCACAAGCTCTGAATGCGGTTTCTGGCAAATGGGCATACACCTGATAGATAATCGCCCCACCATCAAACCTTTTTCTTTTGGATGAAATTTGAGTCTTGACTTTGAAGAAATGCACAGTTTGAAAAACTTTGATCTTGAATGTGGAAAAAGTTAAAGTTTTTATAAAGCCTATATCTAAAGCTCCTAAAGGAGCACATGGCTGCCTTTTGGATATATGATATGGAACCATTCACCATCATACATATTTAATTTGGAAGGGACTAGTGTATTCCCAATTCAAGATATGCTCATTTTCACCTTCTATGAAACTTAGAGCGCCAAAGCTTGAAATCGTCATTCTCGGGATTTCACAAGCTCTGAATGTGGTTTTTGGCAAATGGGCATACACCTGATAGATTATCGCCCCACCATCAAACCTTTTTCTTTTGGATGAAATTTGAGTCTTGACTTTGAAGAAATGCACAGTTTGAAAAACTTTGTTCCTGAATGTGGAAAAAGTTAAAGTTTTTATAAAGCCGATATCTAAAACTCCTGAAGGAGCACATGGCTGCCTTTTGAATATATGATATGGAATAATTCACCAACATATATATTTCATTTGGAAGCGACTAGTGTATTCCCTCTTCAAGATATGCTCATTTTCAACAACTATGAAACTTAGAGTGCCAATGCTGGAAATCGTCATGTATGTATTTCACAAGCTCTGAATGCGGTTTCTGGCAAATGGGCATACACCTGATAGATTATCGCCCCACCATCAAACCTTTTTCTTTTGGATGAAATTTGAGTCTTGACTTTGAAGAAATGCACAGTTTGAAAAACTTTGATCTTGAATGTGGAAAAAGTTAAAGTTTTTATAAAGCCGATATCTAAAGCTCCTAAAGGAGCACATGGCTGCCTTTTGAATATATGATATGGAACCATTCACCATCATACATATTTCATTTGGAAGGGACTAGTGTATTCCCAATTCAAGATATGCTCATTTTCACCTTCTATGAAACTTAAAGCGCCAAAGCTTGAAATCGTCATTTTAGGGATTTCACAAGCTCTGAATGCGGTTTTTGGCAAATGGGCATACACCTGATAGATTATCGCCCCACCATCAAACCATTTTCTTTTGGATGAAATTTGAGTATTGACTTTCTAGAAATGCACAGTTTGAAAAACTTTGTTCCTGAATGTGGAAAAAGTTAAAGTTTTCATAAGCCTATATCTAAAGCTCCTAAAGGAGCACATGGCTGCCTTTTGAATATATGATCTGGAACAACTCACCATCCTACATATTTCATTTGGAAGCGACTAGTTTATTCCCAATTCAAGATATGCTCGTTTTCACCTACTATGAAATTTAGAGTGCCAATGCTGGAAATCGTCATGTATGTATTTCACAAGCTCTGAATGCGGTTTCTGGCAAATGGGCATACACCTGATAGACTATCGCCCCACCATCAAACCTTTTTCTTTTGGATGAAATTTGAGTCTTGACTTTCTAGAAATGCACAGTTTGAAAAACTTTGTTCCTGAATGTGGAAAAAGTTAAAGTTTTCATAAGCCTAAATCTAAAGCTCCTAAAGGAGCACATGGCTGCCTTTTGAATATATGATATGGAACCATTCACCATCATACATATTTCATTTGGAAGGGACTAGTGTATTCCCAATTCAAGATATGCTCATTTTCACCTTCTATGAAACTTAGAGCGCCAAAGCTTGAAATCGTCATTCTCGGGATTTCAAAAGCTCTGAATGTGGTTTTTGGCAAATGGGCATACACCTGATAGATTATCGCCCCACCATCAAACCTTTTTCTTTTGGATGAAATTTGAGTCTTGACTTTGAAGAAATGCACAGTTTGAAAAACTTTGTTCCTGAATGTGGAAAAAGTTAAAGTTTTTATAAAGCCTATATCTAAAGCTCCTAAAGGAGCACATGGCTGCCTTTTGAATATTTGATATGGAACAACTCACCATCATACATATTTCATTTGGAAGGGACTAGTGTATTCCCAATTCAAGATATGCTCGTTTTCACCTACTATGAAATTTAGAGTGCCAATGCTGGAAATCGTCATGTATGTATTTCACAAGCTCTGAATGTGGTTTTTGGCAAATGGGCATACACCTGATAGATTATCGCCCCACCATCAAACCTTTTTCTTTTGGATGAAATTTGAGTCTTGACTTTGAAGAAATGCACAGTTTTAAAAACTTTGTTCCTGAATGTGGAAAAAGTTAAAGTTTTTATAAAGCCTATATCTAAAGCTCCTAAAGGAGCACATGGCTGCCTTTTGAATATTTGATATGGAACAACTCACCATCATACATATTTCATTTGGAAGCGACTAGTGTATTCCCAATTCAAGATATGCTCATTTTCAACAACTATGAAACTTAGAGTGCCAAAGCTTGAAATCGTCATTCTAGGGATTTCACAAGCTCTGAATGCGGTTTTTGGCAAATGGGCATACACCTGATAGATTATCGCCCCACCATCAAACCTTTTTCTTTTGGATGAAATTGAGTCTTGACTTTCAAGAAATGCACAGTTTGAAAAACATTGTTCCTGAATGTGGAAAAAGTTAAAGTTTTTATAAAGCCTATATCTAAAGCTCCTAAAGGAGCACATGGCTGCCTTTTGAATAAATGATATGGAACCACTCACCATCATACATATTTAATTTGGAAGCAGCTAGTGTATTCTCTCTTCAAGATATGCTCGTTTTCACCTACTATGAAATTTAGAGTGCCAATGCTGGAAATCGTCATGTATGTATTTCACAAGCTCTGAATGCGGTTTCTGGCAAATGGGCATACACCTGATAGATAATCGCCCCACCATCAAACCTTTTTCTTTTGGATGAAATTTGAGTCTTGACTTTCAAGAAATGCACAGTTTGAAAAACTTTGATTTTGAATGTGGAAAAAGTTAAAGTTTTTATAAAGCCTATATCTAAAGCTCCTAAAGGAGCACATGGCTGCCTTTTGAATATATGATATGGAACCACTCACCATCATACATATTTAATTTGGAAGCAGCTAGTGTATTCTCTCTTCAAGATATGCTCGTTTTCACCTACTATGAAATTTAGAGTGCCAATGCTGGAAATCGTCATGTATGTATTTCACAAGCTCTGAATGCGGTTTCTGGCAAATGGGCATACACCTGATAGATTATCGCCCCACCATCAAACCTTTCTCTTTTGGATGAAATTTGAGTCTTGACTTTCAAGAAATGCACAGTTTGAAAAACTTTGATCATGAATGTGGAAAACGTAAAAGTTTTTATAAAGCCTATATCTAAAGCACCTAAAGGAGCACATGGCTGCCTTTTGAATATATGATATGGAATAATTCACCATCATACATATTTCATTTGGAAGCGACTAGTGTATTCCCTCTTCAAGATATGCTCATTTTCAAAAACTATGAAACTTAGAGTGCCAATGCTGGAAATCGTTATGTATGTATTTCACAAGCTCTGAATGCGGTTTCTGGCAAATGGGCATACACCTGATAGATTATCGCCCCACCATCAAACCTTTTTCTTTTGGATGAAATTTGAGTCTTGACTTTCAAGAAATGCACAGTTTGAAAAACTTTGTTCCTGAATGTGGAAAAAGTTAAAGTTTTTATAAAGCCTATATCTAAAGCTCTTAAAGGAGAATATGGCTGCCCTTTGAATATATGATATGGAACCATTCACCATCATACATATTTCATTTGGAAGGGACTAGTGTATTCCCTCTTCAAGATATGCTCATTTTCACCTTCTATGAAACTTAGAGCGCCAAAGCTTGAAATCATCATTCTGGGGATTTCACAAGCTCTGAATGCGGTTTTTGGCAAATGGGCAGACACCTGATAGATTATCGCCCCACCATCAAACCTTTTTCTTTTGAATGAAATTTGAGTCTTGACTTTCAAGAAATGCACAGTTTGAAAAACTTTGATCTTGAATGTGGAAAAAGTTAAAGTTTTTATGAAGCCTATATCTAAAGCTCCTAAAAGAGCACATGGCTGCCTTTTGAATATATGATATGGAATAATTCACCAGCATACATATTTAATTTGGAAGCGACTAGTGTATTCCCTCTTCAAGATATGCTCATTTTCAACATCTATGAAACTTAGAGTGCCAATGCTGGAAATCGTCAGGTATGTATTTCACAAGCACTGAATGCGGTTTCTGGCAAATGGGCAGACACCTGATAGATTATCGCCCCACCATCAAACCTTTTTCTTTTGGATGAAATTTGAGTCTTGACTTTCAAAAAATGCACAGTTTGAAAAACTTTGTTCCTGAATGTGGAAAAAGTTAAAGTTTTTATAAAGCCTATATCTAAAGCTCCTAAAGGAGCACATGGCTGCCTTTTGAATATATGATATGGAACCATTCACCATCATACATATTTAATTTGGAAGCAGCTAGTGTATTCTTTCTTCAAGATATGCTCATTTTCAACTACTATGAAATTTAGAGTGCCAAAGCTGGAAATCGTCAGGTATGTATTTCACAAGCTCTGAATGCGGTTTCTGGCAAATGGGCATACACCTGATAGATTATCGCCCCACCATCAAACCTTTTTCTTTTGGATGAAATTTGAGTCTTGACTTTGAAGAAATGCACAGTTTGAAAAACTTTGTTCCTGAATGTGGAAAAAGTTAAAGTTTTTATAAAGCCTATATCTAAAGCTCCTAAAGGAGCACATGGCTGCCTTTTGAATATATGATATGGAACCACTCACCATCATACATATTTAATTTGGAAGCAGCTAGTGTATTCCCTCTTCAAGATATGCTCATTTTCAACAACTATGAAATTTAGAGTGCCAATGCTGGAAATCGTCATGTATGTATTTCACATGCTCTGAATGCGGTGTCTGGCAAATGGGCATACACCTGATAGATTATCGCCCCACCATCAAACCTTTCTCTTTTGGATGAAATTTGAGTCTTGACTTTCAAGAAATGCACAGTTTGAAAAACTTTGATCATGAATGTGGAAAACGTAAAAGTTTTTATAAAGCCTATATCTAAAGCACCTAAAGGAGCACATGGCTGCCTTTTGAATATATGATATGGAATAATTCACCATCATACATATTTCATTTGGAAGCGACTAGTGTATTCCCTCTTCAAGATATGCTCATTTTCAAAAACTATGAAACTTAGAGTGCCAATGCTGGAAATCGTTATGTATGTATTTCACAAGCTCTGAATGCGGTTTCTGGCAAATGGGCATACACCTGATAGATTATCGCCCCACCATCAAACCTTTTTCTTTTGGATGAAATTTGAGTCTTGACTTTCAAGAAATGCACAGTTTGAAAAACTTTGTTCCTGAATGTGGAAAAAGTTAAAGTTTTTATAAAGCCTATATCTAAAGCTCTTAAAGGAGAATATGGCTGCCCTTTGAATATATGATATGGAACCATTCACCATCATACATATTTCATTTGGAAGGGACTAGTGTATTCCCTCTTCAAGATATGCTCATTTTCACCTTCTATGAAACTTAGAGCGCCAAAGCTTGAAATCGTCATTCTGGGGATTTCACAAGCTCTGAATGCGGTTTTTGGCAAATGGGCAGACACCTGATAGATTATCGCCCCACCATCAAACCTTTTTCTTTTGGATGAAATTTGAGTCTTGACTTTCAAGAAATGCACAGTTTGAAAAACTTTGATCTTGAATGTGGAAAAAGTTAAAGTTTTTATGAAGCCTATATCTAAAGCTCCTAAAAGAGCACATGGCTGCCTTTTGAATATATGATATGGAATAATTCACCATCATACATATTTAATTTGGAAGCGACTAGTGTATTCCCTCTTCAAGATATGCTCATTTTCAACATCTATGAAACTTAGAGTGCCAATGCTGGAAATCGTCAGGTATGTATTTCACAAGCACTGAATGCGGTTTCTGGCAAATGGGCAGACACCTGATAGATTATCGCCCCACCATCAAACCTTTTTCTTTTGGATGAAATTTGAGTCTTGACTTTCAAGAAATGCACAGTTTGAAAAACTTTGTTCCTGAATGTGGAAAAAGTTAAACTTTTTATAAAGCCTATATCTAAAGCTCCTAAAGGAGCACATGGCTGCCTTTTGAATATATGATATGGAACCATTCACCATCATACATATTTAATTTGGAAGCAGCTAGTGTATTCTTTCTTCAAGATATGCTCATTTTCAACTACTATGAAATTTAGAGTGCCAAAGCTGGAAATCGTCAGGTATGTATTTCACAAGCTCTGAATGCGGTTTCTGGCAAATGGGCATACACCTGATAGATTATCGCCCCACCATCAAACCTTTTTCTTTTGGATGAAATTTGAGTCTTGACTTTGAAGAAATGCACAGTTTGAAAAACTTTGTTCCTGAATGTGGAAAAAGTTAAAGTTTTTATAAAGCCTATATCTAAAGCTCCTAAAGGAGCACATGGCTGCCTTTTGAATATATGATATGGAACCACTCACCATCATACATATTTAATTTGGAAGCAGCTAGTGTATTCCCTCTTCAAGATATGCTCATTTTCAACAACTATGAAATTTAGAGTGCCAATGCTGGAAATCGTCATGTATGTATTTCACATGCTCTGAATGCGGTGTCTGGCAAATGGGCATACACCTGATAGATTATTGCCCCACCATCAAACCATTTTCTTTTGGATGAAATTTGAGTCTTGACTTTCAAGAAATGCACAGTTTGAAAAACTTTGTTCCTGAATGTGGAAAAAGTTAAACTTTTTATAAAGCCTATATCTAAAGCACCTAAAGGAGCACATGGCTGCCTTTTGAATATATGATATGGAATAATTCACCATCATACATATTTCAATTGGAAGTGACTAGTGTATTCCCTCTTCAAGATATGCTCATTTTCAACAAGTATGAAAGTTAGAGTGCCAATGCTGGAAATCGTCATGTATGTATTTCACAAGCTCTGAATGCGGTTTCTGGCAAATGGGCATACACCTGATAGATTATCGCCCCACAATCAAACCTTTTTCTTTTGGATGAAATTTGAGTCTTGACTTTCAAGAAATGCACAGTTTGAAACACTTTGTTCCTGAATGTGGAAAAAGTTAAAGTTTTGATTAAGCCTATATCTAAAGCTCCTAAAGTAGCACATGGCTGCCTTTTGAATACATGATATGGAACCAGTCACCATCATAAATATTTCATTTGGAAGCAGCTAGTGTATTCTCTCTTCAAGATATGCTCGTTTTCACCTACTATGAAATTTAGAGTGCCAAAGCTTGAAATCGTCATGTTTGTATTTCACAAGCTCTGAATGCGGTTTTTGGCAAATGGGCATACACCTGATAGATTATTGCCCCACCATCAAACCTTTTTCTTTTGGATGAAATTTGAGTCTTGACTTTCAAGAAATGCACAGTTTGAAAAACTTTGATCTTGAATGTGGAAAAAGTTAAAGTTTTTATAAAGCCTATATCTAAAGCTCCTAAAGTAGCACATGGCTGCCTTTTGAATATATGATATGGAATAATTCACCATCCTACATATTTCATTTGGAAGCGACTAGTGTATTCCCTCTTCAAGATATGCTCATTTTCAACAACTATGAAATTTAGAGTGCCAAAGCTGGAAATGGTCAGGTATGTATTTCACAAGCTCTGAATGCGGTTTCTGGCAAATGGGCATACACCTGATAGATTATCGCCCCACCATCAAACCTTTTTCTTTAGGATGAAATTTGAGTCTTGACTTTGAAGAAATGCACAGTTTGAAAAACTTTGATCTTGAATGTGGAAAAAGTTAAAGTTTTTATAAAGCCTATGTCTAAAGCTCCTAAAGGAGCACAAGGCTGCCTTTTGAATATATGATATGGAATAATTCACCATCATACATATTTCATTTGGAAGCGACTAGTGTATAACCTCTTCAAGATATGCTCATTTTCAACAACTATGAAACTTAGAGTGCCAATGCTGGAAATCGTCATGTTTGTATTTCAGAAGCTCTGAATGCGGTTTCTGGCAAATGGGCATACACCTGATAGATTATCGCCCCACCATCAAACAATTTTCTTTTGGATGAAATTTGAGTCTTGACTTTCAAGAAATGCACAGTTTGAAAAACTTTGTTCCTGAATGTGGAAAAAGTTAAAGTTTTTATAAAGCCTATATCTAAAGCTCCTAAAGGAGCACATGGCTGCCTTTTGAATATATGATGTGGAATAATTCACCATCATACATATTTCATTTGGAAGTGACTAGTGTATTCCCTCTTCAAGATATGCTCGTTTTCAACTACTATGAAATTTAGAGTGCCAAAGCTGGAAATCGTCAGGTATGTATTTCACAAGCTCTGAATGCGGTTTCTGGCAAATGGGCATACACCTGATAGATTATCGCCCCACCATCAAACCTTTTTCTTTTGGATGAAATTTGAGTCTTGACTTTCAAGAAATGCACAGTTTGAAAAACTTTGTTCCTGAATGTGGAAAAAGTTAAAGTTTTTATAAAGCCTATATCTAAAGCTCCTAAAGGAGAATATGGCTGCCCTTTGAATATATGATATGGAACCATTCACCATCATACATATTTCATTTGGAAGGGACTAGTGTATTCCCTCTTCAAGATATGCTCATTTTCACCTTCTATGAAACTTAGAGCGCCAAAGCTTGAAATCGTCATTCTGGGGATTTCACAAGCTCTGAATGCGGTTTTTGGCAAATGGGCAAACACCTGATAGATTATCGCCCCACCATCAAACCTTTTTCTTTTGGATGAAATTTGAGTCTTGACTTTCAAGAAATGCACAGTTTGAAAAACTTTGATCTTGAATGTGGAAAAAGTTAAAGTTTTTATGAAGCCTATATCTAAAGCTCCTAAAAGAGCACATGGCTGCCTTTTGAATATATGATATGGAATAATTCACCATCATACATATTTAATTTGGAAGCGACTAGTGTATTCCCTCTTCAAGATATGCTCATTTTCAACATCTATGAAACTTAGAGTGCCAATGCTGGAAATCGTCAGGTATGTATTTCACATGCTCTGAATGCGGTGTCTGGCAAATGGGCATACACCTGATAGATTATTGCCCCACCATCAAACCTTTTTCTTTTGGATGAAATTTGAGTCTTGACTTTGAAGAAATGCACAGTTTGAAAAACTTTGATCTTGAATGTGGAAAAAGTTAAAGTTTTTATAAAGCCTATATCTAAAGCTCCTAAAGTAGCACATGGCTGCCTTTTGAATATATGATATGGAATAATTCACCATCCTACATATTTCATTTGGAAGCGACTAGTGTATTCCCTCTTCAAGATATGCTCATTTTCAACAACTATGAAATTTAGAGTGCCAAAGCTGGAAATGGTCAGGTATGTATTTCACAAGCTCTGAATGCGGTTTCTGGCAAATGGGCATACACCTGATAGATTATCGCCCCACCATCAAACCTTTTTCTTTAGGATGAAATTTGAGTCTTGACTTTGAAGAAATGCACAGTTTGAAAAACTTTGATCTTGAATGTGGAAAAAGTTAAAGTTTTTATAAAGCCTATGTCTAAAGCTCCTAAAGGAGCACATGGCTGCCTTTTGAATATATGATATGGAATAATTCACCATCATACATATTTCATTTGGAAGCGACTAGTGTATACCCTCTTCAAGATATGCTCATTTTCAACAACTATGAAACTTAGAGTGCCAATGCTGGAAATCGTCATGTTTGTATTTCAGAAGCTCTGAATGCTGTTTCTGGCAAATGGGCATACACCTGATAGATTATCGCCCCACCATCAAACCATTTTCTTTTGGATGAAATTTGAGTCTTGACTTTGAAGAAATGCACAGTTTGAAAAACTTTGTTCCTGAATGTGGAAAAAGTTAAACTTTTTATAAAGCCTATATCTAAAGCTACTAAAGGAGCACATGGCTGCCTTTTGAATATATGATATGGAATAATTCACCATCATACATATTTCATTTGGAAGCGACTAGTATATTCCCGCTTCAAGATATGCTCATTTTCAAATACTATGAAAGATTGAGTGCCAATGCTGGAAATCGTCATGTATGTATTTCACAAGCTCTGAATGCGGTTTATGGCAAATGGGCATACACCTGATAGATTATCGCCCCACCATCAAACCTTTTTCTTTTGGATGAAATTTGAGTCTTGACTTTCAAGAAATGCACAGTTTGAAAAACTTTGTTCCTGAATGTGGAAAAAGTTAAAGTTTTTATAAAGCCTATATCTAAAGCTCCTAATGGAGCACATGGCTGCCTTTTGAATATATGATATGGAATAATTCACCATCATACATATTACATTTGGAAGCGACAAGTCTATTCCCTCTTCAAGATATGCTAATTTTCACCTTCTATGAAACTTAGAGCGCCAAAGTTTGAAATCGTCATGTTTGTATTTCACAAGCTCTGAATGCGGTTTCTGGCAAATGGGCATACACCTGATAGATTATCACTCCACCATCAAACCTTTTTCTTTTGGATGAAATTTGAGTCTTGACTTTCAAGAAATGCACAGTTTGAAAAACTTTGTTCCTGAATGTGGAAAAAGTTAAAGTTTTTATAAAGCCTATATCTAAAGCTCCTAAAGGAGCACATGGCTGCCTTTTGAATATATGATGTGGAATAATTCACCATCATACATATTTCATTTGGAAGCGACTAGTGTATTCCCTCTTCAAGATATGCTCATTTTCAACAACTTTGAAACTTAGAGTGCCAATGCTGGAAATCGTCATGTATGTATTTCAGAAGCTCTGAATGCGGTTTCTGGCAAATGCGCATACACCTGATAGATTATCGCCCCACCATCAAACCTTATTCTTTTGGATGAAATTTGAGTCTTGACTTTCAAGAAATGCACAGTTTGAAAAACTTTGTTCCTGAATGTGGAAAAAGTTAAAGTTTTGATTAAGCCTATATCTAAAGGTCCTAAAGTAGCACATGGCTGCCTTTTGAATACATGATATGTAACCACTCACAATCATACATATTTAATTTGGAAGCAGCTAGTGTATTCTCTCTTCAAGATATGCTCGTTTTCACCTATTATGAAATTTAGAGTGCCAAAGCTGGAAATCGTCAGGTATGTATTTCACAAGCTCTGAATGCGGTTTCTGGCAAATGCGCATACACCTGATAGATTATCGCCCCACCATCAAACCTTTTTCTTTTGGATGAAATTTGAGTCTTGACTTTCAAGAAATGCACAGTTTGAAAAACTTTGTTCCTGAATGTGGAAAAAGTTAAAGTTTTGATTAAGCCTATATCTAAAGCTCCTAAAGTAGCACATGGCTGCCTATTGAATACATGATATGTAACCACTCACCATCATACATATTTAATTTGGAAGCAGCTAGTGTATTCTCTCTTCAAGATATGCTCGTTTTCACCTACTATGAAATTTAGAGTGCCAAAGCTGGAAATCGTCAGGTATGTATTTCACAAGCTCTGAATGCGGTTACTGGCAAATGGGTAAACACCTGATAGATCATCGCCCCACCATCAAACCTTTTTCTTTTGGATGAAATTTGAGTCTTGACTTTCAAGAAATGCACAGTTTGAAAAACTTTGTTCCTGAATGTGGAAAAAGTAAAAGTTTTTATAAAGCCTATATCTAAAGCTGCTAAAGGAGCACATGGCTGCCTTTTGAATATATGATATGGAATAATTCACCATCATACATATTTCATTTGGAAGCGACTAGTGTATTCCCTCTTCAAGATATGCTCATTTTCAACAACTATGAAACTTAGAGTGCCAAAGCTTGAAATCGTCATGTTTGTATTTCAAAAGCTCTGAATGCGGTTTCTGGCAAATGGGCATACACCTGATAGATTATCGCCCCACCATCAAACCTTTTTCTTTTGGATGAAATTTGAGTCTTGACTTTCAAGAAATGCACAGTTTGAAAAACTTTGTTCCTGAATGTGGAAAAAGTTAAAGTTTTTATAAAGCCTATATCTAAAGCTCCTAAAGGAGCACATGCCTGCCTTTTGAATATAAGATATGGGAACCAATCACCATCATACATATTTCATTTGGAAGGGACTCGTGTATTCCCTCTTCAAGATATGCTCATTTTCAACAACTATGAAACTTAGAGTGCCAACCAATGCTGGAAATCGTCATGTATGTATTTCACAAGCTCTGAATGCGGTTTCTGGCAAATGGGCATACACCTGATAGATTATCGCCCCACCATCAAACCTTTTTCTTTTGGATGAAATTTGAGTCTTGACTTTGGAGAAATGCACAGTTTGAAAAACTTTGTTCCTGAAAGTGGAAAAATTAAACTTTTTATGAAGCCTATATCTAAATCTCCTAAAGGAGCACATGGCTGCCTTTTGAATATATGATATGGAATAATTCACCATCATACATATTTCATTTGGAAGCGACTAGTCTATTCCCTCTTCAAGATATGCTCGTTTTCACCTACTATGAAATTTAGAGTGCCAAAGCTGGAAATCGTCAGATATGTATTTCACAAGCTCTGAATGCGGTTTTTGGCAAATGGGCATACACCTGATAGATTATCGGCCCACCATCAAACCTTTTTCTTTTGGATGAAATTAGAGTCTTGACTTTCAAGAAATGCACAGTTTGAAAAACTTTGTTCCTGAATGTGGAAAAAGTTAAAGTTTTTATAGAGCCTATATCTAAAGCTGCTAAAGGAGCACATGGCTGCCTTTTGAATATATGATATGGAATAATTCACCATCCTACATATTTCATTTGGAAGCGACTAGTGTATTCCCTCTTCAAGATATGCTCATTTTCAACAACTATGAAATTTAGAGTGCCAAAGCTGGAAATGGTCAGGTATGTATTTCACAAGCTCTGAATGCGGTTTCTGGCAAATGGGCATACACCTGATAGATTATCGCCCCACCATCAAACCTTTTTCTTAAGGATGAAATTTGAGTCTTGACTTTGAAGAAATGCACAGTTTGAAAAACTTTGATCTTGAATGTGGAAAAAGTTAAAGTTTTTATAAAGCCTATGTCTAAAGCTCCTAAAGGAGCACATGGCTGCCTTTTGAATATATGATATGGAATAATTCACCATCATACATATTTCATTTGGAAGTGCCTAGTGTATTCCCTCTTCAAGATATGCTCGTTTTCAACTACTATGAAATTTAGAGTGCCAAAGCTGGAAATCGTCAGGTATGTATTTCACAAGCTCTGAATGCGGTTTCTGGCAAATGGGCATACACCTGATAGATTATCGCCCCACCATCAAACCTTTTTCTTTTGGATGAAATTTGAGTCTTGACTTTGAAGAAATGCACAGTTTGAAAAACTTTGTACCGGAATGTGGAAAAAGTTAAACTTTTTATAAAGCCTATATCTAAAGCTACTAAAGGAGCACATGGCTGCCTTTTGAATATATGATATGGAATAATTCACCATCATACATATTTCATTTGGAAGCGACTAGTATATTCCCGCTTCAAGATATGCTCATTTTCAACCACTATGAAACATTGAGTGCCAATGCTGGAAATCGTCATGTATGTATTTCACAAGCTCTGAATGCGGTTTCTGGCAAATGGGCATACACCTGATAGATTATCGCCCCACCATCAAACCTTTTTCTTTTGGATGAAATTTGAGTCTTGACTTTGAAGAAATGCACAGATTGAAAAACTTTGTTCCGGAATGTGGAAAAAGTTAAACTTTTTATAAAGCCTATATCTAAAGCTACTAAAGGAGCACATGGCTGCCTTTTGAATATATGATATGGAATAATTCACCATCATACATATTTCATTTGGAAGCGACTAGTGTATTCCCTCTTCAAGATATGCTCATTTTCAACAACTATGAAACTTAGAGTGCCAAAGCTTGAAATCGTCATGTTTGTATTTCACAAGCTCTGAATGCGGTTTCTGGCAAATGGGCATACACCTGATAGATTATCGCCCCACCATCAAACCTTTTTCTTTTGGATGAAATTTGAGTCTTGACTTTCAAGAAATGCACAGTTTGAAAAACTTTGTTCCTGAATGTGGAAAAAGTTAAAGTTTTTATAAAGCCTATATCTAAAGCTCCTAAAGGAGCACATGCCTGCCTTTTGAATATAAGATATGGGAACCAATCACCATCATACATATTTCATTTGGAAGGGACTCGTGTATTCCCTCTTCAAGATATGCTCATTTTCAACAACTATGAAACTTAGAGTGCCAACCAATGCTGGAAATCGTCATGTATGTATTTCACAAGCTCTGAATGCGGTTTCTGGCAAATGGGCATACACCTGATAGATTATCGCCCCACCATCAAACCTTTTTCTTTTGGATGAAATTTGAGTCTTGACTTTGGAGAAATGCACAGTTTGAAAAACTTTGTTCCTGAAAGTGGAAAAATTAAACTTTTTATGAAGCCTATATCTAAATCTCCTAAAGGAGCACATGGCTGCCTTTTGAATATATGATATGGAATAATTCACCATCATACATATTTCATTTGGAAGCGACTAGTCTATTCCCTCTTCAAGATATGCTCGTTTTCACCTACTATGAAATTTAGAGTGCCAAAGCTGGAAATCGTCAGATATGTATTTCACAAGCTCTGAATGCGGTTTTTGGCAAATGGGCATACACCTGATAGATTATCGGCCCACCATCAAACCTTTTTCTTTTGGATGAAATTAGAGTCTTGACTTTCAAGAAATGCACAGTTTGAAAAACTTTGTTCCTGAATGTGGAAAAAGTTAAAGTTTTTATAGAGCCTATATCTAAAGCTGCTAAAGGAGCACATGGCTGCCTTTTGAATATATGATATGGAATAATTCACCATCCTACATATTTCATTTGGAAGCGACTAGTGTATTCCCTCTTCAAGATATGCTCATTTTCAACAACTATGAAATTTAGAGTGCCAAAGCTGGAAATGGTCAGGTATGTATTTCACAAGCTCTGAATGCGGTTTCTGGCAAATGGGCATACACCTGATAGATTATCGCCCCACCATCAAACCTTTTTCTTAAGGATGAAATTTGAGTCTTGACTTTGAAGAAATGCACAGTTTGAAAAACTTTGATCTTGAATGTGGAAAAAGTTAAAGTTTTTATAAAGCCTATGTCTAAAGCTCCTAAAGGAGAACATGGCTGCCTTTTGAATATATGATATGGAATAATTCACCATCATACATATTTCATTTGGAAGCGACTAGTGTATACCCTCTTCAAGATATGCTCATTTTCAACAACTATGAAACTTAGAGTGCCAATGCTGGAAATCGTCATGTATGTATTTCAGAAGCTCTGAATGCGGTTTCTGGCAAATGGGCATACACCTGATAGATTATCGCCCCACCATCAAACCTTTTTCTTTTGGATGAAATTTGAGTCTTGACTTTGAAGAAATGCACAGTTTGAAAAACTTTGTTCCTGAATGTGGAAAAAGTTAAACTTTTTATAAAGCCTATATCTAAAGCTCCTAAAGGAGCACATGGCTGCCTTTTGAATATATGATATGGAATAATTCACCATCATACATATTTCATTTGGAAGTGACTAGTGTATTCCCTCTTCAAGATATGCTCGTTTTCAACTACTATGAAATTTAGAGTGCCAAAGCTGGAAATCGTCAGGTATGTATTTCACAAGCTCTGAATGCGGTTTCTGGCAAATGGGCATACACCTGATAGATTATCGCCCCACCATCAAACCTTTTTCTTAAGGATGAAATTTGAGTCTTGACTTTGAAGAAATGCACAGTTTGAAAAACTTTGTTCCGGAATGTGGAAAAAGTTAAACTTTTTATAAAGCCTATATCTAAAGCTACTAAAGGAGCACATGGCTGCCTTTTGAATATATGATATGGAATAATTCACCATCATACATATTTCATTTGGAAGCGACTAGTATATTCCCGCTTCAAGATATGCTCATTTTCAACCACTATGAAACATTGAGTGCCAATGCTGGAAATCGTCATGTATGTATTTCACAAGCTCTGAATGCGGTTTCTGGCAAATGGGCATACACCTGATAGATTATCGCCCCACCATCAAACCTTTTTCTTTTGGATGAAATTTGAGTCTTGACTTTCAAGAAATGCACAGATTGAAAAACTTTGTTCCGGAATGTGGAAAAAGTTAAACTTTTTATAAAGCCTATATCTAAAGCTACTAAAGGAGCACATGGCTGCCTTTTGAATATATGATATGGAATAATTCACCATCATACAGATTTCATTTGGAAGCGACTAGTGTATTCCCTCTTCAAGATATGCTCATTTTCAACAACTATGAAACTTAGAGTGCCAAAGCTTGAAATCGTCATGTTTGAATTTCACAAGCTCTGAATGCGGTTTCTGGCAAATGGGCATACACCTGATAGATTATCGCCCCACCATCAAACCGTTTTCTTTTGGATGAAATTTGAGTCTTGACTTTCAAGAAATGCACAGTTTGAAAAACTTTGTTCCTGAATGTGGAAAAAGTTAAAGTTTTTATAAAGCCTATATCTAAAGCTCCTAATGGAGCACATGGCTGCCTTTTGAATATATGATGTGGAATAATTCACCATCATACATATTTCATTTGGAAGCGACTAGTGTATTCCCTCTTCAAGATATGCTCATTTTCAACAACTTTGAAACTTAGAGTGCCAATGCTGGAAATCGTCATGTATGTATTTCAGAAGCTCTGAATGCGGTTTCTGGCAAATGCGCATACACCTGATAGATTATCGCCCCACCATCAAACCTTTTTCTTTTGGATGAAATTTGAGTCTTGACTTTCAAGAAATGCACAGTTTGAAAAACTTTGTTCCTGAATGTGGAAAAAGTTAAAGTTTTGATTAAGCCTATATCTAAAGCTCCTAAAGTAGCACATGGCTGCCTTTTGAATACATGATATGTAACCACTCACCATCATACATATTTAATTTGGAAGCAGCTAGTGTATTCTCTCTTCAAGATATGCTCGTTTTCACCTACTATGAAATTTAGAGTGCCAAAGCTGGAAATCGTCAGGTATGTATTTCACAAGCTCTGAATGCGGTTTCTGGCAAATGCGCATACACCTGATAGATTATCGCCCCACCATCAAACCTTTTTCTTTTGGATGAAATTTGAGTCTTGACTTTCAAGAAATGCACAGTTTGAAAAACTTTGTTCCTGAATGTGGAAAAAGTTAAAGTTTTGATTAAGCCTATATCTAAAGCTCCTAAAGTATCACATGGCTGCCTTTTGAATACATGATATGTAACCACTCACCATCATACATATTTAATTTGGAAGCAGCTAGTGTATTCTCTCTTCAAGATATGCTCGTTTTCACCTACTATGAAATTTAGAGTGCCAAAGCTGGAAATCGTCAGGTTTGTATTTCACAAGCTCTGAATGCGGTTTCTGGCAAATGGGTAAACACCTGATAGATCATCGCCCCACCATCAAACCTTTTTCTTTTGGATGAAATTTGAGTCTTGACTTTCAAGAAATGCACAGTTTGAAAAACTTTGTTCCTGAATGTGGAAAAAGTTAAATTTTTTATAAAGCCTATATCTAAAGCTGCTAAAGGAGCACATGGCTGCCTTATGAATATATGATATGGAATAATTCACCATCATACATATTTCATTTGGAAGCGACTAGTGTATTCCCTCTTCAAGATATGCTCATTTTCAACAACTATGAAACTTAGAGTGCCAAAGCTTGAAATCGTCATGTTTGAATTTCACAAGCTCTGAATGCGGTTTCTGGCAAATGGGCATACACCTGATAGATTATCGCCCCACCATCAAACCGTTTTCATTTGGATGAAATTTGAGTCTTGACTTTCAAGAAATGCACAGTTTGAAAAACTTTGTTCCTGAATGTGGAAAAAGTTAAAGTTTTGATTAAGCCTATATCTAAAGCTCCTAAAGTAGCACATGGCTGCCTTTTGAATACATGATATGTAACCACTCACCATCATACATATTTAATTTGGAAGCAGCTAGTGTATTCTCTCTTCAAGATATGCTCGTTTTCAACTACTATGAAATTTAGAGTGCATATGCTGGAAATCGTCAGGTATGTATTTCACAAGCTCTGAATGCGGTTTCTGGCAAATGGGCATACACCTGATAGATTATCGCCCCACCATCAAACCTTTTTCTTTTGGATGAAATTTGAGTCTTGACTTTCAAGAAATGCACAGTTTGAAAAACTTTGTTCCTGAATGTGGAAAAAGTTAAACTTTTTATAAAGCCTATATCTAAAGCTCCTAAAGGAGCACATGGCTGCCTTTTGAATATATGATATGGAATAATTCACCATCATACATATTTCATTTGGAAGTGACTAGTGTATTCCCTCTTCAAGATATGCTCGTTTTCAACTACTATGAAATTTAGAGTGCCAAAGCTGGAAATCGTCAGGTATGTATTTCACAAGCTCTGAATGCGGTTTCTGGCGAATGCGCATACACCTGATAGATTATCGCCCCACCATCAAACCTTTTTCTTTTGGATGAAATTTGATTCTTGACTTTGAAGAAATGCACAGTTTGAAAAACTTTGTTCCTGAATGTGGAAAAAGTTAAAGTTTTGATTAAGCCTATATCTAAAGCTCCTAAAGTAGCACATGGCTGCCTTTTGAATACATGATATGTAACCCCTCACCATCATACATATTTAATTTGGAAGCAGCTAGTGTATTCTCTCTTCAAGATATGCTCGTTTTCACCTACTATGAAATTTAGAGTGCCAAATCTGGAAATCGTCAGGTATGTATTTCACAAGCTCTGAATGCGGTTTCTGGCAAATGGGTAAACACCTGATAGATCATCGCCCCACCCTCAAACCTTTTTCTTTTGGATGAAATTTGAGTCTTGACTTTCAAGAAATGCACAGTTTGAAAAACTTTGTTCCTGAATGTGGAAAAAGTTAAATTTTTTATAAAGCCTATATCTAAAGCTGCTAAAGGAGCACATGGCTGCCTTTTGAATATATGATATGGAATAATTCACCATCATACATATTTCATTTGGAAGCGACTAGTGTATTCCCTCTTCAAGATATGCTCATTTTCAACAACTATGAAACTTAGAGTGCCAAAGCTTGAAATCGTCATGTTTTTATTTCACAAGCTCTGAATGCGGTTTCTGGCAAATGGGCATACACCTGAGAGATTATCGCCCCACCATCAAACCTTTTTCTTTTGGATGAAATTTGAGTCTTGACTTTGAAGAAATGCACAGTTTGAAAAACTTTGATCTTCAATGTGGAAAAAGTTAAAGTTTTTAAAAAGCCTATATCTAAAGCTCCTAAAGGAGCACATGGCTGCCTTTTGAATATATGATACGGAATAATTCACCATCATACATATTTCATTTGGAAGCGACGAGTGTATTCCCTCTTCAAGATATGCTCATTTTCAAAAACTATGAAACATTGAGTGCCAATGCTGGAAATCGTCATGTATGTATTTCACAAGCTCTGAATGCGGTTTCTGGCAAATGGGCATATACCTGATAGATTATCGCCCCACCATCAAACCTTTTTCTTTTGGATGAAATTTGAGTCTTGACTTTCAAGAAATGCAGTTTGAAAAACTTTGTTCCTGAATGTGGAAAAAGTTAAACTTTTTATAAAGCCTATATCTAAAGCTCCTAAAGTAGCACATGGCTGCCTTTTGAATATATGATATGGAATAATTCACCATCATACATATTTCATTTGGAAGCGACTAGTGTATTCCCTCTTCAAGATATGCTCGTTTTCACCTACTATGAAATTTAGAGTGCCAAAGCTGGAAATCGTCAGGTATGTATTTCACAAGCTCTGAATGCGGTTTCTGGCAAATGGGCATACACCTGATAGATTATCGCCCCACCATCAAACCTTTTTCTTTTGGATGAAATTTGAGTCTTGACTTTCAAGAAATGCACAGTTTGAAAAACTTTGATCCTGAATGTGGAAAAAGTGAAAGTTTTTATAAAGCCTATATCTAAAGCTCCTAAAGGAGCACATGGCTGCCTTTTGAATATATGATATGGAATAATTCACCATCATACATATTACATTTGGAAGCGACTAGTCTATTCCCTCGTCAAGATATGCTAATTTTCACCTTCTATGAAACTTAGAGCGCCAAAGCTTGAAATCGTCATGTTTGTATTTCACAAGCTCTTAATGCGGTTTCTGGCAAATGGGCATACACCTGATAGATTATCGTCCCACCATCAAACCTTTTTCTTTTGGATGAAATTTGAGTCTTGACTTCAACAAATGCACAGTTTGAAAAACTTTGTTCCTGAATGTGGAAAATGTTAAAGTTTTTATAAAGCCTATATCTAAAGCTCCGAAAGGAGCACATGGCTGCATTTTGAATATATGATATGGAACTATTTACCATCATACATATTTCATTTGGAAGCGACTAGTGTATTCCCTCTTCAAGATATGCTCATTTTCACCTACTATGAAACATAGAGCGCCAAAGCTTGAAATCGTCATGTATGTATTTCACAATCTCTGAATGCGGTTTCTGGCAAATGGGCAAACACCTGATAGATTATCACCCCACCATCAAACCTTTTTCTTTTGGATGAAATTTGAGTCTTGACTTTCAAGAAATGCACAGTTTGAAAAACTTTGTTCCGGAATGTGGAAAAAGTTAAAGTTTTTATAAAGCCTATATCTAAAGCTCCTAATGGAGCACATGGCTGCCTTTTGAATATATGATGTGGAATAATTCAGCATCATACATATTTAATTTGCAAGCAGCTATTGTATTCTCTGATCAAGATATGCTCATTTTCACCTCCTCTGAAACTTTGTGTGCCAAAGCTTGAAATCGTCATGTGTGTATTTCACAAGCTCTGAATGCGGTTTCTGGCAAATGGGCATACACCTGATAGATTATCGCCCCACCATCAAACCTTTTTCTTTCGGATGAAATTTGAGTCTTGACTTTCAGGAAATGCACAGTTTGACAAACTTTGTTCCTGAATGTGGAAAAAGTTAAAGTTTTATAAAGCCTATTTCTAAAGCTCCTAAAGGAGCACATGGCTGCCTTTTGAATATATGATATGGAACCACTCACCATCATACGTATTTCATTTGGAAGCAGCTAGTGTATTCTCTCTTCAAGATATGCTCATTTTCACCTACTATGACATTCTGGAAATGCACAGTTTGAAAAACTTTGTTCCTGAATGGGGAAAAAGTTAATGTTTTTATAAAGCCTATATCAAAAGCTCCAAAAGGAGCACATAGCTGCCTTTTAAATATATGATATGGAACCACTCACCATCATACATATTTCATTTGGAAGCGACTAGTGTATTGCCTCTTAAAGATGTGCTCATTTTCACCAACTATGAAACTTTGAGAGCCAAAGCTTGAAATCGTCATTTTGGGGATTTCACAAGCTCAGAATGCGGTTTCTGGAAAATGGGCATACACCTGATAGATTATCGCCCCACCATCAAATCTTTTTCTTTTGGATGAAATTTGAGTCTTGACTTTCAAGAAATGCACAGTTTGAAAAACTTTGTTCCGGAATGTGGAAAAAGTTAAAGTTTTATAAAGCCTATTTCTAAAGCTCCTAAAGGAGCACATGGCTGCCTTTTGAATATATGATATGGACCACTCACCATCATACAAATTTAATTTGGAAGCAGCTAGTGTATTCTCTCTTCAAGATATGCTCATTTTCACCTACTATGAAACTTAGAGCGCCAAAGCTTGAAATCGTCATTTTGGGGATTTCACAAGCTCAGAATGCGGTTTCTGAAAAATGGGCATACACCTGATAGATTATCGCCCCACCATCAAATCTTTTTCTTTTGGATGAAATTTGAGTCTTGACTTTCAAGAAATGCACAGTTTGAAAAACTTTGTTCCTGAATGTGGAAAAAGTTAAAGTTTTATAAAGCCTATTTCTAAAGCTCCTAAAGGAGCACATGGCTGCCTTTTGAGTACATGATATGGACCACTCACCATCATACATATTTCATTTGGAAGCAGCTAGTGTATTCTCTCTTCAAGATATGCTCATTTTCACCTACTATGAAACTTAGAGCGCCAAAGCTTGAAATCGTCATTCTGTGGATTTCGATTTCACAAGCTCTGAATGCGGTTTCTGGCAAATGGGCATACACCTGATAGATTATCGCCCCACCATCAAACCTTTTTCTTTTGGATGAAATTTGAGTCTTGACTTTCAAGAAATGCACAGTTTGAAAAACTTTGTTCCTGAATGTGGAAAAAGTTAATGTTTTTACAATGCCTATATCTAAAGCTCCTAAAGGAGCACATGGCTGCCTTTTGAATATATGATATGGAACTACTCACCATCATACATATTTCATTTGAAATCGACTAGTGTATTCCCTCTTCAAGATATGCTCATTTTCACCAACTACGAAACTTTGAGCGCCAAAGCTTGAAATCGTCATATTGGGGATTTCACAAGCTCTGGATGCGGTTTCTTGCAAATGGGCATACACCTGATAGAATATCGCCTCACCATCAAACTTTTTTCTTTTGGATGAAATTTGAGTCTTGACTTTCAGGAAATGCACAGTTTGAAAAACTTTGTTCCTGAATGTGGAAAAAGTTAAAGTTTTATAAAGCCTATTTCTAAAGCTCCTAAAGGAGCACATGGCTGCCTTTTGAATATATGATATGGAACCACTCACCATCATACGTATTTCATTTGGAAGCAGCTAGTGTATTCTCTCTTCAAGATATGCTCATTTTCACCTACTATGACTTTCTGGAAATGCACAGTTTGAAAAACTTTGTTCCTGAATGGGGAAAAAGTTAATGTTTTTATAAAGCCTATATCTAAAGCTCCTAAAGGAGCACATGGCTGCCTTTTAAATATATGATATGGAACCACTCACCATCATACATATTTCATTTGGAAGCGACTAGTGTATTGCCTCTTAAAGATGTGCTCATTTTCACCAACTATGAAACTTTGAGAGCCAAAGCTTGAAATCGTCATTTTGGGGATTTCACAAGCTCAGAATGCGGTTTCTGGAAAATGGGCATACACCTGATAGATTATCGCCCCACCATCAACTCTTTTTCTTTTGGATGAAATTTGAGTCTTGACTTTCAAGAAATGCACAGTTTGAAAAACTTTGTTCCTGAATGTGGAAAAAGTTAAAGTTTTATAAAGCCTATTTCTAAAGCTCCTAAAGGAGCACATGGCTGCCTTTTGAGTACATGATATGGACCACTCACCATCATACATATTTCATTTGGAAGCAGCTAGTGTATTCTCTCTTCAAGATATGCTCATTTTCACCTACTATGAAACTTAGAGCGCCAAAGCTTGAAATCGTCATTCTGTGGATTTCGATTTCACAAGCTCTGAATGCGGTTTCTGGCAAATGGGCATACACCTGATAGATTATCGCCCCACCATCAAACCTTTTTCTTTTGGATGAAATTTGAGTCTTGACTTTCAAGAAATGCACAGTTTGAAAAACTTTGTTCCTGAATGTGGAAAAAGTTAATGTTTTTACAATGCCTATATCTAAAGCTCCTAAAGGAGCACATGGCTGCCTTTTGAATATATGATATGGAACGACTCACCATCATACATATTTCATTTGAAATCGTCTAGTGTATTCCCTCTTCAAGATATGCTCATTTTCACCAACTACGAAACTTTGAGCGCCAAAGCTTGAAATCGTCATATTGGGGATTTCACAAGCTCTGGATGCGGTTTCTGGAAAATGGGCATACACCTGATAGAATATCGCCTCACCATCAAACCTTTTTCTTTTGGATGAAATTTGATTCTTGACTTCAACAAATGCACAGTTTGAAAAACTTTGTTCCTGAATGGGGGAAAAGTTAAAGTTTTCATAAAGCCTATATCTAAAGCTCCTAAAGGAACACATGGCTGCCTTTTGAATATATGATATGCAACCACTTACCATCATACTCTAGCTGCTTCCAAATGAAATATGTATTCTCTCTTCAAGATATGCTCATTTTCACCTACTATGAAACTTAGCGCGCCAAAGCTTGAAATCGTCATTCTGGGGATTTCACAAGCTCTGGATGCGGTTTCTGGAAAATGGGCATACACCTGATAGAATATCGCCTCACCATCAAACTTTTTTCTTTTGGATGAAATTTGACTCTTCAAGATATGCTCATTTTCACCAACTATGAGTCTTTGAACGCCAACGCTTGAAATCGTCATTTTGGGGATTTCACAAGCTCTGAATGCGGTTTCTGGAAAATGGGCATACACCTGATAGAATATCGCCTCACCATCAAACTTTTTTCTTTTGGATGAAATTTGAGTCTTGACTTCAACAAATGCACAGTTTGAAAAACTTTGTTCCTGAATGTGGAAAAAGTTAAAGTTTTATAAAGCCTATTTCTAAAGCTCCTAAAGGAGCACATGGCTGCCTTTTGAATATATGATATGGAACCACTCACCATCATACATAATTCATTTGGAAGCGACTAGTGTATTGCCTCTTAAAGATGTGCTCATTTTCACCAACTATGAAACTTTGAGAGCCAAAGCTTGAAATCGTCATTTTGGGGATTTCACAAGCTCAGAATGCGGTTTCTGGAAAATGGGCATACACCTGATAGATTATCGCCCCACCATCAACTCTTTTTCTTTTGGATGAAATTTGAGTCTTGACTTTCAAGAAATGCACAGTTTGAAAAACTTTGTTCCTGAATGTGGAAAAAGTTAAAGTTTTATAAAGCCTATTTCTAAAGCTCCTAAAGGAGCACATGGCTGCCTTTTGAGTATATGATATGGACCACTCACCATCATACATATTTCATTTGGAAGCAGCTAGTGTATTCTCTCTTCAAGATATGCTCATTTTCACCTACTATGAAACTTAGAGCGCCAAAGCTTGAAATCGTCATTCTGTGGATTTCGATTTCACAAGCTCTGAATGCGGTTTCTGGCAAATGGGCATACACCTGATAGATTATCGCCCCACCATCAAACCTTTTTCTTTTGGATGAAATTTGAGTCTTGACTTTCAAGAAATGCACAGTTTGAAAAACTTTGTTCCTGAATGTGGAAAAAGTTAATGTTTTTACAATGCCTATATCTAAAGCTCCTAAAGGAGCACATGGCTGCCTTTTGAATATATGATATGGAACGACTCACCATCATACATATTTCATTTGAAATCGTCTAGTGTATTCCCTCTTCAAGATATGCTCATTTTCACCAACTACGAAACTTTGAGCGCCAAAGCTTGAAATCGTCATATTGGGGATTTCACAAGCTCTGGATGCGGTTTCTGGAAAATGGGCATACACCTGATAGAATATCGCCTCACCATCAAACCTTTTTCTTTTGGATGAAATTTGATTCTTGACTTCAACAAATGCACAGTTTGAAAAACTTTGTTCCTGAATGGGGGAAAAGTTAAAGTTTTCATGAAGCCTATATCTAAAGCTCCTAAAGGAACACATGGCTGCCTTTTGAATATATGATATGCAACCACTTACCATCATACTCTAGCTGCTTCCAAATGAAATATGTATTCTCTCTTCAAGATATGCTCATTTTCACCTACTATGAAACTTAGCGCGCCAAAGCTTGAAATCGTCATTCTGGGGATTTCACAAGCTCTGGATGCGGTTTCTGGAAAATGGGCATACACCTGATAGAATATCGCCTCACCATCAAACTTTTTTCTTTTGGATGAAATTTGACTCTTCAAGATATGCTCATTTTCACCAACTATGAGTCTTTGAACGCCAACGCTTGAAATCGTCATTTTGGGGATTTCACAAGCTCTGAATGCGGTTTCTGGAAAATGGGCATACACCTGATAGAATATCGCCTCACCATCAAACTTTTTTCTTTTGGATGAAATTTGAGTCTTGACTTCAACAAATGCACAGTTTGAAAAACTTTGTTCCTGAATGTGGAAAAAGTTAAAGTTTTATAAAGCCTATTTCTAAAGCTCCTAAAGGAGCACATGGCTGCCTTTTGAATATATGATATGGAACCACTCACCATCATACATAATTCATTTGGAAGCGACTAGTGTATTGCCTCTTAAAGATGTGCTCATTTTCACCAACTATGAAACTTTGAGAGCCAAAGCTTGAAATCGTCATTTTGGGGATTTCACAAGCTCAGAATGCGGTTTCTGGAAAATGGGCATACACCTGATAGATTATCGCCCCACCATCAACTCTTTTTCTTTTGGATGAAATTTGAGTCTTGACTTTCAAGAAATGCACAGTTTGAAAAACTTTGTTCCTGAATGTGGAAAAAGTTAAAGTTTTATAAAGCCTATTTCTAAAGCTCCTAAAGGAGCACATGGCTGCCTTTTGAGTATATGATATGGACCACTCACCATCATACATATTTCATTTGGAAGCAGCTAGTGTATTCTCTCTTCAAGATATGCTCATTTTCACCTACTATGAAACTTAGAGCGCCAAAGCTTGAAATCGTCATTCTGTGGATTTCGATTTCACAAGCTCTGAATGCGGTTTCTGGCAAATGGGCATACACCTGATAGATTATCGCCCCACCATCAAACCTTTTTCTTATGGATGAAATTTGAGTCTTGACTTTCAAGAAATGCACAGTTTGAAAAACTTTGTTCCTGAATGTGGAAAAAGTTAATGTTTTTACAATGCCTATATCTAAAGCTCCTAAAGGAGCACATGGCTGCCTTTTGAATATATGATATGGAACTACTCACCATCATACATATTTCATTTGAAATCGACTAGTGTATTCCCTCTTCAAGATATGCTCATTTTCACCAACTACGAAACTTTGAGCGCCAAAGCTTGAAATCGTCATATTGGGGATTTCACAAGCTCTGGATGCGGTTTCTGGAAAATGGGCATACACCTGATAGAATATCGCCTCACCATCAAACCTTTTTCTTTTGGATGAAATTTGAGTCTTGACTTTCAAGAAATGCACAGTTTGAAAAACTTTGTTCCTGAATGTGGAAAAAGTTAATGTTTTTACAATGCCTATATCTAAAGCTCCTAAAGGAGCACATGGCTGCCTTTTGAATATATGATATGGAACTACTCACCATCATACATATTTCATTTGAAATCGACTAGTGTATTCCCTCTTCAAGATATGCTCATTTTCACCAACTACGAAACTTTGAGCGCCAAAGCTTGAAATCGTCATATTGGGGATTTCACAAGCTCTGGATGCGGTTTCTGGAAAATGGGCATACACCTGATAGAATATCGCCTCACCATCAAACCTTTTTCTTTTGGATGAAATTTGATTCTTGACTTCAACAAATGCACAGTTTGAAAAACTTTGTTCCTGAATGGGGGAAAAGTTAAAGTTTTCATAAAGCCTATATCTAAAGCTCCTAAAGGAACACATGGCTGCCTTTTGAATATATGATATGCAACCACTTACCATCATACTCTAGCTGCTTCCAAATGAAATATGTATTCTCTCTTCAAGTTATGCTCATTTTCACCAACTATGAAACTTGGAGTGCCAAAGCTTGAAATCGTCATGTTTGTATTTCACAAGCTCTGAATGCAGTTTCTGGCAAATGGGCATACATCTGATAGATTATCGCCCCACCATCAAACCTTTTTTTTTTGGATGAAATTTGAGTGTTGACTTTCAAGAAATGCACAGTTTGAAAAACTTTGTTCCTGAATGTGGAAAAAGTTAATGTTTTTACAATGCCTATATCTAAAGCTCCTAAAGGAGCACATGGCTGCCTTTTGAATATATGATATGCAACCACTTACCATCATACACTAGCTGCTTCCAAATGAAATATGTATTCTCTCTTCAAGATATGCTCATTTTCACCTACTATGAAACTTTGCGCGCCAAAGCTTGAAATCGTCATTCTGGGTATTTCACAAGCTCTGAATGCGGTTTCTGGCAAATGGGCATACACCTGATAGATTATCGCCCCACCATCAAACTTTTTTCTTTTGGATGAAATTTGAGTCTTGACTTTCAGGAAATGCACAGTTTGAAAAACTTTGTTCCTGAATGTGGAAAAAGTTAACGTTTTATAAAGCCTATTTCAAAAGCTCCTAAAGGAGCACATGGCTGCCTTTTGAATATATGATATGGAACCACTCACCATCATACATATTTCATTTGGAAGCAGCTCGTGTATTCTCTCTTCAAGATATGCTCATTTTCACCAACTATGAAACTTGGAGTGCCAAAGCTTGAAATCGTCTTGTTTGTAATTCACAAGGTCTGAATGCGGTTTCTGGCAAATGGGCACACACCTGATAGATTATCGCCCCACCATCAAAGCTTTTTCTTTTGGATGAAATTTGAGTCTTGAATTTCAAGAAATGCACAGTTTGAAAAACTTTGTGCCTGAATGTGGAAAAAGTTAATGTTTTCATAAAGCCTATATCTAAAGCTCCTAAAGGAGCACAAGGCGGCCTTTTGAATATATGATATGGAACCATTCACCATCATATATATTTAATTTGGAAGCAGCTAGTGTATTCCCTCTTCAAGATATGCTCATTTTCACCAACTATGAAACTTTGAGCGCCACAGCTCAAAATCATCATTTTGGGGATTTCACAAGCTCTGAATGCTGTTTCTGGCAAATGGGCATACACCTGATAGATTATCGCCCCACCATCAAACTTTTTTCTTTTGGATGAAATTTGAGTCTTGACTTTCAAGAAATGCACAGTTTGAAAAACTTTGTTCCTGAATGGGGAAAAAGTTAATGTTTTTACAATACCTATATCTAAAGCTCCTAAAGGAGCAAATGGCTGCCTTTTGAATATATGATATGGAACCACTCACCATCATACATATTTCATTTGGAAGCGACTAGTGTATTCCCTCTTCAAGATATGCTCATTTTCACCTACTATGAAACTTTGAACGCCATAGCTTGAAATCGTCATGTTTGTATTTCACAAGCTCTGAATGCAGTTTCTGGCAAATGGGCATACACCTGATAGATTATCGCCCCACCATCAAACCTTTTTCTTTTGGATGAAATTTGAGTCTTGACTATCAAGAAATGCACAGTTTGAAAAACTTTGTTCCTGAATGTGGAAAAAGTAAATTTTTTTACAATGCCTCTATCTAAAGCTCCTAAAGGAGCACATGGCTGCCTTTTGAATATATGATATGGAACCATTCACCATCATATATATTTAATTTGGAAGCGACTAGTCTATTCCCTCTTCAAGATATGCTCATTTTCACCAACTATGAAACTTTGAGCGCCACAGCTCGAAATCATCATTTTGGGGATTTCACATGCTCTGAATGCTGTTTCTGGCAAATGGGCATACACCTGATAGATTATCGCCCCACCATCAAACTTTTTTCTTTTGGATGAAATTTGAGTCTTGACTTTCAAGAAATGCACAGTTTGAAAAACTTTGTTCCTGAATGGGAAAAAAGTTAATGTTTTTACAATACCTATATCTAAAGCTCCTAAAGGAGCACATGGCTGCCTTTTGAATATATGATATGGAAATGCTCACCATCATACATATTTTATTTGGAAGCTACTAGTGTATTCCCTTTTCAAGATATGCTCATTTTCACCAACTATGAAACTTTGAGCGCCAAAGCTTGAAATCGTCATTTTGGGGATTTCACAAGCACTGAATGCGGTTTCTGGAAAATGGGCATACACCTGATAGAATATCGCCTCACCATCACACCTTTTTCTTTTGGATGAAATTTGAGTCTTGACTTCAAGAAATGCACAGTTTGAAAAACTTTGTTCCTGAATGGGGGAAAAGTTAAAGTTTTTATAAAGCCTATATCTAAAGCTCCTAAAGGAGCAAATGGCTGCCTTTTGAATATATGATATGGAACCACTCACCATCATACATATTTCATTTGGAAGCGATTAGTGTATTCCCTCTTCAAGATATGCTCATTTTCACCAACTATGAAACTTTGAGCGCCAAAGCTTGAAATCGTCATTTTAGGGATTTCACAATCTCTGAATGCGGTTTCTGGAAAATGGGCATACTGTCGTGAGCCACGGACCCCTTGCCGAGCTCAGACCTCACGTTCCCACGAGCAGTACCTCACAATGAGGTGTCTCGGGGACGAACTCACGTACTCCGAACGTCCTGGAGCCCTGGTAAGTTCTACTGAACTTCCAGCCCAGTCTCGAAGTGAAGGGTGTGATGCAAATCTGGTAATCGATGTCCTGTATTCAATGTATTCCTCTAAAGACTCTTTATCACATATGATTATAGTAAGATACACTTTATTATAATCAATCAAAAGAATAGAGTTATACAGATTACAGTGTACATATCATCTTTTGCAGTTTGCTAATCACATGCAAGTTACATATACCCCTCTTAGCTCTTTCTAAATTACCTTTCCACCACGATGTTTAAAAATCAAGGTACACCCTTCCTATATCCATCCTCTTTGGCCTTAGCCTTATCCTATAACTCCCCCTTCTTGACGTTTAAAAAGAAACTATTCCTATAATATTATATTTATCTAAATATGATAATTTCTCTACATTTTTCTACTTTATATAGTATCCTAATAAGAAATAAAAGATATATAAAAGTAAACTTATAATATGTTACTTTTCCTACTTCTACAAGTAATATAGATTATAATTACCACTCCAGCTTGGTTATAATTGTTCTGCGTGGATCTTTCTTCACCAGCTCGTAGATATCTTCTGAAGCCAAATTCTGGGATCCTGCTCTAAGGTCTAAAAACGTATCCCTTATATATCTTTTTTGCATACAAAAGTGTACCTTTTTTGATAAGAAATGCCCCCATTATGTCAAGCGGGAAGACATTTATCTTTTATATAACCTGTTTTTTAATGACCATATTAATTATTTCTGTTTTTCCAATTGTCATTTTCTCATACCTCCAAAGAACTGTCCCCAATATTTTATTTCATGGGCCCCTCTGGTTTGGGAATTTCCCCCATCTTAATATATGAGTGGAAAAACACTAGCCCTTATGTTGTTTTTAATGAACCTATTCATCACTGGTGTCTGTGTCAGTTTCATAATCTCTCCTTGACTTCCTCCAAACTTTGATTTCATGTAAGCCAGACGTTAAAGCCTGCCATCCCAACACCCTCTTTAGGTGCCCCTTTTTGTGGCGCCTTAAGGGGTCTACAAAGGTCATCCAGCTAATAGCTGAGTGTAATTCATCATTCAACTCCTCTATAGTCAGTCCTTTAAATCTATTCGATAAATTATTTGTGTTATCCTCAGAGAGGCCCGTGAAGCCTCTTAATTTTCTTTCGGTATTGACGTCCATGCCATTTTCCTTACCTCTTTTACATTTTTCAATCTCCTCCTGCTCTTTGATTTCCCAATTATTTTCATTGTCTTTCTCATCCTGTTTTTTTAACCAGGCCTCGTGCTCCTCCCCTGTAGGAGCCAGCCCACACGTGTCAACCAAGTATGTTATCACATCTATCGTCTCCTTGAATGCAAAACTCCCTGGGTCCCCAATTTTCCGTTCTGCGTGTTCAGCCCCTTCCATGGTCATGCTAGAACACATTCTACGCATGGCCTCAGTCAGGCCTTTAGCCTTGCTCTCTAAAACCCTGAATCTAAGTCCTCTGACTTCAGACTCCTCAGTATCCATATACGGTTGTACATTTATTTTATACCATATACTTTTCCTCTTACGGGAGCTTTTACTCCTACCCCATTGGCGTGTGCGAGGGGTTAACAATGCATTCCTGCTTAACCCATCTTCTGTCAATCTCTCATCAGGAGGGCCTAGGGCCGGGTCCTCGACACCCCCTTCAACCCCTCGCACTAAGCCAATCCTAGCCTGTAAGTGCTTCTCAATTAACTCACATAGCTTTATCATCCAGGGATCAAATGGTAAGGAGTACCAAGTACTGACTGGGCTCCCATCTGTCAGTCTTTGTGTAACAATATCTAACATGGGTCCCCCTTTTGTTTTAATTATCGACACTCTTTTTCTCGTAGGCAACATAAAATCGCACAATATTTGTCCAGGTACTCTAGTTTTTTTCTCCTAACACCCCCATGTCCACAAAGTCATACAGCCACTCCTCAATAGTGGCTTCATATCCAAAGTCCTGTCCATTCCTGAGCATTGTCTTCAGGTTGAAGCAGACGCATTCCAGGCATCCCCGCATGCCTCCTCGCAGCGTGAAATGGGCAATGTCTCTCACATCCTCAAAGCAGATGATGCACCGACTCCTTGGGATCTTTCCTCCTTCAGGTTCAGGGATACAGCGTGTAATCTGGAAACTGTTCCTTCCATCGAGGAAGGCTTGTTGTTCCAGGAAAGCCTTTCTGTACACATCACCACCTCCTGTCCTTGGTTGGTTCTTCTCCTTCAGAGGTATACCCCAAACTGTCTTTAAAGATAAAATAATATATAGATAATACAAACCCCTTCCCCACATAGTTCTCCCCGTTCGAGTGTTTTTACAGCTGTCGAGAGGGTACTTTTTTTCTCTTGATTATATATTTAGTTTGTTGTTTCCCTTCAAGGTCTTCGTAGATATACGGAAATATATTTCTGCGTATTGTCACAATATCTTGTTTTTCCTCATTATAAGGATATAATTTAATCATGCTGATACATGTTATGGGTGTGAATAATCCCTCTGACAATGGGTAATTTGGAATGTCTGTATATACAGTCATTGTATTCTCTAAAATTTCAAATTTTCCTCTGTGATTGTCTAGGTTGATAATATTGATGCATTCATTCTTGTTCAAGATAAAGCATGGGGTGCAGAGACTACCGTATAGGCCCCTGGCCCCCCTCCTAAACCTCACGGTTTTCTCACAGTTCAGACAGGAATCTAGTGGGGGTATTTGAGGTTGCAGGTGTTAAATAACCTTTTCTTATCTCCAAAAGCAAACAAAGTATTCACTATATGATTACGATACCCTCCTAATTCTATGGGATTTCTGGGTGTATCTGTTTCATTTGCGAACCCCTCTTTTAGGGCTGTCACTGGGAATTGTGATTCACTGGCTTCCACTTGTTCTTTTTCCACAATCCATTTCCCGGTTTTATTCTGTAAGAGATCAAATACAATTTTTCTTTATTTTATATTATTTTTCCATCCTACCTCTACTAAAATATATAAGTTTTTCCATGCGCTTTTGATTATCTATATTCCCTAGGAACTTTATTTTTTATTTTTTATTTACACGGTTTCGATTAGGCCCGGTGAACAATTTAGGGGTTTATTATTATTATTACTTTTTTTTATGGATACACACTACGAGATTTCTCTTTTCCTTGTGAGAATGGTTATTTATTAACCAGCAGGATTTTCCCAATCAATCTTAAACGTCCAACGGATCAAGTTACATCTCCGTTGGATGCGTAGATTTATGTATACGGTTTGCTGGTTTGGTGCAGGAGGCCATGCAACTATTCTTACACGGGACATCTCTCTTTGGAGTTCATTTTTGAATTTGTAACTTCAGTGTGCGGATTCCTGTGAATCCCCTTCTTTGTTTGGAGGCCCTAGGCCTCAGGTGTCAATTTTGATTTTTAAGTACACAAGATATATAAATCATTCTTTGGGCTCCTACCCCTACATTTTGGATTCACAAGTATTTGCATTTCCATGGACATACAACTGAGGACTGTTATTATTTGTGACCCATCGAACACAAGCATGATCAGGTATATCATTTATATTATTTCTTAATACCTGCCTATTAAAATTTTTTTAGAATTTAGATATCCCATAGCCAATGCATGTTGTATTAATACTAGCCACTTAGTAAATTTGTAATTCCATATTTGTATTCATAAGGTGCCTGTTATTGACAAAAATCAAATCTCATATTAGCATTCAAATTTCATTTGTTATTTTTGTCTGAAATCTTGTCCTGAAATCCGCATTCCAAATAAAACCATATTTTGATTTTAGAATTCAATTAACAATTTTTACTCCTAATGAGTTTAATTACTGTTACTATGTTACCAAGATTCAAATCAAGAGCTCGGAGGAGGGAACTCACCATGGATAGAGCTAACGGTATTGCTTCACCGTTATCCCGCACTCCCAGATTTCCTTCCCCTGATACATTCCCGATTAGGCTCATGGTTTCATAGGAACTGTTCCAAGTTGCCATTATTCCAATATGCTTGCCTCAGTTGTTTTTCTGCTGTGACCTGTGTCTCTGACTGTTCCAGGCTTTATACCTTATCTGTTTGTGTTTTGGGTAGCCATTTTGGTTTTTGAGGTCAGTATCCTTCACCCCTCTATCTTTTCCTTATGTCTATCTTAGGCCTCCCTTAACAGTTAGTGATTTCTTGCCGGGGTCGTCGGGTCAAGATTTCAGCAAAAGTACGCTGATGCTCATGCTCTTGTTTTTGAGACTCGAGCTTGTGATATGCATACTGTTGTCCATGACGCCTGCACCTTAAGCATACAAAAATGACATATATTATTCCTATGATTAATATTCCAACTCCTATAACCCATACCCAGGGCCCAAACAGGGATTTAATAGTGTCCCATCCCCAGGACATGATATTAGAGGTGGTTTCTTTAAACATATTTACTCCATTATTCACTCCTTGTTTAACTCCTGTCCAGATTGCTCTGATCACATTAGAGACCCCTCCTCTCCCTATAAAAATACGTTTACTTGTATTGCTATAAAGAGTTAAGTTTCTCATCCACTTATATCCTTCGTATACATGTCCTGCATTAATCATCTCCTTCCAAGCTTTCCATACCAGACGCAAGTCGTCTCGAAGGTCACAAGCTGGCTGTTGCCATATTAACTCTTTTCCTCTCTTACAGGTGTTATCTGGGGTTATGACCCCCATATTTTTAAGTAGGGCCCCAGAAGTCTGATTTACTATATACAACCTTTTCCCAAATTTGTCATTAAAATATATTAGTTGAGGCTTAGCTCCATGTTCTTGCTTCCCTGTGTAATTAGTTCTGAGCGGTGGCACAAAGTGGTCAGGGACATAATTTTTAAAATAGTCCTGGTTTTGTGCATTATTCCCTATATCTCCAGCATAGGCCTCCCACCAACCACTCATTAACGTATAATGAATCCACTCTTCCTTGTAATCTGTTTTAGGATCTTTTCCTTTCATAACTTTGTTCCAGTACCAACTTATCCAATTCCTAAGTTGTTCTTCTACGGGCCTATATCTGAAGGTTACGTATTCATCATCTTCCCAGGTGCATGCCATTGTCATTACACCCTTTTTAATGTCGTTTTTAGAGATTGATTTTTCCCTTATATCTTTTTCGTCTTCTATATATACTGATATTGCATACTGTCTAATTTCTTCTATCATCTCCCTTTCTTTCTGAAGTATCTTCTCTACTATTTCTCGAGAAGGTATTACTGTCTTAATCAATAACGATGGCATTGCTTGGATTGTATCAGCTGCCCAAATGCCCTTTCGAAATTTATCTTGACTCCAATAGGCTAATGTACACAGTAAAGTTCTATTCTGATATACATATGTACTTGTCCACCCTAGTTCCTTTTGCATCTTTATTGATTTATCTATTTTGGGATATTGTTGCGGGTCCCCTATATATAGACTAGTGAGTAGTGGTGTTGTGGGTCCCCATATTATTCCTCGTTGTTCTAATTGTGACCATCGAAGTCCAGTGTAACTCGGTAACCCTTTCCTTATAAGCAAGGGGTATCTAAGCTCACATCTCCTTGCCTTTTGAGTATTTTTTGTCGGGACCTCCCGCTTTACTTTATGCCCCAATGAGCTTGGATAATATCGAGTTTGCCTGCCTCTTGAACATTTCTGTTTCCCGTCTGTGTTGATACAGCTGACATCGCATTCTATCATACTGGATTTCCGACCTCCTTGAGTCAAATAGTGACAGCATGTTTCGTTTTTCATTTCCTGACCGCAATTTTCAGTACTATTTTCACTTCCTGGTGATGTCATGTTGTATTCACACCAGATCACATTTATTTCCTTAGTAACGCATGTGTATTGGTAAGGGACTCTATATTATTTCATTATATAATTTCCTAATCCTATTCCTACTACAAAAATTATTAACCCTAGTATTGCTAACCCTTTCTTTTCCTGATTTTGTCCCTTCTTCAAAGACTCACTGCGCAGGATTTGTTGATTTTTCTTTTGATTTCGGATTTTCATGTACTCTGTCAGCATTTCCTGATCGGAAACACCCGCTGAAGCACGACATTCTCGGCCTCCTTGTGCATCGTTGCTGAGAAGCGTCTCTAGGTCCTCCATTGTTCGGGTTATTTCTCAGTGGTGTTGTAGTAGCACAATCGTGAACGTCCTTGTACTCTGGCTCGGGGTCTAGAACTACAGGTTCAGCTGCTTTTCCGTCAGCGTCTGTAGACAGGGGTTCCACTGAGTGCCTAGCTGAAACAGAGTATACACCTTCGCCAACCCCAACTCTGGTGGTGACTGTTATGGTTAGTGTGTAAAGAGGCCCTGTGGCCTCGTCTTTATCATCAGAATGGTTGCGGCGAGGGTTTATCCACCCTGTGGCTCCCCTCCGAGATTCCTCAACCACAATTGTTTCTCTCACTTGCCCTTTATCATCAATTATGCCTTCTGCGCACACAATTAATTGTCTTCTCACCCCTTTTAATATCCCTTCTACAGGGAAAGCGTGTAACCTGAAGTATGCCACTTGCCCTACTTTTTGTGCTCTAGCTTTGAACTTTCTCATTAATAAATCTGTATCACTGCTGTACCATGCTCTGGTTTTAAGATCCCCAAAAGGTATGTCTAGTACTTCAGCATCTTCTGGTGGGTACAGACAATTTTTAACTTCCTCTTTATAATCTGTTAATCTCCATACTACTCTTCCTTCTCTATTTATGGCTTTTCGCCTAAACCTCATAGGTCTGGTATCTGTCTCTCCCCTTCGGTTAACCATCAGCAGCCAGGTGGGCCCATAGTTGTATGTCTGTTCAATAACATTTCTTAGTTGGTCGTCTCTTTGTCTACCCATAATGGGCTGGGCATATGTTGACTTTTCCTGACCTTTGGAGGTCTCGTTTTTATCATAGGGGATTAATGCATGAGTGAGGCCCGCTGCTACAGCTGATCCCTCGAAAGTGAGTTCCCTGCACTCATTACATGTCACAAGTTCCCCTTCTGCTGTTTCAAGGCAGCTACATTTTTTCCTAGGCTGCCCCCCCTTCTCAGGCCCCTCTATTTCTCTGGCCATGAGAAAAGTGGTATTTGTCGCAATGCTAATCCTGCACTGTCCACAGACCACTAATCTGTGCATCATTACTACTGGAGAATGCCCTGTCTGGGTTGTCATTCCCCATAGGGCGTCCCCTGGTAACCCCTCTATTTTTGGGGGTACTCTTGCCCCACCAGGTCCCTGATATCCTGGCCTTAATTCATTACATGAACACATGATGCAACAGCCTGGTCCTTTAATTTCTTCCAGCACTGGACAAGGTTTTATTAATTTCTGGCCCCCATGTTGTGCCAGGTCATGACCTTTTCTAGCTGTTAAAACTCTAAATGTTCCCTCTGTCTGTCTGACCACCTTGACCCAGACTTTAGGGAACAAGCTTTTAGGCAGTAAATATTTCTGTGATCCTATCTCCATTATATTTTCTTACACTGTGCTACTGAGGTTATTCCTCCCTTTTTCAATTCTACCGTGTTTTTATCTAACACTTTCTCTACCCTATCTATAGGTCCAAACCTCACCTTTACAGGGACACCTGGTTGTGGGCCTTGATTTCTAGTTCTGACTTGATCTCCTACCTGTAAGGGGCACAGAGGAGCGGTATTTACTACTGGTCTCCCTGTTTCTCTGGTTTCATATTCCCTTTGGAACATTTTATAAAAGGCCGTGCCCCCCCCCCGTAGTGTCATAGTCATTTATCTGCTCATGTAATTTTATGAGGTTCTGATCCCAATCCTTGCTATTACAAGTTTTAGCTATTAATCTCTTCACTGTTTGTATCTTCCTCTCTACTATCCCATTTGCTTGGGGATGATAGGGTGGGGAAAATATTCTTTCTATATTGTTTTTGATACACCATTTATTGATAAGGGTATTCTTGAAATGTGCTCCATTGTCTGATCTAATTTCTTTAGGTTTTCCTATTGCCATTACTGTGCTTTCTAGCTTGGCTAGAATCTGTCTCCCCGTACCTTGCCGCAGAGGATGGACCAGGGTGTACCCAGTGCACGAATCAACTATTATCAGCAAGTATCGGTGCCCCCCTGTGGATCGTACTACAGGACCGGCCACGTCCATGCAAATACTTCCCCAGGGTACTCCCGACCTTATAGTTAATCCAGCACTCCACAGGCCGTGTGGTGTATTAATCATCTGGCATTGTGAGCAGTTCTTAACTACTCCCTTCACTACCTCTTTCAGCTTGGGTATATGTAACCTATTCTGTTCCAACTGGTTCTTAATTACATTATAAGAGAAATGTCCATTCTCTTCATGTATTTTCCGAACCATCGCCTCTCCCTCTGTCGGAGGCACGACTTGTTTAATCCCTACTATGGGCCATTCTTTTTTAGGTAATATAAGCAGGTTAACTTGAGCACCCTCTCCCTTTCTTGCAAGCTCATCAACTTCTCTGTTTCCCTGCTCCTCCCACATCTGTCCTGATGTATGTGCTTTGACATGTATGACCTCTATGTCTAAATCTTTTCTTAGTTCAAAGAATTCTTTCCACAGTGATTCGTGTTTGACATCTTTTCGTCTCATATTAGTCCAACCACAAATTGCCCATATATCTAGATCGACCTCGATCGTGGTCTGTACATATTTACTGTCTGTACACAATCGCAATTTCTTATGCCCCATCTGTACAGCTGCTTTTACTCCAGCAACGGCTGCTGCTACTTCAGCTTTTTGTGCAGTTCCTATCACAGAAAAAGCTTTCCTACTGAGTTCCTCTGTATCTCTTTTAATTATATATGCTGCTCGTGCCTGATCACCCATTTGTTTAGTCTTACTTCCATCTGAAAATATAGTAATCCGTTTTCCCTCTAATTGAGGATATCGAGGAATCATTTCTTGATCCTCTATATACAGTTCGGGTAATTCTTCTGTCTCATATTCCCAATCTGCGTTTAACAACATTGCAGAACAGGCACCCCATCTGGAGTTATAAGCTCGGGCAGTTTCAATGTCCTTTTTCATAATTCCTTTTATTGCGGGTAACGAGGTAACTATTACCGTTTTAGCTCCTTGAGCTATATTCATTATTTCGAGCTGATATTTTCTCATAAGAGTTAGTATCTTTTCTTCTGCAGTATATTTCATTTCTGTCGGTGAGAAGGCAGTAGTGTAATACGAAATGATCTCGCCTCCATCATTTGCTAGTATTACAGACCCTATTTTTATCCCTGCTCTCAGCTCTACTCTGAGTTTTAATGTGGGATCTCTAGCCACGGTGATTTTGGCTTGATTGATACCTTTGACCAGTCTCTCTAAATTTTCCTGATCCTGTGCCTTCCATTCAAATGGATCTCGCTGTAGCACTTTGTAAATGGGTTGAGCTCGTGCTTGATAATCAGGGACATGCCCTCTCACATAGTTACATAATCCTAGAATTTGTTGCAACTGTCGTTTACTTTTGGGTTGTGCAATTTGACTAATTTTATTTTTGAAACTTTCCGCTAGGGCTCGTCCCTCCTCTATTTCAAATCCCAAATAATTCACTTTATTTCGCCCTATTTGACTTTTCTTTAGGGATACTAGTAACCCATGTTCCTTCAATCGTTTGAGAATTTTCGCAATTGCTGCTAGATGCTCTTCTTCAGTGTCATGAGAGAAGAATATATCATCAATGTATATCATACAATCAATACCTTCAAGGATTCTTATCATTTCAGCCTGAAACACATTTGGGCTATTACAAAAACCCTGTGGGAGCCGTGTCCACACATATGCCGTGTTCTTAAACGTAAATGCTGTTTTGGCTTGACTGGCTTCATCAATTGGTACACTCCAGAACCCATTAGCTAAATCTAGACATGTTTTGTATTTTAGTGCCTGTATTGTTTTCAAACTGGCTGACGGGTGAATCATTTGTCTCCTATCTGGTGCGGTAACGCGGTTCAGTGCCTTATAATTAATCACTATTCGAAAAGTGCCATCTGGTTTGCACACGGCTTGTAACGGGCTATTTGTTATAGTTGAAGTTACTCGCTTCAGTATCCCCTGTTGTTCTAATTCAGCAATATTTACCACTAGCTCCTGGATAGCTGATGCTTTTACAGGGTATTGTCTTTGGTATTTATGTATTCCTCCTTCTATTGTGTATGGTTTCATGTCGATCAAACCACATTGATTTTTACCTATTGCATATTTGCCTTGCATTAACACTTCTTTCAGTTTTTTAGGGTTGCAGTTAGTTAACTCAATCTGTTTGTTAATTTCATCAACTATGCATATCGGTTTATACCAATTTAACCATTTTAATAACCCTAGTTGTTTAGCTGTTGGAAATCCTATTATGTTTATGTCTCCTGCTATTGCAGGTCCAAATGGTCCTTTAACTTCTTTCATTAATTGTTTAGTTCCACCTATTCCCATTACTATTATTTTATTTCCTGTTGACTCCAGGTCTAAGCCTCCAGTTATCATATCTAGTTGGGCTCCGGTATCGATTAAGTACTCAATTCCATCAATCTGTACATAGGGTAGTTTATTTTTCTCAATTATTGTGTAATCTTTAATCTCTTTCTCAGGGAGGCTCATGCCCTTGTCAATTTCCTATTGGGGGGCTGTCTGCCGGCGTTTTTCTGAAGCTGCTAGTCTCTGGGCCCGAATTTCCGCTCTCTTCTCCACTGTAAGAGCAGCCCACTCCTCGTCAGAGTATTTTTTATATTGTGTTCTTTTTGACCCTAGGTTTGCTCCAGCCTGAGCGAGATTTTCAGCTATTGGGTTTGAAGGAATTCTGAATGCAGAGGAGTTTGCTGTCCCTCCCTTTTCTGCCTTGTCTTGTTTTCCTTTTTCTTTTTCCCTCTTATCAGCTGCCCTTTGAGCGTAGTATTTTGACACTCGATCTGAGCATTTTACGGCTTCTCTCATTTCTGTCATAGTGCTTCTTTCGGGGAGGGCCAGGAATCTTTCATGTCCAGGCCTGTTTCGTGTAACCTCGATTAGGGCCTCCTGCAACTGAGAGGCTGGCACAGTAGCAGCCAGGTCATTAAAAACATACAGAAGACTGCTGCCTTCTTTTAGGCTTACTTTTGCATCTCTTAATGCTGAGATTAGCCCCTGATTTAAATGATATCCAGCTTCTGCCAATATCTCTTCCTCTTCTGCATCAGCATCATATACTCCTGCTCCAGTCCTGGCCCACCACATTTTTCGAGCCATTACTGAGGCCCCTGCTTTGGTTAGTTTTCGTCGTGTTCTCCGGACATAAGCGTCCATATCCTCCCCTGGACGGGGATCAGGAATGGTTGCTTTTAAAGCTTTAATTTCATTAAGTACATTGGTACATCTTTAATACTGCCACCGAAATTCCCACTTCCTGCTAAGGTTGTGGCTACTATTCCCCCATCTCCAATTGTCTCTGAAGCCCGTATTAATCTCACATAGTAACTGTACAACAGTGCCTTCGATCTAGTAGGGTGTTGCCCATAAGGGGGCACATGACTCAAAATTGCAGTTATATTTGGACCTAATTGAGCTGCATCTGCTGCTTGGGAGATTATTACCTTACGCGCCGTATCCTGTTGAGCCAACAGTAATCTCCGTTCATACCGTCCTCCCCTTTGATCATGCCCATCTAATATTCTACTAATTGCCCATGACACACCTGCTCCAGCACTCTGGCCAAGGTTGCATGGATCTGCTAAGTGCAGCGGCCAAGGAAAAGGCCTCTGCACTTCATGGAACAGTGATTCCACCGCTCCGAAATATATTTCTATATGTGGGTCTGGCATATCACTGACAGCCATTTTCCCACCTATTTATAAATTGATATTTATACTATTACTTTATTAGAATCTACTGTCCTATACAGTTTTCTAATATTGTAACTTATTCTAAATTACTTCGATTCCTTTTGAGTTCGAGTATTTACGGTTTCACTACTTAGGTGTCCAGCACCTTTCTCTTCAGTGCCAGTAATCAACTCGAGACCCTCGAGTAGGAATCCACTCGGACAATGCCTCAATAGGCCATGAGCAATTCTCTGCTGCTCGTGCCCCAAGTTGGGCGCAAAAATTGTCGTGAGCCACGGACCCCTTGCCGAGCTCAGACCTCACGTTCCCACGAGCAGTACCTCACAATGAGGTGTCTCGGGGACGAACTCAAGTACTCCGAACGTCCTGGAGCCCTGGTAAGTTCTACTGAACTTCCAGCCCAGTCTCGAAGTGAAGGGTGTGATGCAAATCTGGTAATCGATGTCCTGTATTCAATGTATTCCTCTAAAGACTCTTTATCACATATGATTATAGTAAGATATACTTTATTATAATCAATCAAAAGAATAGAGTTATACAGATTACAGTGTACATATCATCTTTTGCAGTTTGCTAATCACATGCAAGTTACATATACCCCTCTTAGCTCTTTCTAAATTACCTTTCCACCACGATGTTTAAAAATCAAGGTACCCCCTCCCATATCCATCCTCTTTGGCCTTAGCCTTATCCTATAGCTCCCCCTTCTTGACGTTTAAAAAGAAACTATTCCTATAATATTATATTTATCTAAATATGATAATTTCTCTACATTTTTCTACTTTATATAGTATCCTAATAAGAAATAAAAGATATATAAAAGTAAACTTATAATATGTTACTTTTCCTACTTCTACAAATAATATAGATTATAATTACCACTCCAGCTTGGTTATAATTGTTCTGCGTGGATCTTTCTTCACCAGCTCGTAGATATCTTCTGAAGCCAAATTCTGGGATCCTGCTCTAAGGTCTAAAAACTTATCCCTTATATATCTTTTTTGCATACAAAAGTGTACCTTTTTTGATAAGAAATGCCCCCATTATGTCAAGCGGGAAGACATTTATCTTTTATATAACCTGTTTTTTAATGACCATATTAATTATTTCTGTTTTTCCAATTGTCATTTTCTCATACCTCCAAAGAACTGTCCCCAATATTTTATTTCATGGGCCCCTCTGGTTTGGGAATTTCCCCCATCTTAATATATGAGTGGAAAAACACTAGCCCTTATGTTGTTTTTAATGAACCTATTCATCACTGGTGTCTGTGTCAGTTTCATAATCTCTCCTTGACTTCCTCCAAACTTTGATTTCATGTAAGCCAGACGTTAAAGCCTGCCACCATCCCAACACCCTCTTTAGGTGCCCCTTTTTGTGGCGCCTTAAGGGGTCTACAAAGGTCATCCAGCTAATAGCTGAGTGTAATTCATCATTCAACTCCTCTATAGTCAGTCCTTTAAATCTATTCGATAAATTATTTGTGTTATCCTCAGAGAGGCCCGTGAAGCCTCTTAATTTTCATTCGGTATTGACGTCCATGCCATTTTCCTTACCTCTTTTACATTTTTCAATCTCCTCCTGCTCTTTGATTTCCCAATTATTTTCATTGTCTTTCTCATCCTGTTTTTTTAACCAGGCCTCGTGCTCCTCCCCTGTAGGAGCCAGCCCACACGTGTCAACCAAGTATGTTATCACATCTATCGTCTCCTTGAATGCAAAACTCCCTGGGTCCCCAATTTTCCGTTCTGCGTGTTCAGCCCCTTCCATGGTCATGCTAGAACACATTCTACGCATGGCCTCAGTCAGGCCTTTAGCCTTGCTCTCTAAAACCCTGAATCTAAGTCCTCTGACTTCAGACTCCTCAGTATCCATATACGGTTGTACATTTATTTTATACCATATACTTTTCCTCTTACGGGAGCTTTTACTCCTACCCCATTGGCGTGTGCGAGGGGTTAACAATGCATTCCTGCTTAACCCATCTTCTGTCAATCTCTCATCAGGAGGGCCTAGGGCCGGGTCCTCGACAATACACCTGATAGAATATCGCCTCACCATCAAACCTTTTTCTTTTGGATGAAATTTGAGTCTTGACTTCAACAAATGCACAGTTTGAAAAACTTTGTTCCTGAATGTGGAAAAAGTTAAAGTTTTTATAAAGCCTATATCTGAAGCTCCTAAAGGAGCACATGGCTGCCTTTTGAATATATGATATGGAACCACTCACCATCATACATATTTAATTTGGAAGCAGCTAGTGTATTCTCTCTTCAAGATATGCTCATTTTCACCTACTATGAAACTTTGAGCGCCAATGCTGGAAATCGTCATGTATGTATTTCAGAAGCTCTGAATGCGGTTTCTGGCAAATGGGCATACACCTGATAGATTATCGCCCCACCATCAAACCTTTTTCTTTTGGATGAAATTTGAGTCTTGACTTTCAAGAAATGCACAGTTTGAAAAACTTTGTTCCTGAATGGGGAAAAAGTTAAAGTTTTATAAAGCCTATTTCTAAAGCTCCTAAAGGAGCACAAGGCTGCCTTTTGAATATATGAAATGCAACCACTCACCATCATACATATTTAATTTGGAAGCAGCTAGTGTATTCTCTCTTCAAGATATGCTCATTTTCACCTACTATGAAACTTTGAGCGCCATAGCTTGAAATCGTCATGTTTGTATTTCACAAGCTCTGAATGCAGTTTCTGGCAAATGGGCATACACCTGATAGATTATCGCCCCACCATCAAACCTTTTTCTTTTGGATGAAATTTGAGTCTTGACTTTCAAGAAATGCACAGTTTGAAAAACTTTGTTCCTGAATGTGGAAAAAGTTAATGTTTTTATAAAGCCTATATCTAAAGCTCCTAAAGGAGCACATGGCTGCCTTTTGAATATATGAAATGCAACCACTCACCATCATACATATTTAATTTGGAAGCAGCTAGTGTATTCTCTCTTCAAGATATGCTCATTTTCATCAACTATGAAACTTGGAGTGCCAAAGCTTGAAATCGTCTTGTTTGTAATTCACAAGCTCTGAATGCGGTTTCTGGAAAATGGGCATACACCTGATAGAATATCGCCTCACCATCAAACCTTTTTCTTTTGGATGAAATTTGAGTCTTGACTTTCAAGAAATGCACAGTTTGAAAAACTTTGTTCCTGAATGTGGAAAAAGTTAAAGTTTTTATAAAGCCTATATCTAAAGCTCCTAAAGGAGCACATGGCTGCCTTTTGAATATATGATATGGAACCACTCACCATCATACATATTTCATTTGGAAGCAGCTAGTGTATTCTCTCTTCAAGATATGCTCATTTTCACCTACTATGAAACTTAGAGCGCCAAAGCTTGAAATCGTCATTCTGTGGATTTCACAAGCTCTGAATGCGGTTTCTGGCAAATGGGCATACACCTGATAGATTATCGCCCCACCATCAAACCTTTTTCTTTTGGATGAAATTTGAGTCTTGACTTTCAAGAAATGCAGTTTGAAAAACTTTGTTCCTGAATGGGGAAAAAGTTAAAGTTTTATAAAGCCTATTTCTAAAGCTCCTAAAGGAGCACATGGCTGCCTTTTGAATATATGATATGGAACCACTCACCATCATACATATTTCATTTGGAAGCAGCTAGTGTATTCTCTCTTCAAGATATGCTCATTTTCACCTACTATGAAACTTAGAGCGCCAAAGCTTGAAATCGTCATTCTGTGGATTTCACAAGCTCTGAATGCGGTTTCTGGCAAATGGGCATACACCTGATAGATTATCGCCCCACCATCAAACCTTTTTCTTTTGGATGAAATTTGAGTCTTGACTTTGAGGAAATGCACAGTTTGAAAAACGTTGTTCCTGAATGGGGAAAAAGTTAAAGTTTTTATAAAGCCTATAACTACAGCTCCTAAAGGAGCACATGGCTGCTGTTGGAGCCATTATTCCTAGAAGGAAACCTTTATGTTTTTTGTGTTACTTACCTTTGGCTGTGGAAAGGAAAAGAGCTTGATTAGTGTCATTTGATATGTTGTCTTTCAGTTGTTGAAGCCTAGCCCATAGTATATGGTAGTTTTCTCATGTTATGCCACCCACTGGTCAGGTATGGCTACTGCACTTAGAGGTGTGCACCCCTTGGGTCAAGGGTTAAAAGTAAGATGGCTGCCACCAGTCAGTGATGACACATGTGAACAGTGAATGAAAGCATGGAAGCAGGCCTCTCGGCAAGATAAGGTTTTCAAGTGTTATACAAAGGCTACCGGAGCATAAATCAAGCATTATATTTTATTATATTTGACATCATTTAGAAGGCAGTTTAAAAGATTCGTTTAGTTTTGTGTATCAACTCATCTACCATCCATAACCCGGTGCTGACCACGCCTGAAGCAACAAATGGTGAGTCAAACAAACACATTGAAGCCCTGCCAAAACCTGTTGTTGTAAATAAATGAAGATGAAAATTGAACTTAAAGTTGAAAGCAAACACTGGCAATGTCACAAACAATGGCACAAACAAATTGAAAAGCTGGCTTTGGATAAACAGGAGGCTGAACTGAAAGCCAAGAAAGAACGTCTTGCTTTGAAAACTGACATTGCAGCCGCAGATGCTAGGGTAAAGGTACTGGAAACAGAAATGACCACCACTCCTCTCATGGAGGTCTCACCTTCACCTCAAATAAAGGAAGACACATCCCAGAACGTTTAGCCAGAGGGAGTTGAAGAGGATGGACAAGACAAGCTCTGTTTTGCTGGCAATGTTTCTGCTGCAAAGCCAGACCAGTATCCACCCTTCAAACCCTTGGAGAAAAAGTACAGCCTTAACCAACCTACTCACATTGACAACAGCGCTGATAATGATGATGAGGAGGAAGAGGATGATGATGAGGAAGAGAATGATGATGATGAGGAGGAGGAGGAAGAGGAAGACATTTTTGATATCGTACAGGAGGATGACATAGAAAGCGGTGGCCTGGAAGATTTACAGGCACCATCATATGTGCAATATGACATGAAAGAGCTGACGACTACACAGCATAAAGGCATGTGCAGCACACGCTTCAACAATGGAACCGGTCTTAACAACAAGGGATTGAAGGGCAGTGGGCGCGCCACGCCACAATCACGGACACGACTACAGCGGTCCCAACCAAAACAGTCACAACCTCAACTTCCTCGATCACAACCACAACATAACAATAATGTGGATTTGTCTACTGTCATGCAAAGGCAAAATCATGTCACAGAAATGCTCATAAAAGAACAAAGGCTTGCACTCCTCCCATCCAGGGATATCTCAAGCTTTTCCGGTGATGCGCTCCATTACCTGAGCTTCATTCGGTCATTTGAACACACCATAGAGAGCAAAACCGATGATTGCCGTGATCGTTTGTTCTACTTGGAACAGTTCACCACTGGACAGCCACAGGACCTTGTACGCAGTTGTCTGCATATGGAGCCCCAAAAAGGCTACAAGGAAGCCAAAAGGCTGTTGAAGGAGAACTTTGGAAATTACTTCCTGGTTGCGACCTCGTATCTGGAGAAGGCCCTTAATTGGACCGCCATTAAGGCTGAAGATAAGAAGGCACTCCTACCATATGCAATCTTTCTGAGAGGGTGTTACAATACCATGCAAGAGATTTACTACATGGAGGAGATGAACAGTCTTGGAAACATGAGGACCATAATCTCCAAGTTACCGTTCAAGCTACGGGAGAAATGGAGGTCTGCTGCCTATGACCACATGGAACGTAACAAGAGAAGGGCCAAATTCCCTCACCTGGTGGCGTTCATTGAAAGGAATGCCAAATTGATGTCGGATCCTGTATTTGGTGACATCCAGGAGTCTGCACCAAAAAGGGATATCAAAGCAATGTCCAAACCCATGACTGCTAAATTTTGCTCCAGTTTCACCCGCCAGAAAAGCAGCTTTGCTACCTTAGCAGCAGTGCAGGAAGTTCAACCCAGTACATCTGGCAAAGAAACGCCTGTAACAAAAACAAACCAGGCCCTCTGCGTTTGCTGTTCAGAAAGCCATGATATTTCTGCATGTGAACAGATGAGCAAGAAGTCTCACAAGGAGAAAGTGGAACTGCTCAAATCCAGGGGTGTCTGCTTTGGCTGTCTCGTTCAAGGCTATATCAGCAAGGATTGCAAAAGGCGCTTGACTTGTGGGGTCTGCCAGCGATCGCACCCTACTATCTTGCACATCCAAAGGACTGAGTCAAGGGTTGAGAAAACCGGAGCAAGGTGTGAGAAGACTGAAGGAAAAGGAGAAACAAAGGGTGAAAGGACCTCACTCAGCAGCGCTCTGGTTTCCCTGGACAAGAAGCAAATCGGGGCTGGTGGCAAACATTGCACCCTCTCTATAGTGCCAGTGCAGGTTAAACTTCATAACTCAAATAGAACCATTCAGACTTACGCTTTTCTCGATCTGGGCAGTTCGGCTACCTTCTGCACGGAGTCACTGAAGAAGCAACTGAACGCCACTGGCAAGCGAACAGCCATAGTGTTGAAAACATTAGGACAAGAAAGACCAGTAACAACACATGTACTGACTGGCCTGGAAGTGTGCAGTCTGGAAGATAGCGACTTTGTACGACTGCCTGAAGTGTACACTCAAGCAGAGATTCCCGTTTCCAAAGAGCACATACCCACACAAAGGGACATAGAGAAGTGGCCATATTTGAAGGAGATCCAACTGTCAGAGATAGATGCAGATGTAGGACTCCTAATTGGAAACAGTGCACCCAAGCTCATGGAGCCATGGAAGGTTCTTAACAGCCAAGGTAATGGACCATACGCTGTCAAGACCATGTTAGGATGGGTGGTGAATGGCCTACTTCACGATGACTGTATATGTGGTGACTCAGAATTGGCATCATGCCTGCTTGCAAATCGCATATCCGTGTCAACTTTAGACAACTTACTGCTTCAACAGTACAACCATGACTTCCCAGAGAAGAATTGCGAAGAGAAGACGGAAATGTCGATCGAGGACAAACGATTCATCAACATGATGGACAGCTCTGCTGAGCTTAAAGATGGATGCTACTATCTGCCACTTCCATTCAAGATGGACGATTGTAAGATGCCGGATGACAGGCAAATGGCAGAACAGCGTGCCAAATCATTGAAAAGGAAATTAAACAAAAATCCAAAATTCCGTGAAGAGTACGTTGCATTTCTCAATTCATGATTGAAAAGGAATATGCAGAGCCAGTCCCCCAGGAGGAACGTGGACCCAGCCGTGGAAAGGTGTGGTACATACCCCACCACGGGGTCTACCACCCTAGGAAAGGGAAGTTACGTGTAGTATTTGACTGCTCCGCATGCTTCCAAGGTGTTTCTTTGAACAGCCAACTTATCCAGGGTCCAAATCTTACCAGCTCTTTGATTGGCGTTCTTCTCCGCTTTCGGCTGGAGCCAGTAGCTTTCACGGCCGACATTGAGAGTATGTTCCACAGAGTCAAGGTCAGCCCATCAGACGTGGACTACCTGCATTTTGTTTGGTGGCCACAAGGGGATGTCACCCAAGAGCTTAAGGAGTACAGGATGACGGTACATCTTTTTGGAGCCACATCATCTTCAAGCTGTGCGAGTTATGCTCTGAAGCAGACGGCGAAAGACAATCAAGCCAACTTCTCAGCTGAGACTCTTGACACCATACAAAACAACTTTTACGTTGATGACTGTTTAAAGTCAGTTCCTACAGAGAAACATGCCATCGCTCTATGTAAGAATGTCAAGGAAGCCTGTGCCAAAGGAGGATTCAACCTCACACAGTGGATGACCAACAGCAAAGCTGTGCTGGCCTCCATCCCAAGAGAGGACCGAGACAAGGCGGCAAAGGACCTGGACCTGGACACCGAAACCCTACCTGTGGAAAGAGCCTTAGGGGTTCAATGGAATGCGGACAGTGACACTTTCAGGTTCAGTGTGTCCCTGAAGGAGCAACCGTGCACCAGAAGAGGCATACTGTCCACTGTAGCATCAGTATACGATGCACTGGGATTCTTAGCCCCTTTCGTGTTTACTGCTAAGCATATCTTGCAGGAGGGCTGCAAGAACAATTATGGATGGGATGATGATTTGCCACCACACATCGTGCAATCCTGGAAAGAGTGGCTGATGGGACTCAAGCAGATTGCAGAACTGAGCATAGACCGGTGCATGAAGCCTAAAAACTTTGGAGCAATCGCCTCAGCCCAACTGCACCACTTTTGCGACGCGTCGGAAAAGGGGTATGGAACAGCAAGTTACTTACGACTAACTAACGACAGAAACGAGGTCCACACTGCCTTCATTATGGGGAAGCCACGTGTGGCCCCAGTAAAACAGATGACCATCCCTAGGATGGAACTAACTGCCTCAGCACTGGCAGTGAAGATGGAGAGGATTCTGACCACAGAGCTTCAGATACCACTCAAAGGTTCTGTTTTTTGGACAGACAGCATGTTCTGAGATACATCCAAAGTGACAGCCAAAGATACAAAACCTTTGTGGCAAACCGAGTGAGTAGAATCAGAGAAGCGTCACAGGTCATGCAGTGGAGACATTTTGGAACCAAGCTCAACCCTGCAGACCATGCTTCGTGAGGGTTAGCTGCTGCTGACTTTCTTGGCTGCAGTTGGTTCATTGGCCCAGCCTTTTTAACGACACCAGAGAGGAATTGGCCTAAACCACAAGTTGACTCCACTCCACTTGCAACAGATGACCCTGAAGTGAGAAAAACCAAAGTCACTGTAAACGCAGTGCTAAGCAAGGACTCTGATGCTACAAATACCCTCCTGCACTACTACTCCAACTGGAATGACCTCCAGAGGGCAGTAGCTTGGTTTCTCAAACTGAAAGCTCTCCTCGTTCAGATAAAGAACAAGAGGAATGAAGTCAAGAGGTCTGTGAGCTCTCCAAGATTGGTAGAAAGCCAAATGGTGAAGTTTAAAGACACCTTGAAGGTTGGAACTCTGACCACAGATGACCTGAAGGATGCCGAAACTGCCATCATAAGCCTCTGTCAGGCTCGAGGATTTCCAGAGGAAATGGCTGCCCTGAAAAAGGGAGACTTGAATGTCAAGAGAAACAGTCCCGTATACGCCTTGGATCCTCAGATGGACAAAGGAATCATGCGGGTTGGAGGCAGACTGAGCAGGCTAGCAATGCCACTGGAAGCGGTTCATCCAGCCATCCTTCCAAAGCAACACCACATTTCCCAGCTTCTGATGAGACACATCCATCACAAAACGGGTCATGGAGGACGCAATCACGCAATTTGGAAGCGACGAGTGTATTCCCTCTTCAAGATATGCTCATTTTCACCAACTATGAAACTTAGAGCGCCAAAGCTTGAAATCGTCATTTTGGGGATTTCACAAGCTCTGGATGCGGTTTCTGGCAAATGGGCATACACCTGATAGATTATCGCCCCACCATCAAACCTTTTTCTTTTGGATGAAATTTGAGTCTTGACGTTCAAGAAATGCACAGTTTGAAAAACTTTGTCCCTGAATGTGGAAAAAGTTAATGTTTTCATAAAGCCTATATCTAAAGCTCCTAAAGTAGCACATGGCTGCCTTTTGAATATATGATATGGAACCACTCACCATCATACATATTTAATTTGGAAGCAGCTAGTGTATTCTCTCTTCAAGATATGCTCATTTTCACCTACTATGAAACTTAGAGCGCCAAATCTTGAAATCGTCTTGTTTGTATTTCACAAGCTCTGAATGCGGTTTCTGGCAAATGGGCACAGGGCAAATGAGCACATGGCTGCCTTTTGAATATATGATATGGAACCATTCACCCACAGTGCCACGTGGATCATGGCTGATGGCCAGAGTCATAGAGACCAACCCAGACTCTAAGGGTCTAGTCCGCAGCGTTCGTCTGCAAACCAAGATGAGTGAAATGGAGCGACCAATAAGCAAGCTATGCTTACTGGTAGAGGCCTCGGACTAACAGACCAGATGGCCTGCACACTTACACTGCTCACATATTGTAGTCTGCTTACACATAGTCATGCATTACATACACACTATACTTACCATGCACCACACTCTTAAGTAAGACATTTGAGTTGATGGTTATTGCTTAGTATGCATTTGGTTTTAAGTATTGTTGCCTTACGCCAGTACCAATATGGGGCCGGTGTGTTGGAGCCATTATTCCTAGAAGGAAACCTTTATGTTTTGTGTGTTACTTACCTTTGGCTGTGGAAAGGAAAAGAGCTTGATTAGTGTCATTTGATATGTTGTCTTTCAGTTGTTGAAGCCTAGCCCATAGTATATGGTAGTTTTCTCATGTTATGCCAATCACATGCTGTCATGCCTCAGGCAAAGATTCTGGATACCAGCAGCCAACTCCCTGGCAAGAAGAACGATTTCTGCATGCACCACCTGCAGGCGTCTTCGAGCGAACGTTGGACAGCAAAAGATGGCAGACCTGCCGAAGGACCGCATCACACCAGATATTCCGCCCTTTACCCACGTAGGAGTCGATTATTTTGGTCCAATCACAGTGAAAAGAGGGCGTATTGAAGTCAAGCGCTATGGTGTCATCTTTACTTGCCTTGTCAGCAGAGCGATTCATCTGGAGGTTGCCCATTCATTAGATACAGATTCTTGTATCAACGCCCTTAGACGTTTTGTAGCAAGAAGAGGACAGATAAAGGAAATGAGATCAGACGATGGTACCAATTTTGTCGCCTCAGAGCGGGAATTGAGAGAAGCCATGAAGGCTTGGAACACACAGAAGATGGAAAAGGCTCTTCTCCAAGATGGCATTAAGTGGACCTTTAACCCCCCTGCTGCCCCTCACCATGGAGGTGTGTGGGAGCGGTTAATTCGACTTGTGAAGAAGACCCTCTTGTCTGTGACTACACAACAAACTCTGGATGATGAAGGATTACATACCATCATGTGTGAAGCAGAATCCATCCCCTTGACCGCCGTCTCTGGTGACCCTAATGACTTGGAGGCTTTAACCCCTAACCATCTCCTCCTCATGAAGAACCAGCCCAGCTTGCCACCAGGGCTGTTTAACAAGGACGACTCATACGTCAAACGGCGTTGGAGACAAGTACAATACATTGCTGATATTTTTTGGAAGAGATGGATCAAAGAGTACCTACCTCTGCTCCAAGAGCGATCAAAGTGGAGCCGTCAGAGAAGAAACTTTGTCAAGGGAGATATCGTGCTTGTCGAAGAACCCACAGTGCCACGTGGATCATGGCTGATGGCCAGAGTCATAGAGACCAACCCAGACTCTAAGGGTCTAGTCCGCAGCGTTCGTCTGCAAACCAAGATGAGTGAAATGGAGCGACCAATAAGCAAGCTATGCTTACTGGTAGAGGCCTCGGACTAACAGACCAGATGGCCTGCACACTTACACTGCTCACATATTGTAGTCTGCTTACACATAGTCATGCATTACATACACACTATACTTACCATGCACCACACTCTTAAGTAAGACATTTGAGTTGATAGTTATTGCTTAGTATGCATTTGGTTTTAAGTATTGTTGCCTTACGCCAGTACCAATATGGGGCCGGTGTGTTGGAGCCATTATTCCTAGAAGGAAACCTTTATGTTTTGTGTGTTACTTACCTTTGGCTGTGGAAAGGAAAAGAGCTTGATTAGTGTCATTTGATATGTTGTCTTTCAGTTGTTGAAGCCTAGCCCATAGTATATGGTAGTTTTCTCATGTTATGCCACCCACTGGTCAGGTATGGCTACTGCACTTAGAGGTGTGCACCCCTTGGGTCAAGGGTTAAAAGTAAGATGGCTGCCACCAGTCAGTGATGACACATGTGAACAGTGAATGAAAGCATGGAAGCAGGCCTCTCGGCAAGATAAGGTTTTCAAGTGTTATACAAAGGCTACCGGAGCATAAATCAAGCATTATATTTTATTATATTTGACATAATTTAGAAGGCAGTTTAAAAGATTAGTTTAGTTTTGTGTATCAACTCATCTACCATCCATAACCCGGTGCAGACCACGCCTGAAGCAACAAATGGTGAGTCAAACAAACAAAACTTAAAGTTGAAAGCAAACACTGGCAATGTCACAAACAATGGCACAAACAGCTGCCTTTTGAATATATGATATGGAACCACTCACCATCATACATATTTCATTTGGAAGCGACGAGTGTATTCCCTCTTCAAGATATGCTCATTTTCACCAACTATGAAACTTTGAGCGCCAAAGCTTGAAATCGTCATTTTGGGGATTTCACAAGCTCTGGATGCGGTTTCTGGCAAATGGGCATACACCTGATAGATTATCGCCCCACCATTAAACCTTTTTCTTTTGGATGAAATTTGAGTCTTGACGTTCAAGAAATGCACAGTTTGAAAAACTTTGTCCCTGAATGTGGAAAAAGTTAATGTTTTCATAAAGCCTATATCTAAAGCTCCTAAAGTAGCACATGGCTGCCTTTTGAATATATGATATGGAACCACTCACCATCATACATATTTAATTTGGAAGCAGCTAGTGTATTCTCTCTTCAAGATATGCTCATTTTCACCTACTATGAAACTTAGAGCGCCAAATCTTGAAATCGTCTTGTTTGTATTTCACAAGCTCTGAATGCGGTTTCTGGCAAATGGGCACAGGGCAAATGAGCACATGGCTGCCTTTTGAATATATGATATGGAACCATTCACCATCATACTTATTTCATTTGGAAGCGACTAGTGTATTCCCTCTTCAAAATATGCTCATTTTCACCAAATATGAAACTTTGAGCGCCAAAGCTTGAAATCGTCATTTTGGGGATTTCACAAGCTCTGAATGCTGTTTCTGGCAAATGGGCATACACCTGATAGATTATCGCCCCACCATCAAACCTTTTTCTTTTGGATGAAATTTGAGTCTTGACTTTCAAGAAATGCACAGTTTGAAAAACTTTGTTCCTGAATGTGGAAAAAGTTAAAGTTTTATAAAGCCTATTTCTAAAGCTCCTAAAGTAGCACATGGCTGCCTTTTGAATATATGATATGGAACCACTCACCATCATACATATTTCATTTGGAAGCAGCTAGTGTATTCTCTCTTCAAGATATGCTCATTTTCACCAACTATGAAACTTTGAGCGCCAAAGCTTGAAATCATCATTTTGGGGATTTCACAAGCTCTGGATGCGGTTTCTGGAAAATGGGCATACACCTGATAGAATATCGCCTCCCCATCAAACCTTTTTCTTTTGGATGAAATTTGAGTCTTGACTTCAACAAATGCACAGTTTGAAAAACTTTGTTCCTGAATGTGGAAAAAGTTAAAGTTTTATAAAGCCTATTTCTAAAGCTCCTAAAGGAGCACATGGCTGCCTTTTGAATATATGATATGGAACCACTCACCATCATACATATTTCATTTGGAAGCAGCTAGTGTATTCTCTCTTCAAGATATGCTCATTTTCACCAACTATGAAACTTGGAGTGCCAAAGCTTGAAATCGTCTTGTTTGTAATTCACAAGCTCTGAATGCGGTTTCTGGCAAATGGGCATACACCTGATAGATTATCGCCCCACCATCAAACCTTTTTCTTTTGGATGAAATTTGAGTCTTGACTTTCAAGAAATGCAGTTTGAAAAACTTTGTTCCTGAATGTGGAAAAAGTTAATGTTTTTACAATGCCTATATCTAAAGCTGCTAAAGGAGCACATGGCTGCCTTTTGAATATATGATATGGAACCACTCACCATCATACATATTTAATTTGGAAGCGACTAAGTGTATTCCCTCTTAAAGATATGCTCATTTTCACCTACTATGAACCTTAGAGCGCCAAAGCTTGAAATCGTCATTCTGGGTATTTCACAAGCTCTGAATGCGGTTTCTAGCAAATAGGCATACATCTGATAGATTATCGCACCACCATCAAACCTTTTTCTTTTGGATGAAATTTGAGTCTTGACTTTCAGGAAATACACAGTTTGAAAAACTTTGTTCCTGAATGTGGAAAAAGTTAAAGTTTTATAAAGCCTATTTCTAAAGCTCCTAAAGGAGCACATGGCTGCCTTTTGAATATATGATATGGAACCACTCACCATCATACATATTTAATTTGGAAGCAGCTAGTGTATTCTCTCTTCAAGATATGCTCATTTTCACCTACTATGAAACTTAGAGCGCCAAAGCTTGAAATCGTCATTCTGGGGATTTCACCAGCTCTGAATGCGGTTTCTGGCAAATGGGCATACACCTGATAGATTATCGCCCCACCATCAAACCTTTTTCTTTTGGATGAAATTTGAGTCTTGACTTTCAAGAAATGCACAGTTTGAAAAACTTTGTTCCTGAATGTGGAAAAAGTTAATGTTTTTACAATGCCTATATCTAAAGCTCCTAAAGGAGCAAATGGCTGCCTTTTGAATATATGATATGGAACTACTCACCATCATACATATTTCATTTGGAAGCGACGAGTGTATTCCCTCTTCAAGATATGCTCATTTTCACCAACTATGAAACTTTGAGCGCCAAAGCTTGAAATCGTCATTTTGGGGATTTCACAAGCTCTGGATGCGGTTTCTGGCAAATGGGCACAGGGCAAATGAGCACATGGCTGCCTTTTGAATATATGATATGGAACCATTCACCATCATACTTATTTCATTTGGAAGCGACTAGTGTATTCCCTCTTCAAAATATGCTCATTTTCACCAAATATGAAACTTTGAGCGCCAAAGCTTGAAATCGTCATTTTGGGGATTTCACAAGCTCTGAATGCTGTTTCTGGCAAATGGGCATACACCTGATAGATTATCGCCCCACCATCAAACCTTTTTCTTTTGGATGAAATTTGAGTCTTGACTTTCAAGAAATGCACAGTTTGAAAAACTTTGTTCCTGAATGTGGAAAAAGTTAATGTTTTTACAATGCCTATATCTAAAGCTCCTAAAGGAGCAAATGGCTGCCTTTTGAATATATGATATGGAACTACTCACCATCATACATATTTCATTTGGAAGCGACTAGTGTATTCCCTCTTCAAGATTTGCTAATTTTCACCAACTATGAAACTTTGAGCGCCAAAGCTTGAAATCGTCATTTTGGGGATTTCACAAGCTCTGGATGCGGTTTCTGGCAAATGGGCATACACCTGATAGATTATCGCCCCACCATCAAACCTTTTTCTTTTGGATGAAATTTGAGTCTTGACGTTCAAGAAATGCACAGTTTGAAAAACTTTGTTCCTGAATGTGGAAAAAGTTAATGTTTTTATAAAGCCTATATCTAAAGCTCCTAAAGGAGCACATGGCTGCCTTTTGAATATATGATATGGAACCATTCACCATCATACTTCTTTCATTTGGAAGCGACTAGTGTATTCCTTCTTCAAGATATGCTCATTTTCACCTACTATGAAACTTAGAGCGCCAAAGCTTGAAATCGTCATTCTGGGGATTTCACAAGCTCTGAATGCGGTTTCTGGCAAATGGGCATACACCTGATAGATTATCGCCCCACCATCAAACCTTTTTCTTTTGGATGAAATTTGAGTCTTGACTTTCAAGAAATGCACAGTTTGAAAAACTTTGTTCCTGAATGTGGGAAAAGTTACAGTTTTTATAAAGCCTATATCTAAAGCTCCTAAAGCAGCACATGGCTGCCTTTTGAATATATGATATGGAACCACTCACCATCATTCAAATAAAATGCTCCAAACAAGAAGTAAATGTATTTTGTCCATTATAAAGCATTTCTAGCCAGCAGTTAATTGTCACAATAAGTATTAACAAAAAAGAATGGCACTATAACATCAATTTAACATCAAAGTAAGAAGACAACATGTGGTTACCACTTCTTATGGTGTAGAAGGCACTTTAGAAGGCATCCCAAATTAACAGTAAAATTAACAGTGCAAGGTGAAAAGAAAAATACTCTAAAATTGTGAAAACGCCAGCGTCCCGAAGCTGAAACACTAGCTACGCTGTAGAACAGCTAATGTTATTTGAATCCTCCAAACAAATACTTTAAGTTACCTGTATGTAGCAGTGGAGGCTGGTGACTTCCAGAATTGAGGAGGCCATTTTTTTCCGCTTGCTCACTTCACTCGCGATGGAATGTTCCCTGTTCTCTTATCTGTCTTTGTGCTGGCCAAAGGCATACTATTTGGAGTGTAAGCTACAGTCAGAAAGTTCTGGCTGATGAAATTCATTGTGCAGAGCTTAGCCTTGTGCCTTCCTGAAGAAATGACATTGCTGTAAGTCTATGAGCCTGCCTGATAATTAAGCTGAGAAATGACATTTGGATGTAATATAAATGCCAAGTGAACATGTGTAAAAGGCAGGAATTTTAACTTGACTTCTGGAGTTGGTCGGCCAGCAGATTTTATCTTCACTTTTGAAGCATGGTCTAAAGTATGGAATGGCTGGGACAACAAATAGTCGACTAGATTTTCTTTCCCATCCCATGGCCTGCATCTAGGTTGAACTCCATCCTCCTCTTCCACTGGATTCGGACCCATGCCACCACCACAAGCACCTGTTCCATGTACATTTTCCTCTCTCACATCCATTTTGCCTGGCTAATCTAGGCTTACTCGAACACACACAGCTAACTGGATGGAAAACAATGAGCTAAACTTCAACTGTAAAAATGTCCAAACTACAGATATTCAGAGATAAATGTCAACGAGCGATTAACAGCAGCAGCTTTTGCTTTCGAAATCTGTCTCAGAGATGTTGTCAACTCAAGGAGAAATGCCTAGAGTGAAGGGTTTAACGTTAACGTTATCCACTAGAGGGCAGCACTCTATTCGTATTTAGAGTGAATTTCCTCACAGAGCAACAATTCAGTAATTTGATATGGAAGATTATTAAATTGACTTGTAATAAAACGAAATGGACTACATTAAAAATAAAACTGTTCAATAAATCCCAAATGGTGTCTAACATGACCTATTGAATGTCATTCTCACTCCCTAGTATCTGGAATCTGCATATCTCCAGCCCAAGATCTCAAATTGCGCCAGAATCGCGCCGACTTCCGAGGTCGTTTTAAGCAAAAGTATTTGGCCAAATGAGCTATAAACTTCAGGGATGATAGCCAGGGGTGTTCTCTAAATTCGTAAATCGTAGCCACTATGGCGAGTGTTTGTTTGACTGAAGTGACTGGCGAATTCTCAAAATGGCTTCTGTGTTGAATAGGAAAGGAAAGGATAGTTGATTCCAAATGAACCAGTAGCATGTGATTGGACGAACAAAATGTCAATCTTTCAGCCCTGGACACAATGCATGGTGAGGCCAGGCCTCCGTTGCCCACCCATTTTCAGTGATCTGGCCAATCACATATTGGCATGAAAAAAAATGCATTACATTGACTTCTATGAGAAGCTAATTTCCTAGGGGAGGCCTGGCCTCCCTTAATACAAACTGATAGGGAAATCTGGCCTGTTGCTTTACAATTGCAATATTGGGTTTTAGCCATGGGAAAATTTAGATTTATGAACAAAACTAAAATAATATGAATATAAAAAATAAAAAATATGTTTTTTGTTAAAATAAATAAATAAAATAAATATATTTATTGTTTTTTTTTAATCTCTCTCTTCTCTCAAATTATTGGGGAGGCCAGGCCTCCTCCACCTCTATGGAGGAGCCTCCACTGGTAAGTAGTAAAGCAAAGCTGATAAAATAATGTAGCTAACTTGGCTAGCTAGCTAGCTATATAATTAAAATAGTGCAAAAATTAATGTTAGCGAAAAACTAGTAACTGCAGTCTGTGTCATGTACAAATCCATTGCTTTTTCTTCTCGCTTCTCTCTTCTGATTCACTGTCCAAATTCATATTAGCTAAGCGAGGATATGCCTTACCCATGCCGAGATGTTCTTAGAAATCAATATTTTGATGCATAGAAGTCGCTATAAAACAATGACAAAGGCTGTGTGTCCTATGTTTTGTGTCCAGACAGTTTTTTACACAAAATCATAGAAAACCTGAGTTTGTATTTACGCCTGACTCTACATTCTTCAATGGAAGCTCAAATGCGACACTCCATCAGACGATGGGGCATGCTCTAGAAATGAAGTTGTTGTCCATAATGACCATCAAATCTTGAAAAAGACATCTCTACGTGTAAAGCCAGCAGTGAGATTTTATACAGTCGTTTTTTCCTGCATGGTAAATAATTTATCTGTAGATGTAGTAGTGTAATAGAAAAACAATAGACCGAACTGCCATGATATGCACACTGCTTGTTCTGAGTAATTGACTCATTCATTGAAAGGGGGCGTGTTCAAAATAATAGCGACGTGGAGTTTAATTAGAGAATTCATTAAAAACAGGTGTCATTAATTGTCCTTTATTAAAGAAGAAGGCAAACAATTGTTTCACGCATTGTTATAAAATACATTTCCTTCTGAAGTAAAATGGGCCGTTCCAAACATTGTTCGGAGGAACAACTTCATTTGACTAAAAAGTTGATAGGAGAAACTATAGGATGCTCAGCTAAAATGATATTAAATGCTTTAAAAAAACAAGCGGAAGAAAACAAGCAACTACTGTTAAAACGGATCGAAGAATAGGCAGGATGGCAAAAATTCATGCATTCACTTTTGATTGACAGCCCGGGCCGCTCACTACATGTAATGTCAGTTGTTAGCTAACGTTAACTAGTTATAATACGACCGTAATAATGGATAACGAGTACAGCAATAACAGCATTAGAAACATTGACCCGTATATGTATGAGCCCATTGCTGTACATCCTAGGCCTCGCCAAATTTAAAACATTGCCATCGCTGAAGCGGCTATACTCGGCAGCTACCTTTAGAATTATCCATAGCCTGACAGCAAGTTAATTGAGGAGATGAGGTTAACGGTAACATTACGGTTTGTAGAATTGATACAGTTAATAGCAGAATGTCATCTAGCCCAAACAGATGCTTACAATCTACATCAACATTAAGTAACTTTAACGTTAACTGATCGTATTAAGTAAAGGCCTAATTAGATTATCGACAGCATCAAAACTATCAAGGATTCCCTGGTTTGGTTAGTTGGCTACGTTATGTTTTATGCACATAACATAAATATTCATACTGGGTGAATGTTTTGGCCACCATACATTGGTCATTGCAAATTAGAAACATTTGGGACATCACAATTTCAGTCTCAAGACCACCAATACTAAATACTGCAACAGGTGGAAATGTTGAGCATTGTATAGTTTTTAGGAAAATAAATCAAATTTATTGCATATATGTATGATTGTATGATGAAATAATTTTAAAATAAGTGTGTAAGTCTTTGGACATAATAAGCATTTTAAAATCATGATTTTTGTCTTTAATAGTAAGATGCATAAGATTTCTCAGTGATTATGTACCAACATTTTGGGAAATATATATTTTCTGACTTACCCAGATTTAGAGAGATTTGATTTCATTTTTGTGCAAAATGTTAGCTTTGCATAAAAACTTATAGGGGCCAGTAGCCTACCTGAAGTGAAGAAATACACCTTACAGCAACTCCGAAGCTGTCTTATTTAAACAAGTTATCGTGTATTTGAAATACACTTGCGGGAAAAAATTGAAACGAGACGTTTTCGGGGAAGTTTGACGGTTGGAACTATAACCACTGAACACACATGTATCCTCTTCCATCTTCTGCTGGTTGAGTGCCGTGATCTGCGCACCTTCTGAAGGTAGTTTTAAAAGGCAATATTGCTTTAAAATTTGCAGAAAGGTCTCATGTTTAACTCTTGATATTTAACATATTTAACATATGTAACATTTACAGTTCAGGTTTGCTGAGAACAGATTCATTGTCAGGGGTGCCCACATTTTTCATACCACCATATATTTTTGATATTTTGCAGGACATCATATCAATATGTGCCAAAGGCTGAAAATGCTTAACTACCAATTGCTGTACATCTGGGAACAATGTAATGTTTCTTTAGATTTTTGATGTTGAAATTTAAATGGAACTATTTAACATGGGCCAAAATAAAGTTTGAAAATCCAATAAATGTTTTATCTGTACTTCCGTTTTTTATTTTTCATTTTTATATTTATTTTATATTTTATACGATAGGCCCCCTAGTGGTCATAAGCAGTACACAGTTACAAGTTTACAAAATGGGATACAAGTTTTCATTCATTTATTTTTGGACTGTCCATGTCTGTAAATTTATTTGTTTAAGGTAGTTGACCCTAATATACAATAGACTTTCACCTTGAATATTTTGTTATGCCTGAATACATTTCTTAATTTAAATTTTGTTGGGAGTTGTACATTCTGATAAAGGTTGGTCCATGCTACAGCCAGGCAGTTTCTAATCTTTGCAGGCAGTCTTTGGGGATCAACAGCATCTTTCCATGGCGAGTTTTATCAGACTCATAGGTCATGATAAAATGCATTAGTTGTTGCAATTGTATTATGTACAGTATGCCTCAATGGATCTTTCTTGTTTTTCCATCATGTTCTTCATGTGAATCAGATTTTGATGAAAGATATCCAAGTGTCTCACTCCAAATGAGGAAAAACATTGTTTTGTTACAATTATTTTTTTTAAACATCTCCCTACTCTTTTCTTTTTTTTTTTTTTCGTGTATTTGGAATAGATGGAGGAAGCTATGTGGTGCTTTGATGCAGAGCTGCAGCTCCTGCGGCATGATAAGGAGGCATTAGATGTGCAAATGAAGCTAGCCGATCTGCGCCACATCACCCTATATCAGGAGCTTCTACTTCTGAAGGACTTTGAGAAGAGAGAAAATTCACTGCAGGACAGGTTGAGTGCCCGCATGCAGGAGGGGAGTCAGATCCTGGTGAGCATATTCCCTCCTCACATGTTCCATCCATATACTAATGTTTTCTCATCACATACAGTTCAGTCCATAAGTAATCGGACAATGGTACAATCTCTGCTCTTTTGGCACTGAACTCCAGCATATTGGATTTAAAATGAAAAAAAATGAAAATGAGGTTAAAGTGCAGACTACTACATTTCATTTGAGGGTGTGTATATCCATATTGAGTGATCTGTTTCGGAATTAGTTCCATTTTGATACATCTCCCCCCCCCCCCCATTTTAGGGAACTAAAATAATTGGACAGCTGTTTCTGATTAGTCATGTGTACTCAATCACTTCTACAGTGCAGGTATATGACAGCTTTTAGTATCTACAGTGGTCTCGTGCTTCAATTGGCCCTTCTGCCTCAGGAGATCAGCCAGGCAGCAGGAGATTTTTTGTTTTTTTCCACTCCACAGTAATTACTTGTTGATTGCACAACCACCACCAAGTGGCATATGTTAGTGCACTAATCCACAACGGTATCACATATTTGCAGGTTCTGACAGCAGTGCCCTTTTTCATCATGACAAGCTTGCATCATGAAAGATCTGAAAATTCTGTTTCCGGACCTTTGAATCATGGTCATGTTTTGTTTCTATTTATACAAAACAAAGTCTTAAACCTGGATTTCTTTGTAAGAGGTGCAATTTCTGTCTTTGTCTCAGAATGTGGACAACCCTGGTGGAAAATAGACAGTCTTATTGCTCGAACAAATCTGCAAAAACCCTGGTTTAAGGCTAATTTATATTCATAGAGATTCGTCTCAATCTTATTCACAAATGCATGTAACATGATTCACAAATGTGTTTTACAAAGTCACCAAGCACTTTATGAGGACCATTTTTACTTTATTACACCTACTTATTCATGCGATTATCTAATCAGTCAATTGAGCGGCAGCAGTGCAATGCATGCAATCATGTAGATACGGGTCAGGAGCTTCAGTTAACGTTCACATCAACCATCAGAATTGGGGAACAAATGCTTAACTAACATTCCTCTCTCCAATTTACCATGTGCGTGTGTGTGAATGTGTTTGTGTTCAGGCTAAGTGGGAGGACTGTAGGAGGCAGCTGGAATTCAAACAGCAGAGCAAGGTGACCACGCCACGCCTCCTTCCAGACTTCACTTGGAGACAACAACAAATTTGCAGACTTCCTCACCAAGGTCTTCAAGAAGAAGGTCAAACACACAAAGAAGTGGGAGAAGGATGGAAATGAGGGTGAGCAACCATGTCCTCAAAAATCTGAATTTGTGGAGTGGTGTGTGTGTGTGTATTAATGAGTTTATGCTTCTGTTATCCATGTTTGAAGAGTACACACGCATTCAAACTGTTCATTTATTGTGTATAGAGGAACAGGAGGACAGTGATGAACACTCCGATGAAGAGTCTGACTGGGATGAAATGGAAAGTGATGAAGAGTCTGAGAGTGGCTGTCCGCTGGATGACAGCGTTTGCCCACCTTGTATGTACTCTTGAACAAAACTCTCAATGTAGATTACACTCTCTGTGTGCTTTCTGAGTTTAAACTGTACTATCTCTCAGTGTAGTCTGTTTTCATTGTAGATTTGTACCCCATGTGTTGGCTGTGCTCTTTCAATGTGGATTGTGTTTTCAGTTTAGACTATTCTATGTCACTGTAGATTGTACATTCTTTGTTGACTGTACTCTCTCTTACTGTCGACCAGGGGTGCCCAATACATTGATCATGATCGGCATGCTGGTAGCCTTTTTAAAAAATGCACCAATTTTTCTTTCCGTTTTCCGATGGCTTCTGTCTGACATTGATTGACATGAAATGTGGCCAATATTCTGCTGGTGAGAACACTACGTTAAGCATGCCAATTCATGATATTGCTAATTCCGCTTATAAAATGCAACATGGCTTCTTTCTTTCCAAAGTTGCTTCAAAATATCAGAAGTCACATTATTTGGGATTTTTCATGTATATTTTCATAAGATAATCTGCACATTTGGTATTTGATATTCTCCCCAGTTAGGAATTCCTACCCTACGTTAAAAGCTACGTTCAGCAGTGTAATTAATTCACCAGTCCATGACTCCCTGGTTCGACATCAGTTCTGAGGTAGATCATGTTGTACAGGCCATTAGAAAAGTAAATTGCAAGCCAAAAAAGTGTGGGCACCCTTAGTGTAGAATGTATTATGTTGTGATACAGACTGTGACCCGGAACTGTTTGAGAACACCCTTCAGATGCGATTGTGGAAGTTGGACCTAGAGGAACTGATTGCAGAGGAGAAGAAGAGTTGTGATGCCTTGAGAAAAGAATGTGATGCACTAGCCAAGAAGGTGAAAGATCTGTGCCTGTTCCTTCTGCTCCTGCTCCCCCTGCTTGTGGTCTAACAGACTGAACTGCTTTACCTGATCATGCGTTCTTCTCAATTCCGGTCCAGTAAATTGGTGAATCTCAAGTTGGTAAAAATGTTTGCCTGACTGGTCCTTGGCCTGTTTTAGACACCAGTTGATGTGGTTAGGATATGTGGTTCAACCCCCAAGTCAAATTCCAAAGCTGAGGAGACCGTTTATTCACTTATGCATGTGTGTGTATAGAGTGTGGATATATACTGTAACATAACATAACATAAAACCTTTAAAAATGTATTCCTCAATCTTGCTTTTCAATTCCAACTTAGGTTTAGTTAGCTGTAAGAATGCATAAATAGTTTTATTTTATGAAAAATACTAGTTTTAGTTGAGATTATCTAGTTTTTAGAATTGGCTTCATTTTATTTTTTTATTGTTGTGGGGAAAGCCTTGATTATGGTATTTGACATGATGTCCATATGAACTATGGTTGTCATTTATATAGTGCCTTTATCCGAAGCGCTGTACAATTAATGCATACACACACTCACATACCAATGGCGACTGGCTGCCATGAACCAACCAGCTTGTCAGGAGCATTTAGGGGTTAGGTGTCTTGCTCAGGGACACTTCAACATACAGTGTATGTCCTGGCAAGCTATAAAAAGTACTTCCTAATATCAGTACGGAATTTCTCCTTTGCTAATTAACTTTTTAATCCCTTTAATACATTTTAAAGCCTCAGTCAAATCTCTTTGATGAAGCCTTACAATAGGTAAGATTTTTGTGTTAAAACATTGTTACTAGACCATTGTAAATCCCTTCCTATCATTGAAAGAGGCTTTGTGTTTATAATCCTTAAAATCGGGTTTGAAAATATCCAGTTGACGGGCCAGCAATCTGTATCAAAACATTGTATAGCAATACAATAATTCAAGCTCATTGGTTGAAAATTGGTTCCAATTGCCACAGCCAATGGTGTTTCAACGTCAGCGTGTTCACAGAGAAGGGGTGGGATAAACAGTGTTGTGGTCTGAGCGTGTTTGTTGCTGGAATTCCTCTCTTGATCGTTATCGTTCGGATCGTTGATCCAAAATTACCTATTGTACCTTTAAGCATCTTAATCCTCATAACTTTTCTCTTTTGTACCTGGAATCAATCTGCTTGCTCTTCTTGGAACCTTTTCCAGCACCTCTATATCGTACTGCAATATATGGCGTTGTATCTTAGCATCCTGTTGGCCTTTTTACTGCTACCACACATTGACTAGAACCTGAATGGCTTTGGTGAACTATTCCCCTATAAAGTCTTTTTCAACTAGCTTACTTTACAATTTTTACCATACATGAATTCATCCTGCCTTACGTTTTTATTTCCCCACATGTAGAACTTTACATTTAGTTGTATTTAATTTAATTTGCCAGGTTACTGCCCATTTCTGGATTCTGTTGAAATCTTCCTGGATTAGTAGTAGATTCCAAACTGTTTGCTAAACCTCCTAGTTTGGTATCCTCAGCAAGTTTAACTAAAGTACCGTAAATCCCCAAATTGTGGCCGGGGTCTTTTATTTACTTAGGCTGCACAAAGCACAGACCTTTATTTTGGGCAGGCTTGTATTCGAGGCAGGCCTTTATTTCTTATTAGGCTTCTGTTGTAGAATTTTAATCTTAAGGATCTTTTTTTCCTAAAGTGCGTTTTACTGTGAGACATACGTTTCGTTTGGAGCAGCATACTGGTAGGATATCAAAAGATTTTCGCTTTGGTTTGGGATATAATTAACTTTTGTTTGATTCTATTGCTAAATATTGGGACTGATGGGCACTGAAATCGGGGGGGTATTTGATGGTTCACTGTTAAGCTTTATGTAGTTTAACTAGTGTCGGGATTTTCACCCGCCAAGGCAGCCGCTTTCATTCATTCATTGAATGTGCGCTGTGCTGTAAATACATGAAACCTTACTGTGTAGCCTAAATTGAGTTAATTTTTAATTTTGCCTGATTTACTTTTTATTAAACTCGTAGGCTGGAATGCCTCGCGGCAACAATTGTGTTTAAATGTATACTGCTTCAGCCTTTGGCAAGCTACTCAGAAGGGGGCGGCAAGCGACTGGTAGCTTGAGAGCAACGTGTTGGAGACCCATGGTGTAGGACAACGACTTTTCATTGGCAACAGTATTAAACCAACCAACAATATAAAATATTAAGAAGAGCTCTTTTATTTCATTGAGTTAAATCGAAACAATGTCTTCTAGTGCTCATGGACTGATAGCCCTACTGGTAGGCAATATTACCCTGGCTTGTATTTGGGGGCCGGCCTTTAATTGTCCGAATCGACCACGCCTCCGGCTATTATCCGAGGCCCGGCTTCAAATAGAATCCCCTGTGAGCAGCATGCAAATGGAAATCAGGTGTGGAGGATTGACAAGTTAAGATAATTCGTAATCATTAATAATAAATCTATCCTGCCCTAGCGTGAGTAAATTAGTAAATGACATGCACAAGAAATGTAAGGTAAACATGAACACATGTTTAGAATGTTAGTATTGCCCAATCCTGATCTAAAGTTAGTAGATTAGTAAGAAGACAAGGGAAATTGAAACAATAAGGGAAGCGTGAGTGACAGAAAGCGAGAGAGAAAGCATGAATTCAATGTTTGCGGAAAGACACGGAAAAGTGTATGCTAATCAGTGAACGGAACAACATAACATGAAACAAACATAAATCGTGACATAACAAGTTTGCAAAACTGTGACATGAATAAACTATATAAAGTGACATGACAAGACTAGAAAATACATCGTAACTAAACATGAAATGTAACATGACATGAAAATTAAACGTAACAAGAAATAAAACATAAAAACGTGGCGAGACTAGACTAACATAATATGTGACATGACACTAAAATCACTAAGACAATGACTAAATATGAAACATGACATGACAAGCATAAAACGTGACATTGTCCCTCATGATCGATTCCAGTATTTTACGTGATGCAAGTTAGACTGACAGGCCTGTAGTTTCCTAGATCGCTACAGTTCCCTTTCTTATATATTGGTATTAAATTACTTTGTTTCCAGTCATCCATTATTTCTCCAGTTTCTAAAGGCTGTCTAAAAATACTTGCCAGTGATTTAAAAATGTAATAACTCCGAGTATCTTTGGCTGCCTTATTTGTCTTTAGTTTATGTAATTTATCTTGTATTTCTTTATCTTCTATCTCAATATTGACATTCTGGGTATTGAATATTATTAGTAACCTCCTCCCTGGTAAAACTCTCAACAAAGTAGCCATTTAATGTAACGTTGGGGCTGGGCGGAGAGCCAGAAGTGACCATGGGTAAAACCCTTCTAAGCGAACGTGTTCGCCACTAAATCCCGGGAGGAAGGGGAATAGGGATACACAGTAACGAAATCAGAACTTCTCCCAGAACAGGGGGAGGAAAAGAAAATAACAGGAACAAGTCTTTCTGTTTTAAGCAAACAGAAATGAAGCCCAAAATGGCTAATAGAAAATAAAACAACCCTTTGAAAACAGGGCGAACCACTCAACTAAAATAAGTGCTAGTAACTGAGCACTGACGGTCGTAGACCACGGATGTAAAGTACAACCTAGTGGGAAAAACTAGGCACAAAAATAAAAACCTTGAGGCGCAGCTCAGGACAGAAAATGCAAACCAAAATACATTACTGGGGACAACGTCCCTCTACCACCGGCTCACACGAGCCCGAAAGAAAAAAAGAAAACCAAGACTCTCGAGGAAGGCGTCAGTGAAGGAAACACTATCAGCTGAACACCTTCCTTACCTTTTAATCTCATAAAGAGTTGAGAATCACACACCAGCGCAGTACCCGACTCGTAATTCAGCAGAGTCTACCTTGTGCATTACCGGCTTTGTGCAAGGGTGAACGGTTGAACACAAAAGCGTCGATGGAGTGCCAGCACTGGCCTTAAGTACTCTTTAGGAGGAGAAATCCTCTGGCGCTAATGAACTCCAGGTGCAACCAATGAGCCCCAGCCCTCTGGTGGCCACCTAGAGTCATTACCTCCACAATGACATTTAAGGCATCAGCATTATCTTTATTTTTTTTTAGCAGTTCTCCTTTGTTATTCTAAATGCACTTAACCTCCTCTTTAACTTTTTTTTTTCTACTGCAGTATTGAAAGAAAAATGTGGTATTGTATTTTGCAAATTGTGAAATTTGCCTTTCAAATTTTGGTTAACCTTAGTTCTTTTTAACCTTCGCATGCATATTACAATATTCAGCTATATTACAATCAGTGCTGTCATTTTTATATATCTTAATAATAATAATAATAATAATAATAATACTAATAATATACTTTATTTAAACTCAATAGCATCATAGGTCAAGACATTAAAATGAAAAGAAAACATTAAAATGACAAACCTCTTTTTGTGATGATCTTATATAGTTTATTCTTTTTTCACAAACCCTTATGTATAGCTTTCCACTATGTTCCACAAAAGCTGCAGTCAGGGTTGATAATTCCAGCAAACAACCCTTACAGACCTCAGCAGCATGAGCGACAGGCTTCCAGGCAGTGATGGACATGTTTAGAAGGCATGGCACAACTTGAAACTGTCATTCTGTAGTTTTAAACAATTTTATGAGATTTCCAAGCTTTGTCCAGTCATTTGTGAAATGTGTGTCCATGCTCAAATACTCCAGCACCTGATTCAGACCTGCTTTTGTCTCTTGGTTGTTTGACCATATCAAGTGTGCTGTTCCAGTGGTCCTACAGTCCCTTAGCATGGCTGATTCAGCACTACATCGTTTAGGGTGATTTGCAAGGCAGGACATTCTCTGGAATTTCTGGCTTTGCCTGTTTTCCAGAAGATTGTTCTTATCATTGAGGAAAAACTAACACACAATATTAAGATGAACACATTTCAACAATTTGATATAAGAAAAATAAGCTTTTGACTTTGGGGTAATAATTTATCAACGCCTTTCAGGTTCTAGTCAATGTGTGGTAGCAGTAAAAAAAAGGCCAACAGGAGATAAGTCTAAGGAAGTTATAATCACTTTATACAATACTCTTGTTAGACTTAAGATGCTTAATCTCTTTAAGAGAGACTTAGGGGGGGATTTGATTGAGGCTTTTAAATTAACAAAGTGGACTGATTCTTCAACATGAGTATGGTTAGCAGAACGAGAGGGTACAAATGGAAATTTGCGAAGGATAATCCGCACACAGATATTAGTATTTTTATAAGTATTTTTTTGCACAGAGAGTAGTCACTGTGTGGAATAGCTTACCAGGACATGTAGTGGAGGCAGAAACACTGGGGATTTTCAAGACCAGGCTTGATACGGTGCTAGATACTATTTAGCTTATAGGCAAACTCAGCAGTAGGTACACTTGGTACACAGTGGTAGGAAAAGGCAAGTATTGCTGGGATGAATGGCCTTTTCTCGCCATTATGTTATGTTGTGTTATGGTATGTATTGTCCCCATTATGTCAAAAAAGGTAAATTGGCACAGTTAGCAATAATGTAATTATGTGTACAGGAAGGAAAGAATGTGGACTTCTTTCTCTGTTGTTTTATAAAATGATCTAGTCTGAAATAAAAAGGAGAGAGACTAGTGGTCTGAAATAACAATACCTCTAGCCTGAAATAAATAGGAGAATTTTGGAAGAAAAAAAAAAATGTCTGCATGGTAGCGCTCACTATATGTTTGCGTTGGTTGGCACTTCCATTGAAAATAGCTGTTTATTTATTTTCTTAAATTTGTTTCAGATTTTAGTTTGTTTCAGAATTTGATGGTCGATTGTACATTGTTTATTTCAATCGCCCATGTGTATTGAGGAAACACTGCTACAACACTGCCCCCCAGTGGCCGGAAGGAGATCGGCAATCCTTCTTCAAGCTGTATCATCTCGATCAGGGGCACTTTGTATGCAGCAATCCTCCCTGCCGAGTCCCTACCCCCATCCTCGGAGTGGTGGCCCAATTATGCACTCACACATGCGACGGCCATACTAGGATTTGGCAGGACCAGAGTCCGATGCCTTAGCCGTGCGCCACCACAGCGCTTTGAAAATAGCTACATTTTAACCTCAATATCTCACCAGTTTCAAAACGGTCAAAACATTTTGCAGGTCTACTACAGGGCCAACAGGCTCACAAACGACTGATATTATAGCTACATTATTATCATACATTATTGCACCATTGCTGTTATGCATACCACAAAAAAATACTCAGTTAAAATCCCACGGATCCTAACACAAGACCACTCATTCTGGTGGAAATTCAGAGACATACATTATGTGCTTCTCATAATGTCATGACTGTACAGTGTATTCAATTTGAATTCAACCTCAAAATTCAAAATTTCAGTTTTTTATAGACCTAAAAGTACACATTGTCATTTTTTTCACATCATTGGGCATTTTTATACATTTTGGTTTCACCATGTAGAAATTACAGCAGTGTTTATACATAGTCCTCCATTTCAGGGTTCTATGATGTTTGGGACACAGCAATGTCATGTAAATGAAAGTAGTTATGTTTAGTATTTTGTTGCATATACTTTGCATGCAATGACTGCTTTAAGTGATTCATGGATATCACCAGTTGCAGGGTGTCTTCTCTGGTGATGCTCTGCCAGGCCTGTATTGCAGCTCATGCTTGTTTCTGGGGCTAGGCCCCTTAAGTTTTCTCTTAAGCATATGAAAGGCATGCTGAATTGTTAAGATCAGGTGATTGACTTGCCCATTGAAGAATTTACCAATTTTTAGCTTTGAAAAAAACTCCTTTGTTGCTTTAGTCTGGGATCATTGTCTTGAGGTAGAATGAACCGCCGGCCAATGAGTTTCGAGGCATTCAGTTGAACTTGAGCAGATGTGTCAATATACAGTACCTTCGGCAGCCATACAGACCCAGGCCATAACAGCTTTGCCTATTTTCCAGAAGATCTTCCAGTCAGGTGTCTTGGATATTTGACTTTATTAAGTCCCTGATCAATCCTGGAAATCACCACTCTGTTAAGTTAAGATCTATGAGGCAGTATACAAAGGAGGGCTTTGAGCATAAGCTTGCAGAACAGGATTGGTCTGCTATTATTGAAAGCAAAGATGTTTACAATGCATGGAATCTGTTTTTATCTGTGCTTGTTGTAGCAGCACCAATGAGAGAGGTCAGAATAAAACAGAGAAGTGCAAAATGGATGACAGCTTAGATAGTGGACCTTATTAGAGAGAGGGATTGCTATCCGATGAAGTTCAAGAAATCAAATCTGCATCTCGACTATGACATATACACATATGTACACACTGTAGAAATGTAACATAACAAAATTCAGAAAGCCAAGTCCCAATTTTACATGGATTTCATTTTTTTATTGCACTTCATTAGAAAGACCTGTACCTCTACTCATACATGCAATTATGTTGAGTATTATTACGTTGCTGCCAGAGGGGCTGGTTTCAGTATTTCCTGGGATTTTCACGCCTGAGAGAGGAATGGCCAGACTGATAGACATGGTTTTAGCTGACAGAAAGGCTACAGTCATTCAGATAACCACTACAATTGTGGAGAGCAGAAAAACATCTCAGCATGCATAAGAAGTCGAACCTTAAGGCAGATGGACTACAACAGCAGAAGGGTTACACTTCTGTCAGCCAAGAGCAGAAAGCTGAGGCTGCAGTGGGCACAGGCTCACCAAAACTGCACACTGAAAAAACCTGCCTGGTCTGATGAATCTCAATTTTTGCTGAGGCATACAAATGGCAGGGTCAGAATTTGGTGCCAACAGCATGAATCCATGGATCCAACCTGCCATGTGTCAACAGTCCAGGCTGGTGACAGTGGTGTATTACATTATTGGCATTTGGCAGACGCTCTTATCCAGAGCGACGTACCAGAGCGACGTACACTTGATTAGACTAAGCAGGATACAATCCTCCCCTGGAGCAATGCAGGGTTAAGGGCCTTGCTCAAGGGCCCAACAGCAATCAATCATCGCTTGAATGCCAAAGCCTATTTGAGTATTTTTGCTGATGATATGCATCCCTTCATGGCCACAATGAACCCATCTTCTAATGGCTACTTCCAGCATGATAATGCACAATGTCACAAAGCAAAAGTCATCTCAAACTGGTTTCATGAACATGACAATGAGTTCAGCATTCTTCAGTAGCCTTCCCAGATACCGGATCTGAATCCAATAGAACATCCTTGGGATGAGATAGAACGGGAGATTCGCAGCATGAATGCGCAGCTGACAAATCTGCAGAAATTGCAATCATGTAAGTATTGAATAGAATCTCAAAGTAATGTTTTTGTGGAATCCATACCACAAAGAATTGAGTTTGCTTTGAGAGCAAAAGGAGGCCCTACCTAGTATTCACATAGTGTTCCTAATAAAGTGCTGAGTGAGTGTATATGTGGCATTTTAGTTTATGGTGTTCTGCTTCTAAGAGGCAAGTTTATTGTAATAAGCAAATGTCTGCTCTAAGCTTGTAAAGATGGTTTTTAATCTTAGTTTTCTTTGCCAATGAATTAATGCCACAAACATTCAAACAAATAAGTTTTATTTCTGCCATTATACATTAATTGTTATGTGATGCATAATGACTTCATTATTATATGGGTCGTAATGTCAAAGTTAATTCACATTTTTTAGACAAAACACAAGAGACGAACACACATAGAACAAAGGTAAACAAGACTCAAACAACGACACCAATCCCACTGCACAAATACAGAGAGTGAAATAACACATAGATAATCCTATATAATAATAATAAGTGCTTTTTCGCTGAGAGGTTCCTTAACTTATATGGTCAATAATAAGCCAATGCCAGAGCGAATTAGATGAGCCAGGGAGTGATGCAATATAGCTGATCATCAGTGTATAGTTTATCCACTTTTCAATGTACAGTTTATTGCAACTCTTCTTCCTTTTTCCCTGTGCTGTTTTAGCTTTGGAAAGTTTTTTTTTGGTCGCCCCATGGTTTCCCATGGGAATTCGGCATTCATACCAAACTTGGTCCCTTTAAGTACCTTTCCTTTGCTTTTTATAAATAACTTTTGTTTCTAGTGTTCAAATTTTGTGAAGATAGGTCTTGGACCTTTGGATGTGATCTGAGATGGTGGATGCAATGCAAAGTTATTTGGTTGTCGGTATCAGGTGGAAGTGTCGTGTCTAGGAAACGACAGAGTCCAAATCTTCAATTTGTCGAAAAACATCTTCGTGAGGGAAAAGACGACACCAGGCAGCAAGATCTTCAGGAAAATCAGACTTTATTAGCACACGTGCATAAAGCCGGATCAGCTCTCCAGAACTGAACCCCAGGTTCTGCCAACTACGTGTCCTCACTTCACCCCGCACCTGCTCTTGGCAAACTACCAGACCTCATAAAGTTCTGGATGCCCTCCCTCTAACACGTCATCCATACACGTCACTCTGTATCTTTCGCTTTTATAAGACAAACTAAGCAGCAGTAATCATTGAAAATATACAGACAAACTAAACATTTTATTAATATTCACTTCTAATATACTTTTCTAATATACAGACATACTAAACATTTGATTAATTATTCTCTTCTAAGGGAATAAATGTACGTAGCATTCTTTGCTCTCATTTCAACAGTTTTCACTGTGGTTTCTTGCGTTTTCATAAGCTCAGCTATAATTAATGTTCTAGGTCAAATAGATACACTTCTGGCATAAAACATTGAGAGTCCCGGAGAAATCAGCTGTACAGTCATATCTTGCTCTGCCCGTGTCCTTGACAGTTTGGTCTACACAGTTCAAGACGGCCCCCCCCTGCCAGCTGGCTGGGCTCACTGTGTAATCCTAGCACAATTTAGCAGTTAATCAGTTTGAAACTATACAGGGTACATATCATACTTTAATACAGATATATTGATAAACTTTTAGCACACATTGTCGAGAGTTTTGGAGGAACCAGCCTGCTCACTAAGGTGGAGTCTGATTTTGACTTGTGATTGGTTATCATGCTTTTAGGAGGGAGATCTTTCGTTCTGTGAATTTTGCCCTACAGAAGCAGGGCAGATTGCATGAATTTGCGGATCTTGCTCTCCGAGTTACCAGAAGCAAACTTAGGGAACCCCAAGAAGATCAGGTTGTCACACATACTGCAAGTTTGTAGTATGTCCAACATGATGTCTTTAATGTTTGATTTTCATTGCAAAGATGTTCATGTGTTGTCATGGTGGTTTTAAGTGCATTACTGTCTTTTGTAGTATTGTCGATCTTGTGGTGGGTTAAAAGAACAATACTGATACTTTAACTTTGTTAAAGTATTTGAGAACTGACAGTTTGTTGCCTCTGTGGAAGTATTAATGCCTGAATGCACTTACAAGTTTTCCACACCTTCTCCACCTTCTACACTATACCTGTGCACCTTTGCCACATGAAATGGAATTCCACAGACTACCCCCTTCACAGTTTCCTTTTCCCTCATTGGAAAAACTGTTGACATTCCGAATGCTCTACCTTGTCCAATATTCATCAATTACGATGCCTCCACTAGATACTGCTTTCTTGTCTCCAGTTTCCTTGTTCACAAATCTCCCCACTTCATGGTTGTCACTAAAGACGTGGTTCACTTCCCAACCAGCTTCATTCACTTTCATTCCTTCCTCATTTTTGTTTTCAGTTTTCAGTTCAGTTGAAAGCTGAACAATTTGTAAGAAAGTGGGGGAAGAGGGGAAGAAAGTGGATTAACTGAGCCTGCTGGATGGAGACTGACAGCTGTCCGTCCCCTGGTAGTTGAATATAACATTATCTAGCATTCTGCTTTTTGTCATTAATCTAGTTTGGTCAAATATTTGCTTACCACCGTTTTGTGGCTTTTGCATCTCCTGACATAAATTGAATTGTTTTGTTGCATAAACAGTATTGGAAGCACAGTGAAATATCATGATTGCATGAGCCATGTAAAGTTATGTTTGCTAGCTTGGCAACACTTTCTAGCCTTTCTAGCCCATGCTTCCATAGAGTTGTTGACACACAGGGCATGCCCAGTACCAGAAGCTAGCCAAATGTTGGTCTAGGTTACCATCTTCTGAAATAGGATTTTTTTTGTGTTTGCTGGATAATTGCATTACCTAGCACTGAGATTTACAGCTAGTCTACAGTGGGAGCAATAATTATTTGATCCCTTGCTGATTTTGTAGGTTTGCCCACTTACAAAGAATGGAACCGTGTAGAATTTTAATCATAGGTATATTTTAACATTGAGAGACAGAGTATCACAAAATAATCCACAATAACAACATCATATAAATTTTATAAATTTAATATCATATTTTCACATGAAATAAGTATTTGATCCATAGAACAATAGGACTTAATACGTGGTGGAGAAACCTTTGTTGGCAAGCACAGCGGTCAGATGTTTGTTGTAGTTTTTCACCAGATCTTGGGAGGGATTTTGGTCCACTCCTCTTTGCAGATCCTCTCCAAATCCTTAAGGTTCCGAGGCTGTTGCTTGGCAACTCGAAGCTTCAGCTCCCTCCACAAATTTTCGATGGGATTTAGGTCTGGAGACTGGCTAGGCCACTCCAGGACCTTAATATGCTTCTTTTTGAGCCACTCCTTTGTTGCCCTGGCCGTATGTTTTGGGTGATTGTCATGTTGGAAGACCCATCCACGACCCATTTTCAGTGCTCTCACTGAGGGAAGGAGGTTGTCGCCCTGGTACATGGCCCCATTCATCCTCCCCTCGATAAGGTGAAGTCGTCCTGTCCCCTTAGCTGAGAAACACCCTCAAAGCATAAGGTTTCCACCTCCATGCTTCACAGTGGGGATGGTGTTCTTGGGGTTGTACTCAGCATTTCTCTTCTTCCAAACACGGCGAGTCGAGTTGATGCCAAATAGCTCTATTTTGGTCTCATCTGACCACATTACCTTCTCCCAAGCCTCCTCTGGATCATCCAGGTGTTCTTTGGCAAACTTCAGACGGGCCTGTACATGTTCAGCAGAGGAACCTTGCACACGCAGCAGGATTTTAATCCTTCATGCTGTAGTGTGTTACTGATGGTTCTCTTCGTGACTGTGGTCCCTTCAGGTCATTAACAAGCTCCTCCTGTGTAGTACTGGGCTGATCCCTGACCTTTCTCATGATCATTGATATCCCACGAGGCGAGATCTTGCGTGGAGCCCCAGACCAAGGGAAATTGGCGGTGATTTTGCGTTTCTTCCATTTTCTAATAATTGCTCCAACAGTTGTTAACTTCTCACCAAGCTGCTTGCTTATTTTCTTGTAGCCCATCCCAGCCTTGTGCAGGTCTACAATTTTGTCCCTGATGTCCTTAGACAGTTCCTTTGTCTTGGCCATGGTGGAAATATTGGAATCTGATTGATTGTGTGGACAGGTGTCTTTTATACAGCTACATAACGATGTAACGAGTTGACACAGGTGTTTTGGGTAATGAGTTCAGATTAGGAGTGCTTCTTAATGGAAAACGAACTGGTCTGTGGGAGCCAGAATTATTGCTGATTGGTAGGGGATCAAATACTTATTTCATGCAAAAATACGATAATAAATGTATAGAATTCATATGATGTTGTTATTGTGGATTATTTTGTGATATTCTGTCTCTCAGTGTTAAAATGTACCTATGATTAAAATTCTACACAGTTCCATTCTTTTGAAAGTGGGCAAACCTACAAAATCAGCAAGGGATCAAATAATTATTGCTCCCACTGTATCTTTATGGACTTGATGGACAAAACAAGTCGTTATAAGTCTTTTACAAATGAATAGCCAGTAATGGTAACCTAGCAGGTAGCTAACTACCATGTGATAGACTGTATCATTATTATGTTTTTCCCCCACTCATTAGCTTTTTAGTAGCCTAGCTGGAGTTAGCTGTTGCCAAGGTTAAAATTAATGTCTAAAGATAGCTAATGAGTGGCTAGCTAGCTAACTGATGTAACACTTACAAAGGAAAAAATGTAACAAACATTGCCTATATACTTTAACTATAACTTTAGCTATATACACTTAGTGAGCACTTTATTAGGTATTTATTAGACTTATTTTTTTGAACTTCTACTGCTGTAGCCTATCCACTCTTCTTCTGCATACCACTGTTGTAATATGTCATTACTGTCACTTTCCTGTCAGCTTTGACCAGTCTAGCCATTCTCCTCTGACGTTTCTCATTAACAAGGCATTTCTGTCTGCCGAACTGCTGCTCACTGGATTTTTGTTTGTTTTTTGTACCATTCTTTGTAAACTCTAGAGTCTAGTGTGCATGGAAATCCCAGGAGATCAGCAGTTGCTGAGATACTGAAACCACCCTGTCTGCCACCAACAACCATTTCATGGTCAAATTCACTCAGATCACATTTATTCCCCATTCTGACAGCTGATGTGAACATTAACTGAAGCTCCTGACCCGTATCTACATGATTGTATGCCTCACAATTGGCCAAATAGATAATTGCATGAATCAGTATAAGTTTATTCTTTATGTAATAATTAAAGAATATAAGAAATGTGCTTGGTGAGTGTATATAGAACTATAGATATAAATTTAGATCACCAGTATCCACAATAACAATATAGCAATATAGAACAATCTGTGAACTCCACACCCAGGCATTTTTTATAAGTTGATCAGTCCAATGTGCCTGCCGAATTGTTTTGAATCTCAAGATGCCTCCAGTGGGCTTAATTAGGAGCTGCGTTATGTTGTTATCCTGTAAAATTAAATCCCATGTCTCCCTGTTTTGGCACCCAACAGTGCAGCAGGATGGTAAATGGTTAATGGATTGCATTTATATTGCGCTTTTATCCAAAGCACTTTACAATTGCCTCTCAATCACATATTCACAAACACACAAATTACATGAATGATGTTGTTTTGACTTCTATAAAGCCTTCTCTAAGGCCTTTTTGTCATAATAATTAGCCACTGATCTAATATTGAACTGATGTTTCCAGGAGAAAATTGTGCAAAGCAGCCTGAAGGCAGCAGAGGGCGACCTTGAGCTGTTTGACCGTGAGAAACAGCAGAAACTGAATGAGCTGGATGTTGTTGTTCCCCTCAGACTGCACCAGGTGGGTGGGTGTGTGTGGTGCATATGTCTTGTGTGTCTCAGCTGTGCTAGAAAGCGGGAGGTGTCCTGTGAGCCAGTAGCCTTCTCACTCTTGCTTTTGTTTATCAGCAAGTTTCAAGTTTGTCAATGTAGCACAATTAATCTTGTTCACCACCAAACCGATCCGATGTCGACAATGTGACTGTGTGTTGTACAGTATGTATGTAATGTATAGGGTGTGTTTTTCCTCTTCAGATTGAGTTCCTGACCAATGGAGTGTTGCCCAGTGATCTGTCAGATTCCCTGGTTCTGAATACTAAGACTCTGCTGAGTCTGCAAGACCGGATCCGGCAGCTACGTAGGAGAAGTCTGACCAGGGGGAGCTCTACCGGCAGGCCAAATACCGCCACTACCAGCTAATTCATGAAGACATGGAAACCAGGATCCACAGTACATATCTGTGTGTCTACACAAATGCAAAGTAGTTGCATTGACCCACACTGTCAAGTCACTCTTTCTGTACTCATCTGACTCTGTAATTGCTTGAGGGTTTATTTAAAATCACCTTGTTCCAAAAGATGCATTATGAAAAGAAAACAAGGGGACAAGGAATCTCACACGGTATGTTGCCTGCCTGGTGCCCTGGAGAGCACGGACGAGCTTCTGGCCAAAGAGGAGAGGGATCCAGTTGTAATGGTTCACGTAGGGACCAGTGACATCGGGAATCGCAGGTTTGAGGTTCTGCAGGACAAATCTGTGGAATTAAGATTACGAGCGGAACCTCCACAGTAGTCTTCTCTGGAATTCTACCTGTACCATGTGCAAGCAGAGGGAAGCAGAATTTCATCTGGAGGTTTAACACGTGGCTACAAACATTTTGTTGGAAAGAGGGGTACAGGTTTATGGGGCATTGGGATTCCTTTTGGGACAGGTAGCTGTACAAGCATGATGGCCTGTACTGAAACTGGAGGGGAACTTTTGCACTGGGTCAATGTATGCTTACGGTAGCACCAATTTCTTTAAACAATGGATTTGGGGGGCAGAAGGATACCTATAATGGTTACCAAGGTTACCTATAATGGTAAACACTAATAAAATCTGTTTAAAGCAAAATCTTAGTAATAGTGGGACAGTGGGGAGTGAGGGCAGGATGTGTGTGTGTTTTGGAGTTTGAGATTGTGATTAAGAGTCGGGCTATGACATAGTAGGGATTACAGAGAGATATCTTGGGGATGAAGATGGGGTTGAATATAATATAGAGGTGTATAAACTTAGACAGAGCAGTGGCAGCTGCTGGCCAGCCCACCATGACCCCTGGTGAAAATCAAACTCCTGTTAGTGGCATGCTTTACCTGTTGACCAGGGTTCGAGTTACAGCTTGTGGGGGTCTCCAAAATAACAGTGCAAAATTTTCTCATGCACGTGTGCAAATCATGCCCACACAGCGATGGGACTTACAAGTTTTAATTAGCCATAGGCTACTCATTTCACCACATCAACCGCACCAGATGAAACAACAGTTATAAGCCATAGTCACATGTACCTCGGCCAATAATTTTGTTGTTTTTGCTATACAGAGGGAGCAAAAAATACATGTATACAATAGGATAGTAAAAAGTAAAAGCCATCCTCTTACCTTTATGGAGACAAGATAGACCAAAGTGGTCTGTTTTCAGTAGGCCCATTGTAGTCCACGAACAACAATGCAGTAAAGCTCCTGGCTTGCACCTGGTTCCTGGTCTGACTCAGTGTCATTGCATGCAGAGAAGCCCCTCTCACACTCCACAGAGGTCGGAAGAACTGTGTTGCTCGCCACTATAAGTCTTTTCAAGGGTTTACCCTGATGTTCCTTGTCTTGTCATTTCCAGTCTCTGAACTCACTGACAGCATCGCTGGTGGACTCTCCGAAAAGTTTAGCAAACTTCCCCACCTCACGCTCTCCAAATAAGTTCCGTCCTCTCTTTTGGCCAGATGTGCTGATCCATTGGCTTCAACATGGTTACCAGCTCACTATCGGGGAGACGCTTGGTGAGATTATCAATGATTGACTGGTAAAATTAGGGCTTGTTTATTTAACGTTGAGTTTCGGTGAGAGCAACCCCTTTGAACTGACCGCTGGTTATGGCCATTTTGACTTTCATTTTTGTTTTCCCTCATGGTCCTTCATGGCAGAGAGCACCTCGATTGTTTGGTGAATGTGGCGGCTTGCATCAACCAGGGACGTGTCGCGTTTCTGTAGGTTCAGGGAGACTTTGTAGTTCACGTAACACGTCTTTCATTGTCGCTAAATCAGCGAGGAATCCAGTGGATGTCAGATGCTTATGTAAACCAGTGTACTTGGCCTTCTCTACACCGGAACATGAGCCATCTTCTCTAGCTGATTTAAAGTGATGTGCTAACATTGGAAAATCCTTCAGCACAGCTTTGACAGTGTTGAAACTGCTGGACACCCATCTTATTGTAAACACTTTTCCTATTTTCAGTATCTGCAGGTTCAGTTCCGCAGCCGCTTCCTGTAACTCCCTTGCGTTTTTTTTGGGGACTGGTGGTAAAGAGCATAGAGTTTTGAGAGGAAAAACTCTAAATGATTACAGCCTACCACCTCATTCAATGGGTCATTCACCACTATTTCTAGACGATGCGCAAGACAGTGAGCTGTCTGCAGTCGAGGGAAGTCCTGTTTCAGTCTAGTTATTAGTCCATTTTGTCTCCCGGTTAGCATGGCCGCCCCGTCTGTGGCTATGCTAATTAGGTTTTTCCGAAGAAACTCGTCATCCTTTCCTGCTTCCCGAAGGCTGTTTTTCAGTGCATTACACAGCAACTCTGAATCTGTGCCCTGGTGAATTTCAGCTATGTCAAAAAACACATTGTCCGCATTTCCATTTCCAGTGACATCGCACCTGACATAAATAATCTTGTATGCGCGTTGTATGCAATAATCTTGTATGCGCGTTGTATGCAATGTGCTCTACAATCTGGACACAGGAATGATCGGATCGGTGAGTAGGGCCAAATGTCACGCCATGCATCTCATTAAGTTTCATAAGGGGATTCAGTTTTGTATGAGGCATCCTTTCTTTAGTGACAGTATAGGCTGCCCTGATTGAACTAGCTGTCTCCTTATACATACTGGAGCTCAGTTCTGCTACTTTCTTTGGAAGCTCTTCCTTTTGTTTGAGCTCTGCTATTTCAACAACTCGTTTATGAGCAATACTGTTGCGGTTTAGGTACATCTTTTTCCACAACTGCTTTTGAATGGGGCTACTTACAGTCCCATTGATCCAGGCATCCGACAAATGCACTCCAAACTCTCATAAAGTAAGAGAGTCTTTGCTTCCTTACAGACAAGGCATTCAAGACCATCCTTCTTTGCAAACAGCCAGGGGTTTCTTTCCTTCCAGGATCTCCACTGATCATGTCCCCAGTTCTGTGGCGGTCGTTCAGTTGCCTCCCCGCCTCTTCATTCGGCCCCTCTTCTGAACTGTCTGTGGGTGTTGCGGTCCCACATTCAGGTCTGGTAGCAGAGTCCTTCTCAGTAACATTAGCAGCAGAGTTAACGTTAGTGCTAACGTTAGCTGTCATAACATTAGCAGGTGAATTCAAGTTCAAGTTGTCATTTTTTGGTTTCATTGAGGAAAACCCAAAACTTTCCAGGCTTGTCGTCGACGCGGTCTGCAGCAGCAGCCTTTTTTTGGGTGGCATGGTAGCTACTCAATATGGCTTTTTCTCAACAATAGGCTATAAAGATGAAGCTTCTGTCCAATAATGTTTTTTCGTTGTGTTAACATCAGTATTCACATGTTTGCGCGCTCTCAACAATCACATTTTGCAGTTGCACAATATTCTTCTGCGCCCCATGGCGTCTTGGTAGTAAAGTGCAGGCAGCCTCCAGTCATTCACGGGAGATTAATGGTGTTCGTAGTTCTTTTGGAAAACATGTTTATTTTAAACTATTTGTCTTGTTAACGTAATTAATACTCATTACATTTAAAAATGTAATAGAATAATGGTTGTGGTAATGTATCATTAGCGACCCCCACAAATGTATGATTTTACTTATTTCATGGGAGCTCAGACCCTTCCTTATGGGAGCTCAGCTCCCATTGGCTCCCACATAACTCGAACACTGCTGTTGACCGAGGCCATTTTGAGGTGATAAAAACTGATTACATCACACAGCCAGCTAGATGCGGCCCATTAAACGGGTTTAAATTGATGCCACTTAAAGTGAACTGCCTTCTCTTAAAGGATCAACACAAAAAAAGAATACAATGACAAATAGACATGTACTCATCATATTTATTAACAGTAAGATTGTATAATATAACAGAACAGCTGTTATATTTTTTTTACATAACAGCTGTTCCATCATATGTTTGCCTGAGTTTCTGCCTGTAGTCGTAACTAGCTATCTCCAGATCCACAAAGTAAAAAACTGAAGCTGCTACGTTCTTGAATTATTCCCGTAGCATCAACATAATGCAGAATTACGGACCTACTTCGCAAGAAATGTAGGTTGTGTATTTACTATGCAAAAAAGGAGCCTTCACACTTCACACTTTATCTCGTACCTGCAATTGCTTAAATTTCTTAGCATTTTGTATGGTCTTGGACATGCCAGAGAACACAGTGGACGAGCAGCCAGGACGTTATAGTAAGTAATCTGAATGAGGATATCAGAAGTGAGGAAGGCTGTAGAAGCCTTGAGATGGAGAAAAGCATTTGGTTTTGATGGACTCCCTAATAAAGTGCAAAAAAGCCCTAAATTAATATGTGTCTTATATGTTTTGATGATATTTTGTTTTAAAAATGGCATACTGCCTTCTATTTGGTATAAATCTATAGTAAACCCTATAAATTCTAACATGCTGTACAGTCATTCTATATAGCTCTTGTCGCATGTGCGCGTGTAAACAAGTATCACACAGACTGGTTCCCTACTCCCTCTGGAATGAAACAAAATTTTGTTTTCAATGTTCATCAATGATTTAGCTAAAGAAATTAAAGTTGGTGTTGGTGTAATGATGCTAAACAGTATGTTGAGTATTCTCTTGTATGCAGATTATGTTGTTTTACTGGCAGAAAAAGAGGAACACTTACAGATAATGCTGAATTGTGCTAAAGAATGGTGTAGAAAATAGAGACTTGCTATGAATCACACTAAAATACATTATGCCGTTTAGAAAATCTGCATGCAAGAGAAGTAGTTTCCAATATTAAATCAAATATTTAAGTACACAAGTAATGATAAATATCTGGGCCTGTTTTTGATGAATATTTAACATTTGCTTATGGTACCTCCTTTTTAGCTGACTCTGCAAGTAGAGCACTTGGTGGGCTTCTTGGAAAAACAAAACAACTTTGTGATATGGGTTATGCTACTGCAGGGGTTTGGGGATAGAAACAGCATTTTAAAAGTAAGAATGTTCAAATTAGAGCAATAAGGTTTGTCTTAGGAGGACATAAGTTTGCACCGTGGGAACCATGTGAAATTAGATGTAAAGTCTGTATGGTGGGGCTGTGGAACAGACTAATCAGTATGCCAAATGATCAGATAGCTAAAAAGATTTTTCAAATTGGATGTCTTAATAGGAGGTGGATGGGCAAGTGTAACATAGCAGTGACCCGATGTATCAAACATCTTAAAAAGTAATTGCAGTCGCTGTTTCAGTCGGGCTCCACCTTCTACACAATTTTTTTAAATCAAAATTCTATCAGGGCGGCACAGATGGTGCAGTGGGTAGCACTGCTGCCTCACAGCAAGGAGGTCCTGGGTTTGAATCCCGGTCAGCTGAGGCCTCTCTGTGTGGAGTTTGCGTGGGTTTCCTCCGGGTACTCTGGTTTCCTCCCACAGTCCAAAGACATGTAGGTTAGGCTGATTGGAGACTCTAAATTGCTCATGAGTATGAGTGTGTGAGTGAATGGTGTGTGTGCCCTGCAATGGACTGGCGACCTGTCCAGGGTGTATTCCTGCCTTTCGCCCAATGTATGCTGGGATGGACTCCACCCCCCCGCGACCCTGTTAAGGATAAGAGGGTTAGGATAATGAATGAATGAATGAATTAATTAATTCTATCACATTTGCATAAAGTATTTTCTAACCAATCAGGTGCCGGCAATGTTCTGTTTCTTATTGATCTATAACAGCTGGCTTGTGGGCATCAACAATTTTCCTACTAGATTGACATCTATATGTGATTGAAAATGGTACAGTGATGTCCCGATTTGGGTGTGGCCAAGTTGGTTAATGTTCGGCTCAGAAAAATGGATATCAAAAGAAAACTAAATTGGACTGTGGATGAGGAAGAGGTTTGAACAAAAAAAGAAATAAAGCAAAATTTCGCCGAGATAAAAAAGAGCCATGGTTGCAGATCGCAAAGAATTTAAGCACCTTCGGAATTCTGACTTGGACGATGGTGGTATAACACTGTATCCTGGGCTCGTCAGGAAATCTCTTTCAAGAAAGCAACTTCTGCCACTGGTTCGTATGCTACATAATATAATTAACACGTTTGATTCATATTGAACTATTGCCGATAAACATCGGTTATTCATTATATTCAGGTTGGGGTTCCGTGCCTAAACCTCTAAGAGCAGTGGCAGAGGTAGTGCTCCACATCCTGGGAGAAAACAATGCCTCAATTAGTGGAGATGGTGACTGTCAGGATGCTGAATTACTCAAACTGCAGATCTTATTAAAGTTTGTATTCAATTATAAAATAATTAAAATACCTTCACTTGAAATAAAATAGCAAAAAATAATTTCAGCATAATTGCCGGCAGATGGCTGTGGTGTGTGCAGAAGCAGAGACCACACACCTTTCTAACAAAAAAAAGGATTTATTGGAAATGTCTGAAAAGACGGAATTTTTGAAAAAGTAGCGTCTTGATTGTCGGGGTATTCTGTTTGCAACTATTGCACGCAATAATGTTCTCACAGCATACGTTAAAGTTATCATGACACTGCGGTTTTTGGTGTCTGGAAAAATACAACAATGTACAAGTGATGACTTGGACTCATTACAGTCAGCAATCGTTAGAACCATAGAGTTAGAGTCAAGGCAGTTCACTGATTTTCCCATGCATCCATCAGAACCTAGTGGCTTGATTGCGGGCTTTCCCTGGGTTGTTGGAGTTATTTACGGTACGTCTCATGAGATGAGTATCGGACAAATCCTATGACTTTGGCTACCAGTGGCTATGAGAATCTCAGACATCACAGGGGAAGACTAAAGAGTGCAAAGACTAAAGAATATAAACAGAACACCAGACATGAATGTGAAAAATAATAAATAAATAAATTACGATAATAAACAATGATAAACTAACAGACAGTACTCAGGAACAGTCAGTGTGAAAAAGTTGAGGAAGACCCACATTTTGTCTGCTTAAAACAAAAGGGGGGGAGAACCTTGCCCTTAGAGGGGCACAGCTGGAAACGGGGAGAAGCAGAACTGACTGATGAACTAGCAATCTACTTAACGCTCTGGGGTCAAAATGAGGAAAACTGGTGACTGTGCCATGCTCTGATATTTCTGTCATTTTAATCAACTTTATGTACAGTGATTCATTTTAATCAATTTTTATGTACAGATATAAAGATTAAGAAATCACGGTGGTCTTATTAATCTGATTTAAAACTATTAATATTATGTGTCAATGGGTGCATTGCGATCGGGATTCTATGGTTTCTGTCAATATGTTCATTGCATCTGTATGGTAAAATCTCATAAAGTGAATCATCCAAATGAAATGGAACAGACAATGCAAGTTAATGTAGCTTAAAAACAATTTTTATAATTTACAAACGGATTTGCCTGGGTCTCAGTGCCAATACTCAAAACTATTTACCTGACAATGCTACAGCTCTTAACAATTAGTTGTGATATGATTAGCTGACATTAATTTGGGGCAAAATATATTTTATGTCTCTAACTGCTTTATATAAATTGAATGTAGGCATGAGCATATTGCTAATTGTTCCTATTTAAAATTGTGGGACAACATATTTGTCAATACAATGTGCTGTTCTATGAAGGCTTGCTATTGGCTGATTCCTGGGCATCATTATTGTAGTTTTTACGGCACCTGAGTGTGCTGTGAATTAAACTGAAATCAGCACCTACGAACACTTACTCTTTGCTTCCCATAGAATTGTGAATTAGTGTGAAAATTTCAAATATTGGGACAAACTTGTACATAAAACTATAATTGAACTTTAAAACTGACTCAAAAAATGCACATGGAGTTCATAGATCAGCCATGAACATATTAAGAATAAATGTGTGTATTGTTCAAGAGACGGTTACAAACAGCTGGCAGTTTAACACTAGAAAGGCCATCGGGCGTTTTTAACTTTACAGACATGCTGAAATCAAAACTTTTTCCTCAATTTAGTCAATTCTTCATGACTTCTAACTTCTGGAGGTAGTACATTTCATTACATTACATCAATGGCATTTGGCAGAAGGACTTATCCAGAGCGACGTACAACAAAGTGCATACCCATAACCAGGGATAAGTGTGCTGAAAGACCCTAGAGGGAAGTACAATTTCAACTGCTACCTTTACAACAAAGATAAGGACAAGGGCCTATTTTTTTTTTTTTAAACAAACAAACAACAAAGCAAAAGTGACCAAACTTAACTAGCCAAACACTGCTTACCTAGCCAACTAAAAATACCAATACACAAAAAAGTAAATCACAGAAAGACAACATTTAAGGTTCACAGGGAGGTAGGGAGGGACGGGGAGAGGTGCTGCTTGAAGAGGTGCGTCTTCAGTTTGCGCTTGAAGGTGGGGAGAGATTCTACAGTTCTGTCCTCAACGGGGAGTTCGTTCCACCACCGTAGAGCCAGAACAGACAGTACTCGTGAGCGTGTCTAGTAAAGAGGTAGTAAACAAGTGCTGGCTTTTCTACCACTGTATGTTTGTGTTTCAGTTTGGAACAAGAAACTTACTTCATGATTTAGCCCAGAAGATAAAATTGACATACAATGAGCTGAATTTTCTGTCAGTCCATGGAGTCGAAATTCCCATTAGAATTTGGTGCAAGATTTTTGACAGTGTAGCCTATTTCACAGTATGGGTGTGAAGCATGGAGTCCACTCAGTAAACTTGAGAACATTATATGGGATAAACAACCAATATAGACCCTGTATGTTTAATTATGTGGAAATAGCCTATATTGAAATTCCAAAGAAAAACCCTAACAAAGGCTAGGCTCATGCACTAATTGCAACAGTCTCCTGCAACTGGTCCTGAAAGTACCCTACCTTTAGGTCGAGACAGAGATGCACTTTTGGACTATATACCCTAATCCAGTGGTTCCCCAATCACGATCCTTAGTATGATGGTTTTTTGTTCCAAGCACAGAATTTGTATTCTTTTCTTTTATTTTCTTCATGCTTCTTTTAAAAACTTTTCTTTTGAAACTTCGCCTCACAGCAAGGAGGTCCTGGGTTCGAATCCCCGTCGGCCGGGGCCTCTCTGTGCGGAGTTTGCATGTTCTCCCCGTGTCTGCGTGGGTTTCCTCCGGGTACTCTGGTTTCCTCCCACAGTCCAAAGACATGCATGTTAGGCTGATTGGAGAGTCTAAATTGCCCGTAGGTATGAGTGTGTGAGTGAATGGTGTGTGTGCCCTGCGATGGACTGGCGACCTGTCCAGGGTGTATTCCTGCCTTTCGCCCAATGTATGCTGGGATAGGCTCCAGCCCCCCTGCGACCCTGTTCAGGATAAGCGGGTTCAGATAATGGATGGATGGAATTTGAAACTTTTCTTGCCTAGAGGGTTTATTAACCCTCTTAAGCCACATCACGTTAGAATTATCCAATGAAGGATACTACCTGAAGGATAAGAGTTTGGTGTCCATGTTGCGCTCATGCTACAGTGGTGTGATAAAGTGTTTACCCCCTTCCTGATTTCTTGTTTTTTTTTTTTTTTGCATGTTTGTCATACTTAAATGTTTCAGATCATTAAGCAAATTTAAATATTAGTCAAAGACAACACTAGTAAACACAAAATGCAGTTTTTAAATGGTTTTTATTATTAAGGGAGAAAAAAAATCCAAACCTACATGGCCCTGTGTGAAAAGTGATTGCCCCCTAAACCTAATAACTGGTTGGGCCACCCTTAGCAGCAACAACTGCAATCAAGCATTTGCGATAACTTGCAATGAGTCTCTTACAGCGCTGTGGAGGAATTTTGGCCCACTCATCTTTGCAGAATTGTTGTAATTCAGCCACATTGGAGGGTTTTCAAGCATGAACCGCCTTTTTAAGGTCATGCCACAGCATCTCAATAGGATTCAGGTCAGGACTTTGACTAGGCCACTCCAAAGTCTTCATTTTGTTTTTCTTCAGCCATTCAGAGGTGGACTTGCTGGTGTGTTTTGGATCATTGTCCTGCTGCAGAACCCAAGTTTGTTTCAGCTTGAGGTCACGAACAGATGGCCGGACATTCTCCTTCAGGATTTTTTGGTAGACAGCAGAATTCATGGTTCCATTTATCACAGCAAGTCTTCCAGGTCCTGAAGCAGCAAAACAGCCCCAGACCATCACACTACCACCACCATATTTTACTGTTGGTATGATGTTCTTTTTCTGAAATGCAGTGTTACTTTTACGCCAGATGTAATGGGACACACATCTTCCAAAAAGTTCAACTTTTGTCTCGTCAGACCACAGAGTATTTTCCCAAAAGTCTTGGGGATCATGAAGATGTTTTCTGGCAAAATTGAGACGAGCCTTAATGTTCTTTTTGCTCAGCAGTGGTGAATTTCGTCTTGGAACTCTGCCATGCAGGCCATTTTTGCCCAGTCTCTTTCTTATGGTGGAGTCATGAACACTGACCTTAACTGAGGCAAGTGAGGCCTGCAGTTCTTTGGATGTTGTTGTGGGGTCTTTTGTGACCTCTTGGATGAGTCGTCGCTGCGCTCTTGGGGTAATTTTGGTCGGCCGGCCACTCCTGGGAAGGTTCACCACTGTTCCATGTTTTCGCCATTTGTGGATAATGGCTCTCACTGTGGTTTGCTGGAGTCCCAAAGCTTTAGAAATGGCTTTATAACCTTTTCCAGACTGATAGAGCTCAATTACTTTCTTTCTCATTTGTTCCTGAATTTCTTTAGATCTCGGCATGCTGTCTAGCTTTTGAGGATCATTTGGTCTACTTCACTTTGTCAGGCAGGTCCTATTTAAGTGATTTCTTGATTGAGAACAGGTGTGGCAGTAATCAGGCCTGGGTGTGGCTAGAGAAATTGAACTCAGGTTTGATAAACAGTTAAGTTATGTTTTAACAGGGGGGGCAATCACTTTTTCACAGGGTGCCATGTAGGTTTGGATTTTTCTCCTTTAATAATAAAAACCTTCATTTAAAAACTGCATTTTGTGTTTACTTGTGTTGTCTTTGACTAATATTTAAATTTGTTTGATGATCTAAAACATTTAACTGTGACAAACATGCAAAAAAATAAATCAGGAAGGGGGCAAACACTTTCACACCACTAAGTATTCATATTGCTCAATACTTTGTTGAGCCACCTTTGGCAGTGATTACACCCTTGAATCAAATTGATTGGACATGATTTGGAAAGGCACACACCTGTCTATGTAAGATCCCACAGTTGAGAGTGCATGTCGGAGCAAAAACCAAGCCATGAAGTCGAAGGAATTGTCCATAGACCTCCGAGACAGGATTGTGTTGAGGCACAGATCTGGGGAAGGGTACAGCAAAATTTCTACAGCATTGATGGTCCCGAGGAGCACAGTGGCCTCCATCATTCATAAATGGAAGAAGTTTGGAACCACCAGGACCTTCCTAGAGCCCGGCCCGGCCAAACTAAGCATTCGGGAGGTGACCAAGAACCCAATGGTCTGTCTGACAGAGCTCCAGCGTTCCTCTGTGGAGATGAGAGAACCTTCCAGAAGGTCAACAATCTCTGCAGCACTCCTCCAATCAAGCTTTTATGGTAGAGTGGCCAGACGGAAGCCACTCCTCAGGAAAAGGCACATGACAGCCCGCTTGGAGTTTGCCAAAAGGCACCTAAAGGACTCTTTCAGATTCTCTGGTCTGATGAAACCAAGATTAAACTCTTTGGCCGGAATACCAAGCGTCCATCTGGAGGAAACCAAGCACTGCTCATCACCTGACTGTTAGCATCACTACGGTGAAGCATGGTGGTGGCAGCATCATGCTGTGGGAATGTTTTTCAGCGGCAGGAACTGGGAGTCAGGATTGAGGGAAAGATGAATGGAGCAAAGTACAGAGAGATCCTTGATGAAAACCTGCTCCGGAGCGCTCTTAGACTGGGGCAAACGTTCACCTTCAACAGGACAATGACCCAAAGCATACAGCCAGGGAGTGGCTTTGGGACAAGTCTGTGAATATCCTTGAGTGGCCCAGCCAGAGCCCAGACTTGAACCCAATAGATCATCTCTGGAAAGACCTGAAAATAGCTGTGCAGCGACAATCCTCATCTAACCTGACAGAGCTTGAGAGGATCTGCAGAGAAAAATGGGTGAAATACCCCAAATTCAGGTGTGCCAAGCTTGTGGCATCATACCCAAGATGACTTGAGGCTGTAATCGCTGCCAAAGGTGGCTCAACAAAGTACACGGAATGAATACTTATGTACGTGTGTCAGGGAAAAATGCCCTTTCCAACATTTCACAGGTGAGCATCGTCTGATGAAACAGATCCCAGTAAAAACAACGATAGCTATACTTGAGTTAAACTTTCATATTTATTTGCAAAGAAATGACAGAAAGTGAGAAAGCTTACCGACTTTCTTATTTGAATCAGACATAGTAAGACTCTTATACACACTTTTCCAGAAGGGGGGGCTTTACCAAAACAAAAAGACATGTAGCTGGACACTAACATGTATCAGTATTTTGTCTTCTGAATACCCCTTGTTGACTTTGTGTAAGACTGTAATTTGCTAGTATTCAGAGTGAATACTTTCCATGGCACTGTAGTTAGCCAAAAACCTTGAAACTTAAAGGTTCAATAGGTAAGATTTTTTTGTTGAAACTTTGTTACAATCCCTTCCTATCATTGAAAAAGGCTCACTGACATGTTGACTCACCCTCTGCCTGTGTTTATAGTCTTTAAATTCAGGTTACAGTTGGCGGGATGACACTCTTTACCAAAACTCCATAATGAAGTCCTCAAACACCTGTATTGACAGATCAGAAACACTCTTTAGCTATCCATTTAGAGTTATGATGTGTCTGTGACCATGAGCTCCAATGAGACCAGTGCGAGATCCAAAATTGGTTCTAATTGCCACAGCTAATGGAATTTCAATGTCAGCGTGTTTACAGAGAAGGGGGAGGGATGAACAGTTTTGTGGTTTGAAGGTGTTTGTTGCTATTCCTCTCTTGACCTTTAGAAGTACAAAATTACCCATTGTACCTTTAATAATAAATACAATGGCAGCTGTACACAAACTCTCCAACTCTCAGTCATGACAGATTCACCCAAAAGCTTTCCTCTACCCAAATAACTTGTTATCTGTTGAGTATGTGTCAAAGGTAAGTTGGCAGGTGTGTGCCTTAGGTGAAGCAGACTGATGTTTATGTGTGTATTTGCATAAGTGCGTGTCTCTGAAGTGATGCTGGCAGTTACGCGTATGAGTGTCTCTGGAACTGACTGGAAACTGACCAGTGCGTGTCTCAGGTGAAGCTGACAGAGGTGAAGCAGGAACTGATGGCGGTGAGCAGACAGCACACTGAGCTTGTCTGCATACTTAACTGCTTACTGAAAGAGAAGAAGGACCTGGAAGATAAACTGGTCACAAGACAACGGAAGATGGTACTGACGTGTGTGGATGTGTGTGAGAGTGTCTTTTGATGTTCTTTAATGAAACGCCTAATTACAAAAGTCTAAAAACCAGGGCAGAAAGTAGAAGACCATCCCCCTTCATCCTCAAATGGGGCACACACACTCACACACACAACCTACCCCTACCAAGCATGTGAAAAAAAGAGAGAGAGATATGCATGTGTTATTTTCTGATAAACAAATGTAAATGGCCTTAGTATACTGTATGTGACGCGGAGCTGTAAAGGGTGTATCCTGACGCAGTTTTTAATTACAGAATACTTAAAAAGCTGTCAGATTAGATTTTGATTTATTTAGATTTTGATAGTATTTAAATAAATTACACATCACAATTAGAAAATATAAAGAAAGGTAAAAATATCAAATGTAGCCGAATCCGGTCGCATGTCTTTGCCTTTCACGTTCTTCTTTGAGGGTGCATCAGTTGTAGCTATGCAAATAAAGTGGTGACGCAGTACCCCCGCAAATTCCACTTCTGTCCCTTAATTAGCATTTAACAAGAACACAATAGTAGATATAAGAATGCATACAATTTCATAATCTTTGTGATAGGTCTTTATGGATGGAGAAACAGAAAGCTGTGTTCTTAGTGTTGACATGCATAAAGCTCATGCCTGCATTATGCAGCTCATTGACACCCCTAGATGTACTGCCCCCAATCTCTCCAAATCTCCAAAGCATTGGCTCACGAACTTATACTTCTGTCAGACATACATTATTTAACAAGCCATATCTCCAAAACTGTTTTTTTTTCCATATATATATATATATATATATATATATATATGCGTGATCGTACCGCCGTCACCATGTTGAGTCATATAAATGAAGCTGTATAAATAGATACTTTGTATAAAATGCAAAAGGATAAAAGCAACTGTTAAAAATGCATGTAATGTTATATCATGTCTTGAAAATGAAAATATTTAAATTGTGTGTGTTTGTGTGTGTCAGGGTGCTCAGTTCAGGGACCAGCGGTGTGAGGAAGATGAGAGACACAGGTTGCAGAAGGTTGTTGCCTCACAGGCTGAGGAGATGGAGACTATGAGGCAGGAGATCACCATGCTGTCCCACAAGGGCGGGAATGTCCTGCCCCCAACACAGTCTCTCCCTTCCCCCTACTGCAATGATAGGCTTCACCCACACCACCAATCTGGAGGAGCACCATGCTCTCTGCTCAGCAACCAACGGGGCCTGGACTAGTCACACAATTGAAGTCATTCCTCTCTTTCTTTTTCTTTTTCGCTCTCTCTCCCGTTTTTTTTTTTTTTTTTTTCCCTGCTTCTCGTTTGCTTTTCTTGGTTTAATTTGAATGCAGCGTTGAATTACTTTGAATGCACCATCATTAAAATTCCCTCCAGTAAAGCAGTGTGTCTCTGTAGCTCTGTAAAAACTGGATATTCCTTCTTGTGGGGTGGGGATGGTGGGATGCATACACTTTGATATCCATGTAATTTAGGAGGCTTGGCTGAACATAAAAATAGCAATTCTTTAAATATTTATATTTTTGTCTTATGAGATATGGATGCACATGGATAGCACATTTTTTGACTAATTCCCAATCTTAATCTTAATCAATTTTATCATGACACATTTTTTCATTTGTTCTCATCTGAAATGGTTCTGAATCTGTTTTGACATTGAGAAAACCATCTGAAATGGTTTTGTATGTTTTCAAGATGACTACTAAATAGCATTGATTTCAGTGGTAAATCCATTTTTAAGCATTTCGCTGTGTTAGCCTCCATTTTATCAGATTTTAAAATGGTCACAATCAACTTGATTGGGACATTTTTAAGAAGTAATTGTAAAGGAACTAGTAGGTGAAGGAAGACCTCTGCATCTGGCGACTGATAAATTCTCATCATAATGAAGTCCTCAAACACCTGTATTGACAGATACAGATACACCTGTATGATGTGTCTGTGACCATGAGCTCCAATGAGACCAGTGTGAGATCCAAGATGGCAGTCTCCAGCTGCTAATTGCGAAACCCCCTTTCTGTTACTTATCAACTGGAATAACACAACCATTCGATCTGGAAAACCTTGAGGACTACATTTATGAGTGCTTCAACTGACTCTGTACCATGACACGAAAAAGGCTTCTGACATTAAACTGTCATCAGCAACCTCACCTTGGAAGCAGAGTTTGACTGTTCCTCACCCAGTTTATCCCTCCTACACAGCTGTTTCTGTTTCAGTTAATGATTGTTTCAACCTGCATATTAAATTGATGATCATTAGCTCCTGTTTGGGATAATTGGTTAATCACACACCTGACTTTGTGCAAGTGTACCTAGAAGAATTGATGCTGGTTTGAAAGCAAAGGGTGGTCACACCAAATATTAGATTTATATTTTTCTTCTGTTCACTCACTTTGCATTTTGTTCATTGATAAAAATAAACATTTCTATTTTTGGAAGCATTCTGACTTTACAGCATTTTTTCACACCTGCCTAAAACTTTTGCACAGTATTGTATGTCAACTGTTTTTTTAATGGGGTTTTTTTTTCATAGCAGCCCCTCTCATCCAAAACACGCCCATGTATCTTTGAGAGGACATATATCCACCAATTCTCTTATGCACATGCACATGTACATGCACTAACACATAAGCACACATGCACCCACACAAACATACACAAACATTCCACTCATGCTCTACACCCATCTACCCACAAGTGCCCACCCATCTACACACAAACATAGCCCGAGACATATGTGCATATGCCCATACATAGACACACACATAGACATTCCCAAAACTCAAAAACCATTCAAGCTAAAGACTCCCATATCATAAACTACTTATTCTCAATGATCCCGATCAAGCTCCCACCTGCCTGGTACAAATCCCTAGACTCCATCACCTCAAAATTCTACTGGAAAATCAAGACACCTAGAATCAAACTAGCCACTTACAACAATCCAAAACCCAAGTCTGGAAGCACCAAACTTACTTCATTGCCCACCAACTCCAATAACTTACACTACAATCTCACTGACCAAACACACTCCCACCTGGAACTATCCTGGCTTAATGAACAAAAAAACCCATTAAATATTTAATCATGGATTAGTATATCACACTCCTCAAACATATCTTCTATAATAACACTTTGATCTCTTTTCTTCATTTAGTCCAGATGTACAGCATGGGGAGAATCACTTTTTAGAATCCCTCCAGATCAAATCTTCTATTTAGACCAAAATCAACATTAAATTATCTAACTTAGATCCCACTAACATCAGACCTGATCAACATCATGACTATAAAAAACTACTATCCCAAATCCACAAGATCATTTGAAAAAAATGGGAACAAGACCTACAAAAATTACTCCCGGTGCCGACTTTTGGACCCAAACATCTTCTCTATATCCACAAACACAAACATGCAATTCATTCAATACAAGATTATTCATAGAGTGTACTACACAGGGGAAAGGATGTTTAAAATGGGTTTTATAGGCTCTGAGATTTGTCCACACTGCCCACAAAACCTTCTTTTAATTTTTAATTGTCTGGAAAGGAATGCTTTGCCCAGTACGTACCCATTACAGAGACACTCAGGTCACTCTTTCAGTGTGAATCAGTCAGGCAACAAATGTATGCCCAGCAGCAGGTGTTTTCCCCAAGTCGACCAACGGACACACTGGAAGATATATGGGATGGTAGCAATGTTGCAGAAAATGCATTGTTTCAATCTGATCAAGTCCTTGTCCAAAGTCCTTGGGCCTAATCTTGCATCAGGATGCCTTTGAAGTTGCTAATCCCCTGGGATCAGGCAAGAGGAAGCATACATTTTGTAAGGCTGACTGACTGTGATCCCCTGACCTTTTACTAGTGAGTGGGTAAAGTTGCCTGCCTGTAGCATGAAACTTTACAACCGCGCCTGGTTTCAAAACCTAGGATTCGACTCATCGCTCTGTACTCTCGTAGGAAGCAGGAAGGGTAATCAAGGCATCTGTTTTCTTCCAAAGCAACCCTCTCCATTGTCTGATTATCTATTCAGGCCTCCAGCCATTAAAACCCGTTACACGGGGCAACATTCTTTACGGCACAGAGAGGTTGGGAGGAAATACTTCCTGCTAGGCCCTGACCTTCTCCTGAACCCTTTATTGCTCTCTCCCTCTTTACTCAGTCACTGAATGGTGTGCACAGCACTGGATGTTTCATGGCAAGGCTAATTATGATAAAATTCATGTTTGGTATCATTTTTCTTGGTTTAGTGTGATTGGTACAATGGTCTCATTTCAATGTGCAATGTACTAAGGATATCATAGCCATCCAGGAACCTAGGTAAAGCTATGGAAATCTGACCTAAGGGAAGTCATCTGGTTCAACCCCCCTGTCTAGATCCCCATTAGTGATAAATTACAAATGGTTAATTATGGACCCAATTTTTATGGTCAAGCATCAAAGGCCTGGTTTGCTTATTAAGGGGAAGATACAAGGGGTCTGGGAGATCTGTTGCCAGACTCCCGCACCTGCCGCATGTGTAGAAACCCTTGCCAGGTATGACAATGTTTTTACTTTGTACTCTGTGTAAAAGTGTATTATATACTATGATTTGTAACTTTGTGTTTTGGTTGTAATTTGAAGAAGTAACCTACCTGGCAAAATAAATTGTTAAACTTGATCTGTTTGGTTTTCCTTACAAAATAATAGCTGTGTGGAGTTTAATTAGACAATTCATTAATTCTGTGAAAAAACATGTGTAATTAATTGTCCTTTATTAAGGAAGAAGGGAAGAAAATGTTTCACACATTGTTATAAAATATATTTCCTTCTGAATTGCTAAGTAAAATGGGCCGTTCCAAACATTGTTCGGAGGAACAATGTCATTTGATTAAAAAGTAGATTTTTGAGGGGAAAACATATAAAGAAGTGCAGAAAATTATAGGATGCTCTGCTAAAATGATCTCAAATGCTTTAAAATGGCAACAAAAAACGAGCAACTACTGCTAAACCAGATCGAAGAATAGTCAGAATGGCAAAGATACAGCCATTCATCAGCTCCAGAAAGATCAAAGATGATCTACCATTACCTGTAAGTGCTTTTACAGTCAGAAGACGTTTGATTGAAGCTAAGCTATCAGCAAGAAGCCCCCGTAAAACACCATTGTTGAAAAAAGGGCATGTTCAGAATTGGTTAAAATTTAAAAAAAGGAACACATCGATTGGCCCAAAGAGAAATGATGTAACATTCTGTGGACTGTGACAGTAAAATTGTTCTTTTCGGGTCTAGTGGTCGTCGACAGTACGTCAGACGACCCCCGGGTACTGAATTCAAGCCACAGTACACTGTGTAGACAGTGAAGCATGGTGGCGCAAAAATCATGGTATGGGGATGTTTTTCATACTGCAGAGTTGAGTTCATATACCAGGGATCATGGATCAGTTTGAATACATAAAAAAACTTTATGTTGCTGTATGCCGAAGAGGAAATGCCCCTGAAATGGGTGTTTCAACAAGACAACGACCGCAAACACACAAGTAAGCGAGCAACATCTTGGTTCTTGTCTACATAAAGGATTGAGGTAATGGAATGGCCAGCTCAATCCCCCGACCTCAACCCCATTGAAAGCTTGTGGGGTGGCATTAAAAGTACAGCTTCTGAAGCAAAACTCAAAAATTCACAGGAACTGTAGTTTGTTCATCCTGGGCTGAAATACCTGATTCTAGGTGCCAGAAGTTGGTTGACTCAATGTTACGCAGATGCGTAGCAGTTATCAAAAACAATGGTTATGCAACTAAATATTAGTTCAGTAATTTAAAGTGAAGTTAAATCTTCAAAAATTTCTTCAGTTTTTAGTTTGAAGAGAAAAATGTTGACTGCCATTTTTAAAAAGATTAATATTCCTTTTCTTTGCTTCCTGTAAAAGAATCATGCTTTGAATTAATCCTTTGATTTGGAATTGAATGTGTAATGTTTTCACTACATTTGAAATATTGAACTAAAAGCTATTAAAAAATATTTGCACTTTATTCACTTTTTTTAACGCACTGCTATTTATTTCACAACTACATGTGTGTCTTTGTGAATCCAGTCCACGTTTTCATTCCTCCCTCGTCATTGTATTATTACCCGTTCATGTTTCTCACCTGATGTTTGTTAGATCATCCTCACTCCCTTGCCCCACCTAGTTTGTTTCATTCCTGTGTATTTAAACCCTGGTCTCAGTTGTATTCTTTGTCAGAATGTTGATATTCAGTGCTGATTATTTGTAAGCCTGTTTATTAGTGATTCCTTAGACACCCCTTTGCCTGATTCTGAGTTTGCCTTGCCCTTTTGATTTGTTTGCTATTCTGATTTTTGTTTTTTGATCTACGCTGTGTTTCCGACATCTCTCTTGCTTTGCCCTTCTGTACCATTGCCTTTCTGCTCATCTGGATTTTTGACCTTGGCCTGTTTACTCACGATTCTTTTGCAACTGAATTTGGCTTTGTGTTTATCGGATTACCTGGCTTTGACCCTTGGACTGAAATAAAAAACGATTTCTGATTATCCCCTGGTCTGCTTTTGGGTCTCCCGAGCTGTACATAACAGGCACTGTATTTGTTCATAACTCGAAGATATTTTCAAATCATCCTGCCACTTGCACATGAGAAGCCTGTTTCTATAATACATAAGTCAAAATAAATACATCATTCTTGCTCAAATGCTGTTACGCAAAATCCCCATGTTTCAACATACCCTGTGTTAGTTAGTTTCAACATACCCTGGTTACAACTTTGAGGTTGTTGAGCATTACCACATTACAGCCTGCTTTTGGAAAGTGGGTTAAATAAAATGCTTAGGATCACTGGTCTGACATGACCAGAAAAAAGCAGAACTGTTACAGTAAATCAACATTGCTCAAGAAAAAAAGGAGGACAGAGATATTTACCTGGAATGGGCTGGAAGTCCCTCTCCAAAGACCTATCTGTCTTTCAAACTCAGTTTCTCAAAAGTCATACTGTTTGCTCCAACAAAATAACCAGGCTGAATTGGTCTCTTAGAGATTCACTTACTACATATAAAACAAACTTGTTTTTTGATGACAAAATACTACACTGTGCTACTGTAGTTCAAATTGTTCAAAATAGTGGTGGCTGGTGGCCATTTACCTCAATAAACACACCAGTACTCCAATCTCTATAATTACAAAGGAAAGACAAAACAATGCAAGTGTTAACTATATACATAAACATTTATTTAAACAATCTTAAACCTGGAGGCTTAATAAACAGTATAGGGTTAATATAATAATGAAAAAATCTCTGGTGACTGTAAATAGTGTTACAAGAAATAAGACCAGGGGGGTATATCACATTGCAGGCTGCCTAACCAAAATAAACCCCACAGAGAATTAAAATTAACATAGTCATTTTCAACACAATAAAGGAAACATAAGAAAGCAAAATAAAGTACTGTCCCGATAGAACAATTTTGTAATCCAGCTGACCGTAATAACCGGAGTTACTAGGTTCTACCTACGGCCAATAAGCTTGATGAGAATTGTAACATTGTAACGAATTGTGAAAGAACAAGGTCAAACTCACAAATCCTACAGGCTACGATTAGTGTGTTACATTACCTTTCAATCCTTACCTCCTTTCCTCAATCCTGCCTGGAAATAAGTGGAGGGGAGCAGAAACTATGCAGTAGCTTTCATTTTCCTCTTTGTAAGAGATACTAGTAGAGCACCCTAGAATTGCACTTCAACACCCACTGTTGGAGACCAATTTTGATGCAGTCTCCACTCTAGCAAAGGCTCTCTCTGCATAGCATATCTACTGTATGGCCCTGGAGAGCAAAAATCTTGACCATGGCCAGAAGAGGTGTGCCCAGCCAAAACTGACAAATGAAAGATGAAAAAAGGAACTACTTGTTTTTTTCTAGTACTAAATTAACACATTAGCATGATTACCTAAAGACGTGTGTTGAACGTACACTGGAGTAATGGCCGCTGAAAATGAGACTTTGCAATCAGATGTGAAGACTGAACTAAAAAATAGTTATTTCAAACAATAAAAGCATTTTCTAACATTACCAATGTCACGCTGTATTTTTTTTATAAATGTAATGTGACCTTGGTGAATATCAATTTCTTTCAAAAATACAAAGAATTCTCAGTGATGAATGGTAGTGTATGCAACATGGGCTATTCCAACAAGACAACACATACATTACAGGTTCTTTGCATTGACTTTCACAGCAAGCTTCTCAGATCAGATTTTAGTGCACCCTCCCTCTCATTTATCTTCTTTGGTCATATTCTGTCATAAGACATCAGACACTTGTTCCTCTCCATTTGTATTATCAGACAGCACAGAGCAATAACAGACAAAAGCATATGTGTGGGTTAGGGAAAATAGTGCTGAATTCATTCCAAACAAATAAGTCAGCAAACTTTACATTTGCAGTTGCAGTAATAACTTTGGTTCCATCAAGCCAGCATCTCTTGAAGAATCAATGCCTGTAGCTAACAGTAAAAATGAGGAAGGCAAAGCTAGTTCCAAAAAACGTACCATTGGAGACCATTGGAATTATTTTTACATGAAGATCATCTTAAAACACAGATCATTTTTGGTCACTGGCTTTGTTACTGTCCCCATCATTGACAACAAATGCTGGGGTGCATGTTGCAGCAATCAAGGGATATCATAAGTTCAGTTGTCAAAGTCACCTCTCCCAAACTGTCTCATCTAGTTGTGGCACATTTAGAGCCTCAACCCTTGATACATGCTAAAACAGCTGTCAGTATTCTGATGGGTATCCCTTCTTTGTCTTGGGAATGCCAGATGTTATTGGATCTCAGAGTGCACAGCAGTCAGGCCGAGGTATTCAACATTTTCAGCAGCTGGGAAGAAGTGGCCATTGGAGTGGGACTTCCCAACAGGGAAGTCCTCTTGGTAGTCAGGGTTGTCTAGGCTGGTCTGTGGGCTATATCTCTGCTGGTTTTGACTGGAGGTGGGCTGGGCTGTGTTGAGGTACTTGGGCCCCTCTGCAACACTGTTGAAAGAATTGACGTTTTCTGCCTCATCCAACCCACTGGAGAAAGAAAAGTTGATGTGGGGGGGACCAGGTTCCTGGTAGTTTGAGTTCATCACATCTGATGAAGTCACCCCATTTTGGTTCATATACTCTGTAATATAACAGGTTAAACATCCAGGGGTTATGCAACAATGCAGTGAGAAGGATTTCCAATTTTAAATGAAGAATAAAGAAATGATATTTCCATGTGTCAAATATCATTACAAATAGCTATTTTAAGCTCCACTGAAAATACTGGACAAAAGAATGATCTTATATTATGGACGTTCTCACCATTGTCATTGCCAAGTCTAATGCAGCGCTACTGAACTCCACGTCCTGCAGGCTGCAGTGTCTGCTGGCATTTGCTTCAACTGTGCAGTACATGGTAGATTTCACTAATAAGCTTATTATCTGAACCAAGCAGGTAAAATAATTAGTAAGATCAGGTGGTAGGAGCAAGGTAGGAGCAAATAGCTGCAGACACTGAGGCCCACAGGACCTGTAGTTGAGTAGCGCTGGTGTAATGCTTCGCATATTTCCAAAGCTTTCCAGACACTGAATCTAACATTCATTTCACAACCTGTGAAACCCTAACACTAAACGTGTAGTTCAGATATGTATAGCGGTGCCTCAAAGGAGTTGCTAGGAGTTGATTGTTATCCTCAGGAACAAGTAATCAATATGTAAGATTCCTTCTATCCAGTAGATGTCACCCTTGATGTGCCTCTGACATTCAGATTTAATGTCGGGGAGGGAACAGTGGTTACAACTTTGAGGTTGTTGAGCATTACCACATTACAGCCTGCTTTTGGAAAGTGGGTTAAATAAAATGCTTAGGATCACTGGTCTGACATGACCAGACAAAAGCAGAACTGTTACAGTAAATCAACATTGCTCAAGAAAAAAAAGGAGGACAAGGGATATTTACCTGGAATGGGCTGGAAGTCCCTCTCCAAAGACCTATCTGTGGGATCTGTGATGTAGCGCAGGATTAAACTGTTCTCTCTAATTGGGCATTCATTCTAAGCAACAACAAAAAAAGCTATCAGAAAAAATGCTATCCTGAAAGCTCAAATTACGTGTACTTTAGCTTGTGCTAATGGCATCATTTAACTGTGTATACCAAACCCACCAATACGCTTGCACACACATTTACACTGACACACACACTCTTAAATGTTTTATCACTGTCTTGTGCCCCACGTACCACATTCCTGTTGTGGCAGGCTCCCATGCTGCTATTTGGACTCTACAATACATATTCGAGAGCTTTTGTTAGGACCACCCTAAGACAGTATTTTCCCACACCTCACTAATGACCAGGGGCCTCATTCATAAACGTTGCGTAGGCACAAAAGAATGCGTACGCCACTTTCTAAGCAAACTTTGGCATTTATAAAAAACGAACTTGACGGGAAAATGTGCGGTCCTCCACGGAAACTCTGACCCATGCGTACACACATTAACTGGAGAAATGAGAAACTGTGCCTTTAATGCTCGTGACGTAAGACCAGGAAAACGGGAAGTGAAACAGGATGTAAAAAGGTATAAAGATTTGCCGGGAGTTGTGGCTGGGTATGGCTGCTGTAAGGACGTGCTTCGTCCCTGTTATACTTATTAAAGTGTTGTGTTGTTGAATCTCGCTATACGGGTTCTCTCCCTTCCTAAGTGCAACACAACATTTGGCGACGAGAATGATAGTCGAAAAAGTCGAAAATGATACACAACAGATGCCACTGTGTAAAATAAATCGAAATTCATTGTTGTTGATTGTACTCTTAAAGGGTTCTGATTTTCTGCATGTTTACACTAAGACTCGGAACTATACTGTCCTCTCAGGTCCTCTTTGCACTTGTTCTTGTGTTTAATTTGCACTTTGTTGTACGTCGCTCTGGATAAGAGCGTCTGCTAAATGCCATGCAATGTAATGTAATGTAATGTAATGAAATATTACCTCTCACGTATCATATACGAAGAGTTAATTTGCAAAAACGGATAAAAGCCTCTCTTACAACGAATAAACAAACAGCTGTTTGATTGATGCTCCCTGGAGTGCCCAAAAAATATGATTTAGGATGATAAATATAAACGGAGATGTTGTTGTAAAATCCCTCAAATATGTAGACGAATTGTTAAACAAAACTTCATGTTATTAAATGTATTCTCATAAATAATATGGTGAACAGTCGGACAAATTGCGCTGCACTGATGCCGTTTACAATGCGTCAGTCGGGCAGATACGAGCATAGTTTCATATATTGTCATCATATTCATATATTATGTTTTATAATGTGTTTATTGTTATAAATTTTTGTTCGTTTTATCTCTTAATTTTGTAACTGTGTTTTCAATGGTGCTAGACAAATAACGTGTATTATTATTATCATCGTCATCATCACATTCGTTGTGCAGAACTGTTCGTCATTTACAATCAATCAGGATAATTCCCACACCTGTAGCTTTTCAGAGGCAATCAAATGGCTTTCTTTTCAGCATTTGCCATTGTCGTCTTCGTGAAATGCATATTCATTAGGGGTGTTTCACTGCCTATTTATAGGCAACTGTGGGCGGGACATGAAGCTGGCAAAGTTGCGCCACATTTAGATTTGATTGTGATTTATAAAGGAAAACTGGGGTGGGACGTGCGTATGCACTGTTTTATAAATCAGAATTTTTTTTTGCGTACGCACGTCCTAGGTTTCATGCTTACGCAACCTTTTGACGTGAATCCTAAGCACAGTTTTATAAATGAGGCCCCAGGAAACCAAAAAAAAAAAAAGAAAAAACTAGACTGGTTTCATTTTTACTTTGGCCTGTCCCTGAACATTGTGTACACTGTGGTTTCTGAGTTTTAATTAAACAAAGAGGAAAAAAACACAAAATACCCCAACATTCAGTCAAATGCCAGCATAGGGATGAATACAATTCAATTAAACCAGACCTAAGTCTTTTTGGGTTCAGCCAAAATATGTCACATAACAAAAGGATTCACTATTCTTATATGGACTAAGCAGGAATATCAGCATGGAGAAAGCACGTCTCTGAAAAGGACCCTGAAACATACTGTATTATCATGACCCCTACAATGTACAGTTGTGTTCAAATAAATAGCAGTGCATTAAAAAAAATATTTTTAATAGCTTTTAGTTCAATATTTAAAATGTAGTGGAAACATTACACATTAAATTCCAAATCAAAGGATTAGCAAATTTTATCAAGTCTGCGTTATTCTTTTACAGGAAGCAAAGAAAAGGAATATTAATCTGTAAATTCAAACTCTCCTCAAACTGTATAAACTGAAGACATTTTTCAAGATTTAACTTCACTTTAAATTACTGAACTAATATTTAGTTGCATAACCATTGTTTTTGATAACTTTTTCAGTTCCTGTTAATTTTGGGGGTTAGCTTCAGAAATTGCATTTTTAATGCACTAGCAGATAAGCTCTCGGAAGCGTGGCCTACTGTCTGCATCGATCATCCAGCCTGAGGGAACCAATCAGTGGTGAGAATGTAATCCCATCCCTCTCTGACAATCATCAGACATGACTGCTTGATGCCTGCCAGAGCCTGAGATGGATCTTACACAAAGACTGAATCTTATGCAGAGTGACTTGCAAAACAGAAAATGCAAGCAAATTAATTTGATTAGAATGAGCTAAAGTAAGATGACTAATAATATTCCTAATTTCCCAGAACACCATGTCAAGTTTCAAAATCAGCAGAGCACCAGTGCTAGGTAACTATGCTAACCATGAACCAAAGTACAAATTCTAGCTGGGTACATACAGTGCTGTGCAAACATCAGAGCCCAGCCCACCCTTTTATTCAATTTCCAGTCAAACCTGCCATTCTGTGCAAATCAGACAATAATGTATGAAACATATGCGACCCGGTCTATCATAATCAGTCGGCGTGGGCAATTTCACATAATTACAAATACATTTAGTTTAGTTACCTGATTTTAGTTCAATATTTAAAATGTAGTGGAAACATTACACATTAAATTCCAAATCAAAGGATTAGCTAATTTTATCAAGTCTGCGTTATTCTTTTACAGGAAGCAAAGAAAAAGAATATTAATCTGTAAATTCAAACTCTCCTCAAACTGTATAAACTGAAGACATTTTTCAAGATTTAACTTCACTTTAAATTACTGAACTAATATTTAGTTGCATAACCATTGTTTTTGATAACTTTCTCAGTTCCTGTTAATTTTGGGGGTTAGCTTCAGAAATTGCATTTTTAATGTCACCCCAGTTTTCAATGGGGTTGAGGTCAGGGGATTGAGCTGGCCACTCCATTACCTCAATTCTTTATATCTAGAACCAAGATGTTGCTCGCTTACTCATGTGTTTGCAGTCGTTGCCTTGTTGAAACACCCATTTCATGGGCATTTCCTCTTCAGCATATGGCAACATAATCTCTTCAAGTATTTTGATGTATTCAAACTGATCCACGAACCCAACACCGTAGTATGAAAAACATCCCCATACCATGATTTTTGTAAACATCCCCATACTATGTCTTCACAGTGTACTGTGGACACCGTTTTAACAGTAGTTGCTCTTTTCTTCCGCGTGTTTCGGGTTTTTGTTGCCATTTTAAAGCATTTGAGATCATTTTAGCTGAGCATACTAAAAGTTGCTGCACTTCTTTATATGTTTTCCCCTCTCCAATCAACTTTTAATCAAATGACGTTGTTCCTCCGAACAATGTTTGGAACGGCCCATTTTACTTTTACTTCAGAAGGAAATCTATTTTCTAACAATGTGTGAAACATTTGCTTCTTCTTCCTTCATAAAGGACCATTAATGACACCTGCTTTTTTACAGAATGAATGAATTCTCTAATTAAACTCCACACTGCTATTATTTTGAACACGCCCCTTTCAATGAATGAGTCAATTACTCAGAACAAGCAGTGTGCATGTCATGACAGTTGGGTCTGTTGTTTTTCTATTACACCACTACATCTACAAGTAAAGTATTTGCCATGCAGAAATATCACTACTACTAATAACAGTGGTTCATCAGGTTACTGATGTTGTACTGCTATTTTCTTGAATACAACTGTAAAATGTAAGAGGCAAGCTCACTCTTTCTCACTCTTTTGTAAAATTAAAAGCTCACATGGATACCCTGGTACCTCCTTGGTAAGTTTTCCCCAAAGGCACCATTACAATCTAACAATTTAATCAGGCTCCTTATTAATAAATGTATCTGCTGTCATTCCTCTTGCAGGTGACAGTGACTATCCTGTGTATTCTTCATCACTCAAACCCATCACACCAGCAGAGGATAGCCACAGAAACATCTTAATTATTAATCCTCACAACCCTACGCATAGTGTGTATGGGCATATCCTCTCCAGTAGCCAAGGCCTATGTATGAAAAATTTGAAGTCAAGTGGACTTTCCATTTCAATTTTCCAATTCTCAGATAAAGCACGTTGTGCTACACTCTGTGTAGGAATAGCGCTATATAAATATTATTTATTATCATGTAAGTACAAAGTGCACTATGTTTTGCACTATGCAGTACCACTGCATAAATGGTGTGCAAGGAAACCTGTGTTTTACTACTGGCCTTTTCTCTAGTCAGTATTGCAGCAGTGGTGCACTGTACAATGTGCAGGAGTACAATGTGAGCATTATCATCATTACTGCTCTCTCTGAGCAGGAATGGGCAACTCCATTCCTGAAGGGCCGATGTGTATGCAGGATTTTGCTGCCCTGGCTCAGTAGGATTTGGCCGTCCCTGATTTAAATGTCTTTTACAATGAATCTGTATGTGATTGAAAGCAAACCTGAACTCTAAACTCTCAATAATTAAACATGATCCCTTTCTGAAAATATTAAAGTTTTTCAAATATTTCATTTTCATTTTCTACTGTAAAATTTTATAAAAAAAGGAAAAGAGCCCTGTGCGAAGGTTTGGGAATTCTGATTATGATTTCTAAGGCCCAGACCCAGGTGATTTACTCGTTAGGGCTTCAATGAGTCAGGTGAGTATAATTCCAGGGCTGAACTTTTTAGTCTGACGTAACTCCATGCCATCATGGAGTGGCTGTTCTGTCTGGTGTAAAAACAATGGGTTCCTTGGGATGTGAATATGAGCACCCATGAATTAAAGAGCTGGGTATGGGAGGCACTGACAGTGTTGAAGAAGCCATTGTAGGCCACCAGGTATTCATCTGCATCCACGGCATCATCCATATCCTCAACACTAATCAGTGTGCGGTAAAACTTGGAGTCGGTGCGGCTGGGGAGGTGCATTTGCTCGTCACCCTGCAGAGGCATGACAACAACCAATCAGTGAAAACATTCATATTTCAAATATGACTGCACATATAAATGTTCATATTTCAGTGGAAAATACCTGCATGTGAGGCACAGCATTTAATAAACTTTCATGTAGTTTCATGCAGTGTTTGTTTCTTGGATCTATTACAGCAGCCACAAGGAGTATTAGTGATGTACAGAATATCAAATGGAAAATAAATTCCGAGATGACAGGCCACAAGTGTTTGAATTGTTGGGATAGTTTTGGTTACCTGAATAACCAGGTAACGTGACGGATCCCGGGCCATCTTTGAGAACTCGCAGATAAGCTCTCGGAAGCGTGGCCTACTGTCTGCATCGATCATCCAGCCTGAGGGAACCAATCAGTGGTGAGAATGTAATCCCATCCCTCTCTGACAATCATCAGACATGACTGCTTGATGCCTGCCAGAGCCTGAGATGGATCTAACACAAAGACTGAATCTTATGCAGAGTGACTTGCAAAACAGAAAATGCAAGCAAATTAATTTGATTAGAATGAGCTAAAGTAAGATGACTAATAATATTCCTAATTTCCCAGAACACCATGTCAAGTTTCAAAATCAGCAGAGCACCAGTGCAAGGTAACTATGCTAACCATGAACCAAAGTACAAATTCTAGCTGGGTACATACAGTGCTGTGCAAACATCAGAGCCCAGCCCACCCTTTTATTCAATTTCCAGTCAAACCTGCCATTCTGTGCAAATCAGACAATAATGTATGAAACATATGCGACCCGGTCTATCATAATCAGTCGGCGTGGGCAATTTCACATAATTACAAATACATTTAGTTTAGTTACCTGATTTTACTCAAGACATATATTTGCTTTCATGATCTGCATGTCAAAGTTAAATTCAGAGTAAAAATATAGGTTTAACGTTTTTAAAAGTTAATGAAAAGCACTGGCCTTCTGTTTGGCTACTGAGATGACGTAGCCGTTTGACACCAATGACCACTTTTATGTCTTGGCTTTCATAATTTGTATGTCTCAATGTAAAATTGTTAAAATATAGTTTAAAATGTTTAAAATGTAAGATGACGAGGTAGCAACAGAGTTTCGCATCATTTGGAGGCTAGCCAGCTTGTCGCTGTTCACCAGTCACCTGGCTAACAACCACATCAGCTTTGTTTGTGGCTACAAGTTAATGTAGCTAGTTGGTTTCATTGGAATTTACAAAAAAATGGATTTGCTTTCATGCTCTGTATTTGGAGTGAGCTGAGCACTTGTTTTAGATGAGTACCCGTAATGATTATTGACTTGTGATTTATAAGTTATTTTGACTTATTGAGTACGAGTAATTGGATCATTATCTGTGATCGGAGAATTGGATAAATATATATATATATTTTTTACATTGGCTGCAGTAGCTGTACATCAGTGATGAATGTGTAACATAAAGTTAACACTGTTTTGTGATAGGCCAGCTCCTCCCTGGGTCCTTGCCCTTAGATGAGTAAAAATCACTGCCTGCTGCCATTTTCCTCACTTCTCTCTTGTGCATGTCAAGAGAGTGTTATATGAACTTGTTCCGATCGTAGAATAAGGATATAACTACTTAACTAGTATCTTGTCATAGCGTCTATGTAAATCATACATTATTTTATTTTGTGCATTGTTTATAAATTTCATAGGCTGTTAGCCGGAGAGATTTGGCAGTAGGCTAAATGAAACTGAATGTTAGCCTACCTCAGCTAGCCTTGCATACAATCACACTTACAGACCCACACGCATGCACAAACACACACACACCACACACACCACACACACAGTAGCATCCGACACAGCTCTCTAATTTCTGTTCATTTAAAAAACTAGGCTAGTATTACTACCAAGACGGCGTGGACAGTGGTGCTGATATGAAGGGGCAGGCTTATATGGCTCAGCCAAAAGTGTTCCTAGTAAAATTGTTCACACATGGACACACATAATTTTACATAGATGGTTTTGGTTTTTAATGAATTAAACTAAGCATTTTAAAAATTAAGATATGTCATTACTATACCCCTGAGCTGTCCTTTGGGCAATACAAGATTGCCAAGACAAGAATGAAGATAAAAATAAGACTTATTTGAGCTTTTTCAGCCAAATGAGCCAAAGTGACTTTGACTGGGGAATGATTGCTGGTGCCTGGCAGGGTGGTTTGAGTCTCTCAGAAACTGCTGATGTCCGGTGATTTTCTCTAGAGTTTGCAGAGAATAGTGTGAAAAACCGAAAACATCTTGTGAGCAGCAGTTCTGCGGGCAACACGTGGTTAATGAGAGAGGTCAGAGGAGAAAGGCCAGACTGATCATAGTTGAAAGGAAGGTGACAGTAACACAAATAACCACACATTACAACAGTGGTATGCAGAAGAGCATCTCTGAACACAAAATGAGTTAAACCTCAAAGTGGATAGGCTACAGCAGCAGAAGACAAAAAAGTAAAAAAAAAAAAAAAAAGTCTACTGAATACCTAATAAAGTGCTCACTGAGAGCCTTACTACCACTATGTCTTCCATCCTTCCAACAAACAAGTTACATACAAAATCCCTGCACTAAGGAAGTGATTCAACACACCTGTCTAATCAGGAACAGCTGAGAAGCCAATTGCACATTTACTTTTGGTCCCATAAAATGGGGTGAATATGGATGTAAATATTAAATTAAGTAGTATCAGTGCTTTCAGGACAATTCAAAGATAAAAATGCATATACTGAGAAAAGGTCCATGGAAATTAATGTATGATAATGCTTAAGGACAGCACTCTTCTTGTGAAAATGTATTAATTAAGATAGAAAAACTGTATCAATGTTTTTATTTTGTCCCTTGATTGAATACATTTTCCTGAGAAGAGCACTGTCCTTAACCCTTGTCAGAACATACAGGTGCATCTCACAATATTAGAATATAATGGAAAAGTTTTTTCCTTAATCAGAATGAGAATCAGAATCAGAAAAACTTTCATCAATCAGAGACAAAAAAACAGACAAACCAACACAAAACAGCATTCCTGCAACAAGTGGAAAGTGAATTTAATTCTCCAAGGAATCGCCACCTGAACGTGGTGGAGGGGTTTGTGTGTTCCGGTGATCCTGGGAGCTATGTTGTCGGGGGCACTAGCGTTAGCCCCCAGTAGGGTCTCCCAAGGCATATTGGTCCCGGGGGAGGGGCCAGACTAAGAGCGATTCAAAGACTCCATGATATAGCCTCACAAGGACAAAGATACCTCGCCCGGAAAAGGGAAACCGGGGCCCCCTTCTGGAGCCAGACCCGGGAGGGGAGCTCGTCGGCAAGCGTCTGGTGGCCGGGCCTTATCCCATGGGGCCCGGCCGGGCACAGCCCGAATTGGTCACGTGGGGTCGCCGCCCTGTGGGCTCACCACCAGGAGGGGTCGGCATCGGAGTCGGGTGCTTTACCCAACGGGCAGTAGGCAAAAGCGGGGATCCGGGCATGCTGATCCTCACAGACTGGTTCTGGGGACGTGGAACGTCACCTCTCTGGTGGGGAAAGAACCGGAGCTAGTGCGGGAGGCGGAGCGGTACCAACTAGATATAGTTGGGCTCACCTCCACACACAGCACTGGTTCCGGAACCAAACTCCTGGAGAGGGGCTGGACTCAGTTCTTTTCTGGAGTTGCTCAGGGTGAGAGGTACCGGGCGGGTGTGGGGATACTCACAAGCCACCGGCTGAGCGCCACTGTGTTGGAGTTCCACCCAACACAGCGAGAGGAACGAGAGGGTCGCCTCTCTGCGACTACGTGTTGCTGGGGGGAAAGCTCTGACTGGCGTTTGTGCTTATGGACCAAACGGCAGTTCAGAGTATCCGGCCTTCTTGGAGTCACTGGGCGGCATCCTGGAAAGGGTGCCACCCGGAGACTCTATCATTCTGCTGGGCGACTTCAACGCTCACGTGGGCAATGACGGAGAAACCTGGAAGGGGGTGATTGGGAGGAATGGCCTGCCTGATCTTAACCCGAGCGGTGTCTTGTTATTGGACTTCTGTGCTGGTCATGGATTGTCGATAACAAACACCATGTTCGAGCATAGGGTAGCTCATAAGTGTACTTGGTACCAGAGCACCTTAGGCCAAAGATTGATGATCGACTTTGTGGTCGTATCATCAGACCTGCGGCCGTATGTCTTGGACACTCGGATAAAGAGAGGAGCAGAGCTGTCAACTGATCACCATTTGGTGGTGAGTTGGATCAAGTGGCCAGGGAGGCTGCCGGACAGACCCGGTAAACCCAGACATGTAGTGAGGGTACTGGGAACGTCTGGCGGAGGCCCCTGTCCATAAGGTCTTCAACTCCCACCTCCGGAGGAACTTCTCACGCATCCCGGGGGAGGCTGGGGACATGGAGTCCGAGTGGGCCATGTTCAAAGCCTCAATTTCAGAGGCGGCAAGCACGAGCTGTGGCCAGAAGGTCATCGGTGCCTGTCGGGGCGGCAACCCAAGAACCCGCTGGTGGACCCCAGCGGTCAGGGAGGCCGTCAAACTGAAGAAGGAGGCCTTTCGGGTTTGGCTGGCCCGGGGGGTCCCCTGAAGCAGCAGCCATGTGGCCAGAAGGGCTGCGGCTTCTGCAGTCGCTGAAGCAAAAACCCGGGTATAGGAGGAGTTTGGGGAGGCTATGGAGAAGGACTTTCGGTTGGCCTCAAGGAAGTTCTGGCAAACCATCCGACGACCCAGAAAGGGAAAGCAGGGCTTGTCTCAGGCTGTTTGCAGCAGGGGAGGAGAACTGCTGACCCGGACTGGGGATGTTGTCGGGCGGTGGAAAGAGCACTTCGAGGAGCTCCTGAACCCAAACAACACGTCCTCTGTGGAAGAGGCAGAGCCCGAAGACTCGGGAGAATCTGCACCTATATCCCTGGCGGAAGTTGCTCAGTGGCAAGTCGCCGGGTGTGGATGAGATTCGCCCTGAGATGCTGAAAGCTCTGGACATTGTTGGGCTGTCTTGGCTGACACGCCTCTTCAGTGTCGCGTGGAGGTCGGGGACAGTACCTGCAGTGTGGCAGACCGGGGTGGTGGTCCCCATTTTCAAGAAGGGGGACCGGAGGGTGTGCTCTACTCTAGGGTGCTGGAAAGGAGGCTCCGACCAACGGTCGAACCTCAGATTCAGGAGGAGCAATGTGGCTTCAGTCCTGGTCGTGGAACAGTGACCAGCTCTTTACCTTGGCAGGGTTGCTGGCGGGGTCATCGGAGTTTGCCCATCCAGTCCACATGTGCTTTGTGGACTTGGAGAAGGCTTTCGACCGTGTCCCCTGGGGAACCCTGTGGGGGGTACTGCGGGAGTATGGGGTACTGGGGTCGTTGTTACGAGCCATCCGGTCCCTGTATAACCAAAGTGAGAGCTGTGTCCATATCCTCGGCACAAAGTCAAGCACGTTTCCAGTGGGTGTTGGACTCCGCCAAGGTTGCCCCTTGTCACCGGTCCTGTTTGTGATATTCATGGACAGGATCTCAAGGCGCAGCCGAGGTGAGGAGAGGTTTGGTGACCTCAGAATTGTCTCTCTGCTTTTTGCGGATGACATGGTTCTGCTGGCTCATTGGACCGTGACCGCACTGGAGCGGTTTGCAGCCGAGTGTGAAGCGGCCGGGATGAGAGTCAACACCTCCAAGTCCGAGGCCATGGTTCTCTGCCGGAAAACGGTGGATTGCTCCCTCCGAGATCGCGTATACAAGCGGCCAAAATGAGCTTCCTCCGTAGGGTGGCTGGGCTCAGCCTTAGAGATAGGGTGAGGAGCTCGGACATCCGGAGGGAGCTCGGAGTAGAGCCGCTGCTCCTTCGCGTCAAAAGGAGCCAATTGGGGTGGTTCGCGCATTTGATCAGGATGCCTCCCGGGCGCCTCCCTTTGGAGGTTTTCCGGGCTCATCCAACTGGGCAGAGACCCCCAGGTAAACCCAGAAGTAAAATATTCCAAGCCTTTTTTTGCTTTAATTTTGATGATTACGGCTTACAGCTCAAAAATCCAGTATCTCAAAATATTAGAAATATAGAAAAATATTATTACATAAGACCAATCAAAAACAGTATTTATAATACAGAAATGTCAACCTTCTGAAAAGTATGTTCATTTATGCACTCAATACGCATCAATGTGGCGTGGCATGGAGGCAATCAGCCTGTGGCACTGCTGAGGTGTTATAGAAGCCCAGTTGCTTTGATAGCATTGTTATGTATGCGTCACACCAGTGTGACTGTTCCTTTAAGAGGCACGGGGAAGTTGAGTGACGTACCAGGAAGACATGTGCTGTTGCTGTCTGTAGAGTCGGTGCGTACGAAATAAAAACAGTGTCAGAGCAACGTCGTAGTCTGAAGGTTATTTATATACAACATTGGCAACAAGGATTATGGACTCTTTACTCTCACCTCTTGCTCCGTTCCTTGCCCTGCCTGGCGAGCCGCCAGTCCCATGGGTTCGCTGGTATCATTTGGAGTCATTTGAGACATTCATATTAGCAGCCGGGCTAGCTGATGCTAACGACGCTAGACGGAGAGAATACACACGCTGGGCAGTGAGGGACAACGGATTTTTCAGACTCTTGGACCCGCTCTTAAATACGAGGACTGTGTAACACTGCTCACTGGACACTTTGCTGCTCCACAGAACATAATACTCCGGCGGATTGTGTTCCGGCAACGTCGGCAACAGTCGGGTGAGTCTGTCCACCATTATGTGGCTGATCTGAGGGGACTAGCCAGCCTCTGTAAATTCGGGGCGCTGAAAGATGAACTGATACGGGATCAGCTGGCTGAACACGCTATTAATCCGAAGCTCAGGGAGAAGCTGTTTATGATGCTAGATGACCTGACTTTAGCTAAAGCTGTGGATTTAGCTGCTTTTCCCCCCAGACCCATGGTAACGCAAATGGTGGCACCGCCCACAGAGACTTCCATGCCCGTTTCCCCGGAGGACAACCTGGAGGTGAACTTCACAGCACGGCAGGGTACAGCAGCACGCCGGGCCTGTGGTAATTGTGGTTCATCATCGCACCCCAGCCGCGCTCCAAACTGCCCTGCCAGGGGACAGAGGTGCCAACGCTGTGGCAGGCAGAACCATTTTGCCCGGGTCTGCCGCTCTGCCCCTGCAACTGACAGCCCGCCCCTACGTTCTTTTGGGCCACCCGCGCCGATGACCATTCATTCAGTGACTGCCACCACCCGGTCGTTCAAGTGGTACACGGTGGAGCTGGACGGGGTCTGTCTCCCATTACTACTGGACACGGGAGCCTCCAAGTCGCTCCTGAATGTTTCCACGGTCCGGCGGCTCTTCCCGCTCTGGACACTCACAGCCAACGCAGAGGAGCTGTACGGCTATGGACATTCTAAGATAGGAATGGCGGGCACAATCACCTTCACTGTGCGTTACGGGACTAGAGCCGTCCCTTCATTCACCTTTCTGGTGGCCAACCAGGGGGCCAACCTCATGGGTTTCGATTTGTTCTGCGAACTGGGCTTCGCCCTAATGGACAATACTGGGGCCGCCATCTTGTCTGTCGACTCACCGTGGCAACAGCGCTGGCCAGCTCTGTTCAGTGGTTTGGGCTGCCTCACTGCCTTTAACCACCAGCCCCTCCTCAAACCTGAGGTGCACCCGGTGATTCAGCCCATACGCCGTCTGCCCCTCGCCCTGCGCGACAACGTCACCGCCGAGCTTCAGAAGCTCTCAGACGCAGGCATCATCGAGCGTGTTGATGCTTCTCCCTGGGTTTCGAACCTGGTGGTGGTGAAAAAAAAGTCAGGGGGCCTGCGTCCATGCATCGACCTCAGGCCGGTGAACAAGGCAGTGATTCCGGACAAGTACCCACTGCCCACAGTAGAGGAGCTGGCTGCACAGTTCCACGGCTCCTCCGTGTTCACAAAGCTCGACCTTCGCCAAGGCTACCTGCAGGTTCCACTGCACCCTGACAGCCGTAGCCTTTCGTGACGCATGTCGGGGTGTTTCGCTATACCCGCATGCCCTTCGGTCTCAGCTCTGCCCCAAGATGCTTCCAGAAGATCATGACCACTATCTTTGCCGGTATCCAGGGTGTGGTCGTTTTTCTGGACGACATAGTGGTCCATGGGGCGACACCGGCCGTCCACGACGAGCGGCTGCAAAGGGTGCTGGATGTCCTGGCCAGTCACACCCTCACGCTGAATGGGGAAAAGTGCTCCTTCGCCGTTCCAGCCATTGAGTTCATGGGGTTCCGCCCGACCGCTGATGGCCTCAGCCCACTACACTCCAACGTGGAGGCTGTGCTGCTCCTGCCTGAGCCGTCCTGCCCAGCTCAGCTGTCATCGTTTCTGGGGACGACGGCCTATTATCTGCGTTTCCTTCCCCATTACTCCACGACCACCGCCCCACTGCGTGACCTCCTGAAACAGGACGCGGCCTGGGAGTGGACCCCGGCCTGTTCTGCCGCTATTGGCCGGCTCAAGTCACAGCTCACCTCGCCACCGGTGCTCACGTTCTTCGACCCGGCGAGTCCCACGTTCGTGACCTGTGACGCATCCAATACGGCGATCGGGGCGGTGCTGTCACAGACCCAGGGGGGCATGGAACGCCCGGTGGCGTTCGCTTCTCGGTCCCTCAACCCGGCTGAACAGAAATACTCAGTGGGGGAGCGGGAGGCGCTGGCCTGCGTCTGGGCATGCGAGCGGTGGCACATGTATGTCTATGGGCGACACTTTACATTACGGACTGATCACCAGGCTCTCACGGCTCTGCTCGCTACATCCGGGTCGGGGCACAGGCCGCTGAGGATCCACCGCTGGTCGGAGAGGCTCCAGCCATATGACTTTATCACACTCTTTACTCCCGGCAGGGAGAACGTGGTGGCTGACCTGCTCTCCCGCGCCACCCCCGGACCAGCACCTGGCATGGGCCTGGACGAAATGGAGTCGGAGCTCATTCTCATGCTCCACGCCCCGCTCCAGGCTGCAGTTTCCCTGGAGGACCTTCAGCGCGCATCGGAGGAGGACCCCATGCTCACCCAGCTCCGCACCTACATCCGGGGGGGATGGCCTGCGAAAGTCCCGGAGGAGCTGGTGCTTTTTCATCGGGTCAGGGAAGAGTTGACCTGCTGGAACGGTGTCTGCGTGGCCCGGGGGCTCCGCACCTTCATCCCCAGTGACCTCAGGGCGCGCGTTTTGACAATGGTGTACGAAGGCCACCTGGGCATTGTAAAGGTGAAGCAGCGCTGCAGGGATTTGGTGTGGTGGCCGGGCATAGATCGAGACATAGAGACAATGGTGAAGGAATGCACGGCCTGCCTGGTTAGTGGCAAGACGGGCCCGCCACCTCCACCGCCCCTACAGCCCTTACAGTGGCCGCTCATCCCTTGGGAGCACATCCAGCTGGATATCTGTGGGGAGCTTCACGGAGTCCCACACCACCAACGCTTCCTCCTGGTGGCTTATGACCTCCACTCAAAGTGGCCAGAGGTGGTCGCCACGGGGTCTGTGACGGCTCAGGTGGTCATTGACTCTCTCTCCTCTCCGTTTGCTCGGTGGGGCAGTCCCAACGCCATCACAACAGACAATGGCCCACAGTTCGTCTCGGCTGAGTTTGCCACTTTTCTGGGGGAGAGGGGGATTAAACACATTCGTACAGCCTTCTACCACCCGGAGGCAAATGGGGGGTAGAAAGGTTTAACCAAACTCTAAAAAATGGGATCAGAGCACACCTGGCCGTTCACAGCCGCGCTGCTCCGCACCCTGCTTCACTACCGGGCAACGCCACACTCAACCACCGGCAGCTCCCCAGCCCTCCTGATGATGGGTCGTGAGCTGCATCTGCCTCTGGATCGGCTACGGGCCCCAGCGGCCGGCTATGTCAGAAGTCAGGGTCGCAGACGCTCAGCATCGGATGAAGCAGCGGTTCGACAAAAGACGGAGGGTGAAAGCGCCTCTCTTTACAGTGGGGGACTGGGTCAGGATTCGCCGCCCCAACAGGGACCACAAGCTTCTCTCCTTTTGGTCTGCACCAACGAAGGTCACCGCTCAGCTGGGACCAGCCACCTTTCGTCTGGCTGATGGGTCAAGGTGGCACGCAGGCTGGCTTCAAAGGGTCACAACACCCCCCATCGTGGACCCAGGCCCTGGGGAGGACCCGGCGTCTGCATTTGGGGACCTTGCTTTCCCTGATGAACAGCCGGGCCCAGCCGGTCGCCCACTTGAGCCGGCAGAGCCCGAGATTCACCCCGAGGCTCGTCTGGCCCGGGTCCGGGTCAGACCGAGCTATCTGAAGGACTATATCACCAACTGGTGAATGTTAGTTGAAATGTTCAGACAGAGCATAGTCTGTTGCGTGGCAGAATAATCCACATGACTATGCTGGTGACTGGTAGTCTACCCAGTTCACCTAGAGTGGGAATTGTTAGTTCAGCCCTATGTTCTTCTGGGTTCCCTGTGGGAGGGGGGTAAATGTTATGTATGCGTCACACCAGTGTGACTGTTCCTTTAAGAGGCACGGGGAAGTTGAGTGACGTACCAGGAAGACATGTGCTGTTGCTGTCTGTAGAGTCGGTGCGTACGAAATAAAAACAGTGTCAGAGCAACGTCGTAGTCTGAAGGTTATTTATATACAAGCATGATATTCACATTTTTTGAGATGCACCTGTAAATACCCTCAACTTAAAGATGACAGTGTACTTTCAGCTCATATTAATTGTTTCATTTCAAATCCAATGTGCTGAGAACAGAAATTGTACCACTATCCAAATACTTACGGGTGGCTCAGTGTTATAGTACCATGTGGAATCTCATGTGAAAAAGTAACTGGTTCACAAGTGAGTATAGTGATTTGGAGGCAGCACTCTTGTGTCACACACCAGCAACTCTCTGCTGTGTGGGCAGCATGATTGGTAATGATACATTTGTCTCAGAACTTATTGACCTATTCTAGAATGTCATTCATGCCATGTTCACTAATTTAGCCTGGAAAGCTTTACATTTTCCTGTCATAGACAATGTCTCCATAGGTCTGACTCACACTTGACCATGATCATGTAGACATCGATGGTACAGATGGGCGGCTGTGGCAGGCGCTCCCCCTTCTCCAGAACCCCGGCAATCTCACTGGCTGGGATCCCATCATAGGGCTTGGACCCAAAAGTCATCAGTTCCCAAACAGTAACACCTGAGCAGAGGAAGTGAGCTGTCAAACAATAGTATATAGGACAGAAAATCTCAACCACATGGACTCTCCAGCCCCCTCTCACAGAACATGTTAAGGTGACACGAGGAGACTGCAGAAGCCCTTTGCGGGATTTGCACTCTGATTATGCTTAGCAGCCCTAGGGGCAGCTCACGAATCAAGCGTCACTATAACGCTTGATTCGTGCCAAAAAAAAGATATATGAGAGACCTCGAGCGGCTACTCACATATTGCAGTAAACCAATGATACAGTAACTGGCGAATGGCGAATGAGAGACTGCGCAAGTGTCTGGCGACTGACACTTTGGCTGGCAACTCACTCACCTGGATGTAAAGGGGAGAGAGGCTGAGGTGCGCTTAAAGGAGCTGGAGGTTGAAGCTATAAAGGCTGGTTGCCCTGCTGGTAACAGAGCACAGCCAGCTGAATTTGATGTGAGTAAGCACATTAGGATGGTTCCCCCATTCCGTGAGGCAGAAGTGGAAAAATACTTTTCCCTGTTTGAGCGTGTTGCTATCACGCTCAAGTGGCCAAAAGACGCCTGGGCGTTGTTGTTACAATGCGTGCTCGTGGGTAAAGCTCAGGACTCTTATTCGTCACTGTCGTTAGAGAAAAGTCTTAACTACGAGGAAGTGAAGGCTGCTATTCTCAGGGCATACGCACTGGTCCCGGAGGCTTACCGGAAGAGGTTTAGGCGCTTTCGGAAAGCGGACAGCCAGACCTTTGTCGAGTTCGCCCGCGAAAAGGAGAGCTTGTTTGACCGCTGGTGCACCGCACAAGAGGTTGAAACGTTTGAACAACTCCGTGCTCTAATGGTCATGGAGGAGTTTAAAAATTGTTTACCCGAACGTGTCACCACCTATTTAAATGAGCAGAAAGTTACTCAGGTCGAGCAGGCGGCAGTTTTAGCGGATGAATTTATGCTCACGCATTCAAGTTCGTCTGCTGGGAAATCTCCGCTACGTCATAACGACGTCGCTCCTCAGAGGGAATTTCCTAGCAGATCGCTCGTTTCATCGAAGGCCAGTACTCCCGTTTCTAGCATGGGGCAGGAAACGTGGGGAGATAAGGGAAAGGTGGTGTGCCACTTTTGCAAGAAGCCTGGCCACAAAGTGGCTCATTGTTTGACCAGGCTGAGGAGGAATAATTCCTCAAAGGGAGTCTCCTTGGTGAAGACCTCTTTGCCAGTGCTGGGGCACGATGAGACTTTGTCAATGGAGAATAATAGTCCGCTTAAGGATTATGCTCCATTCATTACAGATGGTTCTGTGTTTTTAACTGGTGAGCCTGGTTCTCAGAGGCCAGTTAAAATTTTGAGGGATACTGGTGCAGTGCAGTCTTTCATCTTGGAGGATATTTTGCCCCTCTCTGAGGAATCCTCCCTAGGCACCAGCGTCCTTGTGCAGGGTTTTGAAATGGGCTTTACAAACGTGCCACTGCATGCTGTTAACCTGAAGTCGGACCTTGTGACGGGTCGCGTCGTGGTGGGCGTGCGACCCAGCTTTCCGGTGGATGGAGTATCTTTCATTCTGGGGAATGACTTAGCTGGTGGCCGTGTTTCAGTTTGCCCAGAGGTGACGTCTGTCCCCGTTATCGATCACCCTGATGAGCTGGTACAGGAATACCCTGACATATTTCCTACATGTGCAGTCACTCGTGCCATGTCTAAGGGAGTGGCGGATGACCCCGATTCCTTTAGGCCTAATGGTGAGCTGGAGGAAGATTGGGTGGCTGGCGATCTAGGTCTGAGTGACTTGTTTGCTGTAAAGCCAGAACCCGATGAGCAGCCTCCCCTTCTCACTGTGGAGGATGAGAAACAGGCTGAATGTGTTGAGGGGGTTAGTAAGCTGTCTCTATCCCGAGAGCAGCTTGTTAAGGAGCAGAGGAAGGATCCAGAGCTTTCTTCTCTCTTTGAAAAGGCGATTCCTGAAGAGGAAGTTACCTTGGTGCCAATGGTATATTTTATAAAGAATGGAGTGCTTGTGCGTAAGTGGAGACCCTTGGACGCTTCAGTTCTTGATGGTTGGCGCGTCAATCAACAGATCGTGGTCCCTTCTGCATTTCACAAAGAAGTACTTAACCTAGCTCATGATACCTGCCTTGCTGGACATTTGGGCGTCAATAAGACCTATGACCGTGTTCTAAAGCACTTCTTTTGGCCTGGTTTGAAGAAGGATGTTGCTAGGTACTGTGAGACGTGCTCTGTGTGCCAGGTTACAGGTAAGCCAAATCAAAAAATTCCGCCAGCTCCATTGTACCCTATTCCAGTGGTTGGGGAGCCGTTCGAAAGGATTCTTGTTGATTGTGTGGGTCGGTTGCCATGGACGAAGTCTGGTAACCAGTACCTGCTCACCATAATGTGCGCGGCTACTCATTTTCCCGAGGCGATACCTTTGCGGAAGATAACTGCGCCGATTGTTGTTAAGGCGCTCATTAAATTCTTTTCCCTCTTTGATCTTCCTAGGGCTATTCAGTCTGACCAAGGAACCAATTTCATGTCTAACGTCTTTGCTCAAGTGCTAGACCAGCTAGCAATTAGGCATTGTCCCTCCAGTGCTTACCATCCGGAGTCACAGGGGGCGCTTGAGCGGTTTCATTAAACACTCAAATCTATGCTTCGTACATACTGTCTTGAGTTTGAGAAAGACTGGGATGAGGGTGTGCATTTAATGCTTTTTGCAGTGCGGGAGGTCGTTCAAGAATCTTTGGGATTCAGCCCTGCTGAGTTTTTGGCCACACTGTACGCGGCCCTCTGAAGCTGCTCAAGGAGAAGTGGTTGACAGAGGACAGTCACACGAACCTGCTTGATTTTGTGTGCAATTTTCGTTACAAATTGCATAGAGCAGGCGAGTTAGCAAGAGAAAACCTGAAGACTTCTCAAAAGAGAATGAAGTGCTGGTTTGATTGCAGGGCAGAGTTGCGAACCTTTTCACCTGGTGAAAAGGTTATGGTGTTCCTGCCCATTCCAGGATCCGCTTTGCAAGCGCGCTATAGCGGTCCCTATCTGATTGAACGTAGGCTGTGTCACGTCAACATGCTCAAGCCCTACTTAGATCGCCAAGCTGAGGAGGATAGTGAGGTGAAGGGTGTGGCATTGTCGGGCGTTGTCTTTGCTCCTCCCAAACAGGAGGAGGGAGATGTGCTTGTACCCCCGAAGAGTATGACGGAGGGCAGGTTGCAGAATTCTCAATTTCTGCTCAACCTTGAGGTGCAGCTGTCCCAACTGTCTAGTACTGAACATGCAGACATCACTGGACTTATTCATTCGCACCCGTCTCTGTTTTCTGATGTGCCTACCCGCACTCACCTTATAGAGCATGACATCGACGTAGGTGGCTATTCCCCAATTAAACAGCACCCTTATCGTGTTAACCCAAAGAAACGAGCACAGCTTAAGAAGGAGGTGAACTACTTGCAACAGAATGGCATGGCTGAGCCTAGCTCAAGCGATTGGAGTTCTCCCTGCCTGCTCGTTGGCAAACCCGATGGCACTTTTCGTTTTTGCACAGACTACAGGAAAGTAAATACCGTCACTAAACCTGACTGTTACCCTTTACCTCGAATGGATGACTGTGTTGACCGAGTGGGTTCGGCTGCTTATGTAAGCAAGTTTGACTTGCTTAAGGGTTACTGGCAAGTTCCCCTGTCAAAACGTGCAAAGGAGATTTCTGCTTTTGTTACACCAGATACTTTCCTGCAGTATACGGTAATGCCTTTTGGTATGAGGAATGCTCCTGCTACATTTCAGAGGTTGGTTAACCTTGTCGTGTCTGACCTGCCGGGTTGTGAAGCGTATCTAGATGACCTGGTAATTTACAGCGCTTCTTGGACCGAGCATGTAAAACAGATAGGAGATCTTTTTGACCGTTTGTGTGCTGCCAATTTAACAGTAAACTTGGCAAAATGCGAGTTTGGCCAAGCAACTGTCACGTACTTGGGCAAAGTTGTGGGACGCGGACAGGTACTTCCGGTGGACTCAAAGGTGGAGGCGGTAGTTACATTCCCAGCACCCAAGACCCGTCGAGAATTGCGAAGATTCTTGGGTATGGTAGGTTATTACCGTAGCTTTTGTAAGAATTTCTAACTGATATGCTCAGCACTAAAACAGTTTTTAATTGGACTGAGAAATGTCAACGGTCATTTGAGAACGTGAAGGCCTTGCTGGTCAGCACACCTGTTATCTCCGCCCCAGATTTTACATGCCCATTTAAGTTTGCTGTGGATGCAAGTGACTGTGGGGCTGGAGCCGTCCTGGTTCAGGAAGACGCTCACGGTATTGACCACCCAGTATGCTACTTTTCTAGGAAGCTCAATCGACATCAGCGTTTATACTCCACAATAGAAAAGGAAGCTTTAGCCTTGGTTCTTGCATTACAACATTTTGATGTTTATGTGGGTTCCTCTTTACGCCCTGTTGTGGTACAGACGAATCATAACCCACTAGTTTTCCTTAACCGCATGCGTAATCAGAATCAGCGTCTCATGCGTTGGAGCTTATTTTTGCAGGCTTATGATTTGGATATTCGGCATATCCGTGGACGTGAAAATGTTGTTGCTGATGCGTTGTCCTGGACTTACGAATGTGACAACGAATAGGGAGATATTCATTGTCTTAAGGGTGGGGGTGTTACGTCCCAGTGTTTTGGGATGTATAATGCTGTTGCTTTTTGGCTGTTTTGGGCTGGGTACTGCTGTGTTTTTGTGTTTCCCTATACAGGTGGAGGGGAGCATGCATTCCGTTGCTGAGAGACGCACTTGGACGAAGAGGATGCAGCATCTCGTCATGTTGGAGACCGGACCAGATGCAGCCGTTGCTAAGAATCGCGGAACAACACATGCCAAGAAGAATGCAACTATATAGGAGCTGCACACTGTCAAGAGCGTGCCTACATCAATTCACATGCAGCTGGAAGCTACGCCGCTTTGACCTCCGTTACCAACAAGTTGTCTGTGACTTTAAGAGACCGAACTTTGGAGAAGTTTCACCCTGTTGTAGAACAACTTAGACGGTGAGATTTCCGAATCACGGACCTTTGATTAACAAGGATATTATTAGTATAGGACTCTGTTTAGCGTTGTAATTATTAAACATTCTCTTACTTCTTTATAACGCTGCGTACTGGTTACTTCTTTCTGAAGGGTTTGTGACAGTGAATGTTACGCCGTAATCAACTCTCTTTGTTATTGAAACATCGGTGAGTACCAGGTCGTAACACCCACGTAGAAAGAAGATAAATTACCTAGCCTACACCGGAGCAATGTGAGCATTCTACTGACTCCTTCCCAGGAATTTACACACATTTTAGGCAAAAAACTGCCAAAATGGGGAGCAGCACGCCACAGAGATCATAACCCAACACAGAGTGAGCAAACAAACAGGGTGAAGACAGTCTCAAAGCCCAATCTCTAGCCCAAGCTAAAAGAGGTTCCTGCGTTTCTTTTTATTTTAAAAGGAAAGCAGTCCACCGCCTACCATAGACCTGGCTTTGTGAATAACAGGAAGTGACACAAAAGCCTGAGTGTAGGGAAGACAGGGCTTAAATAGAGCAGATACATCTGTACGTGATCACAAAACCCTCATGCCTGCTGATCGCACAAGGGAGATATGAACGTGACAGCGATAATGCCAAGTGAGCTTGGTTTTTCCTCAAACAGTCCACTAAAATATATTTCTGAAAACACTCGTAAATTTGGTTCCTACCTAACAAAAAATTTAAAATAAAAGAAAATTGGTGAATTCGCCATGTTCTATTAAATAACTCGTTCTAAGAGATTTAAGTGATTTAAGAACAAATCTGTACGTACAACTGGTTCTTGCATGAGGCCAAATGTTCTGCAATGTTTTTATAACCACATCAGAGAGAGGATGGTTTCAGCCAGAGGACTCCATGACTTACCATAGCTCCACACATCACTCTGATGGGTGTATGTCCGATGTAAAATTGACTCCAGGGCCATCCACTTGATTGGTACCTAAAGATGAGAGGACTACATTTGCACTGTAACACTTCATTTCATTTCATACATGCAATAAGCCTCTGACAAGACCCACTTGTGGAAAAATATACCTGGAATTAATTCAAACATTACAGATGTTTGAATTACACAAGTTATGTTAGCAACATTTGGACACAAAATGACAAACAAAATCCTTCAGAAAATATTACTCTTCTTAAATGATGAAAAAATGTTAATGAATATTATCATAACACCCACTTGCCTAAGGGGAAGGGCCAAAAAAAGAATGTAAAAAATATTGTTAAAGGTACAATAGGTAATTTCGGCCTTCAAAACGGTCAACAGAGGAATTGCAGCAACAAATACGCTCAAACCACAGCACTGTTTATCCCACCCCTTCTCTGTGAACGTGCCGAAGTTGAAATGCCATTGTATGTGGCAATTATAACCAATTTTCAACCAATTAGATTGAGTTATTGTACAGCTATAGATGTTTACAGAGTGCCGGCACATCAACTGCATATTTTGAAACCCGAATTTAAGGACTATAAACACAGGTCGAGGGTGAGTCAATATGTCACTGTGCCTTTTTCAGTGAAAGGAAGGGATTTACAATGGTCTTGTAACAATATTTTAACACAAAAATCTTGCCTATTGTACCTTTAAGCCAGAACAAAATGTGACAACTTGCTTTATGGATGTGATGCAAAAAGACAGGTATTTAGGGGAAACTATACACCTTCTAAAACCTATAATATCCATATAAAGTCGGAGGCTTGGCTAAACATGAAGGTATACATTTTGAAAATATCTTCTGTCTTGATTTTTGTACCAGCGTTATGCATGTGAAGTCATTGCGTTACGTATGTCTGAAATGCACACTGTTTGACGATCTACTTCCCAATCAAATTTTATCATAACATATTTGTTGTCATCTGCAATGGTTCTGACATTGAGAAAATATTTAAAACCATTTCAGATGCTAGGTTGTTGCTTGGGTGTTGCTAGGTGGTTGCCATGGTGTTGCTAAGTGGTTGCCATGGTGTTGCCAAGTGGTTGCTATGGTGTTGCTAGGTATTCATAACAGCCAATCAGTAATAAATAACCTGTCTTCAATTTTTCAAATAAAAAATATATTTCCCCAAAAAAATAGGTTCCACAATTATTAGCACCCCTAGTTTAATACTTTGTGTAAACACCCCTGGCAAAGATAACAGCCATAATGTGTGATTGAGAACACATTTGGAAGTATTTTGACCATTCCTCCATGCACAACCTTTCAGAATGCACCCCCCTACAGGTTTTTCTTTAAGTCTGGAGACTGAGATGGCCATTGTAGAACATGGTTGTTGTTTTTACTTAACCATTTCTGTGTGCATTTTGATGTATGCTTGGAGTCACTGAACTGCAGGACAATCTACCTATGACCAAGACTTCCTAGCAGAGGCAACCAGATTTTCTGTCAAGATTTCCAAGTACTTTGTTGAATCCATTGTGCCATTGATCTTAAATAGTAACCCTGGGCCACTGGCAGCAAAACATCTCAAACACCAATGACCCACCGCCATATGACAGTAGGTATGAGGTGCTTCTCCATGTATGCATTCCATTTTGCTGCCAAACATGTTCATGGTGTGTATGGCCAAAACATTCAATTTTGGTCTCATCTGACCATAGCACTTTCTTCCAGTCATAATTCCAATGATGTTTGGCAAACTCCAGATGTTTGGTTTTGTTTATTGTGCCCATTAAGGGCTGTGTTCAGGCCATCCTTTCAATGAGTTTGCTGCCGTTTCATGGTTATTTTTGAGACTTGGTGACCTAAAGATGCAACCAATCTCTGCACTTCTCAAACTGTGATCCTTGGGTTACTTATGTTACTTGGGTTACCTCCCTCACCATCTTCCTTACTGTCTGTGGGAATTATATGCATTTGCATCCTGGCAAGTTTGCAACCATTCATGTTTTATGCATTTTTATTATTGCACTTGAGAGATGAGATTAATATATCATCTATATAGATGAAAATGAAGTGGTTAAGAAAGTCCCAAAGCACATCCTCAATGAGGGTTTGGAAGACTGCAGCCAATTTAGCTAGCCTGAATGGCATCACCAGGTACTCAGTGTGCCCGCAGTCTCCCACTCATCTCCCTGCCTGATGATCACAAGATTGTAAGCATTCCTCAGGTCCAGTTTGGAAATAATCTGGGATCCTTGCAAAGACTAAAAAAAGAATGAATGGCGATTAATGGCAGAGGATACGAGTTCTTAATGGTGATGCTGTTGAGATCCCGGTATTTCATACAGGGATCTACACGCCCATCCTTCTTGCTTATGAAGAAGAGATCAGCACCAGCAGAAGAAGTCAATAGACGGATGTGCCCTGCCTCCAAAACCTCCTTGATGTACTTCTCAATGGGTTTAATCCCTGGAGGGTTGGTAATGTGGCAGACTGGTGGCATGGCTTTCATTGAACACATGTCCCAGATCCCAGTACCCAGTAGGAGTACCAGAGAAAAGTCTACCTTGTCAGTGTCAGCAATTGATAAAAATGGTGATGGAGTCTCAGGAGAACATCACAGAGAGGTTAGTAGGCCCAGTCAATTGCGGGATTGTGTATCACTAGCCATGGGTGTCCTAAAACGAGAGACAGCTCAGGTGAGTGTAAGCTGTCCAGACACAGGCCTATAGGGCTAGTAACAGTCTCGACTCTCCCTGATCCCAGGGGGCATCCATCTAAAGCTGTGATGCACAGGAGCTAAGTGAGATCCAGAAAAGGAACACAGTGTTTCATGGCTAAAGAACAGTCCATAAAATGACCCATTGCCTCAATAAAAGCCTCATTCCTCATTCTATTAGATGCCCAGAACAGAGAGGCTAGCAGAATGGTATGTGAAATTGAAATATTAGGAGCAGCCTAATATTTTGCTAAAAATCCCCCTATTTCCCTGCCAGCTTAGGTCAGGTTAAGCAGAAGGGGCCAGGTTGACAAAGTAGATGCAATATTTGTCCCTTTCTCTCCCCTGATTAGAAAGCCTAACACGGCCAAGCTGCATGGGTTCCTTTGGGGGTCTGGTCCTGATACTGAAAGACGGAGCAGCATGAAAGGCACTGAGGAGGCATTTAATTTGTCTCAGATGTGGGGGTGGGGGAGGAGGAGGGATCCGAAGCTAACACTGGCATGGGTAAGTCTCTACATATTGCACTTTTGTGTCCTCCTGTCCAAGTGAATGGCCAGGGCAATTATTTAATCCAGTGACTGAGGGAGATCCTGAGCTGGCAGTTGAGTTATCCTTGGCAAAGGGAAATCACCTTGTCCTGCTTCCTGTTCGGTCAAACAACTTGTTCAAGTTATTGGCAAAGAGCTGGATACTCAGGGCTGGATCTCTCCCATATGGCAGTAGGCATTAGCTCAAACCAGGCCTTCCTGACAAAAGGGAAATGAAAAATGGCACCATGGCATGATCCATGGGGAAACTAGAGGGTTGCAGCCCAAATGCCAAGGAGCACTGTGTTCGGAATCTGTTCCACTTCCCCAAACTGCCATTGTAGCACTCAGAAGGTGAAGCACACATGCCTGTGGAGAGGCAAAAAGCAACTCATGTTGAGTTGCACCTGGTTGATGCTCTGGAGAGGTGCTCGCTCACCTCCCTGCTGGGAACCTCTGTACAGCAGCAAGAAGTGCCTGGCGACCTTCTGATATTGTCTGAATAAGCTTCTCATGTGTGAGACAGACCAAACCTGACAAACCTGACCTGCATTTCTGTCACAATAGAGAGGTTCAAGGAGGTAGAAGCAAATGTAGAGCAAAGTAGACTCCGATAAGTCCATCCATCCATTATCTTAACCCGCTTATCCTGAACAGGGTCGCAGGGGGGCTGGAGCCTATCCCAGCATACATTGGGCGAAAGGCAGGAATACACCCTGGACAGGTCGCCAGTCCATCGCAGGGCACACACACCATTCACTCACACACTCATACCTACGGGCTATTTAGACTCTCCAATCAGCCTAACCTGCATGTCTTTGGACTGTGGGAGGAAACCGGAGTACCCGGAGGAAATCCACACGAACACGGGGAGAACATGCAAACTCCACACAGAGAGGCCCCGGCCGACGGGGATTCAAACCCAGGACCTCCTTGCTGTGAGGCAGCAGTGCTACCCACTGCACCATCCGTGCCGCCCCGACTCCGATAAGTGCGAAACCTAAATACTTTAGTTGATAAACAAAACAAAACGACATACTGGGATGACACTCAAGGAACACTAGGAACAAGGGAAAGCAATAAACTAGAGACAATAGGAAAAACACTGGAGCCTGGAAACTAGAAATCACAAAAGCAGCTGGCTCCACAGAAATGTGCAGAACAAGATAAAAATAATAATAGAACAATGAGCATGTGGTAAGAAGAGGGAACTGACCCGGTTTCTTCTGAGGAGGCTTTTGGTACTAAAGGGTTATGTAAATAGCAAGGCTTTCAGAGATGAACAGATGAAAACAAAATGGATGTGTTCAAACAGTTGAGCTAACCTTCCCTCCTTCTGCATGGTACTCCTTCTCATCTGCATTGAGGAGCCTAGCCAGGCCAAAGTCAGTGATCTTTACATGTTGTGGTGTTTTAACAAGCACATTCCTCGCTGCCAGGTCACGGTGAACCAAGTGACGCTCTTCTAGGTAACTCATTCCCTGGGGACAAGACACAACCACAGATTTGGTTTGCAAACCACCAGCAAATGCAGAATGGACACATACCACATGACTGCATGTCAGGGCTATAGAAATTGAATTCAGAAGAACATTGTGGACCCAAGTTGAACACCAACACAGCATCAAGGGATTTATATTTTAGCATTTTGGGTTGTCAACAATGTAAATATTCAGATTTAGTCCAATATTTAAAAATGTTGTATGGATTAACAAGGTAGAGATTGGATTGGGAGATTTAGAAAAAGTTACAACTCCAATAATAGCAGACTCCAAAGGCAATCAAAAGCCTAGATACTGAATGATTTCTCATATGTGCACTAGGGAAGTGATTGAATAAACGTGACTAATCAGAAACAGCTGAGAAGTAACTGTCCAACTATTTCCTAAAATGGAGGGACTGTGTATAAAAATTCCTACACAGATCACCCAATATGTATGTAAATACCATTAAATTAAAGGCGACAGTCTGCAATTTAAAAGTCTGTGTCCACTCTACTTCTTTTCTAGCAGAAAAGCATTGGCAGAGCACTGGGAAACATTGGGACGATGCGCCTAAAATAAATGCTTTGGTGTAAAAAGCGGTGCGTGTGGGTCTATGACAACATCTCACCTAAACATTCTAACGTATACCATCCACCGCAGAAGATATCACTTGTTGTTTGTTGTTCATGAGTTCAACAAACCAAAGGATGATTACCCTAGTACTGGCCCTGGAGGTGCTTGATGGGAATGTTGACAACCGTGGAGCAAAAAGGAAGTCCCACCCCATTTAAGCTGTGATTGATGGGATCATAAAAAGTTACATTGACAAGTTTCTGAAAACTTTAACTATTTTGAACTTGAAGCATCCAAAGCTTTTTTATTTTAATTTATTGTTTAGCTTGCTATTTTTGACCGGAACCCATGAGGGGGATGGACAAAGAATTTGTATTATTTATTTTGTGTCGGTGTGGATGCTCTCTCTCCATGTGGCAAACAATGGCGAGAAACCCCTAAGTGCTGGATTTTAGGAGGGTACTCTTTATTCAGGGCTCAGTATGTTTTGACTCTGTACTCCAGCACATTGGATTTGCAATGAAACAATAAATGTCAGCTCTGATTTCAGGGTATTTACATCCATATTGTATGATCTGTGCAGTGATTAACTTTACAGGCTTTATTTTATACACAATTCTACTTGATTTCTACTTCAGGGAAATAGGCTACTGGAAAATGTAGTTAAGCCAGCCTGTAGTTCTCCCAAATATGGAATGGAATATGAAATATTTAAGTGTTATGGAACTCAAACCCATGGTATATCACGGATATTGGCATAGCTGTAATGTATCCCCACTGCACTAGCTAAGCAATGGTACTAACATAAGCTAATAGCAATAATGTATCCCCACTGCACTAACGTTAGCTAAGCAATGCTATTGCAATAATGTATCCCCACTGCACTAAAGCTTGCAAGATAGCTTGCCAGTTTATGTTACACCTGACAACACCGACACACAAGTTATTTGTATTTGTTGTAGACGTTTATCTGGACACTGCCAAAAAACATACAGGTATTGAAATTTAAATTTATTATGTGTGATTTGCTTCGCTGGGTTTTGGTGGTCTTGCTGATATTTTGATTAGAGGATGTTGCCTTAGTTGTATTTTTTTGTTCTTATTCATTTCCAAACCCCAGAGACGGTCCCTCACTAATTCTGTCTTACTTTGGTAGGCTACTAGTGGTGAAATGATGATGATGTTAGGTCAATTTGAGTTACAAAGTAGATAACGGTGATCTACAAACGCGGAGTAAAATTAAAAGACGTGTGAACATTCTTTTTCACACATTCCTTTTCCCGCAGTGGGAGGAAGAGCTGCATTCTGAATACGTCATTCAAAAGTTCATAGCAATCAAATTGCGATACATTATAATAAATCATTATACGGAAGGACCCCAAGAAGATTGTTGAGCTGAGCAGGTCGTAGACTGACACTGCATCTTCTTCCCAGGGGAGTCACACAACGTAAGCCTACCATACGCAACTTATTTTACTTTAAATAAATAAATCCTGTCATGCAAATGAAGTTGTATCTTCCATCCTTGTACACAATAGCTATCCATAATGTTGGGCAGACATCACTTCATATTGCCAAGGAAATTGACACGCTGCTAATAATAATCGGAATATGACTCTGCATGTTTCATTTCAAATCCAATGTGCTAGAGTACAGAGCCAAAAGAACAGAAAATCCCCCCTGTCCAGTACCCCTGTCCAAATACTTACAGAATGCACAGTAACAATAGAATGATATTGCGATCACTTGCTCCCCAAAAGCTTTTGGCTTTTTAGATGCACAGCTCATAGAAACAGGAAGATAAGCATGCTGTTTTTGAGGGCAAAATTCACCTTTGCAATCTGCACGCACCAGTTGAGCAGGTACTTTGAGCCAATATTATCCTTGTTCTCCTTCACATAGTCCAAAAGGCAGCCATAGGGCATGAGCTGGGTGATGAGCTGGACAGTGGAGGTTAGGCAGATGCCCAAGAGACGACATACATGGGGACTGTCCACACTGGCCATCACATAGGCCTCCTTAATAATAGGTGAAAGAAGAAATAATACCTGAGGTGAGTGCTCCACTAATGGGAGCTAATTTTCTATCAACCTGAAAATTTTGCATATTATCTAGACCATAAGACATTTTGGTGCAATTCTGCATCAAAATCTTGAAGAGGCTCAGTATGCAGAAACTTCATCTTTGTTGTCCTTTTCCAGGTCAAAATTTTGTTTGGTTTGGCAATTAATGGAAGTGGAGCACATTTCTGCAAGCAGAGAGTCTCTTTTTGATACTTCAATGCAACAGACCTTCTCAATAAAAGAAGTAGATGTCTTCTGATGACAAGATTGTTCAGTACAAGTATTTGCCCCCTTCCTGATTTCCTCTATTATTTCATATTTGCCACACTAAACCTGAGTAAACACATAATTTAAATTATTTCATTTATTTAATGATCAAACACCAAAAAAACACACCATATTATCTGATATCAGAATGATTTTATATCAGTCTTTCACGCTGTGAAGGAATTTTAGCCCACACTTCTTTGCAGAACTGTCTTAATTCAGAAAAAATGGTAGATTTTTGAGCGTGGCTCATTTAACTCACTTCAGGTTCTGCCACAGGGTTATTGGGTAAGTAAAGACTTTGACTCGGCCACTCAAAAGACTCCAATAAACCACAAATTATATTTAAAAACTCAGGTTCCCTTTTTCTAAGGGAAATCTGAAAAATAAGAACTAATAGAGGAAATCAGGAAAAGGGCAGTGAACTTATGACTGTATTGCATTTGCATTTGCAAGGCACAGGCCAAAAACCGTACATCCAGAATCTCCTTGTTGGCTTTAGGAGATGTGGCCTCTCTTAAGACCTTAATTGCAACAGGAATCTTCATATCCTCTCCTTCGGGAAGCCACAGGCCCTGTAGAACAAAAAATGCAAAAAAATGCCTTAATGAAGTTTGTGTGTGGTGAATGATATAAAATACAATTTGTATATCCCTGCCATCCTTTCATATATAAACGTTGAAAAGCCTATAGCGTAGTGGTTAAGGTACACGACAGGGACCCGCAAGGTCGGTGGTTCGATCCCCAGTGTAGCCACAATAAGATCCACACAGCTGTTGGACCTTTGAGCAAGGCCCTTAACCCTGCATTGCTCCAGGGGAGGATTGTCACCTGTTTAGTCTAATCAACTGTACGTCGCACTGGATAAGAGCGTCTGCCAAATGCCATTAATGTAATGTAATGAAAAACAAGTTCATACACAGATCTGCTCATAATTCCTCACAGGTTCAATGAAGGAAATTCCTCAAAAAATATTCACATTGAATATTAGTGGGAATGCCACCTGCCTTGCCATGTAAAACCATTTCTTGTTTTGTCTTTCTATTCATTTCCACAGCAAAGTACAACCAGTTATTAAGTTTGTTTAAATAAATTAAATAATATATTCTTTTTTAAAGTTGTGTGTTTACTCAGGTTCTCTTTGTCTAGTATTACATTTTGTCCAAAGATCTGAAACCATTCAGTGTGAAAGATGTGCTACAATAGAGGAAATCCAGAAGGGGCAAATACATTTTCACAGCACTGTATCTTTTCAGCATTTTAGAAATTGTATTTTCATTTGAGTTTCAAGTTGCTGAGTTTCAGATTGTAAAGATTGTAAATTGATAATCATTGGGATATTTTCCCAGTTTTTGATGCTTGAAAGTGGCATCAATGCCAAGCCTAACGATTAGTTGATTTACAAATACATCTCCAACTATAGCAAGTGAAAACCTTGTACACAGTCCCAAAGGCTCCAGAGCCCAGAACCTTGATCTTCTTGAATTCAGTTTCCTTCAGGATTCGGAGAAGAGCCTGGTTGGGAGCCTCTCCACTGGGAGTCAGAGGTTCAACCAGCTAAAGGGACCAAGACAAAAGTTCAAAACAAAGACAAGACAAAACATAAACATAACTTCATGAAGAACCAGCAAAAATGCAACATCATCAGGCTGTTGCATTTTGGGAAGATTCAACCTAGGCATCTTTATTCCAGAGCACTGTCAAAGCCCTTAATAGTTAGTAGAGGTGTTCTCAGAGGCACCCCACAGAAAGTGTTAAAATGTGGTCTCTGAATATAATTTGGTTTTGTAACAAATATATCTGAATTGAATTCCAGACATGATCAAAGTGAAATAGCATAGTTTTGCATCCTGCATCTTAATGCCCTCACAAAATTCGAGTGAGAATCTGATAATTGAAATACTTAACCCAATGGATAATGAAAGGTGCTCTGATATCACAGTATAGCCCCCATGAATGAACTGGACATCATTCTATACTTCACCTCTCTCTCCTGCAGCAGTCTGCGCAGTGTTCTCTTCCTCTTGATGTGACGTCTCCGCAGAAGCACAAACACAGCCAATATGATGATGACAAAGGCCAGCAGCCCACCAACAACTCCGGCTGCGATTGAGGGCATGCCAGAACTGTGGTATGCCAACAAGGGATACTCAATCTGTCAATAAATTCCTTAGGATGTTTACAACATTTACAGTATATAATAGAAGTAGATTGTGTGTGCAGTAAATGCTATATGAACTGGACTGATACTTAGGTTCACCAAATAAATAGTGTAACTCTGTAATAGCTTTGGAATAGGTGGTGATACATTTTTTTTTTTTTTACAAATCTGTGACTAGATGAAGTGGAGTAACGCTATAGAATATGGTCTACTGAAGGCAATTGATTTAATCCAGTGACACAGGTGATACTTCAGAATATAACCCTTACCCTATAGCATTGCAACCTTCCAAGCCAGGACCATTACATCTATGGAGAATAAGAAAATAAGAGTCATCACACAACGGTCACAATCACACAACAGTCATTTGTGACACAAGAGGCATCACACAACAGCACAATAATGGGTCGCCACAGGTGATGTTATGCAGAACAGCATCATATCAAAATGTTATCCTATCCTAATCTAAAAGACCTAACTCATTAATTTCAGGTTAACATCAACCAGAAAATTAGGTATAATGAGTATTTATTTTCTGCAATTTAGCAAAAGAAAGTAAAGTAACCCCTCTCTGGTTTGTACTGCTAACTGTTTCGAGACACCTTGTGCATTCTGAAGTTGTGGTCTTGTTTTCTCTGTCTGGGCAGTAACTTTATTTAGACTTAAACAGAGATAGGGAGATAGTTAGGGGTTAAAATGTGGACAAAACTGCAAAATAATACACTTCTGGGATTTTCATGCACACTAGTCTCTAGAGTTTGCAAAGAATGGTGCAAAAACCAAAAAAGTAAACAATCCAGTGAGCAGCAGTTCTGCAGACAGAAAGTGAAAGCTGACAGGAGGGTGACAATAACACAAATAACCACACATTACAACAGTAGTATGCAGAAGAGCATCTCTGAACACACAAAGCATCATGACTCTAAGTGAATAGGCTACAGCAGTAGAAATAAAAAAAATAAGTCTAATGAATGCCTAATAGTAATAGTGTGCGTGAAAATCACAGGAGATCAGCAGTTTCTGAGATACTCAAACCACCCTGTCTGCCAATCATTCCATGGTCAAAGTCATTTAGATCACATTTCTTCCCGATTCTGATAGTTGATGTGAACATTAACTGAAGCTCCTGACCTGTATCTACATGATTGTATGCATTGCTCTGCTGCCACACAATTAGCTGATTAGATAATCGCATTAATAAGTAGGTGTGATAAACTCTGAATAAAGAGAGTGCAACCTTTCTTTAAGTTTTACTTTCAAGATTCCAGGGTCTGGACCTCGCTAAACAAGTAAATTCCTTTTTTGCTTTATAACCTGTGGTGATCATATACTGTCCAATCATATGCTGTTCAAAATGTAACAGTCAATTTATTGTTCATTGTCTTTTTTCTTTTCTCTGACTGGGTAAAGGTAAATGGTTGATTCAGTTAAAATTTGCCTGTGATTATTTTGCCAAGTGTATGAGCTTGACAAATAAAAGTCTACTCTCTGTGCAGTGCCAAAGGCTACATTGACACTTGATACATTGCATAGAGTACATTTTCATGGTACTCTATGCATTCTTATAAGTCATGTCTTTCTCTAACTTACCCTCTGGTGCAGTTTTCATGACATTGCTGGCACTCCATGTTCTTGTCAGCATACTTCCAGATCAGGGTGTCACTCTCTCCTGGAACACCATGTGGGCATTTGTGGACACAGTGGGGGCCATCTTTGAAATGGACACACACTGTGCATTTATCAGGACCCTGGGGATGAGAGCACAAATACCTGCTGTTTTGTTCAATTCTGGCATAGAGGAGTTGAAAACCTGAAAAAATTGTGACACTAAGTTGTGAATTAACTGTCAAAATTACATCAAAATAAAAAGGAAATACAATTCCATAACTTGATATCTGAATACATGCAATGGAGAACATAGGATCAGCAAAGTGATCATTCTTTGTGCAGTAGGTTAAAAAACATTTGGTTGTAAAAGGAGCACAATGTTGCATGATGAAGACATGCTAATAAGCATGTACATTCCATATTAGACTCAACATCATGCATTATAAAAACACACTGAAATCTTCAAGCTTTCTGAATACACCTACACAGTTATGAAATATTCCAAGCAGGCTGTTATATGCCTCTTACTCAAGAGGGGCTTCCGTCTAGCCACTCTACTAAAGGCGTGATTGATGGAGTGCTGCTGAGTTATAGAACACATTAATATGCTTTTTAACTTAAAAAGCCTTTTAGTTTACTTTTGGTATAGGTTCAAGAAGTATCCACAGAAAATGTTTTACTGATCTAACTTTTTAGTACACTCCCTAATAGAAAAAGTAGTATAGAGTCATATGCAAGTCCACTTCCATTATACAGCAAAAACAGCTGTACACTAGAATTTGCTTTTTTCATTATTATTATATATTTTTTTAATCTTTATATTTATATTATGTATTCTGAAAATATCAGTAAATTACATGATGCATCTTATACTGAGGGCGGCACGGATGGTGCAGTGGGTAGCACTGCCGCCTCACAGCAAGGAGGTCCTGGGTTCGAATCCCCGTCGGCCGGGGCCTCTCTGTGCGGAGTTTGCATGTTCTCCCCGTGTCTGCGTGGGTTTCCTCCGGGTACTCCGGTTTCCTCCCACAGTCCAAAGACATGCACGTTAGGCTGATTGGAGAGTCTAAATTGCCCGTAGGTATGAGTGTGTGAGTGAATGGTGTGTGTGCCCTGCGATAGACTGGCGACCTGTCCAGGGTGTATTCCTGCCTTTCGCCCAATGTATGCTGGGATAGGCTCCAGCCCCCCTGCGACCCTGATCAGGATAAGCAGGTTCAGAGAATGGATGGATGGATGGATCTTATACTGAAGTCTGCTTTATACCCTTATACTATTCAATCACATATGATATTGTAATCATTTTTATTGTTTCACATTTTGTTCAAATAAATTTGACTGAAAGTAGTGTCCAAAACACATGGGCTACAGGAAATAAACAGACTATATCCGCATTTTAGAAATGAACAAACAGGAAAAAAATAAAACAAATTTTACGTGATATTTGAGGTAAATTAATTATATCTTTCTGGAAGGTTTACATACAAGTTGTAGCCTCATATAGTATACAGTGGTGTCGCTGCAATAAATGGGATTTTTCTTTATAATGAATCCCGGCCTGGGCCTTTATGTGTGGAGTTTGCATGTTCTCCCCGTGTCTGTGTGGGTTTCCTCCGGGTATTCCAGTTTCCTCCCACAGTCCAAAGACATGCAGGCTAGGCTACTAAGGGGGGCATTAACAGGGCATCAACTTACCCTGTATAAAATAAAATAATTATTGAGTCATCTAGCATCTTACTATCACAGCTACTAGCATAGAAATGGCTGCTCTGAGCAACAGCCATGCACAGGCTTCTCCAATTTGAATTTAACTCCCCTCACTGTTGAGCTATGATACCTGGGCTGGCTCAGTGTCTTTCCGCTGCAGCTGGGTTGTCAGTGAACGTAGCAATAAACAAGCTGTTACTTAATGCAGGAATCCAAGTAAATTAAGTTACATGGAAAAATTGAATATATACGACTTAGTTCGGATCACTTCGTCACTGGTAAGCTTATTTTTAATGTGTTCTATTATATAAGTTAAATAACTTCTATAGTTAAATCGTTAAATAACAAACCAGTGAGCTGAAAAATCCCAAGGACCGGTTTTACCAAGTGTAAAGTCCAAACTAGCGAGCTACGAAGTACTTTACAACAAAATCCACAAATAAACGTTGTGGCACCTTGATTACTAATAACAATTTAGCTAGGATAGTATATATCGTAACTGTGGACATAAAGTAAATACAAAGACAAGAGTATAATCAAGAGTATTAGTAGGATTTAAAGTTACTGCTAACTAGGCGACGTTTGAACTGAAGTACAGCTGGTGCTACCCAGTCCTACGAAGGGTGAGCTGAGGTTTGCAGCAGCAGTGAAGTCCCCCCCTTAGATCTTCATTTTCTTGTTACAGGTCAACCATCCAACCTTTATATAAAAATTGATATTGACTGGGCACCATCATAATATTTTTTTTAACGGATGCCATGTCATCGAGGCCTAGTTTAACGCCTTTGTTTAACTGCAAAAATGAATGAGTTGCTATGGACAATCCGTCATCATCAAGGAAATTGTCACGTGATTCAAAATGATCCATAGCACAAGAATAAATTATTCTGAAGGAAGGAAATTAATCACAAAAACTAGGCTTTAAATGGAAAGTATGCCTTTACCAAAAGCCTCAAAAGACAGGAAATTAAATTGATCAGCTCAGCACTAACACTACATCAGCCATTAAGGTGTATCAGTACATATATAATTGTGAGAAAAGTGAGGCTGTGAGCACTGCACATGCAAACATACTGGCCCAGTGCAGGTCTTGGTTCCATTCTGAGCCTTGCACTCCTGGTCACATTCAAGACATGTCTTGTCCACCACATACTCCCGTGACCCTCTGTGAAAACAAACATTTCCTTTTCTAAGTAGTCCAAAAGTGATTACTCGTATTTATTTACTACCTGCAACAGCATTTTAAAAAATAAAACCTCACACACTTTTGTGACTGTCACTACAATTGATTAATTTAATTTTCCCTTGCTGTGCATGAGATTTTTTTAAATAAATTATTTAGCAAATCATTTCCATGACAAAAACCCATCCTTAATGCTGGGTTGCTTTATGTATTGGATGATCATTTCTTGGTTGGGGAGGTGAAGTGTTGCAATGATTCTCTCTCTTCATCTTCTATGCCTATGCCTTTTTTTTTGTGCCTTGATTATGCCTGCTCTTCAATGGAAATTCAATGGAATACAAAATCACCTACACTTAATATAATAATAACTCTGCCTGTTATTTGCATGATCATCCATTAAATATACAGTACTGTGCAAACGTTTTAGCAAAAATGCTGTAAAGAAAGAATGCTTAAAAAAATTAAGTTAATTGTTTTTTTTTTTCAATTAACAAAATGCAAAGTGAGTGAACAGAAGAAAAATCTAAATCAAATCAAAATTTGGTGTGACCACCCTTTGCCTTCAAACCAGCATCAATTCTTCAAGGTACACTTGCACAAAATCAGGGATTTTGTAGGCATATAGTTAGGTGTGTGATTAACCAATTATACCAAACAGGAGCTAATGATCATCAATTTAATATGTAGGTTGTAACACAATCATTAACTGAAACAGAAACAACTGTGTAGGAGGGTTAAAACTGGGTGAGGAACAGCCAAACTCTGCTTCCAAGGTGACATTGCTGAAGACAGTTTAATGTCAGAAGTCATACACCATGGCAAGACTGAGCAGAGCAACAAGACACAAGGTAGTTATACTGCATCAGCAAGGTCTCTCCCAGGCAGAAATGTCAGGGCAGACAGGGGTTTCCAGATGTGCAGTCCAAGCATTGTTGAAGAAACACAAAGAAATGGGCAACGTTGGGGACCGTAGACGCAGTGGTCGGCCAAGGAAACTTCGTGCAGCAGATGAAAGACACATCATGCTTACTTCTCTTTGCAAATGGAAGATGGCCAGCAGTGCCATCAGCTCAGAATTGGCAGAAACCAGTGTGACCCAGGTACACCCATCTACTGTGCAGAGAAATCTGGTCAATACTTCCTCCACCTCAGTCCTCCTTCGCTGCTGATGACTTTGCTGACTTTTTCGATGAGAAAGTCACAGTCATCCGCAGATCCTTTACAACCACCCTTACTGTGCCCTTCCCCCCCTCTAGGCCCATCCCTTCCTTTTCCACTTTCTCCCCCCTTACAGATTCAGATGTTTCTCAACTCCTGCTCTCCCACCGCCCTACAACCTGTGCCCTTGACCCTATCCCCTCTTCTCTTCTCCAGACTATCACACCAGACATTCTCCCATTTGTCACCTCCCTTGTCAACTCCTCCCTGTCTTCCGGCTGTTCCAGCATCCTTCAAGAGGGCTCACATCACTCCGTTGCTAAAAAAGCCTACCCTGGATCCCTCCATCATCCAGAACTACCGCCCGGTATCTCTTCTTCCTTTTCTTTCTAAAACGAGCTGCTTCTACTCAACTTTTTTCTTTCTTTTCTAACAACAACCTGCTAGACCCCCATCAGTCTGGCTTCAGATTGGGCCACTGGACAGAGACCGCGCTCCTCTCCGTCAGTGAGTCGCTCCATGCCGCACGAGCAGCGTCCCTCTCCCCTGTCCTCATTATTCTAGATCTCTCTGCTGCCTTCGACACTGTGGATCACTCCATCCTCCTGTCCGCCCTGTCAGCAACGGGCATCTGTGGCACAGCCCTGGACTGAATTGAGTCCTACCTCTTTGGTCGCTCCTTCCATGTTGCCTGGGCTGGTACGGTATCGACACCTCGGCCCCTTGCCACAGGAGTTCTCAGTCCTAGGCCCGCTTCTTTTTTCTCTTTACACTCGTTCCCTTGGCCCTGTGATCACTGCACATGGGCTATCCTACCACTGCTATGCGGATGATACCCAACTCTTCATCTCGTTCCCACCATCTGATACACAGGTTTCTGCCCGTATCTCTGCTTGCCCGAGTGACATCCAGAGCTGGATGGACAACCACTATCTAAAGCCCAACCCAGGCAAGACTGAAATGATATTCATCCCTGCTAATACCTCTCCCCGCCTGGATCTCTCCATTTCCGTCGGGGATACCACACTCACGACATCACCCAGTGCAAGGAACCTCGGCGTGGTGATGGTCAGCAGACTGTCCCTTTCCGACAACATTGCGGTGGTGACCCGGTCATGCAGGTTCTTCCTACACAACATACGGAGAATCCGCCCCTTTCTCACCCCCTACTCGACCCAGCTCCTGGTCCAAGTGATGGTTTTGTCCCACCTGGACTACTGCAACTCCCTCTTGGCTGGCCTCCCAGCGTCCGCCATCAGACCCCTCCAACTTATCCAGAATGCAGCAGCTCATCTGGTCTTCAACCTTCCCAAATACTCACACGTCACCCCCCTGCTTACTTCCCTCCACTGGCTGCCTGTCATGGCTCGCATCAAATTCAAAACATTGGTGCTAGCCTTCCAAGCAGTTAAGGGGTCTTCCCCAGCTTACCTACAAAAAATCATCAGACCCTACACCCCTGCCAGACCTCTTCATTCAGCCTCCACAGGCCGCTTGGCACCTCCCCCTCTCCGAACCTCCACTTCACGCTCATGACTACTGTCTGTTCTGGCTCCACAGTGGTGGAACAAACTCCCCATTGAGGTCAGAACTATAGAATCTCTCCCACCTTCAAGCGCAAACTGAAGACACACCTCTTCAAGCAGCACCTCTCCCCATCCCTCCCTACCTCCCTGTGAACCTTAATTGTTGTCTTTGTGATTTACGTAGTGTTTCGGTATTTTTAGTTGGCTAGGTAAGCAGTATTTGTATAGTTAAGTTTGGTCACTTTTGCTTTGTTGTTTGTTTGTTTATTTGTTGATAAAAAAATTAATAAAATAATAATAATAATAATAATAATAATTGGCCCTGGTCCTTATCTTTGTTGTACGGGTAGCAATTGAAATTGTACTTCCCTCTAGGGTCTTTCAGTGCACTTACCCCTGGTTATGGGTATGCACTTTGTTGTACGTCGCTCTGGATAAGAGCGTCTGCCAAATGCCAATAATGTAATGTAAGTGGTTTTCATGGAAGAATTGTGGCTAAAAAGCCATACCTCCAATGTGGAAACAAGGCCAAGCGACTCAACTATGCATGAAAACACAGGAACTGGGGTGCCGAAAAATGGCAGCAGGTTTTCTGGACAGATGAGTCAAAATTTGAAATATATGGCTGTAGCAGAAGGCAGTTTGTTCGCCGAAGGGCTGGACAGCAGTACAAAAATGAGTGTCGGCAGGCAACAGTGAAGCATGGTGGAGGTTCCTTGGAAGTTCCTGCTGAGAAGTACAGGCAGATACTTATCCATCATTCAATACCATCTGATAGCATCAGATAGCAATATCTGATTGGCCCCAAATTTATTCTGCAGCAGGTCAATGACCCCAAACATACAGCCAATATCATTAAGAACTATTTTCAGCGTGAAGAAGAACAAGGAGTCCTGGAAGTGATGGTATGGCCCCCACAGAGCCCTGATCTCAACATCATCAAGTCTGTCTGGGATTACATGAAGAGACAGAAGCATTTGAGGCTGCCTAAATCCACAGAAGAAGTCTAGTCCTAGTCCTAGTTCTCCAAGATGTCTGGAACAACCTACCTGCCGAGTTCCTTCAAAAACTGTGTGCAATTATACATAGAATAATTGATGCTGTTTTGAAGGCAAAGGGTCGTCACACCAAATATTGATTAGATTTAGATTTTTCTTCTGTTCATTCACTTCTTCTGCTCATGCATTTTGTTAATTAATAAAAAGAAACTATTAACATTTCTATTTTTGAAATAATTCTTATTTTACAGCATTTCACACCTGCCTAAAACTTTTGCACAGTACTGTACATATATGCATTAAGCACATCTTGGGATAACTCAGGTAGATGGCATGCATACTATGTTTCCAGGCATGCGCCTGCTTGCTACAGAAGATGTTTGTTTCTGGGGCAGAATGCGTCATTATAGGCTTAGTAAATCTGGCCCTAAGATGTTAAAATAAATAATTGTTCATACAATAAATTGCCAACAATTGGCAAACAAATGTATCCCTTGCCCACCCATCAAAGAGGTTGCAGGTGCCCACACAGCAGCCCCTTCGAACAAAATGCTTGCAGGTAAAGCACATGGTGGGGCCAGGCCCCCAGCAGCCTTCCTCTGTGCACATCTCATGACATATCTTATTCTGCTGAGCTGTGCGGATAAAAGAAAAAGCGGGGGAGAGGGGTGACACCCAAAAAATGAATTCCGAATAGAACATAAGTCAAGGTTGAAGAAATAGTTCTCTTGTGCAGGAACTGAGTTGATTATAAAGTCAGTTAATTTGCATTGTCATCATCACAGTCCAGAATATATATTAATAATATGCAATGTACTGTATATACTTAATAATTTCCAATAAAACATTAAAAAAATTCTATCCTTGCCGCTCTGTACTTACTACATGTGTTGGGGTCTGCATTACCATCAACCCTGGCCTGCTGCTTGTCAGATCTGAATAGTCTCTTCCAGTGTTGCTTATTTGTGTAGCAAAGGTCTTGGTTGCCCTTTATAACCACATCACCATCACTGATTTCCTTGAGAGAGCGCAGGCCCAGGTGCCAGATTGGAAGCTTCAGTGCAGCCAGGCTGGCTGTGCCTCTAGGAGGGGATAGACAGGAGTACTTAACACTTATGTGTATAGTTGCTATCACAGCGAAGACATTAAATTATTCTAAAGCTGTGGCAACAAGACTGCTACAAGATCCTGGGAATGATCCATGCTGTCTAAGTATCTGACCATACTGCAAGTGATCATTATATGGTATACATCATGTACATGGAACAAATTAGGAAAAGTTACACACCAAAATGTCAGTGTTGTGAGTCTAACTAGCAAGTCCAAGAGGGATACACTCTATCAGAGTAAACTGTGCTGTAATAAAGGGGATTATTCATCTTATTATCTAAGATGTAACATTCATGAGAGCCTTAATTTTGACCTTAAAAATTAAATATTCAAGTCCTTGCTACAAAAAAGTAATGCACTTCATACAGAACAGGACTCTCTCTTTATTTATTAATAATAAATATATATATAACATTATATAGGTGATAAAACAGATCTCCCATGAAACCAGAAGCGATGTTAAATATAGCTCCCCGGCGGGAGTAATAAACTTTCCTAGTATAAGAGCAAGGCAGAAGAAGGGCCAAAGAGCAGTCGAGGGTCGAAAGTCGACCATCGACTGATCTTTGGCCCTTCACTTCACCGAGGTAAACAGACACACCTAGTTTACCTCGCGGTAACTTAAAGTTGCCTATAGTGAGTGGAAACTGGTGAACGCAAATCGCTAATCAGCTTACCACTACACACTACAGCAAACAAACTTTTCCCCGTGGAATACGGACCAGTGGACATTTATTTATTTATTTATTTATTTATTTATTTATTAAAAGGATCCCCATTAGCTTGTGCTATGGCACTAGCTATTCTTCCTGGGGTCCACACACAACAAAGACATCAAAAATAAAATAAAAATAAAAATAAATAAATACATCAATACAGTAACATAGAAACAATTAAACAAAAGAGAATTCAATTATTGATACTTAATAAATACAAACCATACAAAAATAAATACAAAGAAGAGAGATAGATTATTATAAACCCATTACACTATAAAGCAAAACATCTCCCAACAAATAAAACAACCTAAACCAACATAAACACCCGGTACAACAGGTGCCTTTTGAGTTTGTGTTTAAAGGCTATCTTGTTCTTCGCCTGGCGGACTGCTAGCGGCAAGTGATTCCAAATTGTAATGGCTCTGTAAAGAACTGTTCTTTTTAGCAAGTTGGTTTTTGGATTGGCCTGCAGAAGATGACCGTTGCCAGCATTTCTTGTGTTGTGGCAATGAACATCTATACAAAAAACAAATTGTTCTTTCAAGAACTCAGGCTTAAGTGTACAGATTGTATTCCTCAAGAATGTAACTACATTGAGGCCAGCCTCTTTTCAACATTGAGCCACAATAGGCTAGAGTGCATCTTATCAATGCTTGTTCTAACAGAGCAGCCCAGAACAAGCCTAGCAGCCCTGTTCTGAGCAACTTGTAATTTTGATAGCTCTCTTTTTGAAGCTGAACAGTAATCCAGGTGCCATAAAATTAATGACTTTGAGACTTGTTCCAAGATATGGGATGGTACGTAAGGTACACATTGTCTTGTAGAATAAATTCCTGCACCCATTTTTTTAACAATTCTATTAATATGCTCTGACCATGACAAATGGTTATCCAGGATTAAACCACGTAATTTTACATTCTCCACTTGATCTATAGGTTCACTAGATACATGTAGATCCAATTTTGGCTTTGATGCAAGTTTGTGCCTCGAACCAAACACAATACTCTTGGTCTTGGATATATTTAGAACCAGCTTATTCAACCTAATCCAAGCATACACTATATCCAACTCCTTTGATAAAACTTGATTGAGTTCACTGCATGTAGTTGCGGCATAGTACATTGTAGAATCATCAGCATACATCGTAATGCAAGCATTATTTATAGCAGAAGGCAAATCATTTGTAAAAATAGAAAAGAGAAGTGGTCCAAGACAACTTCCTTGTGGCACACCACACACTAGGCTGCTACTATTGGATAAGCTACCATTGTAGTATACCCTTTGTGCTCTAGCGGAAAGATAACTCTCAATCAAGGTGACAGCCGGTTGTGTGAAGCCATAACATCTGAGCTTTCCAATTAAAACCTCATGGTCAATGACATCAAATGCAGCACTAAAGTCTAACATAACTGCAGCCACTATCTTTGAGTTATCAATTTCTTTTTGCCAATCATCTGTCATTTGTGTAAGCGCAGTGCTGGTGGAATGGCCCTGTCTGTATGCATGTTGGTATTTAGTAGTTAGCCCATTAGAGGAAAAATAGTCTTGAATCTGAACATAAAGAATCCTTTCCATTACTTTGCTGAGCACCGGTAGAATACTTATAGGTCTGCTGTTAGCTCCACTGAATGTTAATTTAGCATCCTTAAGCAAAGGTATAATTTTACCCTCTTTCCACATCCTAGGACACACCCCAGATAGCAAACATCTATTCAATATATGACATATAGGTTCTGAAATATGATCAGCAGCTAGCTTTAGCATCTTGCTATCAAGGTTGTCAGTGCCTGCTGAGCCATACTCAGGAAGGGATTCCAACAACCTCCTAACCTCTCTCACTTCAACACATATGAATTCAAATGTACAGTTTCTACCATTCATTATTTCATTACTTATCAATCTGAACACATTGGGATCAGTGCAGGACATTGTCTGCCTCAACTTGTCAACCTTAGAGACAAAAAAGTTATTTAAGTAGTTGGCAATGTCCAGTGGCTTCGTTAGAAACATGCCATCTGCCTCTATGAAAGAAGCACACCCATTTTTCTTCCTACCCATGATTTCATTCAGAGTTTTCCAAAGTTTTTTCCGTCATGTTTGACATCACTTATTCTTTGCTTACAGTATTCCTTCTTCTTACTTCTATTCATTTCCGTCACCTGATTTCTGAATTTACAGTAATTTTGTTTGTCTTCTAATAAACTAGATTTTGCTGACACTATTTTAGCATCATCCCTCTGTTTCATTAAGTTCTTCATCTCTTCATCAATCCATGGGGCTGATCTAGATTTAACAGTGAACTTCTTCATGGGGGCATGTCTATTCACAATTTCCATAAAAACATTCATGAAAACATTCAAAGAAACCTCCGGGTCATCAGCATCGTACACACCAATCCACTCCGCATTCCTAACATCCCTTATAAAATGGTCATTAATTAATCTTTTATAAGACCTTTTATACATAATTTTGGCACTAGCTTTTGGAATTTTCGATTTTCTTATAATTGCAACCATGTTGTGGTCACTGAACCCTACTGGTACCGAGACTGGCTTTGAGCATTTCTCAGGGACATTTGTGTAAATATGATCAATACATGTCGAAGAAGTATGTCCAACACAATTAGTCAGCACTCTTGTTGGCAAGGAAACAATTTGTGACAATTTGCAAGCTCCAATTAATGATGACAACTTTTTCTTCATAGAACAATTATCAGCTAGCCAGTCTATATTCATATCACCCAGCAAATAAATTTTGCTCTTTGTGTCGGCAACTCTGTCAATCATTTCACATAAATCATTCAAATACTGAGCATTTGCTCCAGGGGGTCTATAGCAGCAGCCCAACAGTATTGGTTTCAAGTGAGGTAAATGTACTTGAACCCATAGTGCTTCAACATCATTAGACATAAATTCGCTACACAATTTTTCAGGAAGATGACTTTGTATATAAATAGCCACTCCCCCACCATGTTTGTTTCTATCCTTCCTAAATAGAGAGTAACCTTCTAGTGATACCGCTGAGTCTTGAATCGAGGAATCTAAATGAATTTCAGACAATGCCAGTATATGAATGGTATTAGCCTGTCCAAGGTTATTCAGCTCATGTGTCTTGTTCCTGACACTACATATATTCACATTTGCAATCACTAAGCCCTTGTTTGCAAATTTTAAAGGCAACAAGTTCATGATTTAGAGTCAACATTAGCACAGGCACACAGACCAGTGTGTAATGTGTTTGAGTTACGAACCCTCAGGCCTGGTTTGGTCTTTTCTTCTTCCCAGTCCTTGCCGGCTGTCAGTCCTTAGGCGTTGGGAGGCAGGATGGATTATAAGCTTGTCATAGCGCAGAAATGCTATTTCCCCTCGCTCTCTTGCGGCCTTCATCTTCGGTATGAGCTCTCTGCGTTTTTGACGAACAGCATCTGAATAGTCCTCATTGATGTACACTTTAGATCCTTTTAAATCCTTTGCTCTTTCCATGACCCTCGCTTTGTCCTTGAATCTGAAGAATTTTGCGACGATTGGCCTCGCTCGCTCTCCTGTTGATCTTCCAGTCCGATGCACTCTCTCCAGCTCAATCTCCGTGATATTGAGCTTGTCGGCAAGGAGTTTACGCACCTTAGCCTCCGACTCAGCCCAGTTCTCATTGCTAGACTCTTGGATCCCATCAATTTCTATGTTGTTTCGTCTAGACTGGCCCTCTTTAATCTTTAAAAGTTTCGAGGAAGATTTATTTTCATTGGCATGTAACTCGTCCACGTCTCTTTGTGTGTAATGAAGGCTTTCACGCAGTCCACTGATTTCCTTGGCGAATTCAACAAGTCTCTTATTGTTTGTCTCCGTTATGATTGTTAAAAGCTCCGTTACACAGACAGCAGAAATTAGCTAAGCTTTTTTAAGCAAGATTCTTGTCGATGAACAAGCCATCTTTGTAAGAAGAGCATTTAGAAGGGAACGTCTTTTTGAGAACAACAAGACCTTTTGTGCCTCCAATTTAGTCATGAGGGAATCATTGACCATCAGCAAGTAATAGAAGTGCATATAGCAAAACGAACGAAGCCTGCAGATACTGTATTTTGCTCTTGAACAGGCACATTTTTAAATGCTCTTGGTGACGGTGAAAAAATGTGAAACTTTATTTGTCCACTCTGTCGAGGACCCTCCCCCTAGGCCCCCCTGATGAGAGATTGACGGGGGATGGGTTAGGAAGGAATGCATTTTTAACCCCTCGCACACGCCATCGAGGTGGTAGTAAGAATGCCCGTAAGAAGAAAAATATGTGGTTCAGAGATAATGAGCAGCCATACTTGTCAGTAGAGGAGTCTGAAGTCGGGGGACTTAGATTTAGGGTTTTAAGGAGCAAGGTTAAAGTTCTGACTGAGAATACCCCAACCCTACAGGGGAGGGGCACAATGCCTGGCTAAAGAAAAAAAATAAGGAAAACGGAAGGGATGTCAATACCGAAAGAAGATTAAGAGGCTTCAAGGGCCTTCCTGATTATAGCACAAATAATTTATCGGATAGATTCAAAGGACTGACTATAGAAGAGTTGGAGGATGATTTACACTCAGCTATTGGCTGGATGTCCTTTGTAGATCCCTTAAGGCGCCGCCGGTGGAGGGCACTAACTTCTGGCTTGTATGAAGTCAAAGTTTGGAGAGAGTCCAAGGAGAGATTATGACAGGGAGACAAATTAGAATTTTGCTTCAGAAGATATCTATGGGCTGTTGAAGAGAGAGCAACACAAGACAGCTGTAGTCAAGCTGGAGTGGCGCACTCCCTCTGCTCCATCCTGCCCCAGATTCCCAAACCAATGCAGCTGTTCAAAGAGCTCATCAACAGCAAGGAGGATGGATCAAATCCCGCAGAAAACGAGATGGCTATATTTAGGGCATGGGTGGTAATTATAATCTATATTACTTGTAAAAGTAGGAAAAGTAGTACATAGAAGTAACACATTATAAGTTTCCTTTCATTTTTATGTCTTTTATTTTTTAGAAACATACTATATATGATATAAATAAGTAGTAGACTTTAGGGGTGTTCGTACCCATTGTATTAATGGAAGTTCAGTAGCTTTTATCTCCATGAAGGGGGAGCCATAAGATAAGGTGAAGGCCAAAGAAGAGGATGGGTATTTGAGGGGTGTACCTTGACTTTTAAACATCATGGTGGAAAGGTAAATTAGAAAGAGCTAAAGGGGTATATGTAACTTGCATGTGATCAGCAAACTGAAAAGATGATATTTACACTGTAATCTGTATAACTCTATTCTTTTGATTGATTATAATAAAGTATATCTTACTATAATCATATGTGATAAAGATTCTTTAGAGGAATATATTGAATACAGGACATCGAATATCAGATTTGCATCACACCCTTCACTTCGAGACTGGGCTGGAAGTTCAGTAGAACTTACCAGGGCTCCAGGACGTTCGGAGTACTTGAGTTCGTCCCCGAGACACCTCATTGTGAGGTACTGCTCGTGGGAACGTGAGGTCTGAGCTCGGCAAGGGGTCCGTGGCTCACGACAACTCGTTTCATACATACATGCAGCATACAGTGCATTATCACTAACACAAAAATGACCTGTGTGGTTAACCACTTGTCCAATAAGGTGTATAGGTTATTGGTTACGAATTTACGATTTTATTCATGTGAATACTTTGATATACACTGAAACATCTTCCCAGAGCATGAGAAGCCATGCTGTTTTGTGTTTCATTGTGCTGGCATTATTAGAAAGCATGTAAATCAAAGTCTAATTACAAATTTAATTTCTGATAAAATTTATTTTTGGAATTTTATATCCATGCTCAACTTACTGGTGTTTGGTCCTTCCACGGATTATTTCCAGATTTTCAAAGGGGCTGAGAGAGGTTATGTTTGAGGGCCAGTGCTGAATCAAAAGAAATCCTTTAAAAAAAGAGATGGACAGCACCATGAGAACTTTACAAAGGTCAAAGATTTTGATATTAGACTAACATTAAGAGCAAAGTGCTTTGCATTTTGTCTTACCAGTAATTTCTTTCACTGTCTTGAATATATCCAGTTTTGCAGGATCCAGCCTTGGGGTATTGGTGAATGAATCACTGAAAGAGTAAACAATATTAGAAAAAAACAATAATAAAATCATAATAAATATGTACGATCAACTTTCCTACAACATCAGACTTTGATCAATGAAAATCATGAAAAGTGCACGTTAATTTTTATTAATTATTTAGCAAAACTCTGCCTTTTTTCCTTATCCTCCAATCCTCCAAACACAGATTGGCAACTGCAGCTATCAACCATATTTTCAACAGGTCAGTTTAGGTTTTCATACTTGATAAAAGTATTTTCAATGTACAATGTAACAATTCACTTGGAGGGCTAGGACAGCTGGCAATGGAGTGTGGAGCTGCTTCCTCTCTGCTGCACGCGACATGAACACAGGACGCCAAAGTAGCTGCTCTGGAATGGCAGTGTGGGGATTTTTCATTTTAATCCTCTCTTGTAGTATTTGCACTATTAAACTGGATATTCAACAACTTGAGGCTTTTATTGATAGCTACTGTCGTGTCTAGGAAACGACAGAGTCCAAATCTTCAATTTGTCGAAAAACATCTTCGCGAGGGAAAAGACGACACCAGGCAGCAAGATCTTCAGGAAAATCAGACTTTATTAGCACACGTGCATAAAGCCGGATCAGCTCTCCAGAACTGAACCCCGACTGGCATTTGTACACCCATTTTATACACAGTTACTCCACCTACAACTCCTCCTCAAACCTCATTCTGGCAAATCACCCACACTTTTCTTATCGTAACTCCTCCCAACGCTCCTCCCACAACGTCATTGTGGCAAATTGCCAACGGTCCTTATGCTCTGCCAACTCTGTACAAAGTTCAGGGCATTCTGCCAACTACGTGTCCTCACTTCACCCCGCACCTGCTCTTGGCAAACTACCAGACCTCAGAAAGTTCTGGATGCCCTCCCTCTAACACGTCATCCATACACGTCACTCTGTATCTTTCGCTTTTATAAGACGAACTAAGCAGCAGTAATCATTGAAAATATACAGACAAACTAAACATTTCATTAATATTCACTTCTAATATACTTTTCTAATCTACAGACATACTAAACATTTGATTAATTATTCTCTTCTAAGGGAGTAAATGTACGTAGCATTCTTTGCTCTCATTTCAACAGTTTTCACTGTGGTTTCTTGCGTTTTCATAAGCTCAGCTATAATTAATGTTCTAGGTCAAATAGATACACTCCTGGCATAAAACATCAAGAGTCCCGGAGAAATCAGCTGTATAGTCATATCTTGCTCTGCCCGTGTCCTTGACAGTTTGGTCTACACAGTTCAAGACGCCCCCCCCCTGCCAGCTGGCTGGGCTCACTGTGTAATCCTAGCACAATTTAGCAGTTAATCAGTTTGAAACTATACAGGGTACATATCATACTTTAATACAGATATATTGATAAACTTTTAGCACACATCGTCAAGAGTTTTGGAGGAACCAGCCTGCTCACTAAGGCGGAGTCTGATTTTGACTTGTGATTGGTTATCATGCTTTTAGGAGGGAGATCTTTCGTTCTGTGAATTTTCCCCTACACTACTCCAACCTAGCCATGCCCGGTAAACCAAGCCCGATGCCAGACGAGGAAGAAACGTGCTTACATCTAGCGAAACTGATGAAGGTTCAAAGGCTGAGGAGTTTACAGAGGCAGACCGCATCATGCTGAAATCAATATGTAAGCAATTAAAAAAGTGCATGACGTGATGCAGGATCCCGCCAAAGTGAAAATGACAATTGAGTTTAACAACATGCTCATTGAGGATTTAAAAAAAGAAAATATTACACCAGTTACTGGTTAGTGTTACTGAGAGGCTGGAAAGCAAAAATACGCATCTCAAGGTGGATATCCTCAACCTCCGATGTAGGAGCATGAGAAACAACATGATGTTCATGGGCATAAAGGAAAGGAGTTGGAAAAGTAAAAAAAATCTGAGTCTGGAGTCCCAGTGGAGTGAGCTTTGTTGTCCGTCATGTCTATAGAAACAAGCCCCATTGTTAGCAGTGATGCTTGCATTCAGCACATCTCGGATGGATCTGTTGACCCATGATTTCTGGTTAAGAAACTTTCACCATAGGGACATCATTGTCGTCATTGCAATGAAGCAATTGTCATCACCCCTTCTGTAAATTTGCTGACATCAACAGAGCTAATATTACACTCAAATTAATCAAATCAAATCATTTATTTTCTTTACTAGGGACAGTGCTCATTGATCAACATTTTCCACATCAATGTAAATGTGCCAGAGTTAGTCTTCCTTGTCCTCTTTGGTGGGGCACTTGATGTGTTGGTAGAAGGTGGGCAGGACCTTTTTGAATGTTGGCCTTACTAAAGTCCCTGGCGACGATGCGTCCGGATGATTGGTCTGCAGTCCACTCAACACATCATGTACCTCCAGGACTTTCTGTGTAATGGTCTGAGGTGGGATGTACACATTAACTGATAACACATAGAAGCTCCTGTGGAAGGTAGAAAGGATGACAGATGCTCATCAGATATTCCTGGTTAGGCGAGCAGAAGATGGTTTTAATAGCTCTGGGGTCACACTAGCTGTTGTTAGTCATGAAACAGTCTTCCCCACCTCTGGCTTTAGCAGACTCCATTGTTCTGTCCATGCGGAACACAGAGAACCACTCTGCAGGTTGGATCACCCAGTCTGGTACCGGGGGGACAGCCATGTATCAGTCAGGCACATGATGTTACAGTCCCACACGTCCGTTGGAACCGTATCCTTGCCCTGATGTCATCCAGGTTGTTCTCCAAGGACTGGATGTTTGCAAGCAGGATGCTGGGCATAGGAGGACAAAGGGCCTGGGATTTTATCCTGTTCCAAACTCCAGCATGTTTGCTGCTGCGTATTTCTGGATTGTTGCTGCCCCGGTGAGTTGATCTAAAACTTGAATGTTGAACAGTGTGCTTTGGTCGTAAGTTGTTTGTGCTGTAATTTCTGAAAACGGAACAACTACCAAAATAAAGGAACAAAACGCATAACCTAGCTAACACAGAGGCATCTGGTAGGGATCTGTCATCTTGCCATTCGTGGGCCATTATGAGGCAGAGAAGTAAGGAAAAAACAGTCAGAGAAACAAGCCAAACAACCGGCTTACCAAAACAAACCGATTGGAACATCATTAAGAAGAAAGACGGCACTGGGGTATGTTCGGAATCATTGCCTTGCAGTGGAATTAAGCACTGTCCAATGAGTTTGGAGGCATTTGAGTTAACTTGAGCTTATAACATCGTAAGATAATTGACAATCATTGCACATTTATTTTATTTTCTGTTTGCTGTACCTCTACGGCCATAAAATGGCATGACTCTAGAAGTCTGCTGTCTCTGTTCATTCTCAATGTCCCAACACTATCTCCCACTATCCTTCTATCTACGTCCTGGTCACTCACCCAAGACACCCCTAACTATAAATCAAAGTGGCAGACAATGCTGAGAGGGTTAGCATCCTCTTTACACACAGCAAAGGCACCATACCCGATGTTTTGTAAAACACTGTAAAACAAACGCAAGATATTTACCCCCGTTTGATAATCTCTGATCCCAACAGTGACTAGGATTATAACGACCATGTAACATTTTTAAGTGCACTAGCTCACATAGCCATCAAGTAATTGCACATCTTCCCTTATCCTGCCCTTAAAATATTCATATTTAGTATGGTTGGATTCCAAAAGCCATGACCAAGACAATGAAAACAAATACATATACTTGCCGTGCTTGACTAGAGAATTGGACAACCCCATTTACAATTACAATAAAATAATTGATATCCACCCTGAATTGGAAAGGTGGTCCCATTACGTCAACCAATAACAGTGCAGACCTCCCACTCGTTCAACCAGGTATTTTAGGTGGATGAAATTGGAGGCAAATCAATTATTATTAATATTATTATTATTATTATTTTTTTTTTTTTCCATCTTATCATGCTTGTTATTGCTACTCTAATTGTTCATGGGATTCCAGTGCCGCGAAACTGCCTCAGTATCAGTAAATTGCATATATCATATTAGGATTTGGTTAGCAACTGTGTTAGTACTGTGTCTGTCTGTAACTCTTTAAATTTTTATCTATTAAAACTCATGATTTGATATATCTGCTTGAGCTGGACCCTCTACTTCCTCGACTTTGCTGATGGAATAATCCACAAATGTAGTCAATATTCTGAATTCTGATTGGTCAAGGGAAGGTTCCCTCTAAATATAATACAGTCCCCTCCAAAATAATTATTTACTTAAATACTCAGTTCCACTAATTTGCTCACTCCCAAAATTGGGTGGTCTGATACCAAAGGTGCAATGGTTTAATTAAATATCTAGGTGTAAATATCTGGAAATAAAAGCTGAAAAACTCTTGTCTTTTTATCAACCTCAAATATATTCAGGTTATTGCCAAAACAAAGGACTTTGCCTTGCTGTTCCAAGGGGGGACTGTAATATGTGTAAGTTTGAGAGACTGGGTGATCTCTAGTTGTTCTGGGTTCAGTATTCAGAGTGCTGGACCACTAACAGGTAACTGAACAGAACTAACAGTCTGCTTTGTTTTAACTTAAGTTAGAATGTACATTCACCAAGCACTTTATTATGAACATTTTTACTTACACCCACTTATTCATGCGATTATCTAATCAGCCAATCGTGTGGCAGCAGCAGTAGCGGCAGCTTGTAAGATTTTTTTATGGGCCCTTCCTCTGACAAAAAATGGCAACCAAGACACAGGCATGTAATCGCACATAACCTACGTATGCACACAAACACACACACAGCACCATTAGACAGATATTTTAGAGCCAATACTTTGGATTTTATTTGGCTCATGAGTAACTTTAGTTATTTGGACACATCGTTTGCAATACTATAGAACATTTGTATTAATCAAGTCAGAACCATGGACCAATGTGGATGGTCATAGAATCAAGTCAACAAATAAACTAACAATAGTTGGGATGTTTACATAACTAAAGCTTAGGCCTATGCTACTCATAGGTCAGTATCAGAGGAAAGGCACAACACAATAAATTCACTGAATGTATTGTTCACTGTGTTCTTATGCCGAATTCACTGAATGCATTTTTACAGGAAAATATTAATGAATGTATGAAAATCAGTTACTTTCTTAGCTTTTGTTTTCTTTCAACTTGTCATTATTATTTAAAAAATGAACAGTATATTTATATTTATTGCAGATACTTAGTCGTAACTCCTCCTCCAGTTGATACAACTAAATGGACCTATTTGGTCGCTTCCTCTTTGTAATGCAATGCAATTTATACTTTCTATATCACAAGGTTTTTAAAAACAGCCCCCTGACTTAACATTGGTGGAACGCTGACTTTACAGCAGAAAACCAGACCAGCAATTGAACAAACAAATCTAATTCATGATAACTGCTGGAAGAATTAGCAGCTTCCTTCGCTAATTTGAATGCAATGGAGTGAAGTAAATTTACGGACATTGACTAATGTGAATTAATGATTACAAGCAATGTAAGAATGAAGTTAGCTCACATTAACGTTACTGCATGCGTTTTGACATATAGATGAACTAGGTTAACCCCAATACAGCTCAGGGTTTACCTGGATATAGCATGGCTACATCCTAGTTCTTAGAAAACCTTCACTTTTCAGCCGAATGTAGCCACATTTTCTAGCTTATCTAGCTTGCTAGCCTACCTGCAAGGTAGCATACCAACACCAAATGAATTAGCCTGCCACAAGTTATTTTCCGGTGCGTGGTTAAAATATAAAGACCTTTAAAAAAAACAGACGTACTGATATAAGAAAAGGAGAGACATGGGCCATCCTAAACCAGATGCCCCGGTGCCCATGGGCCCTCCGAAATGAGGGCTGCACCTGCTGCACCGCCTATATGACCACCATTGGGCAGCAGTGCAATGCATACAATCATCTAGATACGGGTCAGAAGCTTCAGTTAATGTTCATATCAAGCATCAGAATGGGGCTAAGTGACTTTGACCGTGGAATGATTGTTGTTGGCAGAGAGGGTGGTTTTAGTATCTCAGAAACTGCTGATCACCTGGGATTTTCACGCACACTAGTCTCTTGAGTTTGCAAAGAATGGTGGAAAACAATTAAAAAATCCAGCGAGCAGACAGAAACTTCTTGTTAATGAGAGTAGTCAGAGGAGAATGGCCATACTGGTCAAAGCTGACAGGAAGGTGACAGTAATGCAAATAACCACATTACAACACTGGTATGCAGAAGAGCATCTCTGAACTCACAATGCATCATAACTCTACATAAGGCTACAGCAGTATAATTAAAAAAAATAAGTCTTAATAAATGGTTGGAATTTATATAGCGCCTTTATCCAAAGCGCTGTACAATTGATGCTTCTCATTCACCCATTCTTACACACACTCACACACTGACAGCGATTGGCTGCCATGCAAGGTGCCGACCAGCTCGTCCGGAGCATTTTGGGGGTTAGGTGTCTTGCTCAGGGACACTTCGTCACAGCCCAGGCGGGAGATCGAACCAGTAACCCTCCGACTGCCAGACGACTGCTCTTACGGCCTGAGCCATGTCGCCCTGCAAGGCTGCCCATGCGGGTAGAATAGGTAATTTCGGACTCCGAACAGTCAAGAGAGGAATTGCAGCAACAAACACCCTCAAACCACAACACATTATTAGGAAGAATACATATCTAGTTATAACCAGTTAGTTATCAGTGGCATTGAAAGGTGGATATTTGTAAATTTGTCGAGCTAACTATGGCTAATGTGCTTGTTGCTACCGATAGCGAACTGGCATTGTTTTATGACTAGATATGTAGACTTTGCTTGGATAATAAGCAATAGTATACAGAGTTTCAGTGATCGCTTGTCTGGAGTGCAATTTGGGCAGTTACACGAGAACAATCAGAACAAGCCCCTACGCCACTGGCTGTGGCAATTAGAACCAATTTTCAACCAATGAGCTTGAATTATTATTGTACAGCTGTACAATGTTTTGGTATGGAGTGACGGTCCGTCAATTGTATATTTTGAAACCCGAATTTACGTACTATAATCACAGGTAGAGGGTGAGTCAACATGTCAATAAGCCTTTTTCAATGATAGGAATGGTCTTGTAACAATGTTTTAACACAAAAAAAAACCTATTGTACCTTTAATATAATATTTTATATTCATAAGAAATACCACATGGATATATTATTGCTAATAGGATTCCATTTACAAGTTGTAATAAAATACATATACTTACACAATAAATAGGCACATGTACTGTACTGTACAAAATTCAGAGACCACATTTATTCAATTTTCAGTCAAATTAGCCATTCAGTGCAAAAACATTTTTTTCAGTATCAGACAATAATAAAGGAAACAGAATATATTTAACAAAATATGAATTATGGGAGGATTATTGGTGCCAAAATAAAATAAAGAAATAAAAACTGAAATGTCAATTTAATCATTTCAGGATTGTTGGCGTATGTGTATAATGAGAAACTTGACCCATTAAAGCGGCGAGCCAATTATGCCGCTCCCTTGCGTGCTGACAAAATTGGGACTTCTTGCAGAACACCAGTCCTCGGTGTGCAACTGCATGAAAGTCTGATGCTTTAGCCCTGCACCACCACAGCTCCCTCACTTTTAACTCTCTGGGTAACTGCAGACAGCCGCAATCAGATTTTCATCAGAATCATGGTCCATTGCTTAAAATGTTACTTTACTTTATTTAATGAAATACAAAAAAGTCTCTCTGACATTATTCTTTTGGGACCTTTAATGCTTGGAAATCACAAATTTTCTCTTTTCTACTGACACACTAATTCTGAAAAAAAAGAAATAAAAATAGAAGCCTAAATTTATATTGAAAAATGTGCCAAAGACTTTTGCACAGTTCTGTATGTTTGCAGCATTATTTTATGACACTATAATAAATAATAAAACATTTAAAAATCTTAGTTAGTTCCAGTTAATGGCTATTTTAACTGGAAAGTAATTAAAGAAAGGGTGCACAATATTGTATGTAAATCAACACACCTCAAAATGAATGATATGAATGACTGAATGAAACTCACCCATGTATAGTGGGGTGAATGACGGAAACATCACCATTTATTTTTGTGCAGTTTATGAAGGAGTCAATGTTAGAGGCATTGATCGACATGACACCTGCAAGTTGCCCCAGTCCAAGCCCATTACAAACTAAATAGAAAAAAAACACCACAATCTTATTGTTACAAATCATGACCATGCAATATCCACCACTGAGCAACAATTTTAAAAAAATAATAATAATCTATTGTGATATAATAGCAATTATGTAAATTCTGTCACTCATCCCATGTGAACTTCAAGATATACAGATGAATCAAATATACAGATGAATCAAAGATACAGTGGGCTCCAGAATTACTGGCACAACTAAATATATGCACGAAACTGTAAAACTAAAAAATAACAGTTATTGACATAACATTATTTTCCAATATGCGTAAAGTAGTGTGCTTTATTTAATTCAATGGAATTAACCGAAGTTTTCTAAGGAGCCTGGGAGGTGACATGAACGTATTTTTAATTTGCACACACATTTTGTATTTGCACCCGTTTCATAGCACCGTGGCACCTACCTAGCTATGCAATTGTGCGACTATTGACTATTTGGCTTTCTCTTTTCACAGATCTACTAAAATGGGTGTGCAATTTATACAATGGGGGCTCTGTATTTTTCAAATATTTCCCAAAAATAAGGTTCCAGAATTATTGGTATACTGGTTTAATACGTTGTGCAAACACCCCTGGGAAAGATGACGGCAACGAGTCTTTTCCTATTATTTGTGATAAGGTAGGGAACACATTTGGAAGCATTTTTGACCATTCATCCATACAGAACTTTTCAGAATCAGTGATATCCTTGGGATACCCCCCTCTTCAGTTCAGACCACCAAGTCTGGTGATGGCCATTGCAGAACATGGTTGTTGTTCTTACTTAACCATTTCTGCGTGGATGTATGCTTGCAATCTACTTATGACCAAGACCAGATTTTATGGCAAGATTTTCTAGTACTTTGTGAATTCATTGTGCTATTGATCTTAAATAGTGCCAAAACAACTCCAAAACATGAATGACCCATCTCCATATTTGACATTAGCTATGAGGTGCTTCTCCTTGTATGCATTCCATTATGCCGCCAAACACATTCAGATTTGATCTCATCTGACCATAGCAGTCTCTTCCAGACATTGAAGTTTGGCAAACTGAAGATGCTTGAATTTGTTTACTGTGCTGTCTTTGTCCCGTCCTTTAAAAGAGTTTGCTGGAGTGCCATTTTATGTTTTATGTTTTATGTTTTAGACTTAGTTACCCCAAGACACAACCAATCTCTGCAATTCTTAACCTGCAATCCTTGGGTTACTTATGGCCTCCATAAGGCATCTTCCTTCCCATCCGTGGGGATACTATGCACTTGCATCCTCTTCCTGCAACCATTCCATATGTTTTATGCCTGTTTGTATTGACCAATAAGTCGTAAAAATAAGTCTAATAAATACCTAGTAAAGTGCCCACTGAGTGTACATCATTATCCGTGTTGTTTATTATATGAAGCCTTTTTTCCCCATTTCTATTAAGGGTGTCAATAATTCGGGAGCCCACTGTACACAGTAAAAACAAAGGTCAGGACTGACTGGTCAATTGAACAGGTATGACACAAATTGGACAAAGACACATTTATTAACACTACTGTTAAATAATATAGTGTGGGAACAATTCAAAGCAATAAAGGCTTTAAATACTTAAAACAGGCATATTTTCAAGCCACCAAATAGAAAATATTTGAAAGTTGCTTAACAACTTGTATTCCCAGTATGTTCATATCTTGGATGTTCTATTGTACCTGTAGAGTTATTAAACAATGTTGCAACATGCTAAGAGATCAACAGGAAGTGATAAAATTAAGCTACCTTTTGGGCAGAGGCCCTCACATTTCCTGCACGTCCTCCCCCCTTTCTCATCCACTTCATAAGTGTCAGGACTGCAAGATCGAACGCATGCACCATGACCTGTCACTACATAATTATCTGGGAGAAAAAGGAAAATAGAATGAAAGACACTCTGTATTAAGCTGAAGCTGTTGAAGGTTATAGGAATTCAATTTAGAGTTGCTATCATGCTTGGAGATCTAATCATTTCCTTTTCTTATTTGCCATCTACCTCACAGGACAAATGCTCAGGGGAGACATGTTGTGATGTAATGTGAGTGTGTGTGTGCCCTCAACTCATTATCTCAATAAAATTACACTGATATATTGGTTGAGAAATCTTTAATACCTCCTGACATATCCATATTCTACATTATTTGACTTGTTAGAGAAGAGAAGCTTACGTGGGCACTTCTTCACACATGTGGCCCCAAAGTTGTACTTCCCATCTGGGTTGTCGGCCATCTGGTGTGTTTTTGGATCATAGAGCTTGGGGCTCGGACAGGCATCTTTGCACCTTCCATCATCCTGGAAGTCCCGGCAGGCCTAACGATGCACAGCAAATTAAAAAGGAACTCACCAAAAGAGACCTGATGACATGGGTCCCTAATCAGACCAGGGTCAAATATATAATTGCTTTGGAATCAAATACTTTTCTGTACTTGATGATATTGCCTGGTGCAATTGGGCCAATTAAGAGGACCAGAAGACAGAGTATTTCATATGTTACACCACAGTAAAGCATAAAGAGTATTTAAATCCAAAACGATTATTATTTCAACCAGGAGTGTAAACAAGACAAGCTTCGGGGATTCCAAAGTGATTCCAAGAGGGATACTATGCCCGTGACAGATGGGGAGGGTTAACTCAACCCTCTCCCATTTAGCAAGTTTGGATGTTGTGAGTCAATAAATTTAGGCTACACATTTTATTTATATAAGTTTCTACACTGCCTATTGACTATTATGGCGTGACAAACTAATTTAATGCACATACAATACAGGCAGTAGAAGAAATACCAGGCTAAAGTGGAGGATTTCTTTCCTTCTTGTTTTATTGCTAACAGATTGAGTTATATATTCTCTCCAGGACAATGTATCCTCTTGACCGTAATTGGCAATGTACAACAAATGATCTACGAAGGAAGTAGTTCATTTTCAATGTACAACAAGTGCAATACAAAGGATGGAGTTACAGTTGCAAGAGTTTAGTTCTTTCTTTGAATTGTTTGACCCCATATCTTACCAACATATCTTTCCAATAACTAAGCAGGGGCCCCACCTAGTGGTCAGATTAATCCCCATTGTGTTAGGGTCAAATCTGACCCGTTTTCAAGTCAAGATATGTAGTAAATAACATCTCGTTTTTTTCATTGGAACAAGGCTTCATATATCCTCAAAAACAGCTATATAAACACAACAAAACTAATTGTCACCATTATAGTAAATTCTGAAGGTAATAAATACGTTATATCTGTGGTGTTATGGGTCAAATATGACCCTGCAGAGAATATTGGCAGTTTTGGGTCAAACGAGATTCATCTTTGACTCTAGACACCCCACCCCTCCCCGCATGGGAAAAAAATATTTTCTCGCAATCCCTCTGGCACCCCTCCCCCCACGGGAACTAAACCTTTCTCATAGAATATGGACACTGAAATTGAACTTGAACGTCTCTCTCCCCTCTCTCCTCTCCCTCTCTCCCTCTCTCTCTCTCTCTCACTCTCTCACACACACAGATAAATGATTTATTTATACAAGTATACAAATGACATAAATAAAAGGACAATGCAATCATATATTCTATAGATCTGACTATCTATAAATAGTCAGTTACAGTGCATGAGTGCCTAATTGGCAACCACATTATGCATACACCCTCTCTCTCTTGCAAAATTGGTGTCTATAGGCTTGTTTGAGTTCTTGTCAATTTTATTTGTCATTCTGCAGCAGCATCTGTCTATTTCAACATGAGCAAGAGATTCACTGTCTATGAGGCTACTGATCATATCTTTGATCATGACAGTAATATGGAGGAGAGGGAGCATGTTGAAATTGAGGTGGATGTTGAGGATGAGGATGATGTTGAGTATGATCCTGAACATGATGAAGACACATCTGATGAAGAGGTGGGCCCGAATGAGACAGAAGCTCAGCGGGAGGTTGGCAATATATCATGGTCCTCGATCCCTTATGAAACCCAAGGGGAGGGCTCAGGAGAATCCCCACAAAAAAAAAAAGGACAGTGGCTTCCCCGAACCCCTGCCTCTACCAATTTTGTGAGAGAGCTCCATGCTACACCCACACCAGCAACCCAAACAAGGAACCAGCCAGGGGATGCCAGGGGGAACAAGAGAAAGAGGTGCAGTCCTGCCCTGACGGACAGAAAACCAGCACCACTTGCCACAGATGTGAGAAATGCATCTGCAAGGAGCACACTCAAACAATCACATACAGTGACTCATGCATGTGAACACACACACACACACACACACACACACACTCACAAACCATCTTGTTCCTGTTCAATGTTAAATTTGAATATTGACCTTTTGACCTTTTTTCTAACATCGATCTATATGGGTCAATTTTGACCCGTAACACCACAGATGTCACTATGGTCAATAATATGTTCTATACAACCCACAAGCAATTTATTATAGAAAGTGTGTTCTAATATTAGTGTATTATATTCTATTATAACATAATTACCTGTTGTCTTCACTATAGGAAATATAATGAGTGAATTTAAACCTTTTTTTAAACCGAAAACAAGTGGTATATTTTAAGATAAATGGTCTTGGGACCATAAAAATAAAATTTAAAGCAGTGATTGTATGGTTATGAATGCATAATAAGTTAGTTATTAGGTAAACATACAATACTGGATGATAATCATAGTTTTTTTTTTTTTTGTGTTTTCATGGGTCAAATTTGGGTGGGCAACTTTCTAACACATTAGGAAGGCTAGAGATAATAGGAACCTCTTTATTGGAAGCCCAGTTCACTATTGGTATTATATTGTATGATAAATATTATTCTCATGTTGTCAAATTTTATTGTTTTCTTTGAGGTCCAAGAATGGGTTAACACAAAGTCTGAAATTCTTCTTAATTAAGGTCAATGCATAATTGCGACTTTTGAGAACTTTAAATGGAACTCTATAAGCATATCTAGGGGTAATACTCTCAACTTTATCATGTTAATTACATGGATATCAGCTGGAAGATATATGATGACCTAGGCAAGTGGAACCCTCTAGACTTTGACAACAGAATTACAACCATCAAAATAATTTTACCGTCTCTGTACAAATCATTACCAGTAGAAATCCCAGATGGGCAGAGAATGGGATAGGTGTATATCCAGGTTTGTTTGATGTGGCAAAATAAATCTTAAATGGAGAATAAGATTTACCACAGATATGCCGAAGACAGAGTGTGGCCAGCATATGACCCAGGTTTTATTCCAGCCACTCAAGATATTGGTTTGTTAAATGGTAAATGGCCTGCATTATATAGCGCCTTTATCCAAAGCACTGTACAATTGATGCTTTTCATTCACCCATTCACACACACTCACAGCAATTGGCTGCCATGCAAGACACCAACCAGCTTGCCAGGAGCAATTTGGGGCTTAGATGTCTTGCTCAGGGACACTTCGACACACCCAGGGCGGGATCAACCCGGCAACCCCCTGAATGCCAGATGACTGCTCTTACATCCTGAACTAAAGTCACCCCCAGACAATGGACAAGGAATGGTGTAATGACTTATTGTGTAACCGTAAATGATTGGGAGTTGAAACCTTTTCAGACTGAAAAATATGTCTCAGAGAGATAAAACTTTTACCGGTATTTACATTACACTACATTAATGGCATTTGGCAGACGCTCTTATCCAGAGTGACGTACAGTTGAGTTGATTAGGCTAAGCAGGAGACAATCCTCCCCTGGAACAATGCAGGGTTAAGGGCCTTGCTCAAGGGCTCAACGGCTGTGCGGATGGGCCCTTGCAAGTGCGCCACTATTTTGCGAGTGAAGTGAGGGGGTCCCACCCAGAGGGGTCATCTAAGGTTACACAGTTGCTTGTTGGAATGTTAAAAGATTACATTTTTATCAAATGATAATAAAAAAAGAAGTCAACTGGGAAATTAATTATAGGCACTACTTAAATTGCAATAAAAATCAAGAGGCATGACAGAGGAAACAGCAGGTGAATTGGATCTCGCCCTGGATCTAGCTATGGATGAGGCCCTCCGCATGCTCCAACATCTTTCTGCCACCACGAGGGATTCCCACAAGCCCAGTGATTCTGCTAGAGCACCAGGAACAGCCAATCAGCCAGCCAGCCAGTCTACACCTCAACCAGTCCCTCCCTTCGCTCATATCACTGAGGCCCAATTGTGTGACAGCAGTCCTTTAAAGTGTAGGAGTTTCTCCTCAAATGCCCCCTGTACTTCGCCCACCAGTATGAAGCATACACATCTGAAGCATCCAAGGTGGCTACTGTCATCTCACTCCTGACTGGGAGGGCTTTGGAGTGGGCTACCGCCATTTGGGAGAGAGGGGAGATGGTGACCAGTTCTTATGATGCGTTCATGGCTCTGTTTCAGTCAGTATTTTACCATCCATCTGAGAGCAGAGAGGGAGGCGAACGGCAGCTTCAACTCCGGCAGGGTTCCCGCACCACTGCTGAGTATGCCCTCTCCTTCAGCACCGTGGCTGCCTTCGGTAGACGGAATGAGCCAGCACTGTGCGCCCTGTTCTGGAGTGGATTGCATGAGGTCCAGACAGAGTTGGCATGCCGGCTATGGCCATCCACCTGGACAACCTTCTACAAGAGCATCATTGTCTGAGGTGCCTTCGAACAACCACATCCCAGTCAGAGTGTGAATCTGAACCCATGGAGGTTGTCTCTCTGTGGCTGAGTGGCGTCACAGGATCCAGCTGGGGCTTACATGTACTGTGGCTCTGGGGACCATCAGCTACAGAACTATCTTGTGCAGCAGGCATGAGAGGTTCATCCCAGCAGATTCCACCTCTAGGGTGAGTGTCCCAATTTCAGCCCTATCCTGATTTCAATCAAAGACTGCAATGTATTGTCTCCTCAGCACTAGTGGACTCTGGGGCTGCAGGAAACTTCATTGATGAGGACCTTTCCACTTCTCTGCACCGTCCTCTCCACCGTCCTGCCCCTCCAGTCTCCGTCCACTGGATGGCAAATACCCCACACCATTATCATTGGCGCTGTCCTCCAGGACAGCCTGCCCTAACTTGTCATCCGCACACCAGTCCACAAGGTAATTCTCAGCTTCCCCTGGCTCCAATGTCACAATCCCACTATTTCATAGACGAAGATGGAGATCACCGTCTGGATACCACCTGCATTTCTCTCCCCTGCGGTTCTACTTCAGAAGAGAGTCCAGTAGCCTCCCACCAGCCAGTCATTCTGGAGGCATATCAGGACCTGGAGGAGGTCTTGCCACTTTTCTCCCTCCTCATCGCCCCTGGGATAGTGCCATTAACCTGCTTGCTGGCTCTGCTCCTCCCTTGTCTATGGCAGAGACCCAGGCCATGGAATACATCCAGGAGGCTCGAAGCAAGGGTTTATCCAACCTTCCACCTCCCCTGTATTGGCTGGGTTCTTCCTTGTGGTCAAGAATGACGCTGGTCTACATCCTTGCAATGACTACAGAGGGCTCAATTCTGTCACTGTAAAGTACCGTTACCCTCACCAAACTGGATCTTTGGAGTGCCTACAATCTGGTCCGTATCCTTTTGAGGTTTGTTGCAGGTCTCCTTAATACCACATCATGTAACATTTTCAGTAATATGTAGGAATGTACTGTATAATGCAATTAGTATTATTTAGAGCAATTTTAGCTAATATCAGAGCAAATAATGTATGAGCAACAAATGAATTCACGTTTGCTTAGACATTAGACCAATGACAATGATTTTTAAAAATGTTAAAAATGACGAGCTCCATTGGTTGAGATCAGTGTTTCTCACCAGACAATCAGTGTCTTGGGGCCCAGTGCAACCTGCAGCACAGTGCTTATTGCAGCAGTCACTGGGCTTGGGTCCTTTGCACCTCCGGGAACACTGCTCTGCACAGGTCAGTCTGGTTACTGTAAGGTGAAAAGCAACCCTGGTCAAGTGCATGCAACTTCCCATATTGGGAAACATTTTTTGGTCAAATCTCAAAACAATAATGAGGCATCTTCATTAAGTAATATTCAATGTACTCCTACAATTTATAACACAATTGTTATAATTAAACATAACTTTCCAGAGCAGTTTGACTGTTTTTGAAACAGAAAAGTTTTTTCTACCAAATCTGCTAATGTCCTCATGTGTAGAATTGACCTCTGTGACTCAACATCCACAGTATTATTTTATTGTTTGATGATATTGTAATGTGATTTCCTTCTATGTATAAACATAAGCTGTGATTGTGTCCCTGCTGTAAATTTGTCAAGCTGGTCAAAGCTGTGTTAAAATGAGTGATTTAAGAAAACTTGGCACTGTCAGAAATGTTCTCTTCTTTGCAATTTTTCCTAGGAATAACATTTATGAGTGGTCCTGAACAGTCTTCTGAGGCATGTAAACAAGAGCCTTGCAGTGCATGTCAGTGCAGCTCACCTGACAAACAGAACTTGGATGAAACTTTCAAACTACAGGCTATATTTTCCGGAATCAATTTCATACAGCACACTGGCAGTCACCTGGCAGGCTGCGTGGAGTACTGGACACTGATTCGGAATTGAAACAGAATTTCCTGAAGTCAAGCGAGGGGCACAGGTGACTGCGCAAATGTGCCATGCGAAGTTGATTCCTTGTGTGTGGGCAGGTGGAAATGGGCTGGATTATGCTCATTATATTTTCAGTGAGTGTGGTGCACGTTGATTAATTCATATCCAAACAAATAAACTGTTTTCATTACAATTAAGATCAATGCATATTGTGCAGGTTAGATAGGCAATTTTTGTAGTCTCTACGAATACAATGGAACATTGAGGATAAGGCAGATGTTTCTCCAAAAAAGTCATTTTTTCAAATACTTGCACTGATTTTTGAATTGAATGACTTTTTTTTCAGAAATGGACCTCTAACGAGACTTCAAAGAGAAACCCATCCAACGCATTTTCTTCTGTCAGAATTTCAATAAAACATTGCTGAAACATTCATTATGGGCTAGTTTTAATTCCCCATTATACCTGTAGCTCAATACTTTAAAATATTCTATAATTATAACTAAGAAATACTGACACTAAATATTTCCTAAGCTACTAAACTAAATATAACCAGGGACGATCCTCAATAAATATTGCTTAACTGTGAGTTGTCTGACTGAAATGAAAATGTGCATTATAATACAGTATATATGGTACTATAGGTGGGTTCTGTTGGATAGATGGCCAATATAATCAACAAGAAAAAGGGAGGACTGGTACCTGATTGGGTAGACTGCGTTTCCTTTGTTTTTGGCAAAACATAATAATATGGCTGTAGATAGACTTTCCATTTTTTTCTCCTAAACAGTCCACTAATATACATTACTAAAAACATTTGAGGCAAGAAATATTTGATCTGCAAAGCCTAGTTTAAAGGTTTGATCAGAGTTGTACGTCAATGTTGTTCCTATCTATGGTAAAATTCTAAATAGGAGAATCATTTGTTTTAAGAGATTTAGAACAACACCTGTTCCTTTGGGTGGTTCTTGCATGAGGCCCATTGTCAGGCAGGACAAATTACCAATGACCTAGCAGACACAACCAGATTTCTGCCACAATTTCCTGGTACTTTTCTGAATTCATTATGCTACTGATCTTAAATGGTGCCCTTGGACCAGTGGCAGCAATATATCTGAAACCTCAATGACCCACCTCTAAACTTGACAGTAGGCATGAGGTGATTCTGCTTGTATGCATTCCTCTTTTGCTGCCAAACATTGATGGTGTGTATGGATGTCTAGAGTGAGTGAGACATTGTGCACCCAGAACTACATGGAGGTCAGCATTATATGCATATGTGGAGATTAGTAGACATGCAAATATACTTTGATTATGTATTTCCGTTTGCTCATAATGATTCTTTGTGTGGCAATATTAAATGTGCATGCAAAAAATCTGTTTCAAAAAAGTTGTGTTTGTAGAAATTTGGCACAAAAATTACTCCATGGTAAACAAGACAAGGATAATTTGCAAATGCTTTATGACCAAATTAGTTCATGAAATGTATGAAATTATAAAATGTGAGGCTATATGCCTAGACTATCACCACTGTGGCTTGAACCACCAACCTTCTGGGCCAAATCATATACCTTAGCTAAGGTACATGATTTGGCCCAGAAGGTTGGTGGTTCAAGCCACGGTGGTGATAAGACTAAGCAGGGGATTAGACTATCAACTGTAAGTCGTTTCGGATAAAAGCGTCAGCTAAATAAGAAATTATTATAAAGAATAGGTTGTTCGACAGCATGACTGTGGGTGTTTGGGAGGGGGTTGTGGTGATATTTAGAGGCATTGGTACTGACAGATTTGGCAGTTCTCTGGGCCTGGTCCCCAGCAGGAACCATTGAAGCACCCAGGATCACATTTCTTACCTGAAAAACAATGCAGAAGCTGTTGGGTATATACTGTATGTATCTACGGTATTTTCAAATTGTTTCATGTGAATTTCCAATATTGTTGGGCCAAGAAAAAATATACTGAAACATGGATTATAAAAAGAATTCCACACACAAACCACAATGTGATACTGCTACATGTACTGACCACATTGCTGCAGTCGACTCAGCTGAAACATAAAACAAAAACTTTAACATTGTTCTTGATTGTTAACATTCTTGATTTCCAACTAATTCCAAAGGTGCAGCCAAAAATGCCACTGTTGGCAACTGAACTTCAAATCTTGAATGACCCACTTCACTCTTGCCATTTGGAGATTTGACAGAAATCATATACAGCCATTACTCTGTTTTGAAAGTCGAGACTGGAGGACATTATGACCCACAATGTTCCATTTTAAGACCTTCAAATGTAAGTGGATATGAAAGATATTTAGAATCACTTCACACTGTCTTCCATGTTCTTTGGGTGCTGAAATTAAGGATCCAAAGGCAATCAAAAGCCTAAAATCAAAAAGTTTTCATACAGAATGTCTCTTCAGAAACAGCTGAGAAGCTAACTGTCCAATTACCTTTGGTCCCCTAAAAATAGCTACTTTGTGTGACAACATATTATATGGTCAACGCCCTTTTCACATGTGGTTAAAATCACTGTAATCTGAGGAGAACACAATTTTCTTATTTTTCACCTTCAAAAGTAAAAAAAATGGCACTTTCCATTTAATAAAACTGTGTTCGGTATAAATGTTCAAAATTATATTTGTATACTGAATAAAGGAGACAATAAGGTATCTTTTGATACTTTAGCTGAAGTCCTGTGTTGAAAGATTGAGATTTAGCCAATATTAGCCCACATGTCGGTTTGGGGCAAGTTGTCTCAATGACTTTGGGGCAAGTCGTCACCGGGATTAAAATGTATTGTAAATTGATTATTATATATGCATATAGTTTAGAGCCAGCAGCGACCCTGCCCTGCCAGGCCCCAGCACCAACCCTGCCCTGCTAGGCACAAGCACAGATGCAGACCTGTTCAGCGGACTACCAACACCAGAGGACCTTTGGCCATATCTAAAAGCTGGCCCCCAAAAACCAACTAACAGAGGAAGAAAGCGGCACAAAACCTAACCCTAACTGACACACCAGTGAAGCAAGCACTAGAAATGAGAATGTGGCACAATCTAAAAAAAGAAAGGGACGCAAAGTGCTGAGTCAAAATCTGGATCGGCCAAGAACAAAAAGGCAACTAAAAAAAAGACAAATAGTACACGAGTCAACATCAGATGATCCGTGCTTCTGTCAAGTCTGTATGGAGCCATTTTCAAACAACCGCCCAAAGGAGACTTCGGGGCAGTGTGTGCGATGCAAGAAGTGGGCCCATCATGCATGCACCTTAGGCCAGGCAATTTATTTGTTCTAGAACTGTGACTCTGAAGATAAGTCTTACATTACATTACATTATTGGCATTTGGCAGACGCTCTTATCCAGAGCGACGTACAACAAAGTGCATACCCATAACCAGGGATAAGTTCGCTGAAAGACCCTAGAGGTCTTATTACTCAGATACCGAGATTCATTGTGTATTTGTGTGTTTAAACACCACGTCTGTTACGAAATCAAGGAAGCCATTACGAAGCTGAGAAAATAAGGAGAAATAAGGAAAAAACTGTCAAATTTTAGGTTTATCAAAATCAACTGTTTGGAACCTCATTAAGAGGAAAGAGTGCAATGCTGAGCTCAGTAATTGCAATGGGCCTGGTTAGCCAATGAAAACATCTATAGCTGATGACTGAAGAATTCTGAATAATGAAGAAAAACTCCCAAACCCTCTTCAAGAGACTGTCAGTGACTACTGTCCACATAAGACTTCAAGATCAGGACTACAGAGGCTACATTGCAAAATGCAAACTACTAGTAAGCTGCAGAAACAGGATGGCCATGTAATAGAATTGCCTAAATGTCTAAAGGCCAAGAGGAAGCGCCCCAGGTCCAAAGAATACCACCTCATCTGTCAAACATGGTGGCGGGGGTACTAGCTCACTCATCTTCATTGATGATACATCTGATGTATTCAATCAGCTTGAACAAATTTAATTGATCATTAGATTACGTGGGTTACTAAGGGGGCAATTACTTTTTTTCACAAGGGTGACATGGGCGTTCAACTTTTCATTAATTAAATGGTTTAAAAATGTATTTTGTGTTGACAAATTTTCCCTTTGTCTCATATTACATTTTGTGTAAAGATCTAAAACCATTTAGTATGACAAATATGCAATAATAAAGGGGGAAAATACTTTTTAATGGCTATAAAGTATAAAAAGTACTTTATTTTTACATTGTGAAACCAGAATGTAAAGACTACAGCTCTTTTATCAAAACTGGCAATTTGTACATTAACCACTAACCACATGTGAATTGTTTGATTCCAGATCTAAAACTGTGTGCGGTTTCAAAAAATTGAATACTGCACCTTTATACTGCATATTCTGAATCTGGATTATTATTATTATTTTGATCCATTGATCACATTGCTTGAACACATTGTTTTGCCCAGACTGTCTGTGTCAACAAATAATTCAAATTTAGATGTCTGGCTGTCACAATTGCAGTGTCACCAGCGGTCACCATGAATAAACGGCATAGGCATCTTGAGGGTGGCATTACTATTTAGACCAGGGGTCACCAACACGGTGCCCGCGGGCACCGGTCGCCCCCAAGGACCACATGAGTCGCCCGCAGGCCTGTTCTAAAAATAGCACAACTCACTAGTGAGCTGCATCTAAAATTTAATTTTATTCTGTTGCTATTTTTTTTAATCACACTTGCATTTATATAGATTTAAAAATGACAATATCTTAAAAATATGTTTATTATACATGAAGTTTAGATAAGTTTAGGTGAACTCTGACCTACTCTAGTTCAAAGGTCAGTATTGTGCACGTGACAAAACAAACTGGTAGCCCTTAGTATGACTCAGTACCCATGAAGTAGCTCTCAGTTTCAAAAAGGTTGGTGACCCCTGATTTAGACCATTACTTGTTTATGGCTCGTTCTTATCATATTGGGAATGGATTTATTGTTCCCTCATTTTCAGCAAGTTGCTGGTATACTCACAGTGCTGCCCAAGGCTTTCATGATGAATCATCATGGTCAGATTATTGTTCCATTGCTTGTCCACAATGTCAAGCCAGAGTATTGTTTCCACATTACACAGCAAATGGTTATTGGTGACTTTCACACCTCCTTTGAGAATTTCTGCATTAAAGACAAGAATAAAAGAATAAAAGAAAACCACTTTAAGCATTTTAACACTACTTGCAACTATAGCATAGTCAATGTTACCATCGTAAACATGTTTGAAATACATAGGACTTCATATGATTCCAAGAACACTCTCATTGTTACACAATCAAGTGAACTAGATGTTTTGAATTAACATTTATAGTTGATAGTTTATTTCTAGTTATTGTTGGCTTATATAATGAAATGGGTTTTAATATCAGTAATAAAGATATGACTTTTAAAAGACTGTACTGTTGGGGGAATTTCCTGAGTGAGCACTATATTAGGTATTTATTAGACCTATTTTTTAGACTTAAGTCTTCTGCTGCTGTTGCTTATCCACTTAAATGTCTGATGCGTTTATTGTCACCTTCCTGTCTGCTTCCTGGCCTGACCTGACCTTCTCTGACCTGTCTCATTAACAATGCCTTTCTGCCCGCATAACTGCCACCCACTGGATGTTTTGTTTTTCACACCAAACTGAAAACACTAGAGACAGTTGTACATGAAAATCCCAGGGGATGAGCAGTTTCTGAGATACTTAAACCACCCTGTCTGACACTAACAATCATTCCATGGTCAAAGTCACTTAGATCACAATTCCTTTGACCTTTAATCTGAACCTCTTGACCATGTCTGCATGCCTTAACAAGCTGGTATACAGATCTACCAAATAAAGTTCTCAGTTTAAATATGAGTGTAAACATGTCATTCAGTTTTAACATAACTACTCACCAGTGAGGCGTCTAAGTGACAACTGGCTGACACCCTCAGTAATATTCTTAGAAGTCTGATTAGTTTCATAATTGGACATGATAGTTAGGGCAAACTTGTTGTCATAAAGGGTGTGTCCTCGGATGATGTGCAGGTTGTCCAGAGGGATGGTGGCCACTTCATTGAGGGCAATAAGCACATAACCACCTACTTCTTGGATCATCTGTGGCAACACAATTGCAACAGAAAAGTTAATGACCAATCAATCTTCCTATAACTTTGGCTTGCAATGAAATGTAACCAATGTAAACCAAGTTAAACAACATCTAATTTATGATAAGCTGCAACAAATATTGGTTTGGTTTCCTGATTAACATGTGCTCTAAGTATTTGCTTGCATTCTTCAGGTTCAATAGCCAGACTTGAGTTCTCAAGCTGCACCGCTATGTGTTATTCTCGTCTTTGCTGCAGTCTGCATGAATGACAATGACAGTCTGCATGAATGACAAGAATGGCAATAAAATGCTAGTTCAGGAGTTCTTAACCTTATTTAGACCAACACCCTCCAATTTCTTTCTGTAGTCTGTTTCCTGCTCCATTCATCTTCATCCATTTGTTTCAGCTGAGTCACATTTCTTGTCTCCGCCTCCCCACTCCTTATATGTATTCCTTCCTGTCTCCTGACATTGATTCCACCTGTTTCTTGTTTAGTGCTTGTTAGTAGTGTATTTAAACCTGTCCATTTCAGTTTTTTGTTGCTATTTCGTCTTTCTGTTATTCTGTTCCCTACCCCGGTTATAGCTTCCTCTACCCCGTGCCTGTGTCCCTGTTATATTCTGTCTGCTTTGCTCTGTTTTTTCATTTTTTTTCATTTTTATGGTTTTGATCTCTGCCTGGTTTTCGGACAGTTTTGTATTTTTGTATTTGTACCTTCGCTTCTCTGTCTTCTTGGTTTTTGAACTCCTGTTTACGCTTTGCCTGCCCTGCATGTAGCTGTCTGTTTGGATTCCGACCATTGCCTGTTTTTTTTTTTTTTTTTACTATGTTTTGGATCTGCCCTTTGCCATTAAAGCCTGCCTTATTCTGCGACTGGTTCCTCTGTCCCGAATCCTGACATAACCACTCAATAGCATGATAAACCAGCTAGTCCTAGGTATGTTAACAGCAAACCTACGGCGAAGAAATGAATGTAGTCTAAATATAATAAAATCGAATTGAACCATTAGCTATGTCACCTTTGACCCCTTAAAGGAGTACTGTCACGCTTGTTTCAGTTGAGCTTATTTGGATTAAATGCTTGTGTGTAGACATTCTTAAAATCACAATCAGTGGTGTAGCTATTTCCTAGATATAGGGCAAAACTTCTAAAGGCAAACACATCCAGTGACATTGACGTGACATCCAGCCTGTGTTTCCCAAAAGGTAACGGACGGTTACGGACGGTCAAACTCTACCCTTGAAAGCAGATACAGGCAGCCTGTAGCGTAGTGGTTAAGGTAAATGACTGGGACACGCAAGGTCAGTGGTTCTAATCCTGGTGTAGCCACAATAAGATCCGCACAGCCGTTGGGCCCTTGAGCAAGGCCCTTAACCAGCATCTCCTGGGGAGGATTGTCTCCTGCTTAGTCTAATCAACTGTATGTAGCTCTGGATAAGAGTGTCTGCCAAATGCCAATAATGTAATACTGGTTTATGGAAGGCCTCTCTCATTATCAACGTGTTTCTGTCCGCAGAACAGCTCCTGACTGGATGTTTTTCGTTTTTTGCGCCATGCAAACTCTAAAGACTGTTGTGCCTGAAAATCCCAGAAGATCTGGTCTCAAAAAGAGCTGAACCTCTTGACCAGGTCTGCATGCTTTTATGCATTTAGTTGCTGCCACATGATTGGCTGATTAAATATTTGCATTACCAAGCTGGTGTATAGGTCTACCTAATAAAGTGGTCACTGAGAGTAGTTATTTTATCACTCCTATGAACTAATCAGTTTGCAAGATTTGTCCTAAGTGTTTTATAATAATAAAGACCTACTAGAACACAGAGCTATTGCTTCCACTCATAGTTTGGTTGCAGGAGCACTAAATGTCTCAGGAAGCCAACAGCCTAGTTACTCAGGGGCTTGCACAAAGGCTACCATCATTCTATACTTGCAATGAGTGCCACTCCCAAAAATATAAGCAAAGCTAACTTATGTTGATGTTTTTATGTGAAATGTCTCATTTTAATTCATATTCATAAGTTTTCAAATGTCTTTGTATTGCAGACTTTTTGGTCACACTTTTTGTTTCAGTGTTAATTTCAACAATAAAGTTACAAACATTGTTGACATAAAGACATAAAGAACATACCCTGAGGAAGGACAGGTCATGGTGTTCCCTGGTGTAGGTGATTTCAAGGTTTTCCAGCAGCACTGTGCAGTTACTGTACATCCTCACCATGCTTTTGTAGTGGTCGTCGGGTGAGCCTAGGCGTGCCAGCTTGTTGTTCGTGCCCTGGCATACTATAGAAGAGAAAACATGAATGAAGAAACTTCACATCATTCCCTTTTGGAGGTTTTTTTTTTTTTGGCTGAAAAAGGATAGGTTGCTTGTGTCAAAATAGTCATCATTACAAACAAAATGTAGATAGAAAAGGTACAAAATAATCAAAACTTATATTTGTACACTATGTCAACAAAGGAAGCTAACAGTATAAATTAAAATGCAATAGACCCTTTTAGTGTAAACAACTATGATGCATACGACCCTAACTAGAGACAGGAAAGCTTCTGTCAATCGCTGCTGTTATAAGTTAGCTGGCTGCTGAACCTGCACACACACTGCTTTTTAATCAACCAAAGGGACTACACTAAGCCTTAAAATATTGAGAAACACTGTTAAGCTAACATATACAGATGGGTGACAAAGTATTCAGGAAAAACCTGAATAAATTAATGGAGAAACAAATGCAGATGATTCCACACAGGAGTACTGCATGATACAATTAAGCAATTGACATACTGTCATGCTCTGTGGCATCTATAAAAATACAAGAAAATGACAAACACCTTATGTGTTTATAGTTTAACACTGAATATCTCAATTTCTACGTCATTACTTTAGATTTGTGCAAATACTTAATCTCAATGTGTGTACAAGAAGAAGTAAATACAGTGGTGTGAAAAAGTGTTTGCCCCCTTCCTGATTTCTTTTTTTTTTTGCATGTTTGTCACACTTAAATGTTTCAGATCAAACAAATTTAAATATTAGTCAAAGACAACACAAGTAAACACAAAAGCAGTTTTTAAATGAAGGTTTTTATTATTAAGGTAGAAAAAAAATGGCCCTGTGTGGAAAAGTGATTGCCCCCTAAACCTAATAACTGGTTGGGCCACCCTTAGCAGCAACAACTGCAATCAAGCGTTTGCGATAACTTGCAATGAGTCTCTTACAGCGCTGTGGAGGAATTTTGGCCCACTCATCTTTGCAGAATTGTTGTAATTCAGCCACATTGGAGGGTTTTCGAGCATGAACCGCCTTTTTAAGGTCATGCCACAGCATCTCAATAGGATTCAGGTCAGGACTTTGACTAGGCCACTCCAAAGTCTTCATTTTGTTTTTCTTCAGCCATTCAAAGGTGGACTTGCTGGTGTGTTTTGGATCATTGTCCTGCTGCAGAACCCAAGTTCGTTTCAGCTTGAGGTCACAAACAGATGGCCGGACATTCTCCTTCAGGATTTTTTGGTAGACAGCAGAATTCATGGTTCCATTTATCACAGCAAGTCTTCCAGATCCTGAAGCAGCAAAACAGCCCCAGACCATCACACTACCACCACCATATTTTACTGTTGGTATGATATTCTTTCTCTGAAATGCGGTGTTACTTTTTTCCAAAAAGTTCAACTTTTGTCTCGTCAGACCACAGAGTATTTTCCCATTGGGGATCATCAAGATGTTTTCTGGCAAAATTGATATGAGCCTTAATGTTCTTTTTGCTCAGCAGTGGTTTTCGTCTTGGAACTTGGAATTTTTGCCCAGTCTCTTTCTTATGGTGTCATGAACACTGACCTTAACTGAGGCAAGTGAGGCCTGCAGTTTTTCGGATGTTGTTGTGGGGTCTTTTGTGACCTCTTGGATGAGTCGTCGCTGCGCTCTTGGGGTAATTTTGGTCGACCGGCCACTCCTGGGAAGGTTCACCACTGTTCCATGTTTTCGCCATTTGTGGATAATGGCTCTCACTGTGGTTCGCTGGAGTCCCAAAGCTTTAGAAATGGCTTTATAACCTTTTCCAGACTGATAGATCTCAATTACTTTCTTTCTCATTTGTTCCTGAATTTCTTTAGATCTCGGCATGATGTCTAGCTTTTGAGGATCATTTGGTCTACTTCACTTTGTCAGGCAGGTCCTATTTAAGTGATTTCTTGATTGAGAACAGGTGTGGCAGTAATCAGGCCTGGGTGTGGCTAGAGAAATTGAACTCAGGTTTGATAAACCACAGTTATGTTTTAACAGGGGGGGCAATCACTTTTTCACACACGGCCATGTAGGTTTGAATTTTTTTTCTCCCTTTATAATAAAAAGCTTCATTTAAAAACAGCATTTTCTGTTTACTTGTGTTGTCTTTGACTAATATTTAAATTTGTTTGATGACCTGAAACATTTAAGTGTGACAAACATGCAAAAAAAAAAAAAAAAGAAATCAGGAAGGGGGCAAACACTTTTTCACACCACTGTATATCTACAGGCATTCAAATTCTAAATTCCCAAAACTTCACCCAGATGTCCTCAAGTGTTCCCAAATGTCTCTATAAGGGAGGGTAGTGTCATGGGTTAGAAACAGTCCAAGTCAGATGGGCAGACCAGTGAAACAGCTAGGTCACGTGAGGAGGGCGAAATGTTCATCTTGATGTCCTCAACTTTTCTAATGAAAAATAAAAAAAATTATTTGCACTTAGTTGGGGACACATCTAAGCTCGTACTAGCAGTGGGGCAGATAACATAGTTAATGGTACTGAATAGGACCTTGGAATTATGGGAGTTGTTGGAGATGAGGTCAGAAAAGTATGTTGCTCTCACAGCCTTAACTGCTTCCTGATATTTGAGATTTTCCCTCAGAATTTCAAAGTTAATTTGGAGCTTATTATACTTCCACTTCCGCTCTGCTCTTCTGCACTCCCTCCTTAGGGCTCTGGTGGTGTCATTTAGCCAGGGCAAAGATTTAGGTTTAGGCTTCTTCAATTTAAGGGGGGCAACATAATCCAGAATAGATGAGCAGGTGGTGTTAAATAAGGAGATAAGTTCCTCAGTGCTGAAATGGGGAGGAGAAGGCTCAATAATGCAGGTATTGGGAGCAGCTATGAGGGCCTCGGAGAACTTACTGGCAGTCAAAGAGTTAATGAGAGAGCAATGTACAGGGAGATGAGATTTAGTAGGTGAGAAAGGCAGAATTGAATCAAATACAACAGCACCATGATCAGACAGACAGGCATCAATTATTTCCATATTACAAATCAGAAACCCAAACGATAAGACTAGATCGAGTGTATGGCCTAGTTTGTGAGTAGGGCCAGCAGTAAGCTGAGCAAGATTACAAGATTCAACTAGATGCATAAATTCAGTAACAAAAGAGAGACAGCAAACATGAATATTAAAATCACCAAGAATCAGGACTCTATCAAAGGTATTTGAAAGAAAGTCTGTAAATAAGTCTTTACGAATTCTTGGCGGACGATACACCAGAGCAATTAAAAGGGGATTGTCCAGACCCACTTTAATTAACTGCACCTCAAAGCTGGTAAAAATGATCAGAGTTTAGAAGGCGACAATTAAAATGCTTCTTAAACACAACGGCTAGACCCCCACCGCGTCCGGAGGGTCTAGGCATGCTAAAAAAGTTACAGTCATCAGGACATAGTTCAACAAGTGGAGCAAGCTCACCAACGTTCAGCCAAGTTTCTGTCACCAGCAAGAAATCCAATCCGTGGGCGGTAAAAAAGGCATTAAGAATAAAAGTCTTATTTGATAGAGATCTTGTGTTGATCAACGCCATTTTGACTGGGGCAGCATCAGATTCATAATATGACGACGAGACCCACGCCAGAGGGTTCCGCCTGTCGGTGCCCCACGCCATCTTTCAGCCAGGACGGTCACGTGATCGGCCAGTGCAGATAACGGGAATGTTTTTAAAAGTAGGCCTACAAACAGGAGGTGGAGAGGTAACAAGGGAGCAATCAATAACTGGTGTGTGGATCATGGCCATTGTGGAGTGACTAGCAGACAGTCAGTAACCTGTATGAAGTGCGTAAAACATGTTGGAGGCTAGACTGCGTGTTCCCAGAGCACTGGGATGAATACCATCTCTTCCATAAAAGGATGGGCGCTCCCAGAAGAGATTAAAATTGTCAATAAAAATCATGTTATGTGCCAGGCATGTAGACTGTAGCCACGTGTGGAGACTAAGAATCCTACTAAAACAGCCAATGCCACGGCCGAGAGATGGGATGGGACCAGAAAAGAAGACTTGTTTGCCAGAGTCATTAAGTAAAGTAAAAAGGCGGATCAAAGCTCATACTCTTAAGCAGTTCAGACTTACGATAAGAGGAGTCGTTGGTGCCAACATGGACAATAACATTACGGACATGCGGATATAGCTTAATAAGGTCTGGGATCTGATTTATAATGTCTAAGACCATAGCGCCCGGTAAACAATAGGTAACAACGGATTTTCACCTGACATTTCTAATGATGGAGTCTTCAACTATGAGTGAGACCAGAGTAGGGAGCAGGGGGGGGGGACTGGGAGTTGGGATGTTTCCTATAACGATCATGACGAGTACGGAGCTGCCCTGTCTGGCTGCTGTCTGGCTGTTTCCCATGATGAATTGAGGGAAAAGACGGGATAAAAGAAGTGGTTACAGCCCTGGAAGCCCCGGACAGGTGTTGCTCCAGCTTCCCCAGTACCTCAAAACTGTTGCCCAGTTGAATAGACCTTGAGGGTGGAGTAACGTTGCGGGAGGATCTCCTACCTCACTTCTTGTCACCCCAGGGTTCCGGTGGAGCAGAAGAGGAACAGATGCGCTTAGGTTTAGCTCCAAGCACGGGCCAGGGGTCCTCCTCGGGGATCGAACTGGCGGTCAGCGGCTCCAGCATCGCAGCCGGAGGGGGACCAAACCAGGGAGGCGTGGTGTTGTTGTCAAGAATGCGGGAGGCCTCAGTGGCCATCGAGTCCAGAAGTCGCTCATCCTCTTGGATCTGGTAAAGATTGGAAATCCGACCTTCTAGCTCAGCGATTTTAAGACTCAGCTGAAGACATCCAGAGCAATCCAGGGGAAAGGTGAGTGATGACATTGATATAAAGTATAATGTAATCCTCAAGCGACTGGCTAGCTAGCCACCTGGCTAAAAACAAACCAAGCTAACAAGGCAGTCAAGGCAGATGGGGACTGTGTCTTGTAAGCGGTTTAAGCAATGTTGATCGCGTTAAAATAAATAAAATAAATAAAATAAATAAAATAAATAAATATCCTAAATAAAATCATCAGAAAAAGCACATAAGATTGCGGTTTAAAAACTGTCTTTTTCAGTAGCCGCGAAAGACAGCCATTGGCCAGTAGTGGAGTGGTGACTGCCTGGTTCTCTTCCCAGGCAAGCTTACAAAAAACTAAAATGCTGTTCTACTGCTAGACATTTAATGCCTTTTCACAGCTTCATCCACCAACAGACCAAATGTTTTCATCCTACTCCACAGTTTATCTAATGTTTAGTCACAAGCATAAGCATTTACAAATGGGCCTTAATCATGGTGTGATTAATCTTTCACCCTCTTACTAATCATTACAAAGCATTTTGTTTTTGCAAGAGCTGCCCATATAATCGATATCTTTGCAAGAAACATACATACCACAAATGCTGTGCAACTAATGCCATGCTTTTCTTTGTTTGGAAAAACACTGGATACATTGTTTAATTTTAATAGCTTATATTCTGGAAAGAGCCAGGGTTATCCAATGTGTTCCCTGCTTATAATGGGGTTGGCTCTGCTGCAAGTTTCAGACTGGCTTCTCTGCACAGCAAGAGATAATCTTAGCCTGCTGTGCTAAAGACTGATGGTCCTCAGGTAAAGGAACTAATCATACTTCTAATGCTTTAAAAGGGGTGACATCACACTATTTAGGGAATGTTCACATGCTAACTCTTGCCTCTGAACTTTTACACACAGAAACATAGATAAGGAAAGGTGCAAGGCAATAACAATTACATTAGTAAGACCCATGAATACATGTGCCACCAGGGTGCTCAGTAAGCCCTGTTCCCTTGACACATTCCATTGGCTCCTATGCATTTTCCACACACTGCAAAAAATGGCTGTCTTAACAAGCATTTTTAGCCTTGTAATAAGACTGAAGATCTTATTGTTTGTATAAAATATTCACTTCTTTTAAGCTACTGTTTGCTTGATAAGTGAAATTTCCTCACCCAATTGGCAAATCTTGAAATGAGTCAAACTTTCTCACCTCATTGCCAGTTTTCTTTGTCTCATTTAGCAAAATAGTCATATTTTGTCAAATACTTTACAAAATCTGGGGGGGAAAGGACAATTACTATGGTGACTAACAATACAATTCTGGGCTGCGTTTCCCGAAACCTTCTTAACACTATGTCATTCATAAGTTATACCTTAAGCTCTACCATCTACCAACATTTTAGCATGTTTCCTAAGATGTTCTTAGCTAAGTGTACCTTCTGTAAGTGGTACTTTCGTAAGGTTGGTCTGGACCACATTTAGCTATACCTTATCGATGTTCTCTGCTCACTCCGCTAGTGGCCACCACTGTTATGACCGCAAGCCTCTGAAATCAGCTGTTGCTCTCAGTTACATCTCAATCGGCAAGCAATATGTACACTAATAATAATACAGTTGTAGTTGGCTAATAACATTTCTAAAATACCACATCAATGGGACTGTTTTCATGCAAATAATAAAATTGTACATTACGATGGGTGCATATTGCACTTTATTGAACATGTTGCCTAACTGCCTTTTAAATGATAGTTATAAATTGATGATTTCCCGCTCTCTCTGTGGGCTGGAGCGATGTTAACCACAGTTCTTTCTTTGTTTGGTTGGACACCGTAGTCCTAATACTGGAAAATAATATCTCCATTTTGTTTGCTGTGTTTTTTTCCAACACAGCTTATGTTGTTTTCGTGTTGGTATGTTTTGCTTGTTGGTGTGCTTTTATTAAAAACATCAGCAAATTTGATAAATTAGTGAATTACACCAGTAATTTGATAGTGCTTCTGGCAAATCAACCCTGATTGCAAAGTCATTTAAGGCACCATGACAAAGATTAATATAATGTAAATAAAACATGACAAGCCAAAGTCCAGGCCACATTCTCAAGACAAATCTAGCATATCCTGAATTTAAAACTGATTTCATCCAATTGAACGCCTAGGGATACAATATGTCTGCATGTCTTAGATGAGCGTGGTGCTTCTTCAGCTTGTTTGCTAAGCACTTGGACTGAATCTTATAGTCCATACACAAGAGAGCGACGAGTCCCCAGTTCTTTAGTAAAAGTCCCCTTTCTTAGGCAGCAATGTCAACACTGCCCGACATCAACTTGTGGGTAGCTCTCTGTTTAAAAACATGTACTGAGCCTGTAACCATTGCCCCTAATGCCCCCAGTGTCAGGTTTGGGGGACAGAGAAACCAAGCGCAAACTCAGGGGTAACACGGAAATAGCAGGTTATTCCACAAGTAGATGAGGAGCAGACAGAGCATAATCCGAGGCACAGGCAGGGTTCAAAAACCAAGCGGTCAGTCCAAACAGGGCAGAGGTACAGAAATCGTAATCCAAAGTGACAGTCCAAAGAGCAGCCAGGGGTTATGAACAAAAAATCCTAAACAAAACAGAAGAGAACGGCATGGAGCAGAGCAAAACAGATACAGGGAAGCTAGAACCGGGATTGGGAACAGAAAGCTGACACCAAGATCACAGCGCATACGAGTTAAATCTGAGTTTAGCTGTTCATCACTCCCACCCGCCATCTGCCTTTCTATGTCCAGCATATCCCTTTCATGTTTCCCCACCAGCCTTTCTCTCTTTCGTGGCAAACGCAGTGTACCGCTGAAATCAATGAATAGCTTGTCATTGAAATTACAATATGACTTCTGAGCTTGTGTTGCTGTAACATATAAGCAAACTCTGACAACGTGAGGTGTAATTCTAGTTTTTACATCTCTATTACAATCATTTTTACACAGGTAGAAGCGATCAAGCCTTGCTGCCTCACCACAGATCTGACCCTTGTGTATTGCCTGGCTATTTGGTGCTTCTCTCCACACATCCTGCAAATTATTCTTATTTAAAATACCTTCTAAGACCCCAGCATGTAAGTGTTCTGTGGGTGAGTCTTGGAACTTACATAACTTGTGGAACTTATATAATGTATCTGAGATCAACACTGCCTCGTCGACTGTTACTTTTATTCATTAACTACCACTTTGTTACCTATGTTGTTGTTTTTGGCAACTATAATAGACAGATATTGAGTATTATTGAGTTTAATGAAAGTTTGACTAGTACTCTGGAAATGATAAAGAAGGGAAAATTTACTTACATCCTTGGTGATTTTAATATTAATTGGCTTACAGGTCCACATGCATCAGCGTTCACAACATTCATAAAGAGCACTGATAAAGAGCGCTTTCTTTTTTAAATGTGCACAAGAGTAACACGTAAAACAGCTAACTTGATAGATAACAGTTTACGAATTCACCGAATACTTTGATGAAGTCTGGGATAACTGACATCTCAGATAACTTCCATATCTTTCAAATCTTCAAGCTTGCTAAGGGATCAGTGGCCGGTTGCATAAAACACCTTGAGTGTAATTTCCCCTTAAGGTATCCCTGAAGCTAAGAGTTGCACAACGAACCCTTAAGTGTATCTTAAGGCTTTCCTGAAGTGAAATGTCAGAAACCCTTAAAAAACACCCTTAAGTATTGTATTTTCCCTTAAGTAATCCATTAAGTGTTGCATAAAACACCTTAACGACAATTTCCCTCAGTAAAATTTAAGGTTAGCTATAGATTACCTTAAGTCTCAGTAAACAAAGGAATAGCAAAGGAATAGCAAAGGAATTTTTCATGATAGACAAAATACTCTAGACTACATTACAGACGAAAAGTTCATTCTTGAATATAGATTTGCACGTCAATCTATTTACGACATGGCAAACAACCTGGAATGCAAGCTCGATCACCCAATATACTGTGTAGCTATATTTGAATTAAACTACGGTTTTTCGCAAAAATTTTCGAAGCAGTGCTAGGTCTACAGAGAAGAGAGTGATTAAACTATACATATTCAAATGACTCTCACTCTGCAACTCCATCGGCTCAGGTGCTCCACTACTGAGTCCACTCTCTACACCGCCTGGGATATCAGCCAAAACCGATGAGTCCTTCCGAAGAATGTATTTGACCGTTTTAGTGAACTCTGATAAATCGGCTGAGGGCAGTCCACTTCCTATCAAACCATGTAGCTTGCATTAGTTTGGCTTCAACAGCGCCATATAATTGTTGCTGATCAGGACGTTAATACAAAATTTAATTTTAATGTTGCTTGATCAAATATAGCTTGCTATAGTTATCTATGGGTAGCCAACTAGCTATTCTTTTTTCGCAGATACGCATATTCTCATATTTTTTAGCAACCTTTTTTTGGTCGCTGTCACAGTCGGATTGAGTTCGCTTTTAAAATGGTTTTTATTTTGACGTATTTCTCCAACAGTACAAAATAAAAAAAAATATAGCTAGGCTACCGTAAGTTAGAGGTTAAAACCTAATCTTATTGTAAAGCCGACAGTAAATGATCGTAACCGATGAGAACGCATCCATGGCTACGGTCTAATTTTGCTACAGTGAAACGTGAACCATTGCAGCAGACCACTTAACGGTTTCCCTTACCTAAGAAAAACATCTAAGATTTTATATGCAACACCCTCAGGTAATTTCCTTAGCTAAGGGGAAATCAACCCTTAAGTGTCAGAGTTAAGGAAAACACTTACGGTGTTTTATGCCACCGGGCACAGGCCCTAAATAGGAAACAGTTTATGTGTTTAGGAAATTCAGTGCAATGAATAAAAGCCCATTTCAGAAGATGCTAGGGAATGTCTCATGGGAATAGGTGTATTTGGAGACCCAGAAGCTGATTAATCTCATCAAATTTGTATTACTTTATGGAAGATGTCTTGGCTGATTTCTTCACCTAAACATATCTTAGAAAAAGCTCCACTGAAACCGCCCTGCTCGCGGTCACTGAGGCACTCCACTCTGCTAAAGCAAAATCCCTCTCCTCTGTCCTCATCTTCCTCGACCTGTCAGCCGCCTTCGATACAGTCAACCATGAGATTCTGCTCTCATCGCTGTCTGGGATGGGTGTCACAGGTTCTGCACTCGCTTGGTTTTCCTCCTACCTCTCTGGTCGCTCCTACCAGGTGACTTGGAGGGGCGCAGTCTCCGACCCTCAACCCCTACGAACTGGAGTCCCGCAGCTGAATTTAAAACTGATTTCATCCAATTGAACGCCTAGGGATACAATATGTCTGCATGTCTTAGATGAGCGTGGTGCTTCTTCAGCTTGTTTGCTAAGCACTTGGACTGAATCTTATAGTCCATACACAAGAGAGCGACGAGTCCCCAGTTCTTTAGTAAAAGTCCCCTTTCTTAGGCAGCAATGTCAACACTGCCCGACATCAACTTGTGGGTAGCTCTCTGTTTAAAAACATGTACTGAGCCTGTAACCATTGCCCCTAATGCCCCCAGTGTCAGGTTTGGGGGACAGAGAAACCAAGCGCAAACTCAGGGGTAACACGGAAATAGCAGGTTATTCCACAAGTAGATGAGGAGCAGACAGAGCATAATCCGAGGCACAGGCAGGGTTCAAAAACCAAGCGGTCAGTCCAAACAGGGCAGAGGTACAGAAATCGTAATCCAAAGTGACAGTCCAAAGAGCAGCCAGGGGTTATGAACAAAAAATCCTAAACAAAACAGAAGAGAACGGCATGGAGCAGAGCAAAACAGATACAGGGAAGCTAGAACCGGGATTGGGAACAGAAAGCTGACACCAAGATCACAGCGCATACGAGTTAAATCTGAGTTTAGCTGTTCATCACTCCCACCCGCCATCTGCCTTTCTATGTCCAGCATATCCCTTTCATGTTTCCCCACCAGCCTTTCTCTCTTTCGTGGCAAACGCAGTGTACCGCTGAAATCAATGAATAGCTTGTCATTGAAATTACAATATGACTTCTGAGCTTGTGTTGCTGTAACATATAAGCAAACTCTGACAACGTGAGGTGTAATTCTAGTTTTTACATCTCTATTACAATCATTTTTACACAGGTAGAAGCGATCAAGCCTTGCTGCCTCACCACAGATCTGACCCTTGTGTATTGCCTGGCTATTTGGTGCTTCTCTCCACACATCCTGCAAATTATTCTTATTTAAAATACCTTCTAAGACCCCAGCATGTAAGTGTTCTGTGGGTGAGTCTTGGAACTTACATAACTTGTGGAACTTATATAATGTATCTGAGATCAACACTGCCTCGTCGACTGTTACTTTTATTCATTAACTACCACTTTGTTACCTATGTTGTTGTTTTTGGCAACTATAATAGACAGATATTGAGTATTATTGAGTTTAATGAAAGTTTGACTAGTACTCTGGAAATGATAAAGAAGGGAAAATTTACTTACATCCTTGGTGATTTTAATATTAATTGGCTTACAGGTCCACATGCATCAGCGTTCACAACATTCATAAAGAGCACTGATAAAGAGCGCTTTCTTTTTTAAATGTGCACAAGAGTAACACGTAAAACAGCTAACTTGATAGATAACAGTTTACGAATTCACCGAATACTTTGATGAAGTCTGGGATAACTGACATCTCAGATAACTTCCATATCTTTCAAATCTTCAAGCTTGCTAAGGGATCAGTGGCCGGTTGCATAAAACACCTTGAGTGTAATTACCCCTTAAGGTATCCCTGAAGCTAAGAGTTGCACAACGAACCCTTAAGTGTATCTTAAGGCTTTCCTGAAGTGAAATGTCAGAAACCCTTAAAAAACACCCTTAAGTATTGTATTTTCCCTTAAGTAATCCATTAAGTGTTGCATAAAACACCTTAACGACAATTTCCCTCAGTAAAATTTAAGGTTAGCTATAGATTACCTTAAGTCTCAGTAAACAAAGGAATAGCAAAGGAATAGCAAAGGAATTTTTCATGATAGACAAAATACTCTAGACTACATTACAGACGAAAAGTTCATTCTTGAATATAGATTTGCACGTCAATCTATTTACGACATGGCAAACAACCTGGAATGCAAGCTCGATCACCCAATATACTGTGTAGCTATATTTGAATTAAACTACGGTTTTTCGCAAAAATTTTCGAAGCAGTGCTAGGTCTACAGAGAAGAGAGTGATTAAACTATACATATTCAAATGACTCTCACTCTGCAACTCCATCGGCTCAGGTGCTCCACTACTGAGTCCACTCTCTACACCGCCTGGGATATCAGCCAAAACCGATGAGTCCTTCCGAAGAATGTATTTGACCGTTTTAGTGAACTCTGATAAATCGGCTGAGGGCAGTCCACTTCCTATCAAACCATGTAGCTTGCATTAGTTTGGCTTCAACAGCGCCATATAATTGTTGCTGATCAGGACGTTAATACAAAATTTAATTTTAATGTTGCTTGATCAAATATAGCTTGCTATAGTTATCTATGGGTAGCCAACTAGCTATTCTTTTTTCGCAGATACGCATATTCTCATATTTTTTAGCAACCTTTTTTTGGTCGCTGTCACAGTCGGATTGAGTTCGCTTTTAAAATGGTTTTTATTTTGACGTATTTCTCCAACAGTACAAAATAAAAAAAAATATAGCTAGGCTACCGTAAGTTAGAGGTTAAAACCTAATCTTATTGTAAAGCCGACAGTAAATGATCGTAACCGATGAGAACGCATCCATGGCTACGGTCTAATTTTGCTACAGTGAAACGTGAACCATTGCAGCAGACCACTTAACGGTTTCCCTTACCTAAGAAAAACATCTAAGATTTTATATGCAACACCCTCAGGTAATTTCCTTAGCTAAGGGGAAATCAACCCTTAAGTGTCAGAGTTAAGGAAAACACTTACGGTGTTTTATGCCACCGGGCACAGGCCCTAAATAGGAAACAGTTTATGTGTTTAGGAAATTCAGTGCAATGAATAAAAGCCCATTTCAGAAGATGCTAGGGAATGTCTCATGGGAATAGGTGTATTTGGAGACCCAGAAGCTGATTAATCTCATCAAATTTGTATTACTTTATGGAAGATGTCTTGGCTGATTTCTTCACCTAGACATATCTTAGAAAAAGCTCCACTGAAACCGCCCTGCTCGCGGTCACTGAGGCACTCCACTCTGCTAAAGCAAAATCCCTCTCCTCTGTCCTCATCTTCCTCGACCTGTCAGCCGCCTTCGATACAGTCAACCATGAGATTCTGCTCTCATCGCTGTCTGGGATGGGTGTCACAGGTTCTGCACTCGCTTGGTTTTCCTCCTACCTCTCTGGTCGCTCCTACCAGGTGACTTGGAGGGGCGCAGTCTCCGACCCTCAACCCCTACGAACTGGAGTCCCGCAGCTGAATTTAAAACTGATTTCATCCAATTGAACGCCTAGGGATACAATATGTCTGCATGTCTTAGATGAGCGTGGTGCTTCTTCAGCTTGTTTGCTAAGCACTTGGACTGAATCTTATAGTCCATACACAAGAGAGCGACGAGTCCCCAGTTCTTTAGTAAAAGTCCCCTTTCTTAGGCAGCAATGTCAACACTGCCCGACATCAACTTGTGGGTAGCTCTCTGTTTAAAAACATGTACTGAGCCTGTAACCATTGCCCCTAATGCCCCCAGTGTCAGGTTTGGGGGACAGAGAAACCAAGCGCAAACTCAGGGGTAACACGGAAATAGCAGGTTATTCCACAAGTAGATGAGGAGCAGACAGAGCATAATCCGAGGCACAGGCAGGGTTCAAAAACCAAGCGGTCAGTCCAAACAGGGCAGAGGTACAGAAATCGTAATCCAAAGTGACAGTCCAAAGAGCAGCCAGGGGTTATGAACAAAAAATCCTAAACAAAACAGAAGAGAACGGCATGGAGCAGAGCAAAACAGATACAGGGAAGCTAGAACCGGGATTGGGAACAGAAAGCTGACACCAAGATCACAGCGCATACGAGTTAAATCTGAGTTTAGCTGTTCATCACTCCCACCCGCCATCTGCCTTTCTATGTCCAGCATATCCCTTTCATGTTTCCCCACCAGCCTTTCTCTCTTTCGTGGCAAACGCAGTGTACCGCTGAAATCAATGAATAGCTTGTCATTGAAATTACAATATGACTTCTGAGCTTGTGTTGCTGTAACATATAAGCAAACTCTGACAACGTGAGGTGTAATTCTAGTTTTTACATCTCTATTACAATCATTTTTACACAGGTAGAAGCGATCAAGCCTTGCTGCCTCACCACAGATCTGACCCTTGTGTATTGCCTGGCTATTTGGTGCTTCTCTCCACACATCCTGCAAATTATTCTTATTTAAAATACCTTCTAAGACCCCAGCATGTAAGTGTTCTGTGGGTGAGTCTTGGAACTTACATAACTTGTGGAACTTATATAATGTATCTGAGATCAACACTGCCTCGTCGACTGTTACTTTTATTCATTAACTACCACTTTGTTACCTATGTTGTTGTTTTTGGCAACTATAATAGACAGATATTGAGTATTATTGAGTTTAATGAAAGTTTGACTAGTACTCTGGAAATGATAAAGAAGGGAAAATTTACTTACATCCTTGGTGATTTTAATATTAATTGGCTTACAGGTCCACATGCATCAGCGTTCACAACATTCATAAAGAGCACTGATAAAGAGCGCTTTCTTTTTTAAATGTGCACAAGAGTAACACGTAAAACAGCTAACTTGATAGATAACAGTTTACGAATTCACCGAATACTTTGATGAAGTCTGGGATAACTGACATCTCAGATAACTTCCATATCTTTCAAATCTTCAAGCTTGCTAAGGGATCAGTGGCCGGTTGCATAAAACACCTTGAGTGTAATTTCCCCTTAAGGTATCCCTGAAGCTAAGAGTTGCACAACGAACCCTTAAGTGTATCTTAAGGCTTTCCTGAAGTGAAATGTCAGAAACCCTTAAAAAACACCCTTAAGTATTGTATTTTCCCTTAAGTAATCCATTAAGTGTTGCATAAAACACCTTAACGACAATTTCCCTCAGTAAAATTTAAGGTTAGCTATAGATTACCTTAAGTCTCAGTAAACAAAGGAATAGCAAAGGAATAGCAAAGGAATTTTTCATGATAGACAAAATACTCTAGACTACATTACAGACGAAAAGTTCATTCTTGAATATAGATTTGCACGTCAATCTATTTACGACATGGCAAACAACCTGGAATGCAAGCTCGATCACCCCATATACTGTGTAGCTATATTTGAATTAAACTACGGTTTTTCGCAAAAATTTTCGAAGCAGTGCTAGGTCTACAGAGAAGAGAGTGATTAAACTATACATATTCAAATGACTCTCACTCTGCAACTCCATCGGCTCAGGTGCTCCACTACTGAGTCCACTCTCTACACCGCCTGGGATATCAGCCAAAACCGATGAGTCCTTCCGAAGAATGTATTTGACCGTTTTAGTGAACTCTGATAAATCGGCTGAGGGCAGTCCACTTCCTATCAAACCATGTAGCTTGCATTAGTTTGGCTTCAACAGCGCCATATAATTGTTGCTGATCAGGACGTTAATACAAAATTTAATTTTAATGTTGCTTGATCAAATATAGCTTGCTATAGTTATCTATGGGTAGCCAACTAGCTATTCTTTTTTCGCAGATACGCATATTCTCATATTTTTTAGCAACCTTTTTTTGGTCGCTGTCACAGTCGGATTGAGTTCGCTTTTAAAATGGTTTTTATTTTGACGTATTTCTCCAACAGTACAAAATAAAAAAAAATATAGCTAGGCTACCGTAAGTTAGAGGTTAAAACCTAATCTTATTGTAAAGCCGACAGTAAATGATCGTAACCGATGAGAACGCATCCATGGCTACGGTCTAATTTTGCTACAGTGAAACGTGAACCATTGCAGCAGACCACTTAACGGTTTCCCTTACCTAAGAAAAACATCTAAGATTTTATATGCAACACCCTCAGGTAATTTCCTTAGCTAAGGGGAAATCAACCCTTAAGTGTCAGAGTTAAGGAAAACACTTACGGTGTTTTATGCCACCGGGCACAGGCCCTAAATAGGAAACAGTTTATGTGTTTAGGAAATTCAGTGCAATGAATAAAAGCCCATTTCAGAAGATGCTAGGGAATGTCTCATGGGAATAGGTGTATTTGGAGACCCAGAAGCTGATTAATCTCATCAAATTTGTATTACTTTATGGAAGATGTCTTGGCTGATTTCTTCACCTAGACATATCTTAGAAAAAGCTCCACTGAAACCGCCCTGCTCGCGGTCACTGAGGCACTCCACTCTGCTAAAGCAAAATCCCTCTCCTCTGTCCTCATCTTCCTCGACCTGTCAGCCGCCTTCGATACAGTCAACCATGAGATTCTGCTCTCATCGCTGTCTGGGATGGGTGTCACAGGTTCTGCACTCGCTTGGTTTTCCTCCTACCTCTCTGGTCGCTCCTACCAGGTGACTTGGAGGGGCGCAGTCTCCGACCCTCAACCCCTACGAACTGGAGTCCCGCAGGGCTCGGTTCTTGGGCCTCTCCTCTTCTCGCTATACACCATTTCTCTTGGTTCTGTTCTCTTCCCACGGCTTCTCTTATCACTCCTATGCTGATGACACCCAACTCTTCATTTCCTTCCCCCCCGACACCAAAATCACCACACAGATCTCTGCCTGCTTGGCTGATATCTCTGCGTGGATGACTTCCCATCACCTGAAGCTCAACCTTGCCAAAACTGAGCTTCTCTACATCCCTGCCAAGTCCTCTCCGTCAATTGACCTCTCACTGACTGTGGAGGACTTTGTAGTTTCCTCCTCCCGTACGGCAAAGAATCTTGGGGTGACTCTTGATAACTGCCTCTCCCTGGCTCCACAAGTATCCTCCACTGCCAGAACCTGCAGGTTCTTTCTGTATAATATACGCCGCATCCGTCATCTCCTGACGGAGAAAGCCACCCAGCTCCTAGTCCAGGCGCTCGTCATTTCCCGCCTGGATTACTGCAACTCCCTCCTAGCCGGTCTCCCAGCGTGTGCCATCAAGCCCCTCCAGCTGGTCCAGAATGCTGCAGCCCGCCTGATCACCAGTCAGCCCAGGTCGGCTCATGTCACCCCGCTTCTCATTGGCCTCCACTGGCTTCCTATTGCCGCACGCATCCGATTCAAGGCCCTAGTGTTGGCATTTCAGGCTGCTAAGGGGACTGCCCCACATTACATACAATCCCTGATCACTCCCTACTCCCCAGCTAGACCACTCCGGTCTGCCAGCTCTGGTCGCCTTACGGTTCCCTCTCTACGGGCACCTGGCGGTCGAGCTGCACGTTCACGCCTGTTTTCCGTTCTGGTTCCTCAGTGGTGGAATGACTTGCCTACCACTGTCAGGACAGCAGAATCCCTCCCCCTATTTCGACGCAGTCTCAAAACACACCTCTTCAAACTCTACCTTAGTCCTCCCTCCTGACTTACCCCGCCCCCCCCTTCTGATACCCCTATCCCTGTCTAACCCCCCCCCCCCCAAAAAAAAAAAAAAAAAAAAATTGCACTTATGATGACGACTATATGTTTAGAACAGCAGTCCAGGTGTATTTTCCTAGTTCTGGATGTGATGCTTTGACCTGTGGTAGAACCTATGGACTTGTAAATCGCTTTGGATTAAAAGCGTCTGCCAAATGACTAAAATGTAAATGTAAATCTTAGAAAAAGCAATGCAGAATACAATTTTCTGGGGGGGAAAACAAACCCCAGGGGATACCTTTCAGAAGAGACCAGGATTATGCCTGCAGTCAAATGGTTTCAAGAAAAGTAACCATTTTATTTTGGGTATGTCATCTTCAAGCTTGTGTTAAAAAAAGGGGTGATATTTAACCCTTTGAAGCCAAATGATGCAATTTGCACCACAAAGATATCTCCACAACATTTAGGTAGGGATGTTGAAATGAACTGGTTTAACCGGATTAACCACGCGAAAGACCTCATGGTTTCCAAACCAAAAAGTTTTTAGAAGCGACAGTATCTAGTCGTACAGCATTCTGTTCAACATTGCCCTGTCAAAGATAGATTTGTGTCCAAGTGCCAAAGTTTATAGCGCTATTATAAAAGTGTTGTTTTTACTGTTTTACTGTAAAGCAGATTGTCACGTATCATGTTTGTCACGTCATGTTTCATGTTTAGTCATTGTCTTAGTTACATTATTGCATAGCTGCCAACTCTCACGCTTTCGGCATGAGACACACGCATTTGCCTGTTTTCACACGCACATGCAAATGCGTGTGTCTCACACCAAAAGCGTGAGAGTTGGCAGCTATGTTATTGTCATGTCACGTATTATGTTAGTCTAGTCTCGCGATGTTGTTATGCTTTATTTCTTGTTACATTTAAGTCCTGTTACGTTTCATATTTAGTTATGATTTTATTGTTCGTCTTGTCTTGTCACATTATATAGTTTATTCATGTCACGATTTATGTTTGTTTCATGTTATGTTCCGTTCATTGTTTAGCATACACTTTTTTGTGTCTTTCTGCAAACCTTGCATTCATGCTTTCTCTCTCTCTCCCTTTCTGTCACTCACGCTTCCCTAATTGTTTCAATTTCCCTTGTCTACTTACTAATCTACTAACGCTAGATCAGGATTGGGTAATACTAACATTTTAACCATGTGTTCATGTTACCTTACGTTTCTTGTGCATGTCATTTACTAATTTACTAACGCTAGGGCAGGGTAGGTTTATTACTAATTATCTCGTTAACTTGTCAAATCCTCCACACCTGATTTCCATTCTCATGCTGCTGTCAAGCTAATTGTCTACACCTGTCTACACCTGCATATAAAGCTCAGTTTCATGTCATGTCTTTGCAAAATTGTTTGTCAGTGCATTTTTGAGTGGTTTTTGGCAAGCCATTGTCTACCCGTTATGATCCAAGCCTGTTTATTGACCAAAGATTATTGACTTCTGTTTTGTTGATCATTGCCTGCTGTCTTTGTGCTTTTGCCCCGTGGAGCAGACTTCGGTCTTGACTCTTGCGCCGTCATCGACCCTGAGCCTGCCTACCGTCCGCCGGTTCTTCTGCCCTGCCCTGCATGGTGTACCGATTACGAGACTGCCTTCTCCCTTGGTACTGTACTTTGGTTTTGGCTGGATTTTACGTGTTTGAACTGTTTTTTGACTACGCTCACTGGACGTTCCCTGAATAACGCCCTGACGGGACTTTTTCACCCCTTTTGTCTGAGTCGTGCATTTTGGGTCCAACCCCCCCACGCACCCGTCTCACAAATAATATCCATTTATAGGTCAAAATTAAAGCAATTGGCTGAGAACTACATCAAATAAAATTGTGCGTCTCATAGGACTAGAAAATGTGATCTTTGCAACAAGCCCAGAAAGAGCTTGAATGACAATGTGTGAGGTTGGGGTGACGGAGAGCCAGTAGCGACTAAAGGGAAAACCCTTTATAAGCGAGCACGCGATCGTGTTCGCCACTGAATCCCAAAAGTAACAGAGGTTGTAAATAAATCCCTTCTCCCGGAACAGAGGGAGCAACGAAAACCAACCCGAAGGCGAATTTAAAGAGTAACAGAATAAAAGCCAAAACAGGGCGAAACTCAAAACCAAACTTGGTGTTTTGCCAGACCTCAGCAAAGGTAGGGAACTGAGGAAACCGAAAAGAAAATACAACCTAGCGTAAAATGCTAGGCACAATAAAATAAAAACCTCGAGACGCAGCTCGGGAAGAAAAGCAAACCAAAATACAAATACCGGGGACAACATCCCTCTACCCCTGACTCACACGAGTCTGAAAAAAAAAAAAAAACACAAAACCTTTTTTTTTGTTTGGGAAGGCGCCAGTGTATAATACAGGAATACTGCACGCCTTCTTTACCCGTAATGTTGTCAAATACACCCACCAGCACAATACCTGACTCACTACTAACCAAGTCTACCATGTGCTTTTACCGGCTTGGCTCAAGAGCGAACAGCGAACACACAAGCACCGAAGTGTAGTTGATATTGAGCTTAAATACTCTTCCCGGGAGGTAATTACCCTGGAGTTAACGAGGATCAGGTGGAAGCAATGATCCTCAGCCCTCAGGCGGTAACAAGGGGTATTACCTCCCACCATGACACAGTGGGGTCACAGATTATGCGATTGTTACAAGACAATTGTCCTTGAGTTTTCCAGTTGCTGAGGCTATGCAGGTGTGGCTGGAGCTGGAGGGCAGCCAATATCCAACAGCAATATAGGAATAATGATTACCAATTTATTTTGACTACATTATTGTTCTTTGCATCATAAACACGTGCAGTTTTGTCCTGTAAGGCTACCACATTTATGATATGTAAATATGTAATGCGAAGATTAACCCTTTCCACGTTGTGCCCCTCCACTTATTTCGTACTAGTCCTATAAAAGGGGTCAATATCTCAAAAACTATTTTCTATTCCAGCTGCAGTAGCACATGGCTAAACATTGGACCTTGATGCAGGCATCAGTCCAATGCAGACCGACCTGCTAAAAGCCGCAATCCCCGCGTTCTACAGGACCTCTACAGCACAGCATGTACCATTCAGAAATTTAAGACAGAACATATACATACAGTATACACAAAAAATACACAAAAATACAAAAATATCTGCCTTATGTTTTTATAGTTTAGCACTGAATATCTCAGTAAGTCAAGGAACAACTACTTTATATTTGTGCACAAACTTGATGTCAACTGGTGTAAAAATTAGGTAAAGATATGAACAGGTATTCAAATTCCACATGGGTTTTCCCAAGACTGCACCCAGATGTCCTCAAGTGTCCCCAAATCTCTCCAAATTCAAAACATCTCTTGGCCCAGAAAATGAATATCAGAAAATCTTTTTCTTCTATTAAAACATATTAGAAAAATGTAAAGAACATGAACCTTCACGTGTTCACAAAAGACCCGCCATATTTAAAAATGCTTGGGATCTATTCTGAAATAAATTAAGTTTCACCACATGCAGTACCATGTAATTCCAATGTAGGGAAGAAGGGTGAAACCGATTCAGAAATTTTTTTGGATGGAAAAAAAAGATTGCCATCCTTGTTATTGATTTTGTTTTTGCTTGTCTTTCTTACATTTTTACAAACAAATAGCCAAACCCAATATATGGGGGGGGGGGGGTATCGGTTGATATTTCAAATTTGATGATATCACCAAAAATTATGCGATCTCAGTGATTTCTACCGTGGCATGATTGTTGGTGCAAGGCAGGCTGATTTCAGTATTTCGGTAACTGCTGATCTCCGGATTTTCACACACAACTCAGATAACAACTGTGTATGATTGTGGTGAGCAGAAAATCATCTTGGAATGCCTAGAGGCAGATGGGCTACAACGGGTTTCACTTCTGTCAGCCAAGAACAGAAAGCTGAGGCTGCAGTTGGCACAGGCTTACCAACAGTTGAAGACTGGAAAAACGTAGCCTGGTCTGATGAATCTTAATTTCTGCTGAGGCATACAGATGGTAGTGTCAGAATTTGGCACCAACAGCATGAATCCATGGACCCAACCTGCCTTGCGTCAACAGTCCAGGTTGGTGGCGGTGGTGTAATGGTGTGGGGAATGTTTTCTTGGCACACTTTGGGCCTGTGAATACCAATTAATCATCGTTGAAATGCCACAGCCTATTTGAGTATTGTTGCTGACCCTGTGCATCCCTTCATAGCCACAATGTACCCATCTTCTAACAGCTACCTCCAGCATTATAATGCATGTCACAAAGCAAAAGTAATCTCAACTGGTTTCATGAACATGACAAATGAGTCAGTGGACTTCCCAGTCACCAGATCTGAATCCAATAGAACACCTTGTGGTCGAACGGGAGATTCGCAGCATGAATGTGCAGCTGACAAATCTGCAGAATTTGCATGATGCAATCATGTCAAAATGGAACAGAATCTCAAAGGAATGTTTTCAACATCTTGTGGAACCATGCCATGAAGAATTGACGCTGTTTTGAGAGCAAAGGGAGACCCTACCCAGTATTAGCATAGTGTTCCTAATAAAGTGATTGAGGACCATTGATTGAAGTTTGAAGTATTGGTTCAAATAGCCAATCCCCATCCCACAAATAGCCAATCCCACATCCCACGATTTCACATGCCATTTATTCTTCAAAAGCAGGCCAGCACCTTATTTATAAGCATACTGAATATATTTAGGGAATCTGTTTAGATCACCGACATCAAATGGGGTCACGTCACTCGTCATGCCCTCTAGCTTGGAGTCAAAGGCATTCCTCAAACTGTCTTACTCAGAACTATTTACTCAGTGAGTGAAGGCCTCTAAATGTAGAATCTTCTATTTATTCTATTGCATTGCAAAATAAATGTTGTTTTGTTGTAAAACATCAACCTTTTTAGTCTCAAGAACAGTTTTTTCTGGCACGTAATTGTCTGAGTGTACGTACTGAAAATGAAAGTTCCTTTATGTGGAATAAAGTTGCACAGTGGAAATTGTGACAAATGCAATCTGCCTTCTTGCAATGCAATCCTCCTGATGACCCTCAGAAACCTCTCAGGGTTTGTCTGTGGGAGTGAGGGTGGAGGAATGGGGAGCGGGGAACAAAATATGCCTGGCAAATGGATTAAGGAAACAAAAGATCTCCAGTTTCAGGAAGTGGCTCATGCAGACTCAGGCACTGAGAGAAAAGCTAACCAGCTAGCCAGATGTTGAGCTCCCTGGGTCTTAAGGGGGGGCTTGGTAACAGAGGATGTAATCCATGTGCTGAGAAAAAGACAGATACAAAATGGGCTGTGCAGCTGAGACCAGCTGCTCTGAGCTTATGTCTTGTTGGAACCTTCTGATGCCAACACTGACAGTCCAAGTCACCGAAGATGACAGATATTACAAAGATCAGCCCAGATGTGACATTCCTGGGGATATGTAGAGTGGAGGAAATTAAAACTCAATCCTTGATATACTGTGGTTAACTTATAGCAGTGGTTCCCAACCCTGTTCCTGGGGACCCCCTGTGTATACTAGTTTTTGTTCCAACCAGAGTAGCGGCATAAGGCACAAATTTAAGAATCCTATGGTCATTTTGTGCTTTTTGTGATTTGGCTCATTATCACTTGCTTTGTTGCTTTGCGTCATTATCTACCAAATTGTTAGGCCTTGTCCCAATACGCGCTGTACCATCTACAGACTTATACAGGGCGTATTTCCGAGTTTGGAAAAAGAGGCAGAAGTGTGCTGTGAGGTGCACAAAGACTCATAGGAACAAAAATGGGACAGATGCTGTGGTTACATTGTTTCTGTCGCCACTGTATTCCCAGTGCAACTCAGTGATTCTTGTCATAGGGTTATCTTACAGTGTTTGAATGAAACAATGGAATTGTGGTGAAACTTCACTAAACTATGTGCATAGAATAGAAAACAACTAACGTTATATTAGGCCATTAAAATGACATCCCTAGGTCAGGATTGTACAGTTGTTAAATATAAACAGATTAAATGTAACAATTTAACATTTAGAAATACATGTGTATATTTCAAATTAAGATATGGAGATATATACTGACTGAAACAAATGGATGTTCATATTCCTCTATGACTATCTATTATTTTCATTGTCACACATTGAATGTGCCAGTGATTAATTTTTTCTTCAGAGCATTAATTACTAGAAAGTAACAAGACACATAATTGGTACATTTTAAGTACATATAGCAACAAAATACTTACAGTTGTGTTCATGAAAATAGCAGTAAAACATCAGTAACCTGATGAACCACTGTTATTAGTAGTAGTGATATTTCTGCATGGCAAATAATTTGTAGATGTAGTAATGTAATAGAAAAACAACAGACCCAACTGTCATGACATGCCCGCTGCTTGTTCTGAGTATTTGACTCATTCAATGAAGGGGGCATATTCAAAATAATTGTCCTTTATTAAGGAAGGGAAGCAAATGTTTCACACAATGTTATAAAATATATTTCTTTCTAAATTGCTAAGTAAAATGGGCCGTTCCAAACATTGTTTGAAGGAACAACGTCATTTGATTAAAAAGTTGATTGGAGAGGGGAAAACGTATAAAGAAGTGCAGCAAATTATAGGATGCTCAGCTAAAATTATCTTAAATGCCTTGAAATGGCAACAAAAACCTGAAACACACGGAAGAAAAGAGCAACTACTGTTAAAATGGATTGAAGAATAGTCAAAATGGCAAAGATTCAGCCATTCATCAGCTCCAGAAAGATCAAAGATGATCTACAATTACCTTTCAGTGCTGTTAGAGTCAGACGACGTTTGATCGAAGCTAAGCTATCAGCAAGAAGCCCCCGTAAAGCACCATTGTTGAAAAAACAGCACATGCAGAATTGGATGAAATTTGCCAAGGAACACATCGATTGGCCCAAAGAGAAATAGCGTAACATTCTGTGGACTGATGAGAGTAAAATTGTTCTTTTCGGGTCTAGTGGTCGACGACAGAACGTCAGACGACCCCCGGGTACTGAATTCAAGCCACAGTACACTGTGTAGACAGTGAAGCATAGTGGCGCAAAAATCATGGTATGGGGATGTTTTTCATACTGCAGTGTTGGGTTCATATACCAGGGATCATGGATCAGTTTGAATACATGAAAATACTTGAAGAGATTATGTTGCCGTATGCCGAAGAGGAAATGCCCCTGAAATGGGTGTTTCAACAAGACAATGACCGCAAACACACAAGTAAGCAAGCAACATCTTGGTTCCAGACAAAAAGGATTCAATCCTTCTTTTGGAGAAGTTCCAAGGAATCTCTTATCTGAGTGAATGTTTCTGAGGAAGACACCTTTGACAACACAATAGAGGGCATTTTCAGTGACGTGACCCAATTTTATATCAGTAAGCATCTAAATACATTCTCAGAATATTTTATTGTTATTCAATATGCTTAAAATAAGGAGCCAGCTGCTTTTGAATAATAAATATCATGTGAAATTATGGAATGTGTTTGACTTGTTGATGGGGGTTGGGTATTTGCAAAAGCTTCAGTCAATGGGCCTCAATGAATATATTAGTATACAACAGCGGTTCTCAAACTATGGGTCACGATGTAAAAAATGCAAAGAAATGCTTATGGTTAAAAAATATATATTCAATTTATTTGTATTTTTTATTTTTTTTGGCGACCCCACCATGACCCTTGGGAAATAAATTGAATATATATTTTTTTAACCATAAGCATTTCTTTGCATTTTTAAAAAAATGAAAAACAAAATGCCTGTTTTTTTGTCAAATCTGTCTTTTCTGACCGATTGCTTTTAATCTACCGACATGCATGCGTTTAGAGTGACAGCACTACCCCATCGCATGTGTAGCACGCCAATACAGCAGTCACAAAACTTTTGTTGTCAGGAGTGGTGCTGGAGGTGAGTCAAATTCTGGCAGAAGAAGTTATGGAACAAAGCACCGCAGATCAGTTGAGTGTCGTTTGAGAGTGGCCAGGTAATATTATGTGCCAGGTAATTGCTAGAGTTAAGCAACGCTTAAGATCTTTGCATCTGTTTTATTCATTGTGTGGGGGGCATTAGTTGACAGTTCCCTCCTGTGTATATGTGTGTTCATGGAGCCCAATGCTTTCCTCACCGAGGAAATTATGTGGCCAGAAAAGGCTTCTGTGGTTGAGCAGACAAACTCCAGTGTTGAGAGAAGGGAGGGTTACTTGACATGGGACCCTTAATACTATAAACTTTGCCCCCTAGTGACTGGGACGGAAACATCCCAAACCATTATTGTGTTTCAACTGTGACCTCAAAATGGTGATACCTCGGGAGAACAGCAGTTTAGATGCTTATCCGATCCCATCATTCATCAGCATGAGGGCATGGATTACCTAATTGCCATTCAATTAAACAATGAATTACCAAGATAGGCTGGAATGTGACAATGGCGCCATCTAGTGGTGCAGGTAATGTCTGAAAAACCTAGCCAAATCCCTACCAGAACCATGACAAAAGTAACTTTTTTCCCCATTCTGATGGTTGATGTGAACATTAACTGAAGCTCCTCACCCATATCTACATGATTGTGTGCACTGCACTCCTGCCACACAATTGGCTGATTAGATAATCGCATGAATAAGTAGGTGTAATAAATTAAAAATGTTGCTAAGTCCTAGGCGAATGCCAGCCATTTACTATTATAGGCAAAAGCTCTCTGAAGATGTGCTGGCATTTCCCGATCACAGTGTTCTGTTTCCATTGGTAATGTTCACCATGTCAAGGCATACAGCTACTCTCTTCCGAACACAAAGGTAAGCAACCTAAAAAAGACAAAGGCTGTAGCCAGTTAAGGTAATGTGACTTTATTAATTCCTGTTAGGGTGGCTTGTACTGTGGATCAAAGGAGTGAGACACATGGTAAAAAGCAGGGGGAAGAAGTGGCTGAAATGAGCGTATTCCCAGTCAGATGGGAATCTGAAACCAGGCAGCCTTCCAAAACGCAGACCTCAAGAACATTAACATATCCCATGACAAGACTGTGTTGATTTTTTTCAGGGGAAGGTGCCATGACTGATTTAGGATTTTTTAATTTTTAAGGAAATTGCATGATGTGAAACGGTTTTGCACTTGTGAAAAACAGATTTTCTCAGCATGATCAACATAGAGAAAAAATAAAGAAAAATGAAAGCCCACAAATGTATTGCAGGACATTAGAGATCTCGCCCAATCAGTCAAAAATGATAATTCCTCCAGAGAAGTTCTAAGTAAACAATGGGAATTCCATTGATGCTATTCCAACTTTTTTGCTATGCGATTCACATTTTTTTATTTCATTGAGTTAAATCGAAACAATGTCTTCTAGTGCTCATGGACTGATAGCCCTACTGGTAGGCAATATTACCCCGGCTTGTATTTGGGGGCCGGCCTTTATTTGTCCGAATCGACCACGCCCCCGGCTATTATCCGAGGCCCGGCTTCAGATAGAATCCCGGACACAATTTGAGGATTTACTGTATTTCAATTATCACTCCGCGGCTAAGCTGTCATTCAAGTAAAAAAGAAAAACCGTTAGCCAATGCACTTCAATCAGCTTGCAAGAGTTGTTTTGCATTTACAAGCAAGCAGGAATGTGAAGTAACCCCATCAGTTTCCCCATGATCTAGAAGCTATCTGAAGTGGTATTAAGGTTAGAGACTTGTGTCCATAAGAGGGGAGAATAGCGAGAGCTCTCTTCCATGACCAAAACCTGGGCACCGGATGGCAGAGTTGATTGTATTGTAATTTATTATATTGTATCAGACTGTAATTTATTCACAGTTAAGGGGGTCCTTATAAATGTTGAGATAAAATTACAATATACCACTCCCTGAGTTGTTCTTTAATTATACATTCAACATACAGTGGGCTCCAGAATTATAGGCACCCTTAATAAAAATGGATAAAAAACGGCTGCATATACTAAACAACATGGATAATGATTTGCTATATGTTATGTTCAACCATATGGGAAAACTATATACTTGGTTAAACATACCACTTAGCACTGTAAGGGCTTTAATGTTATTTGTAACGAACAAGTCTGTCCACTTGAAATTCTGTTCAATTTTCGGATATAAATGCGTAGGGGGGGGGTGTGTTGTAGATGTTTATGCAGTGAAAACAGTTTGTTTTGCCAAACATATTTTTGGTCTACAGTATGTCTCTGACTGTTTTTTTAAAAATTCTTTCTCAGCCTCAGAAAGGCTTCCTTGAATTGGCATAACGCTTGTCCTCATGTTGACAAATGGCAATAAGAAATGCCAAGTGACTAGAAAGGCAATTAAAAATGAATCAAGGCTAGATACTGAAAGCTTTCTTATACCTGCACAAAGGAAGTCATTGAGTACACCGGACTAATCAGAACAAGCTGAGAAGCCAACTGTCCAATTACTTTTGGTCCCCTAAAATGGGGAGGGGGACTATAAAAAGGGATGTCATTCCTACATGGGCACCTGATATAGACGGAAATACCCTCAATTACAGTACATATTCAGGGTTTGCTCCTAGCATTAGTTGTTCTGACTGAGAGTATGCTCAGTGTGTTTGCTTAATGGGAAATAGTTAATAATGTTATACTTGTGCTTTTACATACCTTCCGTATTGAGAATGCAGCATTGTGTAGGGTACTGCAGTGTGAACACAGCAAGGTTGTATGGCTGTTTGAAAGCTATGTGAACTGTTCCTATGGACTATAACAAAGTATCACAGCACTGTTAAGGAATTTTACTGAAAACCTTTTTTTCTACATTGTCCATGCCCATTTGTCATATAGTTGTCTGGGTTGATAGAAGAGTATAATTCATTAGACCCTGTGAGTGCTTAGAAGTGTAGTTTTTTGTCCCCTTTGTTTCAAGAGAATTTGTTTTCAGAAGTTATTTCAGGTAACATCTGCAGTAATCTAGATTATTACTAACACCAGATATTGCCGAGTGCAGAACATCTGAGGAGTTAAATTCAGTGCACCATTTACAGTGATTGACAGGCCGCAATACATTCAAATGATTCTTGATAGAAATGCATTGCATTATATTTAATTATTGATTTTAATATAATTAGCACTGCGACCATGTGACTTTATCATCTAAAAACTAGTTCTACTGACCAGGAAAGCAAATATTTCCCCTGTTGGATATTTGTTAGAATAGGGCTCCGAGGCGAGAGGGTATGGTGCTTTCTTCTCTTATCTTCTAATCCAGAACAGTCTATTTTCTATAGATATCTATAGATAAGTGGCGTAAATGGTTGCTTTTGAGAAACACTATCCCCATGAATTCATCTGACAATTCCTCCAAGTATCAATTCAGACACAGATTTGATGTGTTCTTTTAGGTAACAAGTAAAGTAATTAAGTTCATATGCTCTCTCTGTTTGTTTCCCAATGCGCCATGGAATTTCAGGTCCATTCCTCCACAGAAGCTGAGCCATGGAATTTCAGGTCCATTACTGTACAGGAGCTGTTGCTGAGAGCAGGCACCTGATTTGTTTTTCCTTCATTTTATTGAGCTTTTGTTGCAATTGATGACATTGAAATGTAGAATTACATTATTATTTTTCATTCATTATTTTTACTGTTATTTACTGTTTATCTATTTTTCTTTTTTTCTTTAAGATAAAGCTCAAAGTATTTGTCCACTATATTCTTTTTTGTTTCTTTTTCTTTTCCACTCTATTTCTCCCAAAGTCTTAATTATGTTTATGTATTTCAGTATTTCTAATTATCCATTAACATGCACACGTACGCACATATGCACACACACACACACACACACACACACACACACACACACACACACACACACACACACAGCAGAAGATTCTTAAACAATCTTCTCCCCTTTCTCCCTATCAATCTGTCTTGTCTGTCTATCCATGTCTGTCTATTTCTGTCCCATTTGTTTGTTTTGTCTATAACTGTCCTTAATGATCATTATCACCCTGCTGCATTTTTTTGTTTGTTTATTATTTGTTATACTCTTCCCTCTCCGAGGCTTCTTTTGTTTTGTAAATTATAACTAAATAAAAATTAAGTTGAGACATTTGACAAAATACGAATGTCAGACACCAAAGAAACAGGAGTCATTATTTTGCTGTGGTTCATGTTTAGGTCATTATCCATTGTAATTTTTTTAGAAAGACCTTGGACTATCTGCATTTATAGATCACAGCACATTTTCTTTCTCTGTGTGAAAAAAGTTGAATTCTGCATTAAGGCGACCTCTGGAAATGTACTATATACTTGGTGAAACATACCAGTGGTTGCATTGCACACAATTTATTTGCCTATGTATGACATCTTCAACTTAATCACTTTGCCTTTACCTTTAAGGCAGGACTGTTAGGCCACCCCCATTGAGACAGACATGCACGCACACAGGCACATGCACACATGCAAGCACACACACGACCAACCCCCCCAGTTCTGTCTCTCCGTTTATCTCTAGACCAGGCCTGGTCTTTTGAAGTTCCCTATGGCCCAATGGTGAATTAGGAATTTGTTTCCTGGAATGGTGGCAGAAGTTCAGAGAGTGCGACAGGTAATGATGAAAAGACTGCACTCCTGGTTTACAAGATCCTTTACTACACCAGGACAGTAATCCTAAAATATATTTACTAGTTGCACACCACCATGCTAATATTCATCACACAGCATACAAGCTCTTAGATATGATTGCAAAGGGAATGGAAGTTGTTCATAACTCTGTAATGTAACTTGGAAGATAAAAGAAATCCATTTATTTGGTTTATGATGGATAAAAAAACAGTCATGTATCTAAGCTTTTTAGCAAATACCAATTAAACTAATGCATTCCCAAATTACAAACAAAGCTGTGAAACGTACTTCCAAGTTTAAGCTACAATGACAATTTCCCTCTCTAAAATATGCTCTACACAGCACAGGATATCACTGTGGTGAAGGAAACAAGACATCCTTTGTATGGCTTCCTATGAAAGAGAACAGGGAACACATTGACCTGTGGCATGAAACCTCTTGACCATGAATCATAACAACAACATTAAATCATTGTACATGTCATGACATAAATGGGCTTATGATAACCCTAGGTCCTCACTGTACAGTGACCCATTATCTGCAGAAATCCAGGAGATCTGCCAGGAAGCGGCAGATTTTTTGTTTTTTCCACAGCCAATACATGTTGTTTGCACAACCGCCACCTGGTGGCATATGTCAAGAATCCACAGTCTGTTAGTGTTAATGCAAATGGTAAATGGTTGGCATTTATATAGCGCCTTTATCCAAAGCGCTGTACAATTGATGCTTCCCATTCACACACTCACACACACTCACACACACACTCACACACTCACACACTCACAACAACAGCAGCAGCAGCAATTGGCTGCCATGCAAGGTACTGACCAACTCGTCAGGAGCATTTGGGGGTTAGGTGTCTTGCTTGGGGACACTCCGACACAGCCCGGGCAGGGGATCAAACCGGCAACCCTCCGACTGCCAGACGACTTACTGCCTGAGCCATGTCACCCCCATGCAACTAATGCAACTTTCGGAAAGAGGGTCGGCTAACTACATAAGGAGGGTCCTATTTCATATACGTCTAGGATAATTTCATGCGTCTAGTGTCATATTATCTGATTAATTAAATCTGGACTTACTCCATTTCATGTGACATACAATTTGATTAGTGAATCTAGCATTTAATCATGCTCTACTAAAAAGGGCAGATGAGTCCCATGCCAAAAACAGGATCATACTCCTTATATTGACAAAGGAATGCAGGGGCTTCGCCCACATTAGCATTGTCTTGGATGAAAAATAATAATTAAATTGTTAAACTTTGGGGGCTCTTTTGGGAACACTATGAATATTTATTTGTTAGCGGTTATGCACAGTACATGAATTCTATGTATGACACAAGTGGACAAATAAAGTTTATTATATTTTCAGCACCAAGAGCATGCAATGAGTCTTTGTGAGAGCTAAATACTATATCTGCAGACTTCGCTTTGCAATGTGAACTTCTATTTGTTGCTGGAGGTAAAAGATTCCCTCATGATTAAATCAGATGCACTGGGCGGCCTGTAGCGTAGTGGTTAAGGTAAATGACTGGGATACCCAAGGTCGGTGGTTCTAATCCCAGTCTAGCCACAATAAGATCCGCACAGCTGTTGGGCCCTTGAGCAAGGCCCTTAACCCTGCATTGCTCCAGGGGAGGATTGTCTCCTGCTTAGTCTAATCAACTGTATGTCGCTCTGGATAAGAGCGTCTGCCAAATGCCAATAATGTAATGAAATTAAGATAGTATTTTAAGCTCTTGATATTCTGAGAGCACGTTCCCTTCTAAATGCTTTCTTACAAAGACGGCTTGCTCATTGACAAGAACCTTGCATACTAAAGCTGAGCTAATTTCTGCTGTGTGATTTCACCTGGTGGTTTATATTGGTGGTTTAAGGTTAAGACACTGTTGTCCCAGCAACAAGCCCGTCTAAATTGTGAAATCCCTTTATGAAACCAAACGTCCTGACTTTATCCCAAAATATTTATCTGAGTTGTGTATAAATAGAAACAAAACATAGCCATGATTCAAATGTCTGTTTCCCTCTAGTAAGATTTTTTGTTACAGTATTTACTTCCAGAAACAGACTTTTCAGCTCTGAAAAGATGGGTTCTTTCAGATGGGTTTTTGGCCCATCTTCAGCAAATAGGGCTAGGAAGAAACAGGGGAGACCGAACCTCAATAATTATGAAAAAAAAAAACTAAACAATATGGCCAGCAGGCGTGAATAAAGCAGCAGCCATTTTACAAGCTTACCAATGACCGATCATCATGAAGCTTGATGTGTGTACTGACCTATGGACTTGGTATTCCAGGGTAAAATTAGGAATCACTTGGCCATTAGGGGGCGCAAGAGCAGATTTTCAAAATGTGTATCATTGGTTCTGGTTAATGGGAAATGACATGCCATACATTATTTGATGTATGTCCTCTATCCAAACAACTTTGCCTCTAGAAGCAACATCGGCAGTCATTTCGATTTTCCGCCATTTTGATTTTTTTTCCAAAACCAAATTTTTTTTACAAAAACAGCTATAACAAAATTTGGTAGACATGTACATGCCTTGATTCTGTGGATGCTTGCGAGATTTGGACAACCATTTGTGGTGCTATAACAAACAAAAATATCACTTGAACCATTTCACCAATCTTTTGACCAACCTTTGACAGTTCCTACCTGACTGTACAATAAATAAATCTTAAGAAACATGGCCACCATCAGGGAATCAGATATCAGCAGCCATTTGACAGGCTTAGCAATGGCCGATCATCATGAAACTGGTGGCTATAGTTACCTATGGATTTGTCGGTCATTATGGGGCGCTATAGCAGATATGCATGTGTATTTTAATGGTACAATAGGTAAGAGTTTTGTGTTAAACACTGTCACAAGACCATTGTGAATCCCTTCCTATCATTGAAAAGGGCTCACTGACATGTTGACTCACCCTCAAAATATACAGTCGACGGCCCGACACTCTGTATCAAAACATTGTATAACTGTACAATAATTCAAGCTCATTGGTTGAAAATTGGTCCTAATTGCCACAGCCAATGGCGTTTCACCATCAGTGTATTTACAGAGAAGGGAGAGGGATAAACAGTGTTGTGGTTTGAAAGTGTTTGTTACTGCTATTTCTCTCTTGACCGTTAGAAGTCCGAAATTACCTATTGTACCTTTAAATAGTGTATGATTGGCTATGGCTAATGGAAAATCATATAACGTACTACATACCATAAAATACATCTCCTTTAACCAAACAACTTTGCCTTAACAATCAACATCGGCAGCCATTTAGATTCATCCAATATGTGTCTTCACAGCTTGAATTGTCATATGGTGCTTGAACCCCATTAATTACCGCTTTCAGTTATATTTAATATGGTAATTGTCAGACCTGGGTTGAAATAGTATTTGTTTTCCATTCAAATACTTTTCTGTGTTCTAGTGATCTTGCCTGGATCATTTGAACCTGCAAGGAGGAGCAGGTGGGTGGGGTTTACACTTTTGGGATAATTTCATTTGTTCCAATACGGCAAGCTTAGTCAAATGCAGAAAAGTATTTGAATGCAAATACTATTTCAACTGCTGCTATTTTTAACTTGATAATAATCACTCAAATTCCATTTAGCATTGTTGACACAAATATTTCATCCGCAAATGTAACATAAAGCACATGTAACATTTTATGCACAAAATTAATATATTTTACATTTCATAATTTTTGTGCCTGAAATGCAAGTTGCTTTTCATTTTCTGGCACAATAAATATTTAGTGCACTTTTTATGTACACAATTTAATGTTACATTTGGTGCCCCATAGATAAGTGTGTTATAATAACGGAGTCATTTAATACTCCAGAGTGTGGGTGGACATTGTAGTTCCAGACATACATTCAGCAATAACTCCTCAACATTAAAGTACAGGATATCCAGTGCAGAGTTGTGTTGAAGTGTTGAGAAATACAGCAATATTTGCTAGAAAACTTATAACAAGAAGACAACAGATCTTAAGTTCACAATGTAGTCGTAGTATTTGCCAACCAATTAGTCCACTACTTCCTCTTAATTACCTCCCTTATTCACTGACTTCTTTTTAATTTCTCTTGAATTTGTATCCTGCTCTCCCTCTTTAAAAAAAAATGCCTTTATCTAATTCTCTTTTCCTTCTCTTATGTTAGTGACCTCACACTGTTTTTGTCAAGGAAAAAACCTTCCCTGGTATTTATTCAGTGACTGGTTGCAGGTTGTTGCCCTCCACAGATGTGCGTGGTGTACACAGATCTGGCCAGCTGTAAAAGAGCATGACCGATGTGTTTACACTGGCAAAGCCATAAAACCAAAAGAGGTACAAAAACCCAAAGAGGCAGGAAAAGATGGAACCAGGGCTGTTTACAAATAAAAATGGGATAATCCGCCAATTATCCACAATTATTATAATAATAATTATTCTATTGAGAATAAAGTTGTCATTTGAATTTCATCCCAAGAATTCATTGTGTTACAGATGACAGAGGAAAGATCTCATGACATCAAAAAAATTATGAATGCTAAAATGATAACTTTTTTATGCATCTTGTGTGCCTAATGTTGACCAATGAAACAATACCTTCCATACAATTAGCAAAAATTCAATTGCCTTTATTTCCACTTAATTTCCACTTAACCAAAATTCAGTCTCTGTTCCTGGAAAAAGAAATGTTACATTCATTCATTCATTCATTCATTATCCTAACCCACTTATCCTGAACAGGGTCACAGGGGGGCTGGAGCCTATCCCAGCATACATTGGGCGAAAGGCAGGAATACACCCTGGACAGGTCGCCAGTCCATCGCAGGACACACATACCATTCACTCACACAATCATACCTACAGGCAATTTAGACTCTCCAATCAGCCTAACCTGCATGTCTTTGGACTGTGGGAGGAAACCAGAGTACCCGGAGGAAACCCATGCAGACACGGGGAGAACATGCAAACTCCATACAGAGAGGCCCCGGCCGACGGGGATTCGAACCCAGGACTTCCTTGCTGTGAGGCGGCAGTGCTACCCACTGCACCATCCGTGCCGCCAGAAATGTTATGCAATGCAACCCTATCCCTGCCCCTTCTTAATCAAAGCTACTTGTGTGCAGGTATACAAAATACATTTACTATGGGTCACAGGTGTATTTTTGGTTTCCCTATTTTGAAACCCCGCCCACCCCACCCCTTTCTCCAAAATCGTTTTGAGCAGCCTTGAGCAGCTTTGAGCAGCTTTGAGCAGAGTAGTTGGAGTTTGCTCATTTCAAGGAGGGCGCTTTAATTCAAGGGGTTTTACATCCATATTGGGTGACAGATGAACACAAACTGAAATATGTTGTATACTGATGACGTCATTGACATGAGACGTATAGTGCAGGAGATACATGTGTGGAGGAGCACGAGAATAAAGGTGTGTTATTGAAGTTCGCTCTCAGTCTGATTGATTAGATTCGCACGATATACAGTAGGTATCGAACAATGGCGACGAGGTAAATAATTAACACTTGTAGTTAAATCTGAAAAGCGAAGTTACGTCGAGAAAAATGGACAACTCTATGACGAAGTTTGACTGCTACAATGAACCTGTCACGCTGGGACCGCGGTGGACAAGGTGGCTCACTGCGTTTGAGCTGTACGCGGATGGAAAAGGCTTGATTCTGTCTACCGACGTGATAGATTCGGTGAAACAAAGAAGACGGGCTTTACTTCTACATCACGCAGGTACAGTTTTTTTACTCTTCCCAACACCCCGGCGAACCAGTGGATTATGATAAGGCTGTCAAGGCACTGAATGACTACTTCGTACCGCAAGTAAATACTGCGTTTGCGCGCCAAGCTTTCTACCACTTAACACAAAAACCGGGGGAAACTGTGCAGCAATTACGCCAGGCTGCCAGAGACTGTGTTTTTGCTGCTGACACTGACAATCAGATACGGGATGCAGTGTTGAACAGATGCACGTCGGATTATGTACGGAGAAAGTTGTTGGAGGAAGCGAGGCTGACATTGGCTCGTGCGCTGGAGATTGCATCACAGTGCGAGAGAGTGGAGACGCAGATGGCGGCGATGAGAGTGAGTGACAACAGCGTTGCTGAGGGGAAAGAGACAGTAAACCGTGTTTACAGGAAAGATGGAAAATTCCAGAAAAATAAACCCAACTTTCATGGGGAAGGGAAGGAGAAGTCTGATAAAGTATGCTTCAGGTGTGGACATGGAGATCACTTCGCCAAAGACCCAGCCTGCCCAGCAAGACGACAAGCATGCAGAAAATGCAATGGGAAAGACCACTTTGCTAAGATGTGCAAGTCGAAAGGTAACAGCAGGCAGTCAGTAAAATGTGTGAGGTCAGAGAGTCAAGACATAGACTATGCTTTTGTGATTGAAGATGACTCTAACACAGATAGGGTTACATTTAATGTAGGAGGAGTAGGTTTGCTTATGTTAATCGACTCAGGAGCATCAAGCAACATAGTGGATGAGGACACATGGGAAATGCTTAAATATAAAAAGATAAAATGTGTTTCCTCCAAGGCAGCTAGCAAGCCACTGTACCCCTACTCTTCCAAAGTGGCCCTCCCACTAAAAGGTGTGTTCAAGTGCCAGATAAGTGTAGGAAAATGTGGCACTGAGGCCCAGTTCACTGTAATACAGGGACGTGGAGAGTCACTGCTGGGTAGAGAGACTGCTATCAAGCTAGGTGTGCTAAGAGTAGGTGCAAATATATACACAGTAACGGATGTTAAATGCGAGATACAGAGACTATACCCTAAACTGTTCCAGGGGTGGGTAAGCTAAACACCAAGCAAGTGAGTTTACACATAGATGAGAGTGTAGCACCCGTGGCACAACCCCTGAGACATGTGCCGTTCCATCTAAGAGAAGCAGTGGAGAAGAAAATAAACCAGCTGCTAGAAATGGACATTATAGAAAAAGTGGATGGACCTACACCGTGGGTGAACCCTGTCGTAGTCGCTCCGAAAGCAGCAGAGGACGACATAAGAATGTGCCTCGACATGAGAATGGCAAATGCAGCCATCATCAGAGGGAGATATCCAATTCCCACAGTGGACGAGCTGCTACAAGGGATGAACGGATCAATCATATTCAGCAAACTGGACTTAAAGTGGGGCTACCACCAACTGGAGCTCACACCAGAATCGAGAGGTATCACCACGTTTGCAGTGCACACCGGTACCTACAGGTACAAGAGACTCATATTTGGAGTTTCGTCGGCGAGTGAACAATATCAATATGAGATCGCAACGGCACTGGCTGGCATCGAGGGAGTGGAAAATATCTCCGATGACATCATCATTCATGCCCCAGACCAGGAGACCCATGATCAACGGCTCCATGCAGTACTGAAAAGACTAGAGAGCTGCGAGCTGACCCTGAATGGAGAGAAATGTCAATTCAACATGGACAAGCTAATCTTTATGGGCATGCTACTCTCAGAAAAGGGCATCGGCCCTACCGCCGAAAGAGTGAGAGCTGTAGCTGAGGCGTGGGAGCCTGAGAACACATCAGAAGTGCGCAGCTTTCTGGGCTTAGCTGGCTACAGTAGCGGGTTCATACCTCAGTTTGCAAGTGTCTCAGAGCCTCTGAGGAGATTGACTAGGAAAGACACGACCTTCCACTTTGGGCCGGAGCAGAAACAAGCGTTTGTAGTGCTTAAAGAGAAACTGGCAGAGGCTGGCACTCTGGCATATTTCGACAAAAACGCTCCCACCAAAGTTATAGCGGATGCAGGGCCGGTTGGCATCGGAGCAGTTCTAGTACAAGAACAACAACGTGAAATGGTGCCGATATGCTATGTTAGCAGAAGCCTAACAGACTGTGAACGGAGATATTCACAAACAGAGCGAGAAGCACTTGCTCTAGTCTGGGCCTGTGAGAGACTACACCCATATGTATATGGTAAAAGATTTGACTTAGTGACAGACCACAAGGCCCTAGAGGCTATCTACAGTCCCACGTCAAAACCAAGTGCCCGTGTTGAGCGAAGGCTCCAACCATATGATTTCAGAGTGGTTCACATCCCAGGCAAAGATAATATTGCAGACCCCCTATCACGTCTGCTTGGAAAAAGTGCGACAGATGAGACTCATGAACATGGAACAGAGGAATATGTGAGGTTTGTTACCACAAATGCAACACCAAAAGCACTGACCACAAGAGAAGTCGAGGAGGCTTCAGGAGCAGAAGAGGAGCTGCGAGAACTGAGAAATGGTCAAGGAGGCTGCTTTGACAAGTGCCAGGCATATGCGCCCATAGCATATGAACTGTGTGTGATTGGACAGTTAGTGTTGAGGGGGACACGTATTGTTTTACCACACACACTGAGAGCCAGGGCCTTAACATTGGCCCATGAGGGACATTTAGGCATAGTGGGCACAAAACAACACCTCAGGAGTAAGGTATGGTGGCCGGGGATGACAGGGCTGCAGAGAAACATGTAAAGTCATGTCATGGTTGCCAGATAGTTGCAAGACCCGATGTACCCGAACCACTACGACCTACGGCGTTACCAGATGGGCCGTGGCAAGATCTCGCCACTGACCTACTGGGCCCACTGCCAACAGGACATTCGATATTGGTAGTTATAGACTATTACAGCCGATATTATGAATATGATATACTGCAGTCAACTACCACAGACAATGTGATCAATAGTCTGGAGAACATTTTCAGTCGACATGGTCTTCCTATCACCATCAGATCGGATTGTGGCCCACAGTTTATGTCCTCCCAGTTCCAGACATTCTGTCAGGACAACGCAATGCAACGTGAAAACAACACCGAAATGGGCACAAGCCAACGGGGAAGGGGAGAGACAAAACGCTTCACTGATGAAAAGGGTACGGATTGCCCAGTCGGAAGGACTGGACTGGAAGAAGGAACTCCGCAAGTACGTCACAGTCTACCGGTCTATCGACCACTCCACCACGGGAAAGAGTCCCGCGGAGCTGCTCTTCAAAAGAAAGATCAGAGGGAAGCTCCCTGACATAACAACACCACAAAGAGATCTGGAGGCAAGAGACACTGACGCTGAACGAAAAGGCAAGTCAAAGATCTACACAGACAACAGGAGCAGAGCAAAGTACTCAGATGTGACTGTCGGAGATCAGGTTCTACTGAAGCAAGACAAGACAGACAAGTTCTCCACTACATTCAACAAGACACCACACAAGGTAATCAGTAAGGATGGTAATAATGTGGTTGTTAGGTCACCAAGTGGAGCTACATACTCCAGGAACACTACGTTCGTCAAAAAGTACTACGCCGAGGACCCTGCTCCACAATCAACCAACAAGACACAACTGACATGGACTGAGAATGAGGAGAACCGAAACAGTGACACGGCCAAGAGGATCATACCTGAGCCTCTCACACCCAGATACGAAAGACCCCATAGGCAGACCAAGCGGCCACAGAGGCTGAATGACTTTGTCATTAAGTGAACTAACACTAGAAGAAAACAGGCCTCTACAAGGGTTTGTTCTAAAATAAAATGAGGACTGTTATGAAAACTGTTTTTGTTTATTCAAGTGAGAGAATGAATAATAACAATAATTGATGTTCTGTAAAAAATTTTTTTTAAAAATGTTTGAGAGCAATGTCCAGTTATGGAGGGATTGTAAGTTCTGGATAATACAGTTTGGATTTTATTTCCAAGTAAGGGGGGGATGTCGTATACTGATGACGTCATTGACATGAGATGTATAGTGCAGGAGATACATGTGTGGAGGAGCACGAGAATAAAGGTTTGTTATTGAAGTTCGCTCTCAGTCTGATTGATTACATTCGCACGATATACAGTAGGTATCGAACAAAATACACTCATCATATTAAATATTTCATGCCAAATCCTTTGCCTATGATCCATAGACATCACCAGGTGCCAGGTGTCTTCCCTGGTGATGCTCTACCAGGCCTATACTGTAGCCTTCTTCGGCTCCTGTTTGTTTTGGGGGCTATTTGTATTCAGACTAGTCTTCAGCAAGTGAAATTCTTGCTCAATTGGACTGTGGTCAGGTGATTGACTTGACCCAAAAAATCTAATTGGTTTTTTATGTTTTCGATTATTGTCGTGCTCCCGTTATACATATTCATCCAATCAGTTTTAATGCATTTTCTTGGATAAGCAGACAAGATGATTCTGTATTCATCCTGCTACTTCCATCACATCAATAAACACAAGTGAGGCAGTTCCAGTGGTAGCCATGTAGGCCCAAGCCAAAATACAGTCTCCACCATGTTTGACAGATGAGGTAGTACGCTTTGGATCATGAGCTGTTCCTTTGTTTCTCGTACTGTCCATACCACTTCATTCCAGAACTCTCAGGTTTTTTAACTTTGCCCCCCCTCAACGGAAATTTCCACCTATTTTGTACTAGTCTTATAAAAGTGTCAATATCTCAAACTATTTACTGCACACACATGCTTGAAGACTCAGTTTAAAGTTTGTACCATTCAGAGATTTGAGACAGAAGTAATTTATGTCAGAGCACGTACATACAGTGTACACAAAAGTTACACTGCAATATGTAAAATGGCCTGCTTTTTACCAGCATAACAGAAATTAAATAACAAATGCTGGTTAGGGCAAATTATCTCTGAAATATAGCTAACCACAGTAACTGACTTTTGCAGATTTGCGACTGATTTGGTTAGACCTATATTCTTAAGAGCTAGAGCTAGCACAGTTAACAATTCTTTCAGTGCAGAATGGAATATTTCTGGGTCAGTGCAGAATGCAGAAAGTTGAAGTGGTTATACACTTGCCATATTGTTTGCTTTGTGTGAAGTGCACCTGGAATTGGAGATCAGAAGTTGGAATTTTCAACCAAGTACTTTATTAGGAACATTTTTACTTTATTACGCCAACTTATTAATGTGATTATCTAATCAGCCAATTATGTTGCAGCAGTGCAATCCATGCAATCATGTAGATACGGGTCAGGAGCTTCAGTTAATCAACCATGAGAATTTGGAAAAAATGTGATCGAAGTGACTTTGACCAATTGTTGGTGGCAGACAGGGTGGTTTGAGTATCTCAGAAACTGCTGGTCTCCTGGCATTTTCATGCACACTATTCTCTAGACTTTGCGGAGTTCTGCAGAGAGAAACGTCTTGAATGATGTCAAAGGAGAATGGCCAGACTGGTCAAAGCTGACAGGAAGGTGACTAACACAAATAACCACACATTAAACAGTGGTATGCAGAAGAGCATCTCTGAACATACAACGCATTATAAGTGGATAGGCTACAGCAGTAGAAGTCTAAAAAAATAAGTCTAATAAATATCCAATAAAGTGCTCACTGAGTATATACTGTAATTACAATGCACACTGCAATTCTAATTTTATAATAAAACATTTTTTTCAAAGGTGTATACAGAACCTATTTTAAAACTGAAGTTATCTAGGCATATGTTCTCCAGCACATTGAATGCACTCCATATTGAATTGTAAAGTCAAACACTTCATTCCAACATAATTTCCAAAGGTCATAGAGAGGGATGCCTTTACTGTGACCTTGTGTACAGAACACACAGTTCATGTTCTGGAATAAGATGATACACATTTAGACAAAACAAAAAGTACAAAGTTTTTTTTAAATCATGCCATTCTCAAAACCTTTTTGCATTGACACTGTGGAAACAATCATTACACAATTGTCAGTCAGATATCCAAGTATGAGCATTTACACCACAGATAATTTGTTACAGTAGCTGCTGGTTGCTTAATATTTTCCACATGGTAAATCAGTCTTAAACAATTCAGAAATAAATATTACCTATATTTCTGACATAAATTTATGTGTTCTTCATCACTCATTTAGTGTTGATTCTTTGAGAAAGAATTATCACAGTCTGGGTGAATACTTCATTCTCACTGGAGGCTAGGTGGTGATTATTTTTGTATAATCGCTCATCGATTGGCAGGTAATCCCAGTCAAGCCTAATCACCGTTCTAAATGAATACGCTGCCTGTAGTTTGCCAAGGAGAGACCGAAAGCCAGCAGTGTGATACGATTTTTTAAATTATTAACCACGACTTTGTCATGCTAATAAAGCTATTTGCATTTAAAAAATGTGAAATAGCATCTGCGAATGGTTTTATGAAGTACAGTAACATAACATCAAAGTTAAGCTCTCTAATGTTTTTGTAGATTGCTAGCTACTATATAATGTCCTGAAATGGTTGTAAACAGACAACTCTCAATTAGCTATAATCTTTTTTCCTTTTTTGGCTATGACCAGCACAAAATAGAGAAGTTGGCCATGTTAGCTAAATTGTGTGATGTTTGTGTAATGTGTGGCCCAAGATGATTTTGGCATTTAAAAACACTGCAGTGAAATAGCAAATTGGCAGTTCCGACAGCAGAGTAAAAAAATAAGTTGGACCGGGAATTACAACTAAGAAGTTGCAAATAAGAAACCAAATTATGCCACATTTAAAACCTTGAATTAACAAAGAAAGTTTTCTTTTTGACCACATGCCAATAAAGAAAATTGTGAAATTGTTTTGTGAAGTACAGTAATTGTCCATCGAGCAGTGTTACATAAGAGGGGACAGGGTATTTCTGACTAGGGCTCCTATTTTATGGAGTAATCTTCCAGATCTCAGGGTCTCTGAATTGGTCTTCATTTATGTTCTGTTTAAAAACATACTTTTAAATTCCTTTAAAATTTCCTTTTTCCCTCCAGTACTGTTATATCTGCTTTTATTGTGAAAAAATGTTTAATGCACCATGTTATAAAATCACTTCAGAAATAAAAATATTTCAGCAGCACGAAAGATTGAATGGATATTTAATGGAATGAGACTGGTAATTATAGGGTGTCCAGGGCATGGCATTCGCCAGTAAATATATAATAGAATATAAAAGCCTTTGTAATAAACTGAAGACACAATTTTAAGTAACACTTAAATAACAACTGAGAACAGTGATGACTCAAAAACTGACACCCCATGATTACACAAAGCCATGTATGCCCTTGTGGTTTGCTACAAGCATAGATAAAACTGTGACAAGATTGAAATAACACAAAGTAGTCAAGTCAGTTCACATCATATTGGCTTCGACCGTGAAAAGGATTTTGAAACTGTGGAAGCTGCTTAGCATTACATCTATGACTGCATTAAACACTGCCTTCTGGTATACCTGATTATTAAATGTTAAGTTACTTTAAACAATATTAATGTTGTCTTGTCAACACTCAGTCTGGTTTTAATTTATGCTGAAATCATTGCAGTGCAACTCTGGAGTGTGTTCCAGGACCCTTAATTGTGGCTAGAAATATAAGGTCAGTTATGTTTACATTCACTGGACAAATATTTAATGGGGAAAGGGAACTGCAGGGAAGCATTGTGCCCTTGGTTTCTGAGAAAAAACATCATAGTTCAAAGCTGAAGATCCCCCCCTATTGATACCAAGGTCATTTTTTACATAATGCTCAGGAACAGTCAAAGCAAATCGAAGTGAATCAAACATAAATGACTCCAAAGTCCTTTTTGAACAAACTGTTTCTGTAAACAGCAGCATGAACAGGTCAAGGGCCAAAAATCCCACACCAGATGGGAACATGTAATTGGTTTGAAAGTGTGTGCAAGATGATTTCCAAAATATGTATGTGACCCAAAAAAATGAAAAGTGTACAACACATTGTTTGTAACATGAGTGGATTGTGTGTTTAAACAAAAATGAAGACATAGTGGTATTTCAATATAACCGATTAATTCTAATAATATTGTACAGTCAAGGAACAAGGACCTACAAGGAAGGAACAATAGGTTCACTGAATCAGCATGCACTTGTTCTTAAATGCAAAAATAATGAATCCAGGTAATGACTCACACATGTAATGCATGTAATACATCTATGCATTTATAGCAGACTGTAGAGCAATCGTGTTTCATTTGGCATGGGAGATCTGCTAGGAGGCAGCAAATTTGCTTTTTTTTCTTGTTTTTACACAGTAACTACCAGGTGGCAAATGTGAGCACACTATTTAATAGTAGGGATGAAACGATAGTCGATCCGATTGTGAATCAACAGTTGAGGTGGCACAGTTTTTTACAGTGTACCCTGTATTATGTAAAGTGTATAGATGGTGTGCATGGAACGTGCCTTTGAGCATAGCTGGAATTACCCGTGGGACTTCACTGTGCTTTGATTAAACCTGATTTAGTATGGTTTTGTTTGTTTCTGTTATGATTGTAAATAAACAGACTGAGAACATGCATCAGCTGGACTAAACAGCTTTCAGATGTGGCACTGGAAAGGCATTACAGTTGTTGTGCATCATAATCATATTGGATTATGAAAAAAAAATCCAGGGTAACAGATAACAATTGGTTAATAGTTGGCAAGATGTCTAAAGAAGGGCTTTTTTACCCTCAGCCGATTGAATTGACTATTGGCAAAACTTTCCTGCCAAACTTAGCTTTTGGCAGGACCAGGAATCGAACTACAAATCCGCTGCATTTTAGCCTGTTGCGCCACTGCGGCTCCCAACAAGCCCATTTCATAGCGGCCTAAAATACTACCGACAGTAGGGGGCAGCAGTGCCCTTTTTCATCATGAGGAGCTTACATTATCATTATAGAGCTGACATGTCTTGTTTCAGGACGTACTACATATATAATATATAATATACTAATATATAATATACTAATATATAATCTGCATAGGAAATTTCATGAGGGAACATGCATTAAACACAGAACTCAAATACAGTTCTCAGAACAGTTCTTTGGTAATCAAATTAACAACATAGACATTTAAATCATGGCTATGTTTAATTTCTATTCATACACAACAGTTTTAAATATGGATTTCTGTCTCTTTTACATAAAATGCGGACCAGAGACAAAAATGTGAAACCACAACTCATCCAATCTCACAATAAACTAAAAATAAGCAACATTCCTAATTATTTGCTGACTTATCCATGCAGAAAATGCTGAATTTACTAGTAGGTGAAGTGCTGAAGTGTTTTTGTCCTGAAAAGAATGCAGATATTAATGATTTATGCAGTTCTTTTTTGTTGTTCCAATTATACCACTCTTCTGTTACAAATGTATCGCATATACTTTTACTTTAATTGTACAACATCAGACAATGTTTAAATTTGTTTCATTTGTACACAAACCATTTGTGATCACACCACTCGTATGAATAATGGGAATTTATCCAGCCAAATGCAAGATTCTGCACTTATGAGCAGGTCTATGGTCATTACAAAAAATAAGAAAATGTAGGCTGTTGTGTTTATATGAGTTAAACCAGCAATTGATATTGACTGACAAAGTATATGTTGTCAAAAGATAATAAAATTATTGCTTGGAAATTAAGTCATATTTACACATAATGGTGCACTGGCCATCAGGCATACCTGGACAAATCCCAGTGGGCCGCCGCATCGGCGGATCCAGTAGTGTGAATATAACCCAGTAGTCTGAATATATTCCAGTAGTTTGAATATTTTCTTCTTTATTTTTTGACTGGCTGAGGCTATTTAGCCTACTAAATTACTTAAATAACATGTAGCATTTCATCTTCAGTTCCAGTGAATACTGAAAGGCTCTTTAAATTTGGCTTCTACGTGACAATAAGATTACCGCCCTTGCAATGGTTTTTCAAGTCTATGCAATTTGATCTATAGGCTAATAATTTCCCTTTGTTCCCATTGCGCATTTGCGTTAAGATGATCATGATTATTTTTCCTATGTCCTTTGTTGACATGTGTTGCTAACAGTAGCTGGTCAATCCACTCACGGTTTCTTGAAGAACATTCCCCAAGTCTTAAATATTATATTGTTACGGTACTGTAAGGATAAAGGGGGTGTTTGTTACCTGTTGGTAGCTAGGCAATTGATATACAGTATTGTATTATTATGAGACGGGGAAATTGCATATTCCCATATGATCATACACTGGACGTTCTGACAAATTGAACTTTATGTAAATTGTACACATTGTAACGCTCCCTTTAATTCACTGAGAACAAAGACATTCTCATTAAAATGTCAAGTACATAGATAAATATAAATATTCACAGCACAGTCTATAATCTTGTCTGTGTTACTTTCTTTTAGCACATACGTACATGTTTATCAGTTAAATTGAATACATTTTGCATTTATTCTTGCTATTGATTTGTGTCTCTCTTCATAGCGTCTTTTGCTCACTCATGGAATATAATCAGAGAGGCAAATTGTTTTTTCACTCTCATAAAACCCCAATCTTTTCAGCATGTTTGGCATTGAAACAGGGATGCATGAAAGGAGATGCATCCCATACCCACAGTGAAATATGGTCAGTGATGTTTTGACAAGAAAATCTGTGTTCTGCAATTGCTATCTCAGGTGCCGGACCTTAATCCAATCAAAAACCTGTGGCCAATCAAAATCCTTTCAAATGTGTTCTTTAACCCCTTATGTTTTTTTGCATTCACTCCTTTTTTCACAGTGCAATTTTTAATCACTATGGTAACAAGATAAACTAATCGTTAAAATCGTGAAAAGAGGCCATTGCTTTAGCGACAACAGTTCCTCATTTTGTAACATGTGGGTGGCAAAACAAACATGGGGCGATCTTTAACACTTTAAAACGGTATATGCTGTTACCATATTGATTTAAAATTGCGCCGTGAAAAATGGAAATAACGCAAAAAATCAAATTCTGGGCCAGTGCAACTTAAGGAGTTAATTACCGAGTTGCAATGGTGTAACTGAAAAATAATGCTGTGTGCAGAAAATAAATTATGTTTTACCATTAGTGACTGTGTGATTACAGTGTTTGTGTAGGCTATTTAGGACTAGTTGTCAATTACGTGTAGCTTATTGCCATGTTGTCACCGCTTTTATGTTAGTAATGCATAAATCAGAGTATTAGTAGAAATTTAAGTTATAACTAGGCTACATTTGAACTGAACCAACCATCCAACCATCCAACCTTTATATGAAAACTGATTATGGCCATCATAATAATATTTTATGGAATGCGATCTCATCTCACCATAGTTTGACCCCTGTGTTTGACCACTAAAATGAACAGGTAACTACATCCACTTGTCCTCCTATATGAATGGTATCAGTTTGTAATTAATGTTAAGATTCACCAGATAATATTTTAATAGAGATTTGAGAGCATTGTGAGCTAACACAGTATTCCAAACACAGAGAAGTTGTTTTAGCTAGACCTACACTTACCGAGCACATTTTTACTTCATTACACCTACTTATTCATGCAATTATCTAATCAGCCAATTGTGTGGCAGCAGTGCAATGCATACACTCATGTAGGTATGGGCCAGGAGCTTCAGGTAATGTCACGTCAACCATCAGAATGGTGAAAAAATGTGATCTAAGTGACTTTGACCGTGGAATGATTGTTGCTGGCAGACAGGGTGATTTGAGTATCTGAGAAACTGTTGATGTCCTGGAATTTTCATGCACAATCGCAAAGGAAGGTGCAAAAAACACAAAGAAAACCAGTGAGCAGCAGTTCTGAAAACAGAAACATTTGTTAATCAAATCAAATCAAATTTATTTCTAAAGCACATTTAAAAACAACCCATGTTGACCAAAGTGCTGTATAAATTAGAGCAGGAAGTAAAATCATAGTTAAAAATCACAATAAAAAAGACTAAAAGCACAAACACCTACATAAGGTGTACATAAGGTACTTTCGTCTCCACCTTAAAATAAGCAACCGATTCAGACCCAAGAAACCAGGTGAGGTGAATTAACTGTGCAATCAACGGCTTTCATTGATCAATTAATGCCAAGTAACAACGAAAGCCAGCACACCCTGCGGCTCTCCAGGACCAGGGTTGCCGACCCCTGCTCTAAGTGGATAGGCTACAGCAGTAGAAGTCTGAGAAAGAGTGCTCACTGAGTGTATTTTCAGCTTCTGAACTGTTCCTCTAGTGCAAACCCTCATAAGCGTCATCAAACAGACTGTGCCAAACAGAAGAAACAATGCAAGAAAACAAAAGCAGTGCACACAATGTAATGGAATCAGATTAATTGCATGTCTTTAAATAGGGAAAAAACTAAACGATTCTTAGTCAACAAAACTGTCGGCCAAGATTTTCTTTAATCGAAGATAAACTCATAGCCTACAATCACAGATTGTAGCAATATAGGCTACATTCTACAGTATACTCTAATTCATGATCCATCAATTAATCACACAGATTTAAAAAAATGTATGCTACATACTGTACCAACAGTTTGTGGACATCTGCTACAAGATTGATGCAAGGTATGTGGTCCCAAATTGGACATAGGGGCATGTTGGAAATTACAGTAAGCATGCTTTATGAAAGTGCAAAATCTTTAAGTATATTACAGCTATACTGTACAGACTACACTACCTATTTTAATAGAACTAATTAGGCTCTTTGAGAGAAAACAAATTACTCTTTCTTGTGTGGCAGCAGTGCAATGCATACAATCATATAGATACAGGTCAGGAGCTTCAGTTAATGTTCACTAGTTTGCAAAGAATGGTACAAAAAACAAAAGATCCAGTGAGCAGTAGTCCTGCAGACAGAAATGCCTTGTTAATGAGAGACATCAGAGGAGAATGGCCAGACTGGTCAAAGTTGACAGGAAGCTGACAGTAACGCAAATATCCACACATTACAAGAGTATCTCTGAACACACAACGCATCATAACAAGCATGCATCATCTAAGCGGTTAGGCTACAGCAGTAGAAGTCTAAAAAATAAGTATACTAAATACCTAATAAAGTGCTCATTGAGTGTTTGGTCTAAATAGGTCATAATAGGAATGTATTGGTGTTCTTAAGCAACCATCTAAAAATAATGATTGTTGCTCCAAGTGAAGGGCAGTTTTCCCAATTACAACATGAACATCAATGCAGCACTGAGACTACATTACTTCTTGAGAGAGATTGTGAGGCCTGCTCAATCCTGCAGTGGTCCTTTTTCTACACTGACATAATTCATTTGAAAAAATATTAAGAACATGAAAAACTGGAATATCCAGATAACACAATAAAGCAAGACGAAGCAAGCTGGGGAAATACAAGCTCCAGAGCGGCAAACATGTCTACACCAAGGGCTTAAGAAAGAAAAAGGAATGCAAGGGCAGTTTTTGACTTGCTCTGACTTCCTATAAATACCAGCACTAGACTGGTGCTTCTTTTTCATCCATGACCATCTAAACCATTTCTGGCTATATAACATTTTTATTTTATTTTCTAATCTAATCATAAAACACCTTTGCAAGGAAACAGGAGTTAGTGATGAGGTGAATAAGTGATAAGGTAAATTTATGCTTGCTTATCTGTCAGAAATAAAGTACAGTAACACTGATTAGTTGAGTGAATAAATAATTAACATTTTCAGTGCTCTTGGGTGTTCAAGTCAAGGTATTTGTAAGTTAACCACATACTACAGTGTATTGTGCAATATTAGCTTTTTTCCTTTCACTCTTTTCTATTCCCAACAACAACTAATTTCCTGATTCAACTTACATTTGATGTATACCATGGTTAGCATGCAGAACCCCTTTTTGTTACTTTGCACTATTCATGCATCTTGTAAGGCACCAAGCTATATATACTTTAACTCAGCGAATTCAATCAAATGCACTTTGACTTTTTAAGGGCACATGCAATTCAATTAATCCAAAGACATATATCAATGAATCACTAAAAACGATGGTTTAAGTTAAATATTTGCATTTTCTGAAAGCCTCAAAAGAAGGAAATGAACATCAGTGAACATCAGCCTGCTCTCCATCACGGCCATGCCATGACAGCCATGTATTTATGACTACTGTATGTCAAATTACATGTGCTCACCACTGGGCAAATTGTTTAAGATTGAAACCTTTCAAAGAATTCTGTGCGCGGAAATGAAAGTGCACGGTTGTAAAGCGTGATTTGTGCATTTATTATTCCATTCCATTTTGGGTATCCTGATTAATTAATGATAAAGTGGAGTTTAATATAAAATTCCATAAAACAAGTATAATGTTTGCTATGAATAGGGCGTCATCTACAAGTCTATAAATAAGGTGTAGCCTGCTTAGACCATCATTTATATGGCATTTATTGCTTTAGTCTATTCGAAGATTTGGGGCATGGCATAGCCTACTTTGGAAAGAGTGCATATTCAAAGACCAAGCCGATTTCTTTGGTGACGCTCACAGAAGAAACAACGAACAATAACGGCAAGTTCAAGTTCAATTTTTTTTATAATACAACATCATGGTATAGAGCATTTTAAGTTCTAAATAGATTTAAATATATATTTTCATGTTCGCAAAGACAAATTAGAAAAGTAGCTGTAGTACAGTCATATAATGATTTTTAAAAAATTTGATTGTGTGTAGACAGTATGTTCCTGTGTTCTGTGTGTTAGTTTATCATTGTTTATTATCTTTTGTCTTGTAATTTATTATTTTTCATATTCATGTCTGGTGTTTTGTTTATATTCATTAGTCTTTGCACTCGTCTTCCCCTGTGATGTCCGAGTCTGAATGTTTACTAGTCCAGTCACTCCCTTGTCTGCGTGTCCCACTATTCGGGTGTTTACGGTAGTTCCGGGGTTCAATCTTCCTTCCAATCTTGCATTCCTTACTTCCTGCTTTCTCTCCATTTCATGTTTGTACATAGCACTAATATACTAATCCCAACTAACATAGAATTTGTACAGTACTAATTATACTAACACACTAATATGTTTGACAAACTAAAAAAAACTAACATTCACTAGTTTTGGGTATTTGTAATTTAAATCACTTAACTAACTTACTAAGGCATCTCCAGTTTCAATTCTGTTCTGTAACTCCGCCTCCCTATTCTATCACTGATTACTTGCTTAGTTTCAGTGAAGTATTCGCACCTGTCTCTCTGCATCTCCTGATTCTCTGCAATTGTCTACTCTCTAGTCCAGAGCCGTTTGTATTACATGTGTGTTTTTGTGAATCCAGTCCGCGTTTCCCCTCGTTATTGTCCCATTACCCTTTCATGTTTATTTGTTAGACCACCCTCACTCTCATGCCCCGCCAAGTTTGTCTCATTCCCCTGTGTATTTATACCTGTCCTTTTCAGTTGCACGCTGCTAGTTCGTCTTGTCCTGTTTTCTTGTCCTGAGCCCTTGATTCCTTCCCCCAGTTCTAGCCTCCTTGTTTCCTTGCCCTTGCCCTTGTTCCTGAGTCCTTGCCCTTGTTTATCTGGTTTTCTGGTTTTGACCCCTGCCTTCTTCCCTGGACTCTTCTTTGCTTTTTGGATATTTGTACCTCTGCCTTTTTGGACTGACCCCCTGGATTTTGACCTTGGCTTGTTTTTTTTTACTCCGCTCTGTCTGCCCCTGTTCTTGCATTAAACCTGCCATTTTTTCCACACCCCTGTGTCTGCTTCTGGTTCCTCTGTCCTCCCCGCTGTGACAATTTTAAGTTCTCATCTTTTCTCTGCCAGCTCTTTCAATTGCCTGAAATTGATTTCCAGGTCCTTATAAGGTATTTTAGGGGCATCAATGTATGTTAATTATACATTTATAAAATAATAATATGCTGCCATGCTGCAAATAATTTGGTATAAATAAGAAAGTCTTGTTCTGCACAAACTGAATATAAACTACAGAGCTGTAGCATCTTGTCAAAGATCTGTGCTGGTACCTTGATGGAGAGCAGGCTGATGTTTGTGTGAGGGCTGATCAATTAAATTTCCTGTCTTTTGAGGCTTTCAGCAAATGCAAACATTTCACTTAAAACATAGTTTTTATGATTAATCTCCTTAGTTTTTATACCGGGAGGTTCAATTAATACTTAATAGGTCATTATAAATATGCATTAAAAATAAAAAGTGAGTTATGATTTTGTGCAATGTTTTAATTAAACAATAAGGCATTGGAAGCTGTGGGGTATTGTGGAATAAAATGGATACCAACATTGGTTATATATTATTTTAAATGAATTTGCAACATTTCACCAAATCAATTACTAAGATAAAACAGCTAGTCGTGTAGTTCAATCTGGTCTATTTCTTAACTTTGCTCATACTGGTGGCTAGCTGACTAGTGTAACGGCAAAATAAAACAACCAATCCAGACTAATTGTTTATTTAGCATAATTCCAGGGCTGGCATAGCCAACAACGATGGTTCAATAATTAATTCATTCATAGTTCTTCCCATATTCCCATATTTGCATTTTGGTCTATTGCGATTGCAACAATCCGCTTACAGGGTTGAAATGATCCTTCAGAACAGCTGAGGCCTTGCGCACCCCCAAGGGCGGTCAGCATGTTGCATCAGAGAAAAATCATCTTTGATGCAGTCGCATTCATTAAGATGAAGCAGCTAAAATGTAATACAGTAAATATGCTAGCTACATTCAGTGCAAACCATGAAATACAATGCTTCAAATGAGCCTTATGATTTGGTTCTGGCTTGTCACACTCAAAGATTATATATAGACATTCCATTTCGCAACAATCGGGGTCATTTAATGGGAGTCAAAGAATCAGAGTCAACTCCAAAAACCCCAGAGTCGCACATCCCTAATGTGAATGTACCATTATATGTGCACGTTACTTTGGGAACTGATTTATACTTTGTGAAACCTCCCAAAAGTATTAACAATGGCATTTCCTCACTGCATGCTATATGACCTTTATCATTGAATATTTTAGAAACCACGACAATTGAGGTGAAATAATATTTGCACCTATTCTGACTTTCTACAGATAAAGAAATTCAATATATGTCATTCGACTAAAACATTATCAGAATCTTGCTTTCATACTGCATATAAACATAAAGTATGGAAGTGGATTTCATGACACACTTGTTTTCGATCTAGCAGCTGAGTGTAAAAGAACACATTACATTTAGTTTGGAGAATTTAGTTTGGGACATCACATGCTGAAACGTCTGTAATCATTGATTAAACAAGAGGGCAAGTGAGTGATTGCAGTATTGAATGCCACTGTTTTCTAATGTGCCTTTATGGTTTCTAATGGCATTTTAATTGGTGTGCACTCAGTACTAATCTACAGCATGTGGTCACTTATGTATGTTAGTTCCCCATTCAAAGTAGTGAAAACCATGGTCAGTGGGCAGTTCAGCTCCTGATTTGAGTTCAAACACCTTTAACTGCATCTCAGGCAGGCAGTGGCGAGTCAGTGGTTGGCCTGTGTAGGTAGCCCTGTAAAATTGCAGGTTATTCCTTCTGTCAGTCTGCAGTATATTCCATTAAAAGGCAAACCATACAGTGCAGCAACATGTTGAATGAGACAGTAATCACTAAGCCAATAGCCAAATTTCCTTTAAATACAAAAAGCTTCATTGGACAGCGCAGTGTAGTGAGACAAGAAGAATAGGGAGCAAGAGAGGGCATGCGGTGAATGTTGTGCAACTAGATTCAAACCACCAACATCGCAGTCGGTAATGAGCATGTGGAAGGAGCTCACACAAAAAACCTATTTTCTCCCTGGGAAGATTCCTGAGCCCATTTCCAGCCCATGTATTTGCATACTGTTTTCCTTTCCTTCAATGTTGTCCTGCATGCTTACATTAATTGATTGAAAAGCCCAGATATTACAAGGAATGGTATAGGTAATGTGCACCCTTAAAAACAATGTTCATGGCAAGTTTTGAGACAATGAAATTAAAACCATAATTAGAATCATAACGGCAAACTATAAAAGTATGTTCACTGTGAATGTTCAGTGTGTATCTTAAATTCTTCATGTTAATGTAAGTAGTCTGCCAAATGACTAAAATGTAAATGTAAAGTAGAATTATCAAGCCAGCCATTTGTGATTTCAGTTGTCACTTGTCTCACATCCGGACTAATAAGGCATTAGCATCAAGAGAAAGCCACACAACTCATGTCTGCTTGACCTCCTCCAGATAAAACAAGTGCTTGAAAAAGGAATGCAAGAGTGCCATGAACAAGTTTCAGTGTATGGAGGTCCAGGAAACTCCCTAAAGCCTGGAATCCCAGGAATACCAATCACCTAACAAGATCAGTTCAGCATGAGGTTAAACGGGATTACATGCTTGTGGTCACGGATTTGTTTCAATGCTTAAGAATTTGAAATTTTCACCACAATCCTGACAGCAGTTACATATTTCTTAAATCCTGCTTCCCTCAACTTAGTTTACAACTTAGTCCCACTGCGCTGTTTAGTTTAACACCACTGAGATATTTAGGAAATCTGCTTTTTAGCTCCAGCATACAGTGCTGACCTGTTATGACTAAGCACACATGCCGAGCTCAGAGCTGTTATTTGTGGTCTGACTTTAGTTGATGAGCTCATACATGCTGCCAAAGTGACCAAAAGACCAAAGCACATATTACAGGTGCTCCAGGACGAATAGAATTTTTCATATAAAAAAAAAAAAAAGACCACCCGCCATATTTAAAAATGCATGGGATCTATTCCTACATATGTTTCACCACATGCAGTACCATGTAATTCCAATGGAGCGAAGAAGGGTGAAACGAATGTAAGATTGCCATCAAATTTGAAAGGTTCTTTGTCCTGTGTTTTGGCTGTGGCTCCTATTTACCGTGCACACCAGGCCCTGTAACAATAAGCTGTATCCACTCAAAAGCAGAAATCTTTTCAGTGAGAAAAAATCTTACACTTCAACTGTGTTTCAGCTTCTGCAACTTTGTTTTAGTAATACAGTAATTCTGAATCTTGGAAAACAAACCCCAAAGAGTTACCTTTCAGAAGACACAAAAGGGTCAAGAATAGGACAAATTAGCGTGACGTCACAACAGCAAAGAACTTCATTTCGGGTGAATAATGGCTCTGCGGCTCTGTTGCCAACTGACGTTGAGGAATGTGAATGCAGGCAGTGTTTTCCATGTCATTTAACAAAAGTATGGACACCTAAAGTCAATGTTTGAATATAAAAAATTTGCGAAAACTGAACGAAATAGGCGAAAACTTAACAAAATTGTTTTATTTATGATTTATATAATGTGGTCTAGCTAGCTAATGTAACGTTAACATTAGCTGTCAGCACCCCCCTAACATTATAGCTAACATTAGCTAGCAAACATCTTTAACATGACTAACCAGTGCAAACTAGTTAGCTAGCTTGTGTCATTGGAACCCTATTACTGTAAAGTTACCACCAATTCCAGTTAGTTGGCTAGCTAACTAGTTTTACAACAGGCAAGGTCAAATTTAATGTTCCAGTGTTTCTCTATATGGCTGCCGATGACTGTCTGTTTATTAGCTAACGTTAACATTATGTTGGGCATCTCTGTGCCGTCATTGACTGTGCTAAGCACCAGTCAAAACTGTACTTGTGCACACCCCCCCTTCCTGCTGTTTTCCTGTCATCATAAAAATATCCGAAAGAGTCTGCACAGTAACAAAAACGCCCTCAGACTTGTAGTGGGCTGTACGACCCAGTCGCACCAGCCAGACAACCTCATCGCACCGTACATGCATACACCAAAACAAATATGTAATCCTGTTCAGCCCTGTAATTTAAATCCTTGTCTGTTTAAATGTCCAAAGAAGTTGGTTACATCCTCCCATATTCCATCTGCCCATAATATAGATTACGTCACACTAATTTGTACTGGTCCTACACTGATATTACCCGTTTCTCTTTTTTTAACAGGTGTTCCCATGTTGATAACTAAATGATTTTGTAGCTGTATTCAATTAGGTTACTTCAAGTAATTAAAGAACTGTATTGAAAACGTTGTCATTGTATTTTAGACGAGCAGTTTTAACACATTATATATAGGCATAGTTGAAGAGCTAACTGTTTCTACACAGCTGTGGTTCAGTCAATTTTGAAGTAATGTTACTCTGTTGTCTGTCTAACTAACTAACAGTCACTAGTTTTAGGTAATTATAGTTTAAACACGTAAACTAACAGATTAACATTATCCCTATTTCTGAACTGCTCTGTAGCTCCACCACCCTGTTCTATCTCTAAATTGCCTGCCTTAATTCAGCGAAGTGTTCGCACCTGCTCTCCACTATCACTATGTTCCTTAAATCTGTGCAATTGTCTACTCCCTAATCCAGAGCTGTTTGTATTACATGTGAGTCTATGTGAATCCACTTCCGCGCCTTGTTATTGTATGATTGCCCTTTCATGTGTCTCACCTGATTCTATTTGTTACATCCTCACTCCCATGTCCCGCCTAGTTTGTCTTATCCCTCTGTGTATTTAAACCCCAGTCTGAGTATTCACAGTTGTCAGAACGTTAGTCATTATTTCAGTGCCAATTTCTTGTGAGCCTGTTATAGTTGATATTCCTGAAACACCCCTTTGCCTGGTTACAAGTTTGCCTTGTTACATTATTGGCATTTTGCAGAGGCTCTTATCCAGAGCGACGTGCAGTTGATTAGACTAAGCAGGAGACAATCCTCCCCTGGAGCAATGCAGGGTTAAGGGCCTTGCTCAAGAGCCCAACGGCTGTGCGGATCTTATTGTGGCTACCCCGGGATTAAAACCACCGACCTTGTCCCTCCTGTTTTGTTTGCTGTGATTTTTGGTTTTTGATAGCCACTTTGTTTTTTGACAATTCTTTTGCCTAACCCCTTGTACCGTTGATTTCCTCCGGACTGTATCTTGACTACTCTCTTGCAACTCGATTTGGCACTGTTTCTGGATACCTGGCTTTTGACATTGAACTGTAATAACAACTTTTGTAATTTCGTGGTCTGCATTCAGGTTTCTGGTACCGTATATAACATATTCAAATAAAAAAATCATGTAAGATATAACATGATAGCAAAATGAAATGTAAACCATGCTAGATTTGGCCATATTGTCTTTCGACAGAAAATTTCTAAAAATGTGATGAAAGGGAGTCAATTGAAAATGATATTATTGAAGAATACTTGTCCTCTGATATTTATTCATGAATTTTGAAAATGAAATTCATGTCTGATTTCTACACATGATAGATATCTTTAAAATAAACACAGTAGATAGATTGCATATGTCACCATAATCACAGGATTTAATCTTTGCTAAATACTGTGGCCTTTTTTATTTAAAAAACAACTACATAAAAAACAACTTTGTGAGAGCAGAACACCAAGCATAAAAACATAGGTCTATCAACACTGATATCAAACAGGCTAGCCAGTAGCCACACCCTAAATTGAAATACACAAAATTATCAAAGGTATAAAAAATCATAAGCATTTGTGTTTCTATTACTGTACATCTTCATACCATTTAGCAACTACTCTTATCCAGAACAGATTACAGGATTTATTTATTTCTCTTTTTTTTTGGAGGAGGCATATTAGCTGCCTTCAGGCCAGAGATTAATGCCTCTAAACTTAAGGAAGGTCCACCTAAAACACTCCTGGCCTGCAGCTGATATTTAGCTAGAATGTTCTCATCCGGAGTCATTTAAAATCTGACCACTTTGTTACGTAACTTTGAGGCATTCGACTGGAAAACAACAATCTAGTACACCCCCAAAATATGCTCTCATATATTTCACTGCTAAAGTGACACTTTAAGAAAGGAGTCTGCAGTCTGACTTGAAAATATACCGTTATGTTCCATTCATGTTTGAAGTAGTTCAAGACTGTGTCAACATGATACTAATAGATTTAGTTATTTGGACTGAAAATATATTTGCTGAAGCATCAACAACCTGAATGCTACCTATAAAGTTGTATTATCTATTAACCAATCAAAATTATTAAGTTGTAGTACAGTAATTTATTTTGTTTAAATTTTAGTTTTAATTTAAAATAAAAATGTTGTGCCATGTTGAACTCCCAACTTCATATGACATGGAATCCCATGCCCAAAACCCACAAACCCACAAAATATTCAATACTGTAATTTAAAAATATGGGATGCATTGACACAAATCTGGAAACAGATAACGGCCATGTGTCACATTATCTTCGTGTCGGACATAGCCTACTGAAAACTTTCTTGTAACAATACTGGGTCGTTTCGCGGGCACGGCTTTCCCATAAACTTTTCAGTAGAGTCGCCAAATTGGAATGCATTAGATTTTACAGTAACATTTATGATATGGAGGGTCATATAAAAGCAGAGGTATAAAACTATTCGACTTATTATTAGTGGTATAGGGCTACTCACATTTTTAAAGATTAAATGTAACCCAAATGCATGACTGGTAAGCATAAACGGTAATGTGACATTAGAGTGCCGCCGACTTCATGATCGTGATTACTACTGATATATCTCTGCCGTTGTGGTTCCGGCTATCAATGCCATCTTCTAAATGTGCGCTTTGCATTGGTTGCTGAGAGCAGTGTTGGAGTGACCTTGGCACAAGAAACAAGATTACAGCCCGTCCTAAAAGCTTTTTAATTCCACAAAGCTGACGTACGTACCAGGAAGCTACACTGTATTTTTACTCGTACATTTTTGTATGTTTTAGTAACCAAGCCGTCTCCGTGGCGTGATGGCAGTATCCGTCTGTCTCTTGTCAGAACCCGTCAAAATAACACGGTACCATTAATACGCAGAGTAAATCTTCCACTCACCTCTCTTATACGGCAAGCTGCTGCAACCCCAGGCCAGCAAGAAAACAAGGACGATTCTCATTTTAAATCGCGTTGACACCATTTGCGTTAATCCCTTAATTCTAGAAAATGTTAGAAAGTGTTTTCCCCATACTAGAGGTGTTACTGTTTCGGAATCCACGCTTCTCTCTCCATAAGAATATCTCGGAATGTGTGTATTCTGCGATGTACTCTTATCTGTTCTGGGCTATATAGCCATGACAGCAACACTCCACTGTGCCGAATAGAAGTTGGGGCTCAACAGGAGAAACTCCTGTAAGATTCCCGACGTCATCAGGTGGGCGGAACATCAGCGGATGCTTTCTAACGGGTAGCCTGCCCTACACATCTGCACGAATTCCGGATATTCAAAATCATTCCAACCAACCGGCGATAAGGAAAAACAATGGCTGTGTTCCAACTTTAATCATGCGAACCGCTTTGCAGTGAAATGATTATGTTATATGCTTGATTAAAATTTTGCTACAATTAAAAACATGGACTGACTTCTAATTGAGTAAATGTTTCAATTAATGAGTGAAATTAGATTCTACACTTAGTGACCAATTTATTTGTATTACATGTGAGTCTATTAAGTAAAATTTTCATTTAAATCACAATGGAAGACAAATTATCATTCAAACTAAAGATTTACACATCACAAAATAAGATAAAATCAATTGCAACACAACACAGTGTATTATTAAAATAACACATTTTATCAAAATAAACCACAGTGCCTGAATTTATTAGAAATATCTGCAATGTTTTAATTAATTCCAAATATGAATTTATTTCAAACAATTTTCAAGCAACCATTACAACAACCATTGTATGAAAATAAACCACAATGTAATTTTACCCACTTCATTGGTCCCTACACCACCTCCAGAGTTTGCATTAACAAAATGCAAAGTGAGTGAACAGAAGAAAAAATCTAAATCAAATCAATATATGGTGTGACCACCCTTTGCCTTCAAACCAGCATCAATTCTTCTAGGTACACTTGCAAAAAGTCAGGGATTTTCTAGGCATATAGTCAGGTATGTGATTAACCAATTATACCAAACAGGAGCTATTGATCATCAAATTAATATGTAGGTTGAAACACAATCATTAACTGAAACAGAAACTATGAAACTAACAGAGCTATGTAGGAGGGTTAAAACTGGGTGAGGAACAGCCAAACTCTGCTTCCAAGGTGACGTTGCTGAAGACAGTTTAATGTCAGAAGTCATACACCATGGCAAGACTGGGCACAGCAACAAGACACGAGGTAGTGATACTGCATCAGCATGGTCTCTCCCAGGCAGAAATTTCAAGGCAGACAGGGGTTTCCAGGTGTGCTGTCCAAGCTCTGTTGAAGAAGCACAATGCAACAGGCAACGTTGAGGACCGTAGACGCAGTGATGGTGTGGCCCCCATAGAGCCCTGATCTCAGCATCATCGAGTCTGTCTGTGATGACATGAAGAGACAGAAGCATTTCAGGCTGCCTAATCTGTGTTATTCCTCTCGTTCCAGGAGGTGTATATGTCCTTGCCGTTTTCATGTTTTTTGTCCCTTGTTGATTTTTGTAGTTCTGCCAGTCATTCATTTGTTTGCCATTTTCGTTAATTCACCTGTGTATTTATACCCTCTATTTCCTGTGTCTCATTGCAAGATTGTTATGTATTTACCTCTGACTCTCCAGTGTTTATTTGATTGCCTTACCTGTGTATGGACTTTTGCTTTCTGATTATTTATTTTGTCTCTGTTTGGATATTTTGTTTTCGACTTCGGACTGCATTCTGTGTTTACGATTCCTGGATCTCCTTTTGTACCTCTGCCTGGTCGGACTGCCTACTGATAAACAAACTTTTACTTGTGACTTCCAAACTGTCTTGTTTTACCCTTATTACAACTGCTGGCGATAGACCCATTTCTGTTTGGCCTGTCTCTGTTGGAATAAAGAAACCTTTATTCTGCATACTTCTGGGTTGCTATTGCTTCTTCTGCCTCACATTCTGACAATACAGTTATACCAGTGCCACTCATTTAAACCTATTGGGAGTAGCCTAATCAAGATAGCATTACACTGTCCTTCACAACCAATTTCCTAGGATTAGCCCATTTGATTTCTATTTGGTTTGCTATTAAATATTAGTTTTCTCATTACATATGTATCAATCCTATGTTCAGGCTGTAAAATATGTTTATTAACATGCTCTTTTTAAAAAAACTGTAATAAAACATATTTGAAATTGAAGTATAGTCAGAGAAGGTTTGTTATACTGTATTGCAATATATTCTTAAATTCTTCTGGACGGATATCTGGATGTCAGAGAAATTAGTTTGATTGATTTTCTGACCGGTCTTGGAGTACAGTTGTGACACTTGTGTTACATCTGTACCCGACTAACTACCTTGGACTTTTCTCTCGATTTCAGGACATGAGCTCATATCTCAGTTACACCCAATCTTTGGTCAATGGACATAAAATTTGCTATCAGTGCTTACAGCCACACACAATCCGATCATGTTGCCATGGCGACCCTACCCTGCTGGACTGCTTGGCCTCCTCAACCCTGCTTTCAGTTTTAATTATTATAATAATTATTAAGCGCTTTGGATATATAAGAGCAATATAAATGCAGTCCATTTAAAAATAAACTGCACTTTACTTTTACACCCACTTCCAGTAGGTTATAGGTTACCCCTGTTTGACCACTTTGTGCCTCACTGGTTTTAACACTGTGCTCCTGCTTAGTAACAGGATACCTATGTATCCTCTAGGTCCACTGTGGCAAAGCAGTCATCTCTGTTGACCATCTACATCACAACTTCTCAGGGGACAAAGATATTTGCTGAGCCCCCTGAGATCTGGGGTTGGAGGCAGACCACCACTTGGAGATGACAAAATAGTGGGAATTGAACCCAGCCTGTCTGTTGTTTGGTTTCTCTCTGATTGTTCCTTTGCCAGGAGAGTTCAGCTCTGCATGCAGCACGTCCGTATGCTAGGGGTCTGACACTGGAAAACGTAATGTCAGAGGAGGAGTGCAGCAGACTGGAAGTGACAACCCTGGGTCTTGGTGGGGCTCAGAGGCTCGCCCCGAGTGAAGTGGTGACAGACATGGTTCAGGACCCTGTCAGGAGTAAGTGTAATGTTTCTGTATCTGTCCTGTTTGTATTAATGTTCATTCTTGTTATTTATTCATTTTCATACATCCTTGGTTATTGTATCCCATTGCAGTTTCTCATTCGTGATCCCCTGTTATGTCTGCGTCTGAATGGTTACCAGCCGAGTCACTCCCCTGTCTGCGTGTCCCACTATTCGGGTGTTTACGGTAGTTTTCGGGATTTCAACATTCCTTCCAATCTCGCAGTTCATACTTCCTGATTCTCTTGGTAGTTAAATGTTGTAACTTGGTAGTTAAATGTTGTCTGTCTAACTAACTAACTAGCAGTCACTTTTATTGGGTAGTTAGAATTATTCACATAACTAATTCACTAACGCATCTCTTAGTGTTTCTGCACTGTTCTATAACTCCGCCTCCCTATGCTATCCCTGATTACTCGCTTAGTTTCAGCGAAGTGTTCGCACCTGTCTCTGACTATCACTACGTCTTCAATCTATGCAAATGTCTACTCCTTAATCCAGAGCCATATGTTTTACATGTTTGTTTACGTGCATCCAGTCCACATTTTCATCTTCCTCCTGTTATGCTGTTATTACCCAATTATGTTTCCCCACCTGTTGTCTATTTGTTTAGCCCACCTTCTCCCCAGCCCCGCCTAGATTGTCACCTTCCCTCATGTATTTAAACCTCAGTCTCCGCTTCACCCATTGTCAGAACGTTGATCACTGATAGTGCTGAGTTTTTTGTATGCCTATTTTTGAGATTCTTTGGTTTTGATTTTCGAGTTTTGCCTTGCCCTCTGGTTTTGTTTGCCCTTCTGCTCTCTTGGTTTTGACTATTTGCTTTGTTTTGTGACTTTGTTTCCTGCCTTAGCCCTTTTGTACCTTAGCCCTTTGACTACTGATTTGTTTTTCCGATTATTCTTTTGCTTACTGTTTTTGGTGTTATCTTGGATCTCTCGGCTTGAACTTGGAATAAACACTACGTTTTTGGATTATCCCGTGGTCTGCGTCTGGGTCCTCAGTGCCATACATAACAGTGAGGCAGCAGCTCTGGGCCCTCACAGCCTTGAGCTCCGCCCCCTGTCTTTGACTGCTGAGCCTTTCGCCTCGAAAGAACTCAAGTTGAGGTTGTAGGTCCCCCTGGGTATTCAAGCAAGGATTTATGTAGTGCCTGGATGCATTTTGGGATGCCTTTAATTGCAATCCAATCATTGTATTTAGCAGTGAAGTGCCATTTCATTAGTTTGTGTGCAAACAGAATCAAGCTATGGTCTGACAGACTGGCAATTAAATTGTAGGTTTTGGTCACCAAATCTGGTCTATTTTTAAATATAGGACCCTCTGCTTGTTGTGCATTGGGATAGGCTGAACATTTGAACCAGGGCCCAGTAATCGCATACTGTAATGCGCCAGGGTTTAGATGGGTATTAACTATGAGAAGTAGCAGGGCAATCATTATACTGATAAGCTAATTAGCTGCATTACATTATTTAATGCCAATTCATGTGCACATGTTCAAGTGTTACCCTGTGATGGATTGTGGCAGCACAGACAGCAATTAATTTACTGTATTTAGAACTTTATTTAAAATACCTACAACGTAGTTTTTATAGAGTTTATATTTAAGCAAAGCTTTGATGTATCGACACCAAACTTGATACATAGACTTGGTACCCCTTCCCGAGGACGTGTAAAAAACTGGGGGGGCACTCCAATAATGTGTTTGACTTGAAGCCATTTACTTGAGAAATGTGTTCTATACTGTATTGGCACAATTTACATCTAGTTTCACTAATTTAGTCCCACACATTCCCATAGAGATCCATTCAAATGCAAAAAGTTTTAGTATCACTTGGAGGACAACCTGAAAAGAAGATATCCAGACTAATCCAGATAATATTCATATGTCAGGGACATCAGGAAGTCATGGCATACAAAGGATATGCAACCAAGTATAAAAAAATGACAATTGAATCTATGATTATGTTAATTAGTCCAATTATTTTTTAACCCTTAAAATTGGGGGGACTATGTATAAAATCCTACATCTTTCACCCGATTTAGATGTAAATACCCTGAAATTAAAGTCAGTGAGTCAATATTATTTACTTCCAACTCCAATATCCTGTGGTAGACAACTAAAATAACAATACCTTTGTCAATGTCCAAATATTTATAGACCTGACTGTATATAGACTCAAGACTTCATGAGGATGTGGAAATGTGGAATTTGGTGTTATTTGACCACTGGAGGGCGCTGCAATAAGCAAAAACAACTTTTTGCCTCGTAAATGTTGATGTGTTTCCCTTAACAAAAGTGATTATTGTGTCAGGTGATACTTGGGAGATCCCAAAGATGAGATTTGGAGATCTTCGGACCAAGATTCACGAAAGTTATCAGATACATTTTTTATTTTCAAAAGCATTCATCCATTACAGCCAAATCAAAGGCAATTGACCTAAACAAGACGTGAGCTCATATCTCAGTTACACTCAATTGACATAAAACATGCTATCAGTGCTTACAGCCACACTTTTAACATGATCCGATCAAGTTGCCATGGCAACCCTGTTCTGCTGGACTGCTTGGCCCCTTCAATCCTGCTTGCAGGTTTAATTATTAGAATTATTATTAAGTGCTTTGGATATATTAGCACTATATAAATGCAGTCAATTAACCATTTTAAAATAAACTACAGCAAACAGAGTAGTTATTTTATAGAAGGAAGTAATGGGGTGCTTGTCACTAATTAAACACAGACTAGAATTGACAGCAATGTACCCACACTGTCACATGCTACTTTCACAGTGCATAGTGTCTCAGCCGTTCTTGTATCATAGGGTGATAACAATTTTATTTTTTTCTAAGTGATGGGAAGTAGAAATAGAAAATACAATTACATTGTGCACAAAACATATAATATAAATATTATAATATAAATAATGAAACAATACAAATAATGAATGAATTAACAAATATACAACAAACAACAGCAGTCTACGGAGATTAACCCCCCCCCCCCCCCCAAAAAAAAAAAACTTTGATCATGGCAATTGTCTTCCATGTTATTCTTTGGCGGTGCTGAGTGTACATAAGAGATGCAGCTTTCTGTAGCAACATAGGTTGGAACATTCAAGTATAATTTTGTCATCTGTACAACCTTTGTCTCTGCCTCTGCCTCCTCGAGGATCAATTCATTGCCTTGTTCATGTGCCAATTATTAATTTTCTTTCAACTAGTTCTTAAGTACAGCACTCCAAACTAATCCTGGAATTCAGCTGCAGTGTTTGTGTAGTTTACTGTCAAGCATGAAGCTTTCTCTTATCTATTGTAGCCTATTTCTGAAATTCATTATGTTTTTAAAGGTCACAATGATGCCATCAGAATATAAATGGAAATTCAAGTTGAAATCATTTTTTATTTATCTTGGTCACATGCCTTAGATAAATAGGTGTCCCTAACTATGAGAAATAAATTCCCTTAATCACAATGATTGTAACAGCTAAATGTTCAGCTACATCCTCAAATGAAACTCTGAATATACAAATGTTACTATGTTCACATATATTTGTAATGACCCTTCAAGCTGCTGTCAAATTCAGTAAATCACACCAAATTATGAAATTACATCTGCAGTTTATTGGCTAGCAATTAAGAAAACACCACATGCTATTGTGCCACAGGCAGTAGAAAATAAATAACAAAGGATTTCAAAAAAGTATTGCTAAAATCATTGTACAACAAATACATATTTTTGTTACTTGTTCATAAGACTGCTGAAGGACAGGGGTGTGAACTTGTATCCAGACCCTTTATAGAACTTGTTCTGGAACTCCACCCTGGAACACATGAAGAACATACACATGAGAAATTGTACTGAGATCATCTTGAGATACTGTTCCAGTTTGTGGAGGAGTGATTGCCTGCTTTTTCCTGAAGTGATGTAGAAGGGGTTTGTGATGAGACCAGGAGACAGAAACACTGGGGATTTGATACGGTGTTATTTAGCTTTTAGGCAAACTAGGCAGTAGGTACACTTAGGGCTAGGAAACGGTGAGCATTGCTGGACTGAATGGCCTGTTCTCATTACCTGATGTAATGTTATGAGACCGGACATTCCATTAAATTACATTACATTCCATTATTGCCATTACATTATTGACATTACTCTTATCCAGAGCGACGTACAGTTGATTAGACCAAGCAGGAGACAATCCTCCCCTGGAGCAATGCAGAGTTAAGGGCCTTGCTCAAGGGCCCAACGGCTGTGCGGATCTTATTGTGGCTACACTGGGATTAGAACCACCGGCCTTGCGTGTCCCAGTCATTTATCTTAACCACTACGCTACAGGCCGCCCTGTAAGTAAAATTAAAAAAGAAAAATAAAGAAATGGGGAGAGGTAGAAACCTATTATACACATAATAAAATACCTTGAGATAGATTTAATTAATAATGCTGTCTAGGGATGTCTTATTTATTCATATTATTGATTTTGTGAATACCTTCAGATTTAAAGGACGGAATATACGGTACCTGCAGTATATCCCCATAGAAGTGAGGACCAATACAGGAGTAGGCATACTTCATAATCTTAATTTTAAGGTATGTCTTAACTGTGCAATTCATTCAAATTTAAAAAATAAACAAATAAACAAATAAACACAAGTGAGGGGGCTCAGGCAGTAAGAGCAGTCGTCTGGCAGTTGGAGGGTTGCCGGTTCGATCCCCTGCCCAGGCTGTGTCGAAGTGTCCCTGAGCAAGACACCTAACCCCCAAATGCTCCTGACGAGCTGGTCGGTGCCTTGCTTGGCAGCCAATTGCCGTCGGTGTATGAGTGTGTGTACAAATGGGTGGATGAGAAGCATCAATTGTACTGCGCTTTGGATAAAGGCGCTATATAAATGCCAACCATTTACCATTTAAGTACAAACTGGAACATAAAAGGCAAACTCCCAGATGCAGCAAGCAAACACAAGTCACAAGATTCCAAATCTGAATAACAAAGGGAACAGGTTAATGTTAACAAGAAAGAGGTGTAAACAATAATCACATAATGGATGCAATCACAAGTACAAGATTGGTCCTTTGGCACACTCTAGAAGTGACCAGAGATTATGACAGTACCACCTCCGAAGGACAGTTCCAGCCATCTCTCCATAACAACCCAGATGAGTTTGTGTACAGGATGTCCCAGGCAGGAGCCCTAAGAGTGCACCTCAGGACCACAAGCTTCCCAGTCCATCAGATACTGCCCAGGTTGCTTTGATAGGGTTCTTCAGCTTGTCTGTATTGTTAGGTCTGGTGTCTCTCATCTTCCTGTTGACAATACCCCATAGATTCTAAATGGGGTTCACATCAGCCTGGCCAATCAAGCACAGTAATACCATGGTCAGCAAACCAGTTATTAGTAGTTTTGGCACTGTGGGCAGGTGCAAAGTCCTGCTAGAAAAGGAAATCAGCATCTTCATTAAGCTTGTCAGCAGACAGAAGCTCTAAAATCTCCTGGTAATTGGCTGCGTTGACTCTGGACTAAAACACAGTGGACCAACACCAGCAGATGACATGGCACCCCAAATCATCACTCACTGTGGACACTTCACACTGGACTTCAAGCAACTTGGATGCTGTGCCTCTCCACTCTTCCTCCAGACTCTGGACCTTGATTTCCAAATGAAATACGAAATTTACTTTCATCTGAAAAGAGGACTTTGGACCATTGTACAATGTACAAAGTTATTTTTCTCCTTAGCCCAGGTAAGACGCTTCTGACGTTGTCTCTGGTTCAGGTGTGGCTTGACACTAGGAATGCCACACTTGTAGTCATGGACATGTCTATGCATGGTGGCTCTTGATGCACTGACTCCAGCCTCAGTCCACTCCTTGTGTTCCCCCAAGTTCTTGAATCGGCTTTGCTTGACACAGCAAGGCTGTGGTCATCCCTGTTGCTTGTGCACCTCTTCCTACCACACTTTTCCCTTCCAGTCCTACCATGAATATGCTTTGATACAGCCCTCTGCGAACAGTCAGCCCATTCAGCAATGACCTTCTGTGGCTTACCCTCCTTGCGGAGGGTGTCAGTGAGTGTCTTCTGGGCAACTGTCAAGTCAGCAGTCTTCCCCATAATTGCCCAACCAAGTATTGAACATGCTTTTCAGAAGGTCTGCATTTCCGTATTATAAATCCTTTTTTTTGATTGGTCTTATGTAATATTCTAATATTTTGAGATACTGGATCTTCATGAGCTGCAAGCCATAATCATCAAGATTAAAACTAAAAAAGGCTTGAAATATTTGACTTTGTGTAATTAATCTAGAATATATGAAAGTTTCACTTTTTGAATTAAATTATGGAAAAAAAAAAACTTTTCCATGATATTCAAAATTCTTTAGATACACCTGTATACACACATATACACACATGTGCATTACTGAATTAATTTTCTAGCCAGGGGCTCGTTTCACAAAAGTGATTTGCAAGAATTTTCAGTTGCAGATTGCAATATCTCATCAAAATGCGTTTCATGAAAATGTTTCACTTGTATTATAACGTCTGTATCCTAAAGTGGTAGGCTATACTTTTTTTAAAAACTATTTACATCTGCATTTTAAATAGCCTCCACTCTCTGGGATAGCCTACTTTAGGCATATCTTTCTAAGCATTTTTCGACAGTTTCGACAGGGTCAACAGTTTCAAGCAGCTGTTTTCTTGAGATTTTGGAGTAAGCAGCTTCTGCCAAGATGTGTCTCTAAAGGACCAACGTATCGTATTCAGGATTCAGTTTCCTGAGCCCAACACTGTAGTCAAGTGAAATTTGTACACACGAATTTGGTCTCCCAAATGTTCTTCATGCATTTGGTAATTCCCATCAATTCAGTGACTGAGAATGCACACGTTTGTGTATAGAAATGGGTAGGCTACCACTTGGTAAAAATTGGCTGACAAGTCATAGTTTATGTGATGCCAGTTACAGATATGCTATTAGATGCTGCCGTTAAATAAACTGGGAGCATACACAACAGCTTCATTTGTAGCAACTGCAATTTGGGTCACCATTTCGTCACAGGTGATGTTACTGATGGATGGCATCTAGGTTTAATTTGGATATTACAAATAAGAAAACACCTAACATTACTATAAAGTGTAGGCTATATGATATTAGTTGTACCATGTAGAAGTAATAGTTCAAATAAAACAAACCATTAAAATTCATTTTTCATTTGACAACGTAGATATTTTTTATCTAATTGTCTACATGACCACGCTTGCGACATGGGTTTGAGGCTTGCAATTGCGATTTCTATGAAATAGTTTCGTCTAAATCATGTGCCGTCTTTTTTTATTTATTATCATTTTCAAATTAATTTGCGAACGTGAAGAGAAGAATATGCTGCAAAGGGAGATAGATATCAGCAATCAGTCAAAAGAACACAGACACGCCCACAAGTGACCAATTGTGGGAAGCAATAGCGATATGAGGTGTCTTGAATGCGAGAGGTTCTTAATATTCATCCACAAGATGATTGGGTCTCGAGCCAGTACCTCCACTAATCCAAGGGCAACTTAATAGCCAACAGCTCCTGGTTACCAATATCAGAATTACTTTCTGCTGAAGAAAAATAAATGTCTGGAGAAAATATTCCCCTGAAGATCAGGACAAGCAGCTCTGAAGATTCTACAGTATAAGCTGTAAAAAGTGCTGTAATTAATACATGGTGCAACCAAAATGGATAAAAACATTCATTATCCTAACCAGGGTCGCTGGAGCCTATCCCAGCATACATTGGGCAAAAGGCAGGAATACACCCTGGACAGGTCGCCAGTCCATCACAGGGCACACACACCATTCACTCATACCCACAGGCAATTTAGATTCTCCAATCAGCCTAACCTGCATGTCTTTGACTGTGGGAGGAAACCCACTCAAACAAGGGGAGAACATGCAAACTCTCTTACAGAGAGGCCCCGGCCAACCGGGATTTGAACCCAGGACCTCCTTGCTGTGAGGCGGCAGTGCTACCCACTGCACCATCCGTGCTGCCTGTATAAAAACATGGTTTAATAAAATATGATAAGCTGCATTTTGACCACATATGAATTTCTTGATTACAAACAGTGGAAATAAAATTAATCAATAAACTTTTGCTGTGTGCTTCTTTTTTGTCTTATGTGGCCGTTCATAGAAATGAAACTCCACGGAGACAATGCCTCAAACATATTTTAATTTTTTCACTAAAACTAACACATTGAATGCACTCTGAATCAAGCCTGTGACAATTACAGAATTGCCTTTGATTCAAATATTTTTCTGCACTTTACTGAGCTTGTCTGGTGTATTGGAACCTATGAAATACCCTCAAAAAGTACAACCCCCACTTTATAGTCCTGTTTGGCTGAATTGCGCCAGGCAAGATCAATCAAGCTCCGAAAAATATTTGAATCCAAAACAATTATTTAACTAAATTATAAGTCAGTTGCTCTGAATATACTATATATTGGTGACACATAAAGATAGTTGCGTGAAATGCAACAGTTTCTGCTCACACAAGAGAAAATATCATTTATTTCCTGTGGAATTGATGAGACAGAGGAGGGAGACTTTGTATAACAGCGGGAACATAGGAAGGGAAAGGACTCTTCACTTTTTCAAATATAGCACTTTTGGTTTGCCTTCTTCGCAAACTTTTACTACCTAGAAGGCTTGGTGGTTCTAGGTAGTAAAGAAAACTGGTACTTTCTTGTATTAAACCACAAAAGTCTGTGATGCCATTATGTTCACTAACACTCAATAGTATTGAGAGCCAATATAACTTTGTACAATTTGCTCAGTCAAAATTTGTGCAGTAGGCTGAGTCATGCATACAGTGCCATGATTCCCATCCAGGGTTATTGTAGGTTATCCAGGGCACTATTAAGTGCCTGTACATGAATAAGTGTGGCAAGGACACATGGACACAGTTTTGCCCCCCTTGCCAGGTACATACCAGTGCAGGCGTAAGGCATGGAGAAAGGCTGACAGACCCTCCATGACAAGGAGGATAGTAACAGTGAGGATGGCAAAGGCAGCAAATATAAGTGCCACCAGGACAGAGCCCAGACCTGAGGCAACTGTTAGAGCAACATGAAGGACCATCTTCCACAGCACTTCTGATAACTCTGGACAGGGCAAAAAGGAGAAGGCCACATATTATTAGTGGGCCTATTAAGGCCTTGCATTAAAAGCATTTTCACAAGTCAGATGATGCAGGAAAATGAACCTAGCGGGACTTACCAGCATGTGCCAGGCTGAGGGCCCATAGACGCAGGTAGGAGGCAGTGTTTGAGATACACCCCAGGCAGTACTCAATGGTGTGTATGGCCTGGTACACAAATATGTCTCCCATGCTGACCTACACAATAGATAACATACAACTCTAGTACTGCATTTACTAACCTCCGATGATTATAAACAATAAACCACAAAAGTAGCTTAAGCATTCTATGACAGTCATTTATTACTATGGTTTCGGAGGTGCATCCAAGGGAACATAACCATACCATATTCAATTCATGTTGAGTGAGCTGCTGCTCTTGCTCTTGCCTCAGTGATAGTGGTATTCTGATTACCTGCTAGTCTTACAACGATTGGTATAGGGCTGTTTGCAAAATGATTAACGATGTGACAATTTTTGCATAATTAGAGGATGTTGTTGCTAAATATAAACATCTGAGCCTGCCTTATTGGCCCCTTTGAGACTGTGCCAAAAGCCTTGAAACCTTTTGAAAACCTTTTGTTGATCTTCTAAATTAGTTGGTTAGTTGTTTGTTTATTATTTACTATTTTGCTCCTTGATACTGGATTTTCATGAGCTGCACTATTGTATTCTCTCCACTTAAGCTGCACTTTTTTTTCTGATCACCAGAGGCGGTGGAGGAGAGAAAATTGGGCATCTACTTCACTGCTCTTTGCAAACATTTTATGGGCATTTTAGATACTAAAACCAGGCATAGAACGTTGACATGTGTGGGCCTGAAAACCAGGACCGAAGGAAATTGTGGTGCAGCTTCCTATATCAAGTGCTGCCTCTGTCCCAGACCTCATTGTCCTCCCTTGTCCCTTGTCGACTTGTAATGACACAGTGACACCATGTGAACGATGGATTTGTTGACAGTGGAGTGCTGCAAATACTGAAACCCAAACTTTGCATTGCCAAGAATCAGATGGGTTTCAAAAGGCAGCTCTCTTGCCATACAAAAATTTGGTTCCACTGCTGCAAACTTTCAGGGTTTTCAAAGAGAAAGTTGCCTCTGCTGGTGGCCTAATCCAAATTAATAATGGCATGTTTGATGTTCAGTCAGGTTCCCATTCACCTCAATTGCTTGTGGAAGATTTTCTTGTTACTCATGTAAAACCATCCCCTGAATCTACTAGATATAGCAAATTCAGTGCACTCAAATGACCCAATTGATATGGATACCCTCAAATTAAAGCTGACAAGCTTTTCTTGACACAAGTTTGAAAATGACATACCCAAAATAAAATGGTTACTATTCTTGAACCCTTTTGAGGCATAAGGTAAGGTAAGGTAAGAAAGGTAACCCTTTGGGGTTTGTTTTCCAAGTGTTTAATATAGCTGTGGCTGGCTGTTTATCTTTAACGGAGACAGATAGACATACTGAAGAAAAACGGCATATTTTGGTAAATGGAAAAATGTTAATTAATTCAGAGCCCTTGAATCAGGGGAAAAACCACTGGGAAAGGAAATGGCAACTCATCAACTTACTTTCTCCATGTTGTTGCTATTAGATGAGTGAATAGCATTGTCCTCCACAACTCCCTGGATATTTTGTCCAGAATTACTGCATACCTGCATGAGAACATGTTGGCTGAGACTTTCTGCTGGAACATGACATGTATCTGTTTAAGTATAAACAATCCTTGCAAGCCAATTGTAGTCAGACAATAGCAATTTAGGAGCAATTTAGTGTGCCTCAGAAAAATCATAAAAATACTGATAGTGAATGCTTTTCAGGGCTCCAGACTGGTGGTGCTGGGACCACCTTTTTCAACTGGTATTCACAAAATTTGGTGGCACAACATTTTGTATAAGTGGATTCCATAAGTGGTTTTGAAAGCATAAATAATTTACATTTACAACATTTTATTTAAGGGGAATTTTTCTTTTAATCATACTAAGTGCATAACTCAAATCAAAGTGCAATATTTCCATAACAAGCCATAACAAGCGTCCCCTCAAAATAAATTCCTCTGAGCACTCCTGGCCAAGGTGGCCAGCTCAGATAGTTGAAAAACAAATTCCATTACACACATGTATTGAAATATAAATTGCACAATAGACACAGTGCTTAGACTGAACCATTCAACAAAATCACACTCTTAAAATGGAAGATAATATTGAATCATGACAATGCATTAAATGCAGCATTCAACCTTTTCTCTCTCTCATCCAGAATGCAGCAGCTCATCTGGTCTTCAACCTTCCCAAATACTCACGTCACCCTCCTGCTTACTTCCCTCCACTGGCTGCCTGTCATGGATTGCATCAAATTCAAAACACTGGTGCTAGCCTTCCAAGCAGTTAAGGGGTCTTCCCCAGCTTACCTACAAAAAATCATCAGACCCTTCACCCCTGCCAGACCTCTTCGTTCAGCCTCCACAGGCCGCTTGGCACCTCCCCCTCTCCGAGATTCCACCTCACGCTCACGACTACTGTCTGTTCTGGCTCCATGGTGGTGGAATGAACTCCCCGTTGAGGTCAGAACTGTAGAATTTCTTCCCACCTTCAAGCGCAAACTGAAGACGCACCTCTTCAAGCAGCACCTCTCCCCATCCCTCCCTACCTCCCTGTGAATGTTAATTGTTGTCTTTCTGTGATTTACTTTTTTGTTTATCAGTATTTTTAGTTTGGCTAGGTAAGCAGTGTTTGGCTAGTTAAGTTTGGTCACTTTTGCTTCGTTGTTTGTTTATTTGTTTGTTAAAAAAAATAAAATAAGAATCAGCCTTCAAAGTTTAAAAGTGTAAAAATTGGCTCATCAGCCACTGATTTGGAGGGTCTGGAGAGATGTCTACACTTCTGAGCACAAGTGTTGAGTATTTGGATCATTATCCATGATCGGAGAATTGGCCTTCTTTATTGATTTATTTTTTACATTGGCTGCAGTCGCTGTAAATCACTGACGACTCTGGGTCAGGCATGGTCAAGACAGCGGCAGAGGAAAAGCAGTTCTTCAGCTTCAGAAAGGAGGTGTTAGCCTCAGGGTTCCAGTCAAAGGTGACTTTGCTGGAGGTCAGGGCGGTCAGGGGAACAGCAACAGAAGTGTAATTACAGACGAACCAGGCGAAGCCCAGGAAGTTATGGTGGAGGTCTTTTCTGGGTCCATCTCGATCTGCCTCCTGGAGACGACAAAGCCGAACTAGGAGGTGCAGGAATCTCACTTCTCAGTTTTGATGAAGAGCCGGTTCTCCAGGAGATGTCAGAGGACTTGACAGACATGACGGACGTGTTCCTCCAGGAAGGCGGAGAAGATGAGGATGTTATCCAGATGAATGAACACAGTCTTAGATATCATGTCGTTGATGATGGTGGGGGCGTTAGTGAGCCTGAAATGCCTGACGAGATATTCATAACGGTCACTGGGGGTGTCAACCCTCTGGAGTTGGTGGTGTCGTGGGCGACACCGACAAAGTTCAGATCAACTTTCCTTTCTATTTGTTTATTAATTTTGTGAGATTTGACCATACAGGTGCAACAATTGTTTTTAAATGTTTTAAATGAGATGAAAAAGATCACTGCGATTTCTTCATCTTTACTCGTTAATATGTGAGTTTCACTCAGCACGAATTCTGGCTCACATTGAAACAAGGTGATAATTATTCTCTGACAGGGGAGGGGCGATGCCATGTGCGAGAACACCTACTGTAAAGCACGATAAAATAACATTCAGAAGCATAGGCTATTCACTTCTTTTGAGGTAAATGGAAAATGGCAGCATGAATGACTGGACAACAGGTTTTGCATGCCTTGTGGGAGTGCGGAGATGAAGAAGATGCAAAACTGAACTGAACTGAACTGAACACTGAAGCCGACACGGACGAAGAGTGGTGTCATTTCGAACAGCGAAAGGATCCAGCTGAACTTCAAGAGTGTGTACTGCAACTTATCCAGCTTCGTTTGAATATTCAGTAACATGGACGTTAGTAAATTCCCACACTCTAACCATTTCATCTCAAAATAATACAGTGATGTGTAGTAGCGTAGCCAGGATTGTGTGTGTCCCCACACAATCAATATTAGTATACTGTATCTATGTTTGGGGAAATAACTTGCTAAACAGACCAACTTCTTACTATCATATTGGTAAATACGTGTGCTATATTGCAACTTATATTATTATTATTATTATTATTATTATTATAATTTGTTAACAAATTATTTTGCAAGTTAATAAAATATTGGTAAATCTCATTTTATTTGTGTACAGTTTATATTTAATTATTTATGCGACAATAATAACCCCATAATGTAACCTACTTCTAATTTTATTGTCCTAATTAAAATGATTTGTGGGGTGGGCACGAGTAGAATCTGGGCAGAAGAAGAAAGATTTTGCATGTATACAGCGCCGAAAAACCCGCCCCCTCCTCTTCGTCACTCTCACTGGTTCGACGTTGCTGTGGGCAGTCAGCCTCTCGGCAATTTTTTATAGGCAGGTAAGCCCGCCTGATGGCTGAGAGCTGCCCTCACTGGATGTTACAGGGAAGCTACAGGGAGCGAATAAAAATCGTAGTCCCTGAAAATCTGTCCTGGGACAGTCACAGATATCATATTTTCCCAGAGCAGTTGGTTTATTGCTGGCTGTCGTAATGGGAAGAGAATTTTACAAAATATTACCAAAAAGAAACATGTGCCTACCCCAGCTTTAAGTCATGAATTTATTTGCTAGAAAAGTGGCCACTAGCCTAGACTGAACTTTCAAAACGGTTGACTTGGTCAGAAAGGAACGTCTGCAATGTGACAGAGCCAATGAAGGTATCATCTATTTTTACTGAGGATCTTGGTCAAATGCATCATTCAAAAATTCTGATCTATGCTCTTTCCAATTGCTTATTTTTCTGGATTTCAAGTGAATTTGGAAATGGAATGTCCTTGCTCCTTCAAACGTCAGTTACAGATAGCATATGGGTGGCAGATAGATGCACTCATGTTTTTTGCTTTAGAAAACATCAGGATCCTCCTAACTTGGGTTATAGCTTCTAGCTTCTAAGAAGGAACTTTTTACGGGCTGGAATTTCCTTAAAGGTGGAGGACCTCAATCGGTTTCTGGGTCAGGCAAAGAACAAGAAGAAAAGTGATTGGAAGCCCAATGTCATCAGAAAGTTCTCTTTTCTTGGACGAACCTGTTGTTTCCCATTCTTGTGGCCTCTGTACAGAAGTAGGGGCTTCGCAAGCAACAGCCAGGGTACCATGAGGAAGGCAGTTATCACCAGGAAGATCTGCACCTTCTTCTGTCAGGGGGCAATACAAATTTTAATGTAATCCTTGTTCTAGTATTTTCTTTATCTTACATGTATTATATGTAGAATAGGAAGATTTGAATTGTTAAGAGACTTCTTAATTCCAAGTTCCAAAGCCAAGCCCTTTTATGATCCATTTAAATTTGATCAGCAGCAATTATAAATACATCTAATTTAAATGAAACCCTTGATTATGCCAATACAGACTAGCACTAGCATGATCAGTACTAAATAATACTAAATAAATGAATAAAATCCATAAATAATAAATAAATAATAAATAAATAAAAACATTTCATCATTCAAAATACAAAATAACTTATTCAAATAAATAAATAACTGTTGTCAAGTATGTTCCATGTTTATGCCAAAAACAGTTATGTGACTATCCCTGGTCACAGACCATTATTGTTATTTTAAATGTATTAACTATAAACAAACATTTCTGCAGTAGGTGTATGTTTTTGCAATAGCTGCAAAAAACACCATGCCAAGCTAAAACTGGTTCATATTTGCTTACTTACATGGTTTAGAATAATGCAAAAATTGTGGCATTACAGGTTTATACACAAGGACAGATGCACAAATTTGTCAATCTTTAAATATCGACTTCTCTCACTTGTTTTCAGTTCTGAAAATGGTATGTTGAATCAAGCATGCAACATACCCTGTTCAACACTGAAAACATACGTCCGTGTTTCTGGGTCAGTGTTTTTTTTTATGCTGACTGACACAATAAGCTTGTAGATCTAAAAGTTTGGATGCTTTTTAACTTTCTGCTTCTGAACAAAGAAAAGACCAAAGTATTGATCTTAGACCCGAAAAAACCAAGGGAGAAAATGTGTACCTTTACACAAAATGTTTATGGTTCTTTTGTAAAATACCGGGCAGCCTGTAGCGTAGTGGTTCAGGTAGATGACTGGGACCCAAAAGGTCGGTGGTTTGATCCCCAGTGTAGCCTCAATAATATCCACATAGCCATTGGGCCCTTGAGCAAGGCCCTTAACCCTGCATTGCTTCAGGGGAGGACTGTCTCCTGCTTAGTCTAAATCAATTGTAAGTCGCTTTGGATAAAAACGTCGGCCAAATGACATGTTATGTAATATAATGGGGCGGCCTGTAGCGTAGTGGTTAAGGTAAATGACTGGGACACACAAGGTCGGTGGTTCTAATCCCGGTGTAGCCACAATAAGATCTGCATAGCCGTTGGGCCCTTGAGCAAGGCCCTTAACCCTGCATTGCTCCAGGGGAGGATTGTCTCCTGCTTAGTCTAATCAACTGTACGCCGCTCTGGATAAGAGCGTCTGCCAAATGCCAATAATGTAATGTAATGTAATGAAATACTGTAGTAAAAACCTTGGTGTTACTATTGACCCATACCTAACTTTTGACAGACACATAAAAAACATATCCAGAGTGGCTTTCTTCAAGTTACGTAACATAGCTAAAATGAGCATGCTTTTGTTACATCTAGGTTAGATTACTGTTACACAAGTATTCGAAACTGATGGAAAAAAGAGCCATTCCATCGTTTATCACCTCACCTATGCTCCGCAGCCCTTGTTGAGTGTTTTTTCTCTTATTCTAATGTTCTACCTTGGAGCTTAATTTTGCTTCTGATACCAATAGATTTTCATAGCCATATTCATAGTGCATCTTCCATGCTACCTGTCCACTGTAGAGTAAGGTGCCATCAGAGGTGTCATACGCAAAAAGCATCATGTTGATGAAGAGGAGCAGGATGCTTGGGGCTGTGTCTGACTTCAGTACCACGCACCACTTGAAGAGGATAAGAAACACCAGGTACCCAAAAAGGCCCAACATGAAGACCATCTCCGGAAGGAACTTGAGCAGAACATTCCAGGTGTTCCGAAAATATCTGTAGTGGGAAAACATTCACACCAGTAGCCAATAAGTTTACATTTTTTAAATGGTGCCATAATAGCATAGAATCGATTAACGTTCATATACAATTAAAAATCTCAGGTAACAGATTACTGAGAATGAAATCTACTGAAATAATGGAATGTACTCCATTAGTGGAGCTCATCTGACCATCAGCACTCTCTTCAGTCATAATTCCAATGAGGTGTGGCAAACTCAAGATACTTGGTTTTGTTAATTGTGCTCATTAACGACTGTCTTCGTGCCACCCTTCCAAAGAGTTTGCTGGTATGGAGGTGCCATTTTATGTTTGTTTTTTTTAGACTTGGTGAATCCAATACACAAACAATCTCTGCAATTCTTCAGAGCAATGATTGGGTTACTTATGGCCTCCCTGCACGTGCATCCTCATCCTGGCAGGTTTGCAACCATTCCATATGTTTTATGCCTTGTTACTATTGCCCTTACAGTGCTAAGCAGTATGTTTAACTGTTTATGTATTTTGTTTTACCCATTACCTTACTTGTGATGGTCAATTACCATTTGTATTGCCAATTTCAGTTTGTTTGATTTTATTTAGAGTAATTGTTTTTATTTAATAATTAGGTTTTTAATAAACAATACAGGTAATGAGATATTGTATTTTCAAAAGTGAATAAATATTATACTGTACAATAGCTTGACACTGTAAGAATCCTGAGTACAGGTCTGACACACCTTCTGTAAGAATCCCCCCTCACCAAACAAAGGAAGTATTTGAGTGGTGAAGGAAAAAATGTTCAATCTTACCATGTGCTACTGGAACAGGATTCGTGAAATATTATCTTGATTATCTGATGTTTACATCTTTCCTCTGTGATAACAATTATACATAAGAGACTGCAGATGACCACCAGTAGTGTGAGTCTACACTGATTGCTTTGGTAGATGCAGACGTGCCTCTGGCCTTTATAGTCTACAACAATACATAGTGACTACTGTGTGAAGATATTTTAAGTTAAATGTGTTTGTTGTATCTGCTGGGTGATAGTAATTTATCATACACGATAGCAATATAATGGTGCTCTGTAATATGTGAGAAGTGAATGGTGCGCTGTAATCTTTCTGAGTCTGTTCTGTCTGTTTTAGTGTTATTATTGCTTATTCTTGTTATTTATTCATATTCATTCATATCTGGTTATTGTTGCTCATTACAGTTATTGCATTTGTGATCCCCTGTTATGTCTGTGTCTGAATGTTTCTGAGCCCGAGTCACTCCCCTATCTGCATGCTTCACTATTCGGGTGGTTTCGGTAGTTTCCGGGTTTTCAACATTTCTTCCAGCCTCGCATTCCTTACTTCCAGCTTCTCTCGATAGTTAAATGTTGTAAAGCACCATTCTTACTAACGACTACTAATTTAGATATTGTATAGTACTAATAACTAACAAACTAACAGTCATTTTAATAGGGTAGTTTAGATTTAATCACGTAACTAACACACACGTAACTATCTCCTAGCTTTCCACGCTGTTCTATAACTCCGCCTTCCTATGCTATCCCTGATTACTTGCTTAGTTTCAGCAAAGTGTTTGCACCTGTCTCTTACTATCACTACGTCTTCACTCTATGCACTCCCTAATCCGGAGCCGTATGATTTGGTGTATCCAGCCCGCGTTTTCGTCTCCCCGTGATTGTATCATTTCCCTATTATGTTTCCCACCTGTTGTCTATTTGTTTACTTGGTTTAGCCCACCTTTCTCCCGAGCCCCACCCAGATTGTCACCTTCCCTCATGTATTTAAACCTCAGTCTCCGCATTGTTCATTGTCAGAACATTGATCATATTCAGTGCCAAGATTCAAGTACGCCTGTTTATTGACAGTCATTACAAAACTTGATTTGTTTTCGAGTTTGCCTTACCCTCTTCTTTTGGTTGCCCATCTGTTTCTTTGGTTTTTGATTATTTGCTTAGTTTTTTAGATTTTTCAGAGAGGGATTTTTCTCAGCCCTTTTGTACCTTTGTTTTTCTGACACCCTGGAATTTGAGCTTTGCTTGATTTTTCGACTATTCTTTTGCTTTCTGATTTGGGCATAGTCTGTTGATTTCTTGGCTCTGAACCTTGGACTGAATAAACTACGCTTTTGGATTATCCATTGGTCTGCTTTTGGGTCCTCAGTACCGTACATAACACAAGTAGGAGGTCGGATTAACAAGTCTCCTTTCACATCCAAGGCTCAAAGAAAGACGTGATCCTGCTGGCATTATCTCTGTATGTCGAACAAACCTAGTTAACCTTTGTAGTACAGCTGGTTCATTTTAAAATGGAATTATTATTCACACTCCTTGTGTACCCTCCCTTTGAAAACACAATTGAGTCGTTTTCTACAGTAAAAAACTCTAAAGAGGCCACACATCCAAAAATCCTTGCAAGATCATTCACACTCTTGGATTTGCTCTTATCAGTTACCCTTCAGTTCAGCCCACAGGTTATTGCTTGGAGGTCTGGCTCCGGCAATGGCCATTGTAGAACATAGATGTCATCACAAAACCATTTCTGTGTGGATTTTGATGTATGCTTTGGGTCATTGTCTCACTGAAAAGGGACCTGGACCTGGATTAAATCAGCCCCAAAACACCTCTGACCCACCACCAAATTTCACCTGGGGATGAGATGCCTATACTTTTATGCGTCTCTCTTTCGACGCGAAACATGCCGATGCTGTATCTGACCAAAACATTCCATTTTGATCTCATTTTGTCATTTACATTATAATTGAAGGAAAGTGCTGTGATCGGATGAGACCAAAATTTTATGTTTTGTTCGATACAGCATCTGTTTTGCCGTCAAAACAGAGATTGATAAATAGAGTGTCTCATACCCACGGTGAAATATGGTGGTTGGTCAGTGATGTTTTAATTCCAGTATGGAGTTGTATTTGTGCCAAGCGAAAAATATCAAGTGTTGAAACCATTGTATTATTGAAACCATTTTCAATAACAATTGTAATGGATTCGGAGTGATTGCAGGAGACTTCAATTACACAATCCAGAGTTGGATAAATCTGCTCAAACAGATTATTTCTGTAATAAGTCTGCAAGAACTTTGAAAAGCTTGGGTTTAGAAAGTGGTCTGGTTGATGGGTGGCAAGAATTCTTCAGTTAAAGATTATACTTTAAAAAAAATAATTTATTAATTCTCGAGGATAGATCATTTGTTTATTTCTATGAAATATACACTCAGTGAGCACTTTACTAGGTATTCATTATACTTATTTTTTAGACTTCTGTAACCTATCCACTTAGAGTTATGATGTGTTGTATGTTCAGAGATGCTCTTCTGCATACCACTGTTGTAATGTGTGGTTATTTGCATTACTGTCACCTTTGACCAGTCTGGCCATTCTCCTCTGACATCTCTCACTAACAAGGCGTTTCTGTCTACTCACTGGATTTGTTTTTTTTTCTTGCAACATTCTTTGCAAACTCTAGAGACTAGTGTGCATGAAAATCACAGGAGATCAGCAGTCCGAGATACTCAAACCACCCTGTGCTGATTCCTAGATGGAGAGCAGGCTGATGTTAGCATTAGGGCTGCTGTCTTTTGAGGATTTCAGCAAATGCAAACTTAAAACATAGTTTTTTTCATTTTTAATATATTGTAATATATTATAATATTATTATATTGAAATCTTGAAAATTATTCAAATTTGACATCAACGCATGCTAGTAATTATCCTAGTAGCAATCACACAAAAAAAAAAATTAACTACTGCTTATATTTCTAATTACTTGCGACACTCTTGACTGTTCATCAGTGAAACTTACATGTAATTCATCAGGCTCAGGGTAACTCCGAAGAACATGTGGACCACTCCCAGAATGACTGACATCTTCATCTTGTAAGAGTTCAAGAACGTCAGCTTATTTGTTGCAATATTCCAAATCTGGAAAATACAGATTTTTGATAGAAGAAAATAACTAAATGTTAACTTAATTAATATATTTATTTCTAAAGGCTTTATGGTAATATTACTATCCAGAATATATTCATTCATTACTGTACATTTTGTCAGATTCCACACATCTTCTAATTTAAAACATAGATTCATACATATAATAACATCCTTCACCTACTCCTCACAGCATCCATTTGCTAATGACTGTGCAATCTGCTATAAGGAGTGCTTCCCAATACAGTAAAATCTGTCCCATCCAAGTAATGTTTGTGGAAAAGCAACCAAAAGTTATATGGAAATTACTGAGTGAGCCTTTAATAAAAAAACAAGAGATTAAAAATATAGAAAAAAAGTGTATAGTTCTCCCATTTGTTCCATTAGGGTTGGGCAGTATCCAATTTTTGAAACCGTTAAAAAGTCTCCAAATTTGTACCACGGTACAGTGTTTCACCGTTTAAAAACTAGCGTGGCCCTAACATGGCTGGAGGGCACGGCTTGTTCCACTGAAATGCAGTTGAAGGCTGCAACACAGTCTCCAGCCAAAAGGTGGCTGCATTCCTCTGTGCTAATATCAAATTCCATTCTTAACATTATGTAATAAGCAATATTAGGCTTACACCAGTGGTTGTTTACTATTGCCACAAAAAATGTGCTTTGCACTGAGTTCTGTTAGTATCACTGAAGTAAAGAAAATAACACCTTCAATATGGCAATTATGTATATCAGGGCTGCCCAATCCAGTTCCTGGAGATCTACCATCCTCTATGTTTTCACTTCAACCCTAATGTGACACACCTGATTCTACTAATTAGGAGCTCAACAAGCTGGTGAATATGATGTGCTTTAATAGGGTTGGAATGAAAACCTACAGGACAGTAGATCTCCAGAAATGGGGTTGGGCAGCCCTGGTATAAATGATTGACTGTCAAAATAAGTAAGATTACCATTACTGATTCATATTTATATTTTAGCAGGGACTGTGATTGGACATTTTAATCCTAATGTTTGGACAATTCACACAGATAATCCTTGTAAGAGTTTTATTCCTGTTTTAACTAATTAATGTAAAGTGGCTACACCTGGTAGTACCAACACTGTGACTTAATCGCATTGTTAATCAAGGAAAATTATTGAAAACAGGTCAAGACCAATAATTCACCTCCTCGATTTTGAGCTTAGGAGTAGCCACTCAAACAAATCTTGTATACTCGCTCATCCAAATTAGCCTGCTCTCCTCTGTCATTCGGAGTGCTGCCAGACAGGGTGGTGGCGTTTTTTCGGGACAAAGTCTCCAGTAGTGCTTGAGTGTGCTGCCATTGTTTGTTCTAGTTTTTCTTGTCAAATAGTCTTGTGACCACATCACTCTCAAATGTTTTTGCTGAGCTGCTTTTGTGACCGGGTGCATTTCGAGGCAGCGTGTCTTCATATCTTGCTCAAACCCCGTATTGGACACGCCCCTTAACGTTTATAGTGTGCAAACTTTTCTGGGAACTGTCTTGGTTTTTATAGGGATTTATGCTTACTTCGTTCATGGGTTTTGTTTTCTTTGTCTCTTTTGCCGGACTCTGGGCTTTCTGCTCCGGTATAAGTAGTGCGTGTGGTTGGCCATGGTAAAAACTAGGTTCACTAGTTATTAACGGTAAGCGCCTTATGAATTACAAATGCGCTTTACGAGAAGCGACTGTTGCACAGTGAATCATTGTGTTTTTTTGTTTTGTTTTTTTTTGTTCTGAATGCAGGTCCACATAACCTACAGCGGCTAAAGGAATGCACTGTTTGTTCATATACACAGCTCCATGTGCTGGTAAAAGCTGATGTGTAGTTATTTGATGCCCTAGTTGCTTCTGATTTGTGATTTAAGGTAACCGCTAATCCCACGCAAAGGTAAACGCTGATATGCAGTCATCCAACGCTCTAGTTACTTTCTGTGTGTTTTCGGGCAACAGTCAATCCGTGTGGAAGTAGGAATTATACATTTTATTGTAGAGTGTAGGGGCCTGAGCATGTCTGTGGATTGTGTATCTTTGTACGCTATTTTTGTTTGCGCTCTGCTCGCAGTAACTTTGGGTGTAACTATTGCAGGGTTTCTTCTGTTGTATTCATTTGGCTCGGTAGCCTACCTGGCTCTTGTTTGGTTGGTTATTTTTTCTTGCTTTGCATGGCATGTTGTATTCTGTTGCCTACTTTTATGTGTTTGTTTCATTTTCATTTGTGTTGGTTTTCTGTTGTAGTAATTGCATTTTTATTATTTGCTTTATATTTAGCGTTGTTACTTTTATCAATGCATGCTGGCTTTGTTTGATGTATGTCTGGGCCTATGATTTGTATGGTAGCCACTACGGCTATTCCTCTAGGACCAACCTAGACAGCCTGTATATGCTTTTAAGCTCTGGTTGCCTAGCCCCATTGTCCATTGATGTTATAAGGTAACTTCCTATCTCAGGTGTTCCCTGAAGTAGGTGGAAGCGTTGCCCCGGATGGTCCTCGTCCTTTCATCAGTGGCACATGTCCCCCTATTTCGACGCAGACTCAAAACACACCTTTTCAAACTCTACCTTAGTCCTCCCTCCTGATTTCCCCTGCCCCCCCTTTCTGATATCCCTATCCTCCTTGTCTAACCAAAAAAAAAAAAAAAATCACTTATGATGACGACTACATGTTTAGAACAGCATTCCATGTGTGTTTTCCTAGCTATGGATGTGATGCTTTGACTTGTGGAAGAACCTATGCACTTGTAAGTCGCTTTGGATTAAAAGCATCTGCCAAATGACAAAAATGTAAAATGTAAACATGTGTCTGGCACAGTTTTGAGGTGAGCAGTATAGAGGGGTTGCAGCATCTGGGTTTTCTCACCTAATACCTCGGATTGTGGTGCTGTGTGTCTGTATTTTTAACTTCCATAGGTTTCCCTTTGGATTTGGTGCACATGTGTCGTGAGTGTGTTGGGCCTGAGTCCCTCCTAGGGGCATACCACCACCATCATGGTATCTTGTAGTTCATGACATAAGTTACATTTTATTCCTTGTTGGTACCAGCCAACAAGGGAGGTACACCATTATGCAGGTGGAGTATTCCTTTTTCCTATTGTTTCTTGTCTTCACTTGATATTAACAACTAAAGTGTCTATGATCAGTCCCAATTTTATCTTGTTTGTATGATCTGTGCTTTTACGGAATAAACGTTGTTAAAGGCTGAATTAACGTCTGTCTAAACGTACCTGTGCTAAAAGTTGGGGAAAACCCTGTTTACCTGATTGAGGGGCTGTGTTAAAATCTTAAGGTGTAAGCCCTTAGATGGTGTAATCTGTATTATACACTCGGTGAGCTGCCTGGTCACACATTCAAATTGGCAAGTAATGGCAAACGTTTGCCAAAAACATCAAAGTTTTGACGTGGAGACTGTCAAAATTCTATATTATTGCAGGATACCATAACACCGTGAAACCACCCAACCTGACATAACAGAGATTATCTAAATATATTATATGCCACTGTTTTTTTTTTTGGTTTTTTGTTTTTTTTCCCCAAGGGTGCCAATAATTCTGGAGCTGAATGCCACTACTTTGTACAGAAGCATCTTATCTGCTCAAGTCAAGTTCAACCAAACGGAACAAAATATTGCATACTCGGCACCTAGTGATGTCTTTGGGTTACAAAGGATATGCGACAAATACCTAAACATGACTCCTTTCATTTACATAACATTAATATGTCACAATCATAATGGTGCCCTCAAGTGTATATACTTTCCTAAAAGCTGAGAATATGCACATGAAGCACATGTGAATTGTTTGATTACAAAACTAAAATTGGGGACTAAAGACAAATCAAGATCAATATGTATTTATCTCTCAAACATGTAACTATAACATATCACAGTTGGCTTCAGTTGGTTACATTTGGCGTTCCTGCCTCGGGAGATCTGCCGGGCTGTGGCAAATTAGCATATACAGTCCCCTCTGCATATACAGTCCTCGGGCTGAGATAAGGATGAACACGAGACGAGATAATTCAGAATTTCATCTTCTTTCCTGGCATTTACATGTGTTAAACTACTTAGAACATAGCACCCAATTTTTAGGTGAGCAAATGTATTGTAACAGAGTATTTAATAAATTAAAGTAAATGACACTTTAATATTTGGGAGCATATCCCTTGCTTGCAATAACTCTATCAAGCCTGTGACACATTGACATCACCAAACTGTTGCATTCTTCTTTTGTGATGCTTTTCCAGGCTTTTACTGCAGCCTCTTTCAGTTGTTTCCCTTCAATCTCCTCTTCAGGAGGTGAAAGGCATTCTGAATTGGGTTATGGTCTGGTGATTGACTTGGCCAGTCTAAAACCTTCCACTTTTTCTCCCTAATGAAGTCCTTTGTGTTGGCAGTGTGTTTTGGCTCATTGTCTTGCTGCAGGATGAAGTTCCGTCCAATTAGTTTGGATGCATTTCTCCGTAAGTTGGCAGACAGAATGTTTTTGTAGACTTCTGAATTCATCCTGCTGCTACCATCATCAGTTACATCATCATTAAAGATTAGTGAGCCCACTCCAGAAGCAGCCATGCAAGCCCAAGCTATGACACTTACTCCACCACCACCGCTTCACTGAGCTTGTATGTTTTGGGCCAACATTGGCTCAGGCGGTAAGAGCAGTCTGGCAGTCCGTTTAATTCCGCCCTGGATGTGTGCATCTGTGTCCCTGAGCAAGATGCCTAACCCCCCAAATGCTCCTGATGAGCTGGTTGGTGCCTTCTATGGCAGCCAGTCACTGTTTGTGTGTGTATGAATGGGTGAAGCATTAATTGTACAGTGCTTTGGATAAAGGTGCGATATAAATGCCAACCATTTTCCATTTACCATTTTTGGATCATGAGCAGATCCTCTTCATCACTTTGGTAGAGGTTAATCTTGGTGTCATCAGTCCATAAAACTTTGTTCCCAAACTTCTATGGCTCATCTCTACTTTGCGAATTGTAATCTTGCCTTCTGATTCTTACTACTGATAAGTGTTATGTATCTTGTGGTACAGTCTCTATATTGCTGGTCCTTAAGTCTTTGAATGGCTGATTGAGGAACTTATGCCCCTGCCTTGTGGTGATTGTTTTTGATAAATTTTTTGTCACAGCTCTCACATCAACTGCAGTTGTTTTGCTTGGTCGACCTGTTTGATGTCTGTTGCTCAGTACACCAGCAGTTTATTTCTTTTTGAAGTGGCTGTCACCAATGCTTGCGCAATGGCTCTGATCTGCCTTGCCTTTCTCCCACAGACAGTTCTCTGTTCTTCATCTTTTCTAACACAAATGCAGTCTTCACAGGCAAAATCCAAGGCTAAAACCCAAGAGTAGACATTCATTTCATGTTTAACCGATCAATCTAACAGGACACATCTGGGCTACAAGAAACACCTGTCAGTCACATGTTTCGATACTTTTGCTCACCTAAAAAATGTGTGGTCTGATACAAAAAGTGATATATTCTTGATAAAAATACCAGGAAATAAAAGCTGAAATTCAGATCTTTTTTGAGTTTGAACTCAAACTCAATTGTCTTCAGTGTAGAGCAAAAACAAAGGAATTGACTGTGCTGTTCCAATACTTTTGCAGGGGATTGTATTTTATTTTCCTCTTTCCATGTACTTGTTCCCACAAACAGGTGGTGAATGTGAGCACTCTAATCCGTCACTGTCTGAAATACTTGCAATCTTCCGACAGCAGAGAGTCCTATTTCTATTATGGGCCTAGGTTTCAAGAACAGTCCATGAACAGTCCAAAACTAGGCTACTATCTAAATTGGAAATATTCACAAATAATTCTGCATGAATTCCAGCCAAATGCTAGATTGTGTACTCAATGAGCAGGTTTGTGGTCATTACAATAAAGAACATAACATAGGCTGACATTCATAAAAACATTGGGCATAATTTATTAATGTGAGCTGAACAAAATTCACCGTAAATCCTTCAGAAATGCATTTGCACAAATAATGGCATTTATGAGTTTCTGGATATCAGTATTTTCGTAGGAGCCTAACTGACTTCACCAGCAGTCTTAGCTGTTTGTATTGTGCACAGAAATTAAGGTTGTAAAGTGTGCTTTGTGCGTTTACTATTCCATTAATTTACATTTTATTTTGAGTGGCAAAATTATTTTAAGCTAATTGAATATTATAGTATCATATAAAAATGCACAGGATTCAATATTTAAAATGGGAGATGTTTCATTCCGGTAATCCTGATTAATTGATGCTTACGTGGAGTTTAATATAAATTCAATAACACGTGTAAAATTTGCTATAGATAGGGCGTAGCTTGCTTAGGCCATAGTTTATATGTCGGACCTCTCTTTACATTACGTTTATTGCTTTGGCCCATAAGAAGATTTGGGGCATGGCGTAGCCTACTTCGGAAAGAGCACATATTCAAAGACCGAGCTAATTTTCTTTGAGGCTCACAGGAGAAACAACAAACAATAACGGCTAGTTCAAGTTCAAGCAAACATCATGGTATAGAAGTGGCATTGGCATGTGGCTGATGCACTTTATTTGTCTATTTTAGCGCATGCTAAATAAACAACGAGGCAGCTTGTTGTATGCAGAAATCGGCAGCAGCTGTCTTTACTCTTTATTTCAGAATCCACAAAACTAGTTACAGAGGGTGCAGTGTTTTAACGTCACACTCTGCCCCGTCATCTCTTAAAGGGACATAAGTCTATGTGTCTTATGTGTGTGAGTTGCGGTATGGGAATTATGTGTACTGTTTTTCCCAGTCGGAAGGTGGTAATTTGGTCATTCAGATGACGTGAACACAGCATTAGACTTTACATTACATTTACATTTATTGCTTTAATAGAAGACAAATTCCAGTCCTGTGTGGCGCATATGTAGTTTATGTAGCCTATATCAACAAAAGTAGGCTAATAACCAACAAACTAAATTAGTTTGGAGGAAAAGAAGGAAGCCTGCACACGGATATGGTCCTTACACATCTTTTTTGCAGACAATGTTTTGATCCCTATTTGAATCCTCGGCAGGCCCATTGCTTTATGGCTCTCCACCAGGACAATTAGCTTAATTTCCTCATCCATCTTTGAACAGAATAAACAACGGACAATAACGGCAAGTTTCAGTTCAAGTTTATTATAAGAAAACATCTTGGCATAGAAGATGTTGGGTCCTAAATAAGTTTTAATATATATTTTCATGTTCGCAAAGCCAAGTTACAAAGTAGCTGTAGCAAAAAAAAATCTGATCATGTGTAGGCTACACAGCATACTTTTCTCTTCTCTGCCATCTCTTTAAATTGGCTGAAATTGATTTCTGTGGTTTAAGATTTTCGGGGCGTCAAATTTTTGCTAATCACATTTTGTGCGTGCTGTTTTTGTTTACGATATATTGGTATTTTATCAACATACACACATGGATTCGAAAAAAAGCTGTCTACTCCTGTTTGATACATCCGGCGCAAATTAAGTTTGTTTCCGATCACACATACATTTGCACACGAAAATATTGATAAATGAGGCCCATTGTTTTCTTTTCCATCGTGACACTGGCTACAACCAGACATTGTTGCCCTATTAACAAGTGAAGCCTAAATTGTGAGCTCACCCGTTACCGTCTTAAGTTTTGCTCATCCCAAAACATTTAAAAGCTAATTCACAATCAGTATCCAATCCAATCAGCTATCTACATCCAACCGTGTCTATTACACATGATGATAAATTCATAGCCAGCTGGCTCAGCAGCACTTTAGAATCTGGAAAGCCAATTCCTTTGAATCTCACTTATTTGAAAGCATCAGCTTTAAAACGCTAGCCTGCTGTAGTTACACAGAAGTTTTGCCATGGTTGAGGGTAGGCAATTGCTTTTTAAAAAATATCCGACCATGACAACTTGGCTGCCTTTTCTGCTGCTACGTTTTCTATTGTGTTTTAGGGAATTTGAATTTGCTTCGCCGTAGTTACATTACATTAGTCATTTGATAGACACGCTTATCCAGAATGCCGTACTGTACAATAAAGTGCAGTTCACTCGTCTTTGCTATTTTCCTAATTACTAGTTGTCCCTGACGTTTAAACTTCACCGTGAATACTAGCTATGGTTAGCTTCATTCTGCATCATCAGAAAAAATACACTTCAAAACAGCTGTGTGTTTCAAAGAACTTAGGCTACCACTGACCATTTCATTTAATTGAAAAGTTTTTGCAATATTTGCATTCTCTGCACGTTTGACATGTTGAAAGACTATTGTGAGAAACCATGAAGCACGTGTCAAATTGGTGGTATACAATAGGCTTAACCTACACTTAAAGCTAGTAATGGCTTGGCTTGTGAATTCTTAGTTTTCTTCCACCTTATTCACATTTTCTGTTTTTGAAAGTTGGGAAGTAAATGACACCTATAGTGTGGTTATTTATTATCCCTGTTGGCTGACAAAAGAAACAAATCATGCACATCTGCCCGCAGTGGAGTCCCTTAAATAATTCAGAGCACTGATATGTGATCATATATAAATTGTCTGGTGTGTTTTGTATGGGGTGTGAACATTGTAATGTGGAATCCATGGTTCTAGGTGGCAGGACATCGATTTTAAATGTGTTTAACATGTGGAGGGGGACAAATCTCTGTAGGGGGGGGGGCGGGGCAGAGTAATTATGTTTGACACCATCAGTCTAATTGTTAAAAGGCTACATTCATGTACACATTTTATCTGTTCCAAAATGATTGTTTTCAGGATAGAATTTCCCTTGTTTAGAATTCAGCCTACTACTGTTCTACTAATGAGATGCAAATGTAGTTGTCCTCGCAATGGGACTTAACACGAACATCCAGTATATCGACGTTGGAAACCACTGGTCTGTATGATCTGAAACCTCACTTTGTCCCTCCTGCAAGTTCCTAAGACTGTAAACCCAGAGCCATAGAAAGATCGACTTGTGTCAACTCCATTCACTCCAATGCATCACACGTGATGTTCTCTTCAAAGGCAAAATCAGTAGTATTTTGATCTTATTAGCACATTTGTATCAAATTAACAATGTGGCGTAAAGCATGTCAGATCATTAATTTCCACCAAATTAGTAGATTTAGGTAATTTAATGTTAGCAGATAACTTTATTGAATGTTCTTCAACCCGGAACTTGATCCAACTTAACCTATAGCTAGGTTGAAGTTGGCTAGCAACACACGGACATTATTGTTACGTGTGGTGTTGTCTCAATATCATTTCATGGACAAAGTTACTAAATTGGACAGTTGTGTGTGTTTAGGGGAGTATAGACATGATTTATTCATTAAATACACCCTAGCCTAACATCAGTGTGTTCTTTATAGTTTGCTGGGAGGTGGTGGTGAAATGCGGATATCCAAATATATAGGCACCTAATGCTACATTGCTCCTAACCATGACATGGTAGCTTGAATTATTTGACATTATATTACTCCATTATAGCTTGCATTAGACGGCATTGTTCTTTATCGATGGAACACCTTAATAGAAAGATCCAGTCTTATTACAGGGTACATGTCCATGTACATGTCTGTTTGACCCGTAACGTAGTCCGAGACCTTTTTTTGATGAACTTATTCAAAGTGGCAGATCCTTCTGCATTTAATCTGGTTTCATAAACATACATAAACTTACAGATACATACGTGACATTCCTCACCTAGGCTTCTATCTATTATAAATATTACATTACATTCAAGGCTCAGCATTTTTTAATAATAAACCCAAAACCAAAAATGAACATTATCATTGTAACTGGTTACCCCAGTGGGAGCATAGTTAACAAGTAATGTTACAGCTGTATTTGTCTTTGCAGTGCAGAATGCGGAATGTTCAAGTGGTTCTACACATTGTAGGTTAGCTGCTGTGCTGCAAAAGAAGATCAATAACATGCACTACAAAAATCTCTTGTTCAGCTGTGGAGTAGTGGTAGTGGAACATTTGCCACCTGGTGGTGGTTGCACGAAAGCAAACCATAAACCACTATGGATTATAGTAATATTGCTACAAATGTTACAGGCCAAAATGAAACATGGCTGTCCCCTACTGTCAGAACCTTGCAAGTATTATTTCCCACCTGGCGGCATTCTTGCCGAAGAGGCAAAATGTCAAATTAAATAATAAGTATTGTTTATAAAAGCATCCTTGCATGATAATGAAGATTATCAGAATAACTTCCAAATCTCTGAGTTAATTCTAGAGAGGAGATTCCGCTCACCGGATCAATGCCAAAAGGATAGGGACCGCCTGAGTAGACCCCGGGAATCACTGGGTCCAGCTGAAGATGTTCAGAACCATGCAGTGTCTCATTTCTGAAATAAAAGATCAAGGAGGACTGATTCTTCAACTGAGTTATTTGTATCATTGACAGTGTTCGTTACTAGTCATTATGAGACATTCGCTCATAAAACAAAGGACAAAAAAAATGAAAATGAAATTCGCAAATGTTACGAATAAGTAAAATCTTCCTTTGGCATTCAGAACTAGGTCTGTCAATCATATGTGACGCAATGCTGTAAAGGGGATATCATTGCGCAGATCTCAATTTTCTTTTTATTTTAATCTGAAACTAGAGTTAGAATATTAGAGTTAGAAAATTAGGTATCTTTTCTTGGGAGTGACCAATTCATTTTGGAAATATGGGTTGTTAAAGTATGTGTCTTTTTTTTTCTCAAGTGGTTTTGAGAAATTGACCTAGGTGTAAGAACTGGCCCATCAGCCACTACTCTGAAGAGGTCTTGAGTAGTTGAGGGCAAAACAATAGGTCTGTGGGTGTCAATGAGCTCATGTATTCATGAGATTTGGTGGAAGGTTTAAGAGTTGTGGTTTAATACTAAAACTGCAGTGTTTTTGTTTTTTTTTACCTATTGGCCATATAATTTTATGTCCAGCATTATAGCATTAATGTCTACACCCTTAGCAACCTATAATATATATTCTGAAATCATATGCTGTAAAACTATTTTCCAATAATTAACCATAGTATCGACACCTCGGCCCCTCGCCACAGGAGTTCCCCAGGGCTCAGTCCTTGGCCCGCTTCTTTTTTCTCTTTACACTCGCTCCCTTGGCCCTGTGATCACTGCACATGGGCTATCCTACCACTGCTACGCGGACGATACCCAACTCTTCGTCTCGTTCCCGCCGTCTGATACGCAGGTTTCAGCCCGTATCTCTGCTTGCCTGAGGGACATCCAGAGCTGGATGGACAACCACCATCTAAAGCTCAACCCATGTAAAACTGAAATGATATTCATCCCTGCTAATACCTCTCCCCATCTGGATCTCTCCATTTCCCTCGGGGATACCACACTCACGCCGTCACCCAGTGCAAGGAACCTCGGCGTGGTGATGGACAGCAGACTGTCCCTTTCCGAGAACATTGCGGCGGTGACCCGGTCTTGCAGGTTCTTCCTATACAACATACGGAGAATCCGCCCCTTTCTCACCCCCTACTCGACCCAGCTCCTGGTCCAAGCGATGGTTCTGTCCCGCCTGGACTACTGCAATTCCCTCTTGGCTGGCCTCCCAGCGTCCGCCATCAGACCCCTCCAACTCATCCAGAATGCAGCAGCTCGTCTGGTCTTCAACCTTCCCAAATACTCACACGTCACCCCCCTGCTTACTTCCCTCCACTGGCTGCCTGTCATGGCTCGCATCAAATTCAAAACATCGGTGCTAGCCTTCCAAGCAGTTAAAGGGTCTTCCCCAGCTTATCTGCACAAAATCATCAGACCCTACACCCCTGCCAGACCTCTTCGTTCAGCCTCCACAGGCCGCTTGGCACCTCCCCCTCTCAGAACCTCCACCTCACGCTCACGACTACTGTCTGTTCTGGCTCCACGGTGGTGGAACGAACTCCCCGTTGAGGTCAGAACTATAGAATCTCTCCCCACCTTCAAGCGCAAGCTGAAGACACACCTCTTCAAGCAGCACCTCTCCCCATCCCTCCCTACCTCCCTACCTCCCTATGAACCTTAATTGTTGTCTCTGTGACTTGCTTTGTGTGTCGGTATTTTTAGTTGGCTAGGTAAGCAGTGTTTGGATAGTTAACTTTGGTCACTTTTGCTCTGTTTGTTTGTTTGTTTGTTCAAAAAAAAAAAAAAAAAAAAAGGCCCTTGTCCTTATCTTTGTTGTACAGGTAGCAGTTGAAATTGTACTTCCCTCTAGGGTCTTTCAGCGAACTTATCCCTGGTTATGGGTATGCACTTTGTTGTACGTCACTCTGGATAAGAGCATCTGCCAAATGCCAATAATGTAATGTAAAAAAAAGGACACAACTAAATACAGTGTTTCCCCTGGGATATTCTTCCAGCAGCGGCACACTGGTTTAAGGATACAAATACTGTGCTGATTCTTGAAACTTTACTACAGCTGATTCACAGCTGTTCATGCTAGCACCTTGTTCACTTGTGCCATAAAGCCAGTTATCCCACTCGGTGTAGAATAGTTGGGGTAGCGAACTATACCGTGAGAAATTATAGTTTATAAACGCTGGAATAAACATACATTTTTACATTACATTACATGTTTTGTTCTCTACAGACAATGTACAGCTTTTGTGGTTAGCATGAGCATTTACATTTTAGTCATTTGGCAGACGCTTTTAATCCAAAGCGACTTACAAGTGCATAGGTTCTACCCTAAGTCAGAGCATCACATCCAGAAACTAGCAAAATACACAGGAAATGCTGTTCTAAACATAGTTGTCATCATTTTTTTTTTGGGGGGCGGGGGGGGTTAGACAAGGATAGGGATATCAGAAAGGAGGGGCAGGGGAAATCAGGAGGGAGGACTAAGATAGAGTTTGAAAAGGTGGGTTTTGAGTCTGCGTCGAAATAGGGGGAGGGATTCTGCTGTTCTGACAGTGGTAGGCAGGTCATTCCACCACTGAGGAACCAGAACGGAAAACAGGCGTGAACGTGCAGCTCGACCGCCAGGTGCACGTAGAGAGGGAACCGTAAGGCGACCAGAGCTGGCAGACCGGAGTGGTCTAGCTGGGGAGTAGGGAGTGATCAGGGATTGTATGTAAGGTGGGGCAGTCCCCTTAGCAGCCTGAAATGCCAACACTAGGGCCTTGAAACGGATGCGTGCAGCAATGGGAAGCCAGTGGAGGCCAATGAGAAGCGGGGTGACATGAGCCGACCTGGGCTGATTGGTGATCAGGCGGGCTGCAGCATTCTGGACCAGCTGGAGGGGCTTGATGGCACACGCTGGGAGACCGGCTAGGAGGGAGTTGCAGTAATCCAGGCGGGAAATGACGAGCGCCTGGACTAGGAGCTGGGTGGCTTTCTCAGTCAGGAGATGACGGATACGGCGTATATTATACAGAAAGAACCTGCAGGTTCTGGCAGTGGAGGATACTTGTGGAGCCAGGGTGAGGCAGTTATCAAGAGTCACCCCAAGATTCTTTGCCGTACGGGCGGAGGAAACTACAAAGTCCTCGACAGTCAATGAGAGGTCGACTGACGGAGAGGACTTAGCAGGGATGTAGAGAAGCTCAGTTTTGGCAAGGTTGAGCTTCAGCTGATGGGAAGTCATCCACGCAGAGATATCAGCCAAGCAGGCAGAGATCGTAGGAGTGATAAGAAAAGCCGTGGGAAGAGATAACAGAACCAAGAGACATGGTGTATAGCGAGAAGAGGAGAGGCCCAAGAACCGAGCCCTGCGGGACTCCAGTTCGTAGGGGTTGAGGGTCGGAGACTGCGCCCCTCCAAGTCACCTGGTAGGAGCGACCAGAGAGGTAGGAGGAAAACCAAGCGAGTGCAGAACCTGTGACACCCATCCCAGACAGCGATGAGAGCAGAATCTCATGGTTGACTGTATCGAAGGCGGCTGACAGGTCGAGGAAGATGAGGACAGAGGAGAGGGATTTTGCTTTAGCAGAGTGGAGTGCCTCAGTGACCGCGAGCAGGGCGGTTTCAGTGGAGTGGCCACTCTTGAAGCCAGACTGGTTGGGGTCATGGAGATTGTTGTGGAGAAGATAAGTGGACAGTTGGGAGCAGACCGCCCGTTCCAGGGTTTTAGCGAGAAAGGGAAGAAGAGAGACAGGCCGGTAGTTGTTCAGGGCAGAGGGGTCAAGAGTAGGTTTTTTGAGGAGGGGAGTGACTCTGGCCCTCTTCAGGGAAGAGGGCATGGTGCCGGAAGAGAGGGAGGTGTTGATTAGAGAGGAGAGAAAAGGGAGAATGTCCTCAGATATAGATTGTAGGAGGGGAGAGGGGATGGGGTCAAGAGGACAGGTGGTTGGGCGGTGGGAAGTAAGGAGTTTCAGTGTGTCGGCGTCAGAGAGGGGAGAAAAGGAGGTTAGGGAGTTGGGGAGGGTAGGAGGGTCAGCAGGGGTGGAGGGTTGGGAGAAGGAATTGCGAATAGCATCGACCTTCATTTCAAAGAAGGAGACAAAGTCATCAGGTGTGAGTGATGAGGGGGGTGGGGGGGGAGGGGGGGCCGGAAGAGAGGAGAAGGTTGAAAACAGTTTGCGGGGATTAGAGGCGGCCACGTTAATTTTCGAGTGAAAGAAGGAAGATTTAGCTAGAGAGACAGAGGAATGGAAAGATGATAAGAGGGCATGGAAGGAAGCTATATCACTGGGGAGACAGGACCTTTTCCATTTTCTCTCCGCCGCCCGCAGTTCGGTTCGGACAGCTCGTAGAGCATCAGAAAGCCAAGGACTGGGGGGGGAGGCCCGAGCTAGTTTGGTGGTGAGGGGACACAGAGAGTCAAAGGAAGATGAGAGGGAGGACATGAGAGTTGTAGCTGCATCATCGGGAGACAGTCGAGAGAAAGACTCCGCAGATGGTAGGGAGGAGAGGATTGTAGATGAGAGGGTGGAGGAAGACAGGTGGCGTAGGTTCCGTCGACAGGTGACAGTGGATGGTGGGAGAGATGGATGGGTGTTGGAGGAGAGTGGAAGAGAGAAAGAGATGAAGGAGTGGTCAGATATATGGAGTGGTGTTACAGAGAGGTTGGTTGTTGTGCAGCTCCTTGTGAAGATGAGGTCAAGAAGGTTGCCTGCTTTGTGGGTGGGAGGGGAAAGAGTGAGGGTAAGGTCAAAAGAAGAGAGGAGGGAGAGAAAGGTGGACTGGGTGGACTCTGAGTTGAGGTTGAAGTCACCCAGGAGGATCAGGGGGGTGTCATTGACTGGTGAGGAGCTGAGGAGGATGTCCATCTCATTCAAGAAGTTCCCCAGAGGACCCGGGGGGCGATAAACAACAATAATAAACAGTTTGCACGGCAGAGTAACAGAAACCGCATGACATTCAAAAGAGGAGAAGGAGAGGGATGAGGAGAAGACACTAGATCTCCATGAGGATGAGATTAGGAGACCTGTGCCACCTCCTCTGCCAGAGGATCTGGGTGTGTGGGAAAAAGAGAAGGCAGAGGAAAGGGCAGCCGGGGTGGCCGTGTTCTCTGGTGAGAGCCACGTTTCAGTTAAAGCAAGAAAGTCAAGGTTGAGGTGGGAGGCATAGGCAGATATGAAGTCTGCTTTCTGGACGGCGGACTGGCAGTTCCAGAGGCCACCAGCCACACAGAGATCAATACCAGGGGATCTGGGAGGGAAGATGAGGTTAGAGATATTCTGCCTATGTTGGCGGGAGGCGAACCTCCTACTTGACTGGGACCTGGGGAGAGGAGAGAGGACAGGGATGGGAAGGAAACACATGGAGGGAACTAGGGAGGACAAGAGGAATACTACACAGTGGAATGAGGGCAGGCAGCAAAAACAAAATCAAACATCAGGCTCTCGGACAGCCTGGATGGACACCCGTAGATAGACACCCTCGACTTTGTACACCTGCGACTTCGTACGCCGAGGCTGCCGCACACAGCTGCCGCTGGTGTGCTACACAACGGCTTAAATAACACTGACGCCGAATACAGAAAATGCAACCATCCCACTGCAGAACAATAATGCACACTGAAGTGAGTTCAGGTGTGCCAGTACTAATAGCTTGAGCAGGGTGCAAAGTATTGGCTCCTCCTACAACAAAAGCTGTGGCCTGCCAGCCAGTAAAACAATAGCCTAACTTAATAGCCTAGCTTACCTGAGAGAAACAAACACCTAACCTAGTTTCACTGAATCTAAATAAACACCACTTGTAATAGCTAACAAACAAACAAGTACACAACAGAACACTATAATGACAACTAAACTGAATTTAGAATCAGCAAGCAAACAAATAATACTTAACTAATCCAGGAGGAAATGCAACCAACCCACTGCAGAACAATAATGCACACTGAAGTGAGTTCAGGTGTGCCAGTACTAATAGCCTGAGCAGGGTGCAAAGTATTGGCTCCTCCTACAACAAAAGCTGTGGCCTGCCAGCCAGTAAAACAATAGCCTAACTTAATAGCCTAGCTTACCTGAGAGAAACAAACACCTAACCTAGTTTCACTGAATCTAAATAAACACCACTTGTAATAGCTAACAAACAAACAAGTACACAACAGAACACTATAATGACAACTAAACTGAATTTAGAATCAGCAAGCAAACAAATAATACTTAACTAATCCAGGAGAAAATGCAACCAACCCACTGCAGAACAATAATGCACACTGAAGTGAGTTCAGGTGTGCCAGTACTAATAGCCTGAGCAGGGTGCAAAGTATTGGCTCCTCCTACAACAAAAGCTGTGGCCTGCCAGCCAGTAAAACAATAGCCTAACTTAATAGCCTAGCTTACCTGAGAGAAACAAACACCTAACCTAGTTTCACTGAATCTAAATAAACACCACTTGTAATAGCTAACAAACAAACAAGTACACAACAGAACACTATAATGACAACTAAACTGAATTTAGAATCAGCAAGCAAACAAATAATACTTAACTAATCCAGGAGAAAATGCAACCAACCCACTGCAGAACAATAATGCACACAGCAGGGACTGAACTTGTGTAAGCCAGGCAGGGGTTAACGGACACCGCAAAGGAAATCCAAAATGTATTCGCAGGCACAGGCAAAGTTTGTACAGGGGAAGGCAGTCCAAACAGGCAGATAAACAAAAACTAAATCAAGATCTCCAACCGAGAGTCCAAACAAAGTCCATGCACAGCAGGATAACTGAAGGATAACAGGACAGGTTGACACAAGCAGATTAGACAGAGAAAACGCTGGAGAGAATGGCAGGAGAACATTACAGTATGGCACTGAACAAACAAAACAGACCGGTTTAAATAGCTAGAAAACAAGGATAATCAAAAAACAGGTGAAATGAATAATGAACAGAAAACAGAACTACGGAAAGCAACGCGGGAAATAGAAGTTGAAACGCTGGGGACTGAAAAATCTGAATCTTAAAAACACAGATCATGACATCTGAGTTTTTTTTCAGCATTCTGTAAAGTGAGAACTGCATGATGGTATACCCTTTGCCATGTCAAGTCACAAATTCAAAATACTTCTTTAATTCTAATTCAATATTAGAAGCTTAACCGTAAAATCATTAAGTTGGTGGCTAAAATGGATTAATTTGTCTCCTTGAACAAGTTCAGCTAATGATCTCATTCAACAAAGATAATTACTTGTTCCAATAAAAGGTGAAAGGTACCTCCAATCTCTTAGCAAGGTTCCCATTTCTATCTTCAGCAAACCTTCATTGTCAGTGTAAAAATGAACTGCATAGCTTGTATACATCACTCACGTCCATGGTCCACTGGGGCCAAACATGGCACTGACACTCCAGGCTGAGCCAAAGAGGTTGAAGGACTTGGAGAAGCAGTCATTGTAGATGAGGCCGGTGTACATGGAGAAGACACCCATGAGCAGAACAATGTATCGCCCACTGACAAGCACATCGGTGAGCTGCAGGGAAGACAACCCCTGGGTTATCCAGAAAATACATTATGCATGCTTACTATCTTTCTAATGGTGGCAATAGCATACATTCAAAGGAGACCGTAGATAGGATCACAAGCACGGTTGGTTACCGAGAACCTGTTCCAAATTAGAACTGTATCCAAAATTCCAAGAACCTATAATAAATTCCACGGTAACCTATAATAAATTTGAATTTCAGTTCTGCTTATCTGCTCCCAAATGTGCATTTTCACTCATATGTTTCAAATAAACGGCCTTGATTTGGCTATTATTGCAAACTAGGAATATCACTTTGACCAAAACTTGCACTTTGAATATGTACATTTTAAATACATATTAGTTTGAATATGATCAATAATCATAACGTCAAAATTAACACTTATCATACATATCTGGTGGTCCATTAGAGGGCTAGAAAGTATTGCCAAAAACACCATGAACAAGTGTGGTTTCCCAATTTAACCGTGTATCGAAAAATCTATAAAAGACAAATGATACCCAACCCTAATCAGAACTATTGAAATTAAAGATCCCATTTTCACAATCCCACTGTCATGAACAGTGATGTTGACCTTGTCGGGGAAGCAAAGATTATGTAAAATGCATTTATAACCATAATTCCTGAATCCAGCAGTTTTAACAGTCAACACCAGAGCAGGGTTTAACCATCAATGCCATGGCCGTCACTGTACGTAACATGGAAGATATGTTTGATTTAATTTAGTAATTATTATTAAAGATATGAATTATCACTTCAATCGCCAAATTCAGTGATAGGCAGAGCACTCTGTTGGATCAACATTTTCCAAATGCACAACTTGAAACCAGGTGGAAATCAAGAGATTTATTTAGTTACACACGATATCCACGACTAATCTAAAGAAGTGGTTATCTACCTTAGAACAATGAAGGTTACAAACAAAGACTCGTCAGAAAGGAAATCAGTGGAACAGCATACCAAACCCCAGCTCGTAGAACGCCAAACCAAGGTGCAGGACTTAGATGCTAACTATCAATTGAAACCAAAAAGTTAAAAAGCCAGGTCTGTTGTAAAGTTTGGGGTTGTAGAGCAAGATGTCAGCATGAGGTCTATCAGGCCACCCCCATTGAGGGAGACACACACACACAAACCCAGAGACACACACGGCCGACACCCCCAAGTTCTGTCTCTCCATTTCTTATCTCTAGTCCAGGACTGGTCTTTTGAAATTCCCTATGTCTCAATGGTGATTTGGGGATTAGTTCCCTTAAACTCTTTAAGTCGCTCCTGCCCATGGTTGGGCTGATGTGGGGGTTTTTTTGCAGTCATTCCTTTTTTCACAGTGCAATTTTCAATCACTATCATAACAGATTGTACCTTGAAAGCATGAATACTCACTTTGCTTTAGAGACATCAGTTCCTTATTTTGTAACATGTGGGAGGCAAAACAAGTGTGACCTCACCTTCTGCATTTTGAAAATCCACAAACTACACAAATCAAGGTAAAGTCAGTGTCCTTTTCAGGGCAAGGGTCCAGCGATAGAATGTCAATTGTTTATTTAGAATTTCTTGTCCCTTTTGCTGTTGCATACTTCTATAAATGTACTTGTATATACGAATGCTCTTATTGATATTTTGTATAGGCTCTCTGGAACATGAGCCCACGTACGAGCTTCACTGTCCAAACCCATCAACATCCCACAACTTTACATGCAATTAATTATTCAAAAGCAAGCTTGCATGTTATTTATAAGTATACTGAATAAAAATAAAATAGAAGATGCTTACTGATATAACATGGGGTTAAGTCAGTGAAGATGCCCTCCTCAGAGGCGTTTTTGCATTTCTCAGAGAAGTGACTTCTTCCAAGGCCTCCAAAGCCAGAGTAGTTCTATTTAGTATTGTCAAATATTTTTTTTGTTATAAAACATCATACCTTTTATAGGCATAATGGTCTCAGTGTGTGTAATGAAACCGTTATGGTTCGTTTGAACAGGCAAAACAATGTGTGTTCTTTTAAGCAAGCCTAACAAACTATGTACTGTTGGAAACGTAATTTCATGAGCTAAAATGCTACTCACTCATCAGTGTAATACCATACTCCTAGGTAGTTATATGCTGTAGTTGCCTACACAGACACACTTAATGACCATGTGCCAGAGAACCTATACAAAACATAATGCCATTCCTATGTACAAGTCCATTTTTAGTATGAAGCAGCGAAACTCGTTTTGGAATTAGAAACTATTATGGATTTGATTTGCTGGTAACCCTTGCCTTGGAAAGAATACTGAATTTACCCTAATTTGTGTGTCGATTTCTAAAATGCAGAGAAGGGGTCCCCCACGCTTGTTTTGCCACCCCACGTTACAAATGAAGGAACTGTTGTTGTTAAGCAAAGGCATCATGAAATAGTTAATACAGATAGAACCATGAGTTTTACCAATTCAAACAGTATATTTAGTGAACGCAGTTATAGAAAATTTCAGTGGAAAAAATGTATGGGGCTTAGAGAACATATGATGTTCTCTAATGATGTTCTCTAAGCATTTAGGCTAGACTACGTTATTTCCAGGATCATTTTGAAACATTTTGGCACCCCTGGTCAAAAACCGTTTTACAAATAATATCTAAGTGAGCAGAAGCGCACCTGACCTGAAAATGGTATATCGTTAAACATTACACATTTCTTCAAATTTCATGTCCCTGGACCCCCTAGACCCCCCTAAGCAGTTCAAGGCACACCACACAAACCCATCCCATCCTGAACAACTTTCAAACAAAACTCTGGCCCTTGAGTTCTGGGGAACATTTCCGACAGAATGGAAAGTAACACATTTGAAATGATACTGGCTTGAATCATCCTCATTCTACAGAGCTACAAGGACCCCAGGTAGAATAAGATCATTGTTGCAGTATGGATGAGTTATATCAATTCAGATTCACCTGTAAATTACATACAACTTCTGCAGACTTCTTTTAAAGAGTCGTTCCATACCTCATTTTTCATATTTCTGAACGTCTCCTTTTGCAAGATAATCCAGAGAGCAAGGAGCATCATGACCAGTCCATGGCCACAGTCCCCAAACATGACGGCAAACAGGAAAGGGAATGTCACAATGCTGTAAGGAGCTGAGGGACAGACAGAGATATTAATAAACACATTCCCACATGATTCCCACACCAGTCATTGCGACCAACTCATAAATATGACCATATAATGGGCTTAGAAAACAATTTAAACATATACATAAAGTTTATCAGACACACTTTAGTTTCAATGAGTAAATAATACTTACTACATTCCATAATGTAAGTTGTTGTGAGAAACAATACCATTGCCTGTCTAATATTCCAAAAATGTGTTGTTATAGGAACAGACTGATAAAATGGCATAACTTTTTTGCATGATATGTTGTATAGAACCTAAATAATTCACAAGGTACACTCAATGACCATTTTATTAGGTAGACCTGTACGGCAGTGCCTTAATGCAAATATCTAATCAGCAAATCATGTGGCAGCAACTTGATGCATAAAAGCATGCAGACGGGTTCAAGAGGTTCAGTTGTTGTTCTGGTGAAACATGAGAATGGTGAATGGCTGATCTGGGATTTTCATGCACACAAAGAATGGTGTGAAAAACAAAAAACATTAAGATTAATGTACATATTCTGACATGATTCTAACATGATTCAAATGTAAATGTGACAGCCCAACTGTGTTAGCTCATTATATTCAGCATCTGAAGCACAACTGCTACAGTTTTGCACTCGAATTAAAAAGTGTAAGGGTAATTTTCTTAATTGATTCTTAATTGACAATGTGTGTTAACATGAAGACAATCACGTGATTAAAAAAAATAAAAATAAAAAAGAACCTTTTATTTTTTATCCGTATTACTATTAGACCACTTTTCTGAATTAAGTGCTTACTAGGAGTCTTTCTCTGTCTCTCTCCCAGCAGATAGACTGCCTTTGACCTTAATGTCTCTGCTTACACTTGTGTACACTTGTATTGGAGTGTACACAAGTGTAAGTACACCCACAGACCACTTTAGAGTTGCCATAAGGTGTATTTCTTCACCGAGGTAGGCCACTGACTCCTATAGGCTTAGAGTCTTTATGCTAAGCTAACATGTTTAGCTAACATGGAAATTGAGCTAGTGAATGCATAAAAATGAAAATGAAATCGAACATCTCCTCTAAGTCTGGCTAAGTAACAAAAAAGGTATATTTCCCAAAATGTTGGTACAGTACTGTGCAAAGTGTGGAAAAATGCTGTAAAATAAGAATGCTTTCAAAAATAGAAATGTTAATAGTTCATTTTTATCAATTAACAAAATGCATGAACAGAAAAAGTGAATGAACAGAAGAAAAATCTAAATCCAATCAATATTTGGTGTGACCACCCTTTGCCTTCAAAATGGCATACATTTTTCTTGGTAATACTCGCACACAGTTTTTGAAGGAACTCAGCAGGTAGGCTGTTCCAAATATTTTGGAGAAACTAGCCAGTTCTTCTGTGGATTTAGGCAGCCTCAAATGCTTCTGTCTCTTCATGTAATCCCAGACAGACTCGATGATGTTGAGATCAGGGCCCTGTGGGGGCCATACCATCTCTTCCAGGACTCCTTGCACTTTACGCTGAAGATGGTTCTTGATGACATTGGCTGTATGCGTGGGGTATTGCCCTGTTGCAGAATACATTTGGGGCCAATCAGATGCCTCCCTGATGGTATTGCATGATGGATAAGTATCTGCCTGTACTTCTCAGCATCAAGGAGACAATTGATTCTGACCAAATCCCCAACTCCATTTGCAGAAATGCAGCCCCAAACTTGCAAGGAATCTCCACCATGCTTCACTGTTGCCTGCCGACACTCATTCTTGTACCGCTCTCCAGCCCTTCGGCGAACAAACTGCCTTCTGCTCCAGCCAAATATTTCACATTTTGACTCATCAGTCCAGAGAACCTGCTGCCATTTTTCTGCACCCCAGTTCCTGTGTTTTCGTGCACAGTTGAGTTGCTTGGCCTTGTTTCCATGTCGGAGGTATGGCTTTTTGGCTGCAATTCTTCTATGAAGACCACTTCTGACCAGACTTCTCTGCACAGTAGATTGGTGTACCTGGGTCCCACTGGTTTCTGCCAATTCTGAGCTGATGGCACTGCTGGACATCTTCTGATTAAGAAGAAGTAAGCATGATGTGTCTTTCATCTGCTGCACTAAGTTTCCTTGGCCGACCACTGCGTTTACGGTCATCAACCGTATGACTGTTATGCTTTACCATGTGAAGATGCGGTGGGGTTTTTTTCTTTCAACCACCAAGGGGGTATCAGTAACAATAAAGCACATATGCAAATGTATTTGGCAATGCCTACAACCACACCACCTTCTCCTGCTACTGAGGATCTCATTGCCAATTTGGTTGAAAGGGCTACCACCTCAGAGCCAGTCCGGAAGCAGTTAGACAACCTCTTGCATGAGTGGCCGTTGGTGTGCACAGATTCTTTAGGGCACACTACAGTGGCCACTCACCGCATCATCAGAACGGATGAGGTCCCCATAAGAAAGAAGGCATATCGGGTGTCGAGGGAGAAGCAAGACTTTCTACAGGCTGAAATAAAAGACATGCTAAGCAAAGGCGTCATTCAACCTTCCACATCACCATGGGCTTCGCCAGTGGTGCTGGTGAGGATGAAAGATGGAGGTATGCGTTTCTGTGTTGACTATCGTGGCATTAATGCAAAAACTAATCTGGATGCTTATCCAATACCACAAGTGCAAGAGATATTGGAGTCACTTAATGGGGCTACAGTGTTCAGTACACTTGACCTTAAAAGTGGCTACTGGCAAGTGGGCATGGACCCTGCTAGTATCCAGAAAACAGCTTTTGTAACCTGCTATGGGCTGTTTGAATTTTTGTCTCTTCCTTTTGGTCTCAAGAATGCTGCTGCTTCGTTTCAACGGCTCATGGAGACTGTTCTAGAGGACATCAAGGGAAAATTCTGCTTTGTGTATATCGATGACATTGTGGTGTACTCTCAATCAGAGCAACAACACCTGGAGCATCTTAGAGTTGTCTTTGCCCGACTACACAAACTGGGCTAACTGTGAACCTAAAAAAATGCAACCTCCTCCTTCCATCAGTATCATTTCTGGGGCACATAGTCTCCTCGGAAGGCATAATGACAGAAAGAAAGTTGAAGCTGTTATATCCTTTCCTACGCCACAAACAGTTAAAGACATTCAACGATTCTTGGGAATGGCAGGGTGGTATCATCGTTTCATACCACAATTTGCTTAATGCTCTGCACCACTTAACGCACTCAAGAGAAAGAATACTCCCTGGGTTTGGACTACAGAATGCCAGGAGTCTTTTGAAGGTCTAAAGAGGGATCTAGCAAATGCACCGGTGCTGCTAGCTCCCAATTTCCAGCTACCCTTTAAAGTGCAAACTGATGCCAGTGATGTTGGTCTTGGCGCTGTGTTGACGCAAGAGGTGGATGGCAGCGAGCGTGTCATTGCTTATGCATCCCGGCTCCTTAACCCAGCAGAAAAAAAACGACTCGGTCTCTGAGTGAGAGTGTCTTGCCATTGTTTGGTCTGTGGAGAAGTGGCGTCAGTTCCTTGAAGGTAGACGTTTTGAAGTCATCACTGACTACTCTGCACTTGCCTGGGGGTTTAATCACCCAAAGCCTAACTCTAGGCTGGTGAGATGGACAATCAGACTACAAGAATTTGACTTCCATGTGACCTATCGTAAAGGTCAATGCAACGTGGTGCCAGATGCTTTGTCACGTGCTCCAGTGGGACTAATATCACAATTTGGGGTGTATCAAGGGTCCAAGGAACATAAGTGTACACTTCCTGTTGATTGGGCAGACATTGCTGCAGTGCAACAGTATGACCCCGAAACCCAAGCAATCATGAAAGACATCCAAAGTGTCCAGAAACGAGTCCAGAAACAAGGCCGCATTGCTTATGTGATGGAGAACGGGTTCCTCTTTCTAGCAGTGCCTCAAAAACAAGGAGGTCAGAAACTGCAATTATTCATTCCATCAAAAATGAGGGATCAATTTCTAAGGTACTTTCATGACAGCCCACTTAGCGGTCATTTAGGGAGGCTAAAAACATTGCTCAAACTCCTAGAGGTAGCCTATTGGCCGGAAGTGAGGAAGAACGTTTGGGAGTACATCAAGCACTGTGTTACCTGTCAAAAGTACAAGCCTCAATTGACCAAACTATCTGGTTATCTACAGTCAACTGCCATTCAGGAGCCAGCGTATATGCTAGGGGTTGATTATATGGGACCATTTACCCAGAGCAAGAGGAGAAACCAATACCTATTAGCTGTGGTGAATTACTGCATTAAGTGGGTTGAGCTATTTCCCCGATGGCAAGCGATGACCCCAAAGCTTGCTTCAATTCTCATAGATGAAATCTTCACGAGATGGGATACACCGGCCTACTTGGTGTCAGATAGGGGCTCCCAGTTCACTTCCCATCTCCTGAACCAAGTCTGTCAGCAATGGGGTGTAGTACAAAAACTCACCACTGCTTATCACCCTCAGACAAACTTGACTGAACGCATTAATTGTACATTAAAGACCATGATTGCTTCCTTTGTTAAAGACAAACACAAAACCTGGGATCAATGGTTGCCTGAGTTTCGATATGCCATCAATTCAGCCTGGCAAGAATCCACTGGTTTCAGCCCTGCAGAAATAGCCCTAGGGCGGAGATTAAAAGGTCCCTTGGGAAGACTCATCAGCAAGTCACCTGACCCTGACCAAAGGGCCTACTCCCTCCTTGAGAGACAACAAAGTTTGGTGGAGCAGGTTAAACACAATGTGTTGAGGGCACAGGAAAAGCAAGGGCATTACTATAATCTCAAGCGCCAGAAAGTGTCCTTCCAATGCCATGATCTGGTGTGGGTCAAAGACCATCCACTGTCTAGGAGGGAAGCAGGCTTCATGGCCAAATTGGCACCAAAATGGATAGGTCCTGCGCGGGTTTTGAAAAAACTTGGTCCAGTTAACTACAGAGTAGCTTTTACTGACCAGCCGGATAACAGTGATATTTTCCATGTACAGAATCTTAAAGTGTATTTCGGCCCATCTGAGCTTCATCGTGAAAGGGGGGGTATATGTAACCCTGTTAAGGAATAGGGTTCCATCAGTTAGCAGGGCCTGTAAACTCTTCCGTATCTCTTTGTAGCTATACCTTTTCTCACCACCAGGAGTCAGGAAGGGGGTGTGCTAGAGACAGGAAGGGGAGGTGCTAAGGAGAACAAAGGAAAAAATGTTTTGGTGGTGTGAGAGAAATTATAAACTGCTAATTACTCATTTCGGTTGGACTGATTAAAAAGTTAACTGTTGGCAACAATGCAATCTGACGATGAAGGTGGAGGGGATTGGGGAAATACTAAGAAGAAAGATAGGAAAAGAAAGGATAGGAACAATTTATCTCAGGAGAGAGAGGGAAGAGAATACTGGAGTGAGGAAACAAAAAAAGCAAGAAGTGAGATGAGTCAGAGTGAGGAGTATAAAGTCATATTTAAACTTAGGGAGGGACAAGCAGGTTTCAATTCATTTAACCCCATTGAGTTGACCAAGGCGTTGAAGGCAGGGATGGATGAAATCCTCCACGCTAAAATTCTTGTAGACGGCAAATTGCTGGTGTTCTGTAAATCGGCAGCTCAGTTGGCCAAAGCCATGGAACTAAAGGCGATTGGGAAAAAAGGAGTGGAAGCGATTGTCCCAGGGCACAAACCTGGCATGAAAGGAGTGATCTATGGAGTCTATCTAAAACTAGCAATGGAAGACTTAGTCAGAGACGTCCAAGGGGCCAAAGTTAGTGAAGCTGTGAGATTCAAAATAACAATAGACGGAAATAGACAAGAGTCTATGACAGTTTTGTTAACATTTCAAGAGGAGGTTCTGACAGAGAGTAACACTAGGATATGTGGTGTATAAAGTACAACCATACAGGAGACCTCCTCTGAGGTGTTACAAATGTCAGAGATATGGGCACATAGCAGCAGCGTGTAGGGGAGCCCTAAGATGTGGAAAACGTGGAGGTGAGCATCTATTTGCAGAATGTAAGGAAACCGCAGTGAAATGTGGAAGCCGTGGAGGGGGACATATAGCTGGAAGCCGGCTATGTGGTCAATATGAACGGGCTATGAAGGTGCATCAATATAAAGAAAGTAACAAGGAGGTATCTTATGCTGAAGCAGTGAAAAGGGTTGCAGATACGGAAAGGGGAGTGGTAAGAGATGGGAGAGAAGGACAGGGGAGGCAGACTCCAAGAGGTTCTGATGATTCAGTGATTGTGGACAAATTTGAATTTTTAGCATTCATAGTGGAAGTAGTGTGGGCAACTAAACATGCAAAAAACAAATCGGATGTGGTAAAGGTAGTAGTTGAAGCTGCAAGTGAATTCCTGAAATTTGAGCAAGTGGAACCGGCTAACCTTCATACGTACTTATTTTCTAAAGAAAGAAGGGAAGAAAGCAAAAGAGGAAGAAGAGTGGCGAGGAGTGAAGACGGATAATTATGTTTTATCTATTGCAATGGAATGCCCGTAGCCTGATAGCGAATGGTCAAGAGATGAAGAGATGAAGAGAAAGTAGGAGGGGGTTGTGCAGTGTTTGTGAGAGAAGGGGTTCAATATAGACGGGTTGATATACAGGCAGCTCTTGAATGTGTGGTGCTGGAGATATGGTATTTAGGGGGTAGGATGTCTTTAATTAATTTGTATAATCCTTGTCGTCAGCTGAGTATGAAAGAATTAGATGAGATAATGGATCAGGTTCGGCTTCCAGTTGTATGGGTTGGGGATTTTAATGCACACAATCCACTGTGGGGTAGTGAGTCCCTGGATAGTAATGGTATAATTATAGAGGAGTTCTTGGATAAGCACTGTTTGGTAGTTTTGAATGATGGTAGGTCGACTAGGTTCCAGTTAGGTAGGGATATTGTGTCATGCATTGACTTAACTTTTGTGTCAGCTGATTTGGCAAGAAATGGAGAGTGGCATTTGTTGGAAAGGAATACAATGGGTAGTGATCATATTCCTACTCTAAGTCGGTTTGGTAGAGATTTGAGAAAGGAGTTGGTAGACATGCCAAGCAGGATGGATTTCTCTAAGGCTAATTGGGAGAAGTTCAGAGAGCAGTGTTCAATATTTATGGGAGAGGTCAATAGTGAGGGTAGCTTGGATGAGTGGAATAGATCCTTTTGCTGTGCAGTAAGAAGGGCAGCTGACATGTCAATTCCAGAGAAGGAAAGACCTAAGAGGAAGAAAATAGTGCCTTGGTGGAACGAAGCATGTGATGAGGCAGTGCGGGCCCGAAATAAGGCCTATAGAAAACTGAGGAGGACTCCAGTTGAAGCATGTGTAGTAGAATATAAGAGGTTGAGGGCAGAAGCAAGGAAAGCCATAAAGTCTGCTAAAAGAGAAAGCTGGAGGAACTTCTTTGGAACAATAGGGCCAGAAACCTCTATCACGCAAGTCTGGAGGGTAGTACATCGTATGGCATATATATAGAAAGGTGTCCATGCCTGTCCTAATGGAGGAAGGTAGGGAAGCAGTAAGTAATGGTGAGAAAGCAAATTTGTGTGCTAAAACATTTCAAGAATTGCACAGTTCAAGTAACATTGGGGAGGAAAGCTTATTAAGAAGGAATCAGATGACCATGCGAGAAAAGCACAAGCTAAAAGTAAATGAGGAGAACAGCGCTGTAGTCAATGTATTATTTACTATGGATGAAATGAAGCGAGCAATTAGACCAGGAAGGAATACTACTCCAGGAAGGGATGGATTAGGATATGAGCTTTTTAAACATATGGAGGAGAGGACACTAGAGGATATGTTATCAATGCTCAATAAGGTGTGGGAACTTGGAGAACTTCCGGCTGAATGGAAACATGCTGTAGTGGTTCCGATATTGAAACCAGGGAAAGCAGCTGCTAGTCCTGGATCGTATCGTCCTATTGCACTTACGGCTGTGATATGCAAGATAATGGAAAGAATGGTAACTGACAGGCTTGTGCATATGCTAGAAAAGAAAGGATATTTTTCTCCATATCAGAGTGGGTTTAGAGTAGGACGATCAACTATGGACTCAGTTTTAATGTTGGATATGGAAGTGAAGAAAGCCCTTATGAATAAGGAGGCAGTGGTTAGTGTATTTCTAGATATCGAAAAGGCATATGATTCATTATGGAAAGAAGGGCTTATGATTAAATTGTATGATGCAGGTGTACGTGGGAGGATCCTAAATTGGATTCAGAATTTTCTGAGATCCCGTACTATGCAAGTGAAAGTGGGAGGGGTGCTATCTGAGAGTGTTGAAATTGACAATGGGATGCCTCAAGGGAGTGTAATTAGTCCAGTCCTCTTTAATATTATGATTAATGATATTTTCAGTGAGGTGGGGGAAGGAGTAGGGAAGTCTTTATTTGCAGACGATGGAGCAATATGGAAGCGAGGCCGAAATGTGGAATATTTATTTAAACAAATGCAGGCTGCCCTTGATAAAGTTAAAATCTGGGCTGATAAATGGGGCTTTAAAATTTCTGTTACAAAATCAAAGTATATGGTCTTTGGTAGGAAGAGGAAAATAAATAATCAACACTTGATTTTATATGATACCCCAGTTGAAAGGGTAAGGGAGTTTAAATTCCTAGGAATATGGCTTGATGAAAGGTTGACATGGAAAGTACACATAGAGAAGACAGTGTCAAAATGTAAGAAGGTCATCAACATTATGAGGTGTTTGTCAGGTTGTTCTTGGGTAGCAGATAGATGCACAATGGTGATGATACATCAGGCAATGATACGGTCAGTTCTGGATTATGGATGTTTGGTTTATGGGTCTGCAACTGCAACAACTTTGAGGAAACTGGATGTAATACAGGCAAAAGCCTTGAGGTTGTGTTCCGGGGCATTTCGCACCACTCCAATCCCAGCGCTGCTGGTGGAAATGGGGGAGGCTCCGTTGAGACTGCGACGAATCAAACTAGCGCTACATTACTGGATTAAATTGAGAGGATTCGGAACATCCCTTCCTACAAACTCATTGTTGACTGAATATTGGGAATTCGCAGGTAGAGATGGTAGGATAAAGAAAGGCAGTTTTGTAAATTCAGTAAGGGGGTGGGCAGAGAACTTAGGAGTTGAAAGAGTAGAAGTGGAGGCCCGTATTTGTTGGCCAGCAGTGCCCCGCTGGTTATGGCCTGAGCCCAACATAGACTTAAGACTTCTGGAAATATTGAAGAAGGAAGATGCTGGAGATCCAGTATTAGTAGTAGGAAAACATTTGAAAGAGAAGTGGGCCTCTCATATTCAGGTGTATACTGATGGATCTAGAGACCCTGTTAGCAGAAGAGTAGGGTTTGGTATGTGTGTTCCTCAAATCCAGATCTACCAGGGAAGGAGATTGCCAGATGGGATATCAATATATTCAGCTGAATTAATTGCTCTACTGTGGGCAGTGTGGTGGGTGGAGGAAGTGAGTCCCAGAAAAGCAGTTTTGTGCTCTGATTCAGCAGCAGCCCTGGTAGCTCTGGAGGGAGGAGGAACTAGTGCTAGACCAAATATTAGCCAAGAAATAATGCTAGGAGTCTATAGGTTAGAGAGAAGAGGGTGTAGGGTAGGATTTTTATGGGTTCCATCTCATGTAGGAGTTGAGGGCAACGAGGGAGCAGATAGAGCGGCAAAAGATAGTCTGACAAGGGAAAGAGTGGATGTTGAGGTGTCATTTGGATTAGAAGAATACAAAAGCATGGTCAGGGAGGGGATGTACAACCAGTGGCAGAGGGAATGGGAGGAGGAGAGAAAAGGGAGGCATCTACAGTCATCAGTCACAGTGAGGAGTAGGGGGCGGATGAGTAGGGCAGATGAAATAAAACTGACCAGATTAAGGCTGGGGCATTGTGGAATAGGGAGTGGACTGGCATTAGTAGGCAAGCATATAAATGGTAATTGTGAAGAGTGTGGGGTATTGGAAACAGTCCTCCATGTGATGCTGCAGTGTCCACTTTATGCTGAGGAAAGAAGATAACTTTTTGTGGAGTCAGCAAAATTGGGAGTTGAGACTTTCTCATTGAAAACAATACTAGGAGAATCAAAACACCAGAGTCAGATCGCAAGAAAGGTTATAGACTTTCTTAACGCTACGGGCCTGTATCCGAGGATATAGATCATATATATAGTTTTTTTTTTGGTTTTGTTTTGTGGTCTAATGTTTGATCGGTGGGAGGCAGCAATGCACTGACCGTGCCTAGTCTGCCGGAAATCAAAAGAAGAAGAAGAAGAAGAAGGTGTGAGAGAAATGGTTGTGGGGCTAAGGCCTAGTTAGGACTGTTGGGGATCACTTTAAGAAGCAAGGAAAAGGATTGCTTTGTTGGACTGATTGAACCATTGAGAAAAGGAAAGACAAAGGCCCATTGGATTTAAAATACTTTTCTTTTTCTTTGGATACCATGGATTATAAGAACTGAAATGATGGACTTCCAAACCACAGAGGGGTGAGATCTAACCTTTTTCTTTTTACCGTGCGGATTGTGGACTATTTCATCTTTTTGGTTTTTGTATGAACTTTTTGGCGGTGGACCGGGAATCTTGACTGTCAGGCTTTTTAGCCTTTAACCTTTAACGTTTAGCCTTTAAGTGATTCTGTCTGCCATTGCATTGAACTGCATAAATGTATACAGCTACTTTTTGTTTTGCATGACCATGTTCCCTCTCCTTCTCATTGTTGTTAATATCATTAATGGTTTTAGTTTCAGGACAAAGCAACCGTTATACTGTATATTCCTTTAATATGCAAATCTCAAGGGTGGGCCAAGCTTGTGACTGGGTGGACCAACCCCAACCCCAACCTGGCCCAACTGTGGAGACAGGCCCGCCAAGGAACTGCCACCGACAGAGTCATGTGTCAACAGCGTGTCTACTTGAGCTACGAGCATGGCTAAAGCATCATTATTTCAACTATAGGGTAAAAGATCAGCCGCGGTAAACGGTCAAAAGTGTTGCTTCATTTTGTGAGGGAAAATGATGACCTGGCAAAATTCAGAGAAGGAGAGTGAGAGTGAGGAAAAATGAGAGCAGTGAGAAAGAGGCGGAGCATGTTTAAATGTGATAATAATAGAAAGTGTTGGGTTCAGCAGCATTATTCCTGGCGTGTGAAACATTGACTAACTTTAGATCCAGAGTGAACCTGTTGATGGCGAGAGAGAATCTTGTCACCAGTGATCACTTTCTGCGTGGCTGGGAACAATATAAAGGACTCCAATCCAAAAGAGTCCTTTATATTGTCCTTTACGTTGTTTTTTGACGTCATTAAAAGGCTGTAGTCCGGGTCAAAGTTAATTATGCCCTTGTCGTGTTTGAGTGAATTCGAAACCCTCGCTTATTAAATAATTCCCTGCCTGCGTCTGTGATCCGAGGGTGTGAGGCTTATCTGAGCTAGCTCAGCAGGAGACACGTCACACCTCTCTATGATGATGGGGTACCCGATTAGCTTGGCTGCTGTCAATATGTGCCGTCGTTCTTCCTTCGACAGTCGAGGGGTTTGAGTTTTTTCTTCAAGGGAGAGTGTTCATCCTCCCTCAAGGCAGTGACATGTGATTGTGAATTTGTTATGCTTTGTGAAAAATATTAAATAATCAAGTTGCAAGCGAGTCTGAAATTTAACCTCCCCCATCATTTACATTTTATTATACCACGGGACAGAAAAAAAATCAACCACCTAGCTGAGACATGCCACGTGCATTCATTTTGTATATCCTTGCTAACGAGAACAGATCAAACGAGCGTATAGAATTTATTCACAGCTAAAATAACCAACAAATATCAATGTGCGCAACATAGAATGCTTCATGCAATGCACTTTTAATTTTTGAGAGTAGTCTGGTTATCATGACAACCTGGTGACAAAAATATGTTACTGTAGGCTACAATGAGTTACACTTTGCCTTGGTCCATGTGAGATGTTTCAAACATAATGCAACTGAGCATTTAAACTTGGACAGTAAAAATAAAGTAGGCAACTGGCTGTGCCGCTAGTGCAGAGTGCAGAATAACCTATACACGGAACACCCCTAGAGGCTAAATGATATTCAGCACACTGATATTCTCTCTAAACTACATAGTGTGAAGTCCGTAATGATTTTATATTTTCTGAAATTATGGCAATTGTATTGAACGGACTGCAGCCAGAGGGAAAGAGCCACACACCTGAACGAGGTATAGGTTGGCTAAATAGAAAATGACAGACATAAAAAAAAGACATTTTTGCTGGATTGGCTGCAAGAGCGAGACATGCCAGCTGATTTTGACAGCTACAGAACTGTAAAGCTCAATGAGATACTGAGGTTGTTCTATGCTTCAAATTTCTATAAATTGCTTGGCATTATTTTGCCAGCTAACATTAATTAATAGTCTAATTTTATAGTTCCTTTCGCTGATGGTGAGCTACTGACGAGAGGGCCATAGCACCACCCTGTTGGGCAGTTATTTCCTCATAACTGGCTTGTTCATAGGGTACTATCCCTTACTTAGTTTTAGTCAAGTTTTAGTTAACTAAAATCAAATTACTTTTTATTGATGGAAATTGAAGTAGATTTAGTCAACAACAATCTAATTCTAACTTTATTTCACTGGAGTGTCCATCCTTAATATTAAATACCAACCATCCTCTATACACTGATCATGCTGGATGTGTTCAGATTTCTTCCAAGAATCATGACACCATAGCTCTTGTTAGTTATACTCAATATGTAAAAAGGCTTCATGTACCGTTACAGGCATGTGCACATAAATCAAAATGAATCTTAAAGGAAAATGACCAATTTTGGAAGTCTCAGATGGGCCTTTATTTTAAAATCATAGATCACATATCTGCAAATCCCATCTCAAATACATACAGTGCAGTCCATGAGTATTTGGACAGTGACATGTTTTTTGTTGCTTTCACTCTGTACTCCAGCAAAAAAACACTTGAAATAAAACAATGACTATGTGGTTAAATTGCTGACTTTCAGCCTTGAGAGTTTAGGGTTCTAAATTGGGTGAACCTTGCAGGAATGACAGGCCTTTATGTACATAGTCCTCCCAATTTTTGTGGACCAAAAGTAATTGGAAAATTGGCTGCTTAAATGTTTCTTGGACAGGTGTGTTACGTTTCATCTTTAATTCATCCATAAAAGAGCTAGCAAAAGGTCTAAAGTTTATTATTTCAACAAAAAAATGTCACTTACAGACTGCACTGTAAAAATCTAACGGCAAAAACAATATGTCCATTCTCTGAATATTACTGACAATGTTAATATAATCAACATGTTGCATGAGAAATCCACAAAATAATGACCTTGCATATTTAATTCAGAATAATGTTGTGAATGTTTCTGTTCATGTCCAATACATATAACACACCATTCACTGGGACTGTGGGAGGAAACCGGAGTACCCGGAGGTTTTTTGTTGTTTTTTTGTTGCCTCTACTACATGGCAAGCTATTCTGACTAAAAAAATTCTACATGCCTGTGTGGAATCAATGAACAAAACTCCAAATCATCTCTTGCACTTCCCTTTGGGGCTTTGAAATTCATAAAAGCTATTAATCAAATCAGACCCACCTGGGTTGATCTCCTGATAGTTGCCCACGCCATAAGCATCAATGATGCTTTGAAATCCAGAGGTGAAGCTATTAATCCGGTTGAATGTTGGGGGAGTTTGTTGGGTGCGTATTCTGTTCAGGACTGGACACAGACTGGACCCACTCTTCTCCTGTATATGTTCACACACACACACACACACACACACACACACACACACACACACACACACACACGGTTTATTTTCTTTACCATTTTAGTTAACCATTTCATGCAAACTTCAAATACACCATCCTACCCTCCCATCTTTGCTCCCAATCCCCCTCAAAGATGTGGGACAGCGCCTGGCAGTGGCATTACTAACCACTAAGGCTTTATTTTTCTACAAGTGGAACTAAGGTGTAAAGCTAGCATGCATTCAACTCTATGGTATTTTATCACATTGGGAAGTTTGATTCATTAAAACAGAGTAGGCCATTTGTATTCAGTACAGTGCATGGTGTAAATTCACCCATAGTTCAATAACTATCGATACAGAAGATGTTGTTATGCACATGTTACTACTTATGCACATTTTAGCGGCTATAACTAAGTATCTGAATAAATAAATCTAACATTCTGCTGTGCAGCATAGGAAAAAGGTTGTGTGCATAGATTTGACCAATGCTGACTTGGATCAGAGTGGTGCCAAGAGCAAAGTGTGGAAGCTAAAAGGAACTGCCCAAGAACCAAAGCATCCCCCTCATTTGTGAAACATTGTGGTGGGAGTGCTGCCTCACTTGCCTTCATTGGTAATGTAACTGTAACTGATAATGTAACTGTTGAGAGCAGCAACATAATTAATTTAGAAGCATTGTATCTGCTCAAGTTCACTCAAATGCCTCCAAACTCATTGGGCGGTGCTTCATCCCAAGGCAGTGATCCCAAATATAAACCAGTGCCCTCTTTCTTCTTAATGATGTTCCAACTAGTTTTTGTTAAGCCTATTGTATGGCTATGTCTTAATGGCATCCTTGACTTCCATTCGCACAACTCTGGTCCTCATGTTGACAAATGCCAATATCTGACATTTGTCAAAAACTAAAAAACAAACAAACAAAAAAGAAAACAGGAAAAATCTGAGAATCAAAACTACATACTGAATACCTGCACTTAGGAAGTGATTCAAATCCAATGTGCTGGAGTGCAAAGCAAAAAGAACAGAAATTGTGCCATGGTCCAAATAGACTGCACTGCTAGTGAATTGCTAGTGGATTCTATACTGCTTTAGGTTAAGCAATCTAGTGAATTGTTAGGTTTAACTGCTTTCTCTGTGCTAAATATTTCTAATAGCAATTTCGTAGCTAAACATTCTACAGCAATCAATCGGCAACCAGCACCAACAGGTCACATCTCAAGTGAATCCATACGACCACAGCACAGCCTGGCTTCACATAGATTAATGTAAATCTAGTATGAACTAAGTCGATCCAGAAATGAAATGGCATTGTCTATTTGTCTGAGATGAGTGGAATATCTTCCTGGTTGTGTAGTGGGTGCTCCACTTTACACACAGCATAGTCTGCTGCCATTGCCATTGTTTCTCAAGATCCCCATGGGGTAGGGTTGCCACATGTTCTGGTTTTCCCGAGATTGTTCTCTTTATTGAGCGACTGCCCCGGAAAATGATTATTCTTTGCCGGGACACAAATTGTCCCGGTTTTTTGTAGGCTACTTCTAAATTTCAGAGTAAATAAAACCGGATTCTTCTAATGGTATTCTGTTTTTTCCTCTTTACGTTTAGACATCCAGTCCCATGTCTGTAAACTGATAAAAATGAGGAAAACACAGCGACGATTGGCCATATGCCTATACTTCTTTTTAATTGGTAGCAGAAATACGAAAGTTTACCTTATCACCTAGCAACTGCTGCACAGGCTGTCAGTCTGGCGCATTCACTTCAACGACCCCACCGCAGGAAAGTTCAGCTAGCTACTAGCCTAGAGGTATTCGGCTTATACTTCTGATTTATTTTTTATTTATTTTGTTGGTTTTATTAAATGGGGGGAGAGGCAGACGAGGAGGACAAAAGAACAAAGTCAGACAAGCAACCAGCAGCAAAAAAAAGAAAAGAAAACTATATACAACGTACAACTCAGACTGGACAAAAAGAGAGCACTTTTCTGAATGGATAAAAGTGCGTCAAATGTCCTGGTTTTTCACAAATCAAATGTGGCAACTCTACCATGGGGGGCCATTTTCAAATGAACAAACAGAAACCCTTTAAGACTATTCATTGAGAATTACAGACAAAGAATATTTTAGTTTTATTGAACAGATGGTCTTTTCACTTTCATGAGTGTTGAATTAATTTACCGATCCCTTGATCAATGCTCCATGCACAATGTTGAGGTCAGACACTGGGCACCAGATCTCAGCAACTATAAGCTTCTGGGTTATGTCAATGTTGCAGAGATTGAGAGTGTAATAAATGGCTTTCATTTTCTTCACTGTGTTGCTCCACTGGAGGAGATTAGCTGCAGCAGCAGTCAGGAGGGCCTCCTGGTACTCCTCTGTCCTCTTCAGGACCTTTATAGGGGCAAAAGGACAGAGAAGATAGGTCAACACTGATTAATCATAACATTTGAGCAGGAAAAACTGCAGTAGTAATTGTCAATTGTTTCCAATAGGCAGGAGAACTGCTAATTAGGCTTGTCTCTATGGAAAGCTTTGACATAGTCTAAGGGTGGCTTTACACGACAAAGGTGCCTGCCGAAAACAGCACACTTTTGTTGCGTTTGGGCCTTTCATTTTCATGACACAGCGTTTTGGAGGGCTGAAGACATTAACTTTTGATAACGGGTTCCAGAGTGGAATTATTTGATAACGGCGTCCTTACTATTTCCGTGTATATTGGTAAGACGCAATTCTTGTGATAACGGTGGGAGGAGTGAGGGGAGGAGGTGGGTGACGACACGGACCCTAATACGCATGCGTGAATCAGTCTAAACAGTAGAAGACAGCAGGCGCAGGTGCGTGGTGTTATACTGTGGTGTTGTGTTGCAAAGCCTGACATGCATACTACAGCATTTCAAATATTTTTGCTTAACCATGTAAAGGGGGATCTTTATCATAACGTCGTCGTATACACACAGATTTTTTTGGGAGAAGCAAGGGAAAAACTTTTCAGTTTTTGAGAAACCGTTGTCGAAACAGGGCCTAAAAATGGTCACGCCAAATACTGTCACAGGAAAGAGTACAACACTACTGCAAAAAGAGCTCTTGGGAAAATATATTAAAGTGTTGAAATTATTTGCATTTTGACACTGATCTCCACAGATTGTAGAAAAAAGTGAGTTGTAACAAATCTATCTGAAAATGTCTTGCATAAGAATGTCAAATGAACAGGGAGAGCTTGCTTACAGCTAAATCACAAAATTTCCAGCAAAATTATGTTATTTGCTACATTATGTTTCAAATACATTTGGAGACAGGAACTGCACCCCTTTTGTATACTTTCTATCATGTTCCAAGAATTCGGAATAAAATTCATACCAGTCGAAGATCATCGATTCGTGTGTTAACATTGGTTCTCATGTCCTTTCGTGCATTCACTGTGTTTGGGCATGGGTACAAATTGGCATGAAAACTGTTGAAAAAAGTGAAGAGCATTGAGTAAGAAACAATGCATTAACAAATGAGTATAATATTTGGCTTACATGCACTGAAAAAAAATGCATGCAACAAAGACCATTTTAGTAATTTCACCAAGAAAATTATATTTCCCTGCTTCTAACGGAATGTGTCACCTCTAATGTGTTAGTGTTATTTTTTGTTTCTTATATTCAAATCAAAGTACATTTGATCCATAATGCCCAGTAATACTGACAATATTTTTGCACGTTATACCGCACGCCACTATTCCAGAGTTAGCGGCGCCAATTTCCGAGAGTTCTGCCTGGCCCAGCAACATTAAGAATGGCAAAATGTTGAATTAAACTGTTGGTGTACAGTATATCGGTTAAGTATTACATATTGTTAATGTAGATAATTATTATTATTTGCAGGTATGAATCCCCTTGCATTGTGCTTGCATTGTTCTCATTATGAAAAATGTGTTTGAAGCAACCTTGATTTTTTGCGTTGCACTGGTTATACACACAAGACGGTTAATTGCATCTTCTCCTACTACTTCAGAGACATGTATCCACTAACCCTTCACAGATTTTCTTTATCTTTCCTTTGACCTGGTCTCCCTGCATGAAGACGATGAAGATATCTTTCTTGACCGCATCCCCCTTTAAGTTAAAAGTAAAGAAGGTGGTTACCTGTGATGCAAAAGTACACAACTTCTTAGTACACAAATTCTTTCTAACCAACCTGCATAACATTTAAAATACAACTTTATTTCAAAATAAAGTTTATCCAGAGCCCCTTTTGCCCCATTACAATTCCAGGTTTTTCTATAGCAAGTGCAAATCCTGTAATTGTCTGTTACCACCTCATACGACATGGACATAGGGTTGGATTTTAAGAGGCAAAGGAACATGAAAATATTTACAAAAGTAGAATATCGGAATACACACAGACCGAATGCAAGATGATGTCGGCTGTACTGCCAAACTTTGCACTAAAAGAAACAGTCCTTGACGTATCCTACAGGCATGTATGTATAACAGCTGAATAAATACCCCTAGGATGAGCTATCATTGTTACAATGATATAGACCATCCCTGTAGTGAAAGCTTGTATTCTGCACGGATTTATGTCAAAGATTTGCCTACAAGTGCTCATTTAATGTTTCACGCATGTCTGCATGTTCATTCTGCTTTACAAACGCAGCGATATTCCTAAACTGTCCGTAACCTGAATATGACACATTGTACCTTGTTGGAAAGGAATTTTAACATGTTTTACATTTGTTTGGTACTGAAATAACATAGCAATACATTTATACAACAAAAAGAAACAAGACACTTTGGTACTTTGGTAGTCCTGGCAAATGCATAGTTTTCTAGAAAATGTCTGAACGGATTAGGAAATAAACTTCAACAGTAGTCAGAAAACAGTTGTAGCTTCATAACCAAGTGGGATATTTGATTCTAAAATCAGTTAGTTAGCTACTGCCCAAATAGCCTACAGGAATTACACAGGTGTTTGTTATAATTTATTAGCCTACTACAAGACCCAAATTTGTATCCTGATGCTTTCTTCAGTGTTTTTGCTGATGAAGCCTTTGGCTTCAGTCTTTCTTTTTGAGAAAACATAGGTCTATCAACGAAAACTCATTCTAATCACAGTCTAATCACACTGCACAATAAAGGTGCCCCCCACATAAAATCCTAGAGGTGCACCTCATTTCCATTGAGATAAATTATCCTTGTCAAAGTGTAAAAATTGCTCTGTGAAGTATAAATCAGGTTTTACTGATTTGCATTGCAGAAGAAAAAAAAACTTGCACTGTGGAGTGAAGTTGACATTTAAAAAAATAATAATTCTGATATCACATGTAGCCCTTGAAGAACTTCTTGTTTCTTCTTCAATATTATAACTTTCGCTGCTGGTACTTCGAATCGCGTTTCAGGAAAGAAAGAGTCGTTTCTCGAAATTCGAGGGTGTAAGACAAGTTCAGCTCTTTATTCGTGGTTCCAGGTAATGTGTACGTTCTCCTGAGCTTTCACCAATCTTACACACCAATATTGAAACATGGCACAGTTTAAGTACAATTTCTAAACAAAGGGGGATCTAGCCAGGAGGAAGTATTCATACATGGGATAATTCAATCCTTTCTTGGTTCCTCTTCCTGGCTAGATTAATGATTCTTTACACAGTATAATTTCTATTCACCTGGGGTTGCTTTCCAATGGCTCTCGGCTCCTAAGTTTTGAGGGAGAACTTGCATTTGAAAGGGTACGTAACACCCAGACAGAGACAGGATGAGGAGTGGAGACATACAGGTTTTACTATTGAGACTGTGGATAAATATATACACCAAAATCCACCCTTCTGACATGTTTTTTTTACCATGGGAGTGTTTTTCACCGTAAAGGCACACTGAGCCAGTGAACGAAAATTCACAGAAAGGAGCTAACCGTGAACTAGAAGTGACCTGAAACGAGCCAATGAACATCTGAATGACAGAGCCATGAGCTGGTGTTGAACTGGAAGTACAGTGCAGTGCAGCTGCAAGATGTAAGGTTAATATCATTAACAGGCAGCGCACATTCCATGCACCAGCTGAAATTTAGGATATCACAGAAAATATCTAGGTACATCTTGTTGTCATTCGGCTCTCTCCCCAAACGTGGAGGTCTGCCCACTCCCCCTTTGTCGCCAAAGACAGTGAGTCAAGTAACTTACACAGGGTCCAATAGCTACTTATCAGGCCAGAATTTTTTGTGAAAACTAATTGGCATTTCGGTAAGCCTATCAAACGACCACAAATGAACGACCGCACCTACCTATGTCAGGTGAGCCATAGAGCCATACTAGTGAACAAAAAGTGACTGAAAGGAGTCTTATTATTACCAACATAAGCCTATTTACCACAGCTCTTTAATATGTGATGAGACAAAATTTAAAAAATGTTTCACGTGGCAGCTGAATTCTGTATACCCCTGCTGCTCGACCCTTACAATGACACAGGAAATTGCAGAATTATGAGTAATAGGCCTATATTCTACCTATGCCTAGCATCTATGTTACTAAAATGTATCGTGAGTATCGTTTCCCCTGTATGGTAATGATAAGACTTTGATTTACTTGCTTTCTAATAGTGTCAGTACAATGAAACATTAAATTATATAATTTATCATGGCAGTGGCATTACATTACATTACATTGCATTTGGCAGACGCTCTTGTCCAGAGCAACATACAACAAAGTACGAAGTGCATACCCATAACCAGGGATAAGTCGTATGAATAAAATCGTAAATTGATAACCAATAATTAATACAGCTTATTGGACAAGTGGTTAACCTCACAGGAGATTTGGGAAAACTATGGAAACATTTATTTATTAGTAATTTTTCACTATATGCTGCATGTATGTATGAAAAGAGTGGACAGATATTGGAATTTATAATATTTTCAGCGTCACCAAGAGCATTTAAAAATGTTCCTGTTCGAGAGCAAAATACAGTATGTGCAGGGTTTGCTTCGTTTTGCAATGTTCAGTTTTATTCATTACAGGAGGCAAATGATTCCCTCCATGTCTGTGTCTGTCTTTTCAGTTCACCAGTCCATTGTAAAATGAATCACTACACAAACAAGGTTTTTAGCTATGGTGGTATATTCTTTACCACTGTGGTGGTGACTTTGAAGAATAGTATTTTTAGCGGCTGTTACAGATAGCATTAGATATGACATTTCTTATCTAGCAGTGGTATGACACTTATATCAATATCTTTTACAGTTATTCATCCTTCCCTGCTGGGCGGTTGAAAAGTTTGTGTTGTTGCAAACAGTGCAGTGTGCCAGGGTCGGCTTTGCTTTAGCTGGTTTTAAACATGGAGTATATTTTGGAGTAGCCTATATTTTCACTTACACTTACACTAGTGGTGGATTTACCTGTGGGTTTTTTCATTGCTGTGAATGAACTGTGTGCAGGGCACACCCTTAAAGGTACAATAGGTAAGATGTTTGTGTTAAAACATAATTACAAAATCCTTTCCTATTATTGGAAAAAGGCTCACTGACATGTTGACTCAAGCTCATTGGTTAAAAATTGGTTCTAACTGCCTCAGCCAATGGTGTGGGGGCTTACTCTCATGTAGCTTCCCAAATTGCTCTCCAGGCAAGCCATCACTGAAACTCTGTATACTATTGCTCATTATCCAAGTGAAGACTACACATGTAATTCTAAAACGGGAGCGTGTCTATGTTCCCACAGCTCTATGTTCCCACAGCCCTATGTTCCCACAGCCCTATGTTCCCACAGCTCTATGTTCAGTTGACTTCACACTCAGCAGGCTGCTTGCATGGGACCTGAAGAAATCCAGTGTATGTTTGTGCAATTTAGACACAGTACACGTTCAATTATCTATAAGTTTTTAATGAACAAGCAAACAAGCGAAATAAGAAAAAAAAAATACACTATTTATGCAGTTCACTTAAAACTGGAAAGGGCTCTACATCAGTACTTTTCAACCTTTTATGTGCCAGGAACAGGCATCTGCAAGTGCTGTCCTTTGAGGACTATTTTGACATCTAAATATATAAAGTTCCGTTTACACGATCAATAATAAACATTTAATTTTGAAAAAAAATTAAATCTTAGAAATGTGGAAACATAGGGCTGTGGGAACATAGGGATGACCCCTCTAAAACCATACCAATTTGTTATTGGCAACAAGAAAATTAGCTGTAGTTAGCTTGACAAATTTACAAATATCCACTTATGATAAAATATAGGCAATACGAACATAGTCGTGATTGCATAAGCATTGTGCTTCAGGTAGATATTTGTAAATTCACGAAGCTAACTAGTAATAGCTAATAGCTGGTATTGTTTTTTAACTAGATAAGGCTTTGGGTGAGATGTGAGTGATATGTTTTCAAGTTTAGATTATTCAAGACAAGTTCAAGTGTGTGGGATGTCGATTATTCTAGGGCTAATATGAAGGGGTGATTAATATGTCATTGTGTCACATTCAAAACGGTTTAAAACTCACTCCTTTTCTGGTCGGAGATACGGGATGTGTTGGGTAGGCTACTGTTTGTATTTTGTTTGTTGTGGCCGCTCTTCTTTGTAAGATTGGTTGAATAATAAGGAAGTCTAGGCTATATAAGGGGTGGGATAAACTGTGAGTTGGATAGTCAGTGTAAGGCTTCAGGTCTCATTTGGGGAGACCGGGGGTACCGTTATTTTATGTTTTTTATTATTTCCAATGCTACGTGTTCTAACATGCTAATGGCGTCTGCTGTCCTATATAGATCCTATATTTATTTTTTGAATACAATAAGGTCTTTATAGATAGATTTAAATCAATCTAATTGATGGATTATAATAACTTCAATCTCAATCTGAAATATGAGGGGCCTAGGGGGATTATCTAAACTAAAACAGGTAATGACTAGGATCAAACATATGCAAACTAAACTTGTGTTTCTGCAAGAAATGCACCTAGTACCAGGTGAAGTTCTGAGACTGAGGAGAACATGGCAGGGTCAGGTGATAACAGCAAACCACTCATCGCAGGCAAGAGGAGTGGCTATCCTTATTCATAAATCTATCCCTTTCCAAGGCGACAATATCACTACTGATCCAGGAGGTAGATTTATAATAATACAAGGCACTTTATTAGATCAATCTTTGAATTTGACTAATGTATACAGGCCAAATAACGATGACCCACAATTTTTCAACAATCTATTCTTAACCCTCTCTTCTCTGAGAAGTAACACTATAATAGGAGGGTACTTTAACTGTACCCTCAATCCTCTGTTAGATCATTGAACGGGTCGAGACACCTCCCATATACAGACAAGGAAAGTGATCTCACAATTTATGTTGGAATTAAATCTAGGTGATGTTTGGAGGGAATTAAACCCTGGCAGGAAGGAGTTTTCATATTTTTTCCTCCTAATACAATACACATTCTCGCATAGATTATTTTTTAATCTCAAAAGGACTATTGCCGAACATCAAGAGCTGCTTTTATAATAGCATAGTGACTATGCACAGTGGTGCGATCATGCACCACTGTCCATCGACTACTCCGCAGCAAAAACATTTAGAAGCCCACCAAGATGGCGTTTTGATACAAAATGGTTGCACGATCCTAGCTTCTTAAGCTTTGTGGAGGGACATATAGACATATAGTACTTTTTTAAATCAATACCACACAGACTTCTCCTTCTGTCAAATGGGAGGCTTATTTTCAACAATTTATTAGCTATACAAGTTTTAAATCGAATAAGTTTAGACGACAGATGTCAGAATTGGAAAAAGAAATTGAACAGCTTGAGAGGGAATTATTCTTAAACGATACCCCTGTACTGCAACATAGAGTGGCCATAAAAAGAGCTTACGACAACAAATTATCTTCCAATGAAGCATGTACTAATTTGACTAGATTTAGACAATCATTCTACTACCAGCGAGAAAAAGCGGGAAAATTATTGGCGTGGTGTATTAAGGCAATAAATGAAAGGCCGATTAATGAAATTATAAATGTACCAGGTACTCTAACATCTGATCCTAAAGAGATAAATGATACATTTAAAAACTATTATGAACATTCATGTAAATCAGAACCTCCTTCTAACCCCGACTTGCAAACAAATTTCCTAGATGGGCTTGAATTTCCCTCCCTATCTGAAGATGGGAGAGACTTGATTGGCCAATACAGCTCTCAGAGCTGTCTGATGCCATCTGCAGGATGAAAGGTGGAAAAGCAGCGGGTCCTGACGGAATTCCTATTGACATATATAAAATCTTCAAGGATAAACTCCTGCCCCCAATCATAGAGATGGTTGATGAGGCATTTGAAATGGGTCTTCCCCCAACGTTGCAGAGTGCACTGATAACGATCATCCCAAAACCAGGAAAAGCGCCCTCTAGATGTGATAGCTATAGGCCGATATCATTGCTTAACTCCGATACAAAACTGATAGCAAAAGCACTAGCTTTGAGACTTGAAAAACATTTACCATCCCTGATAAGTCTGGACCAGAATGGCTTCGTTAAGGGCCGACAAGCCTTTCCTAACATTAGAAGAGTAATCAATATTCTGCATGAAGAAAGGGATGTTTCAGATATGGCCATTCTATCTCTGGATGCTGAAAATTTTTTTGACAGGGTGGTAAGGTCATATCTTTTTAAAATATTGTCTCATTTTGGATTTGGGGGAAATTTTTCTAGATGGATACAGGTCCTGTATGGAAACCCAATGGCAGAAGTCTTGACCAATGGCATGATATCTGCCCCCTTTAAACTTTCAAGGGGCACTCACCAAGGGTGGAATAAAGATCTAGGAATAAAGATCACTTCTAAAATAGAGGACTTAGTCCTATGGAATTATAACCCAATGATAGCCTCAGTAACAGAATCTATCAATAGATGGACATCACCCCACCTGTCGTTAATTGGCCGCATTAATATTATTAAAATGTACATTTTACCTACATTTCTTTTTACTTCAATCTTTACCCCTGAACCCCCCGCCCCTATTTTTCTCCAAAATGAAAACAATTATTACCAACTTTCTCTGGAATAATAAACAACCAAGAATGCGCCTGACCCTACTATATTTACCTTTGGTGCAGATGAAGAGCAGCACAACATCCCCTCTGCCCCTAAATATTTACCTGTATTCTGAATCTCCTAAGAAATTAAAGAAAAAAACAGGATGTTTTTTAGGATGTCTGAAGAATCCTCAGAGCGTAAGAGATTGGCTTGGTGTACCAATTTGAATACAGAGATTACAGGTGATGAATGGAAAGTTTGTCATATAGCTCAGGTTCAGATGATCAATGCAAGATTTAAATTCTTACAGTATAAATGGACTATGTGTACACATATTACCCCATCTCTACTCCATCGTTTTCATCCCAAGATTCCAGACCAATGTGTAAAATGTAATGTGGAGAAAGGCACATTGTTTCACTGCATATGGGAGTGCCCAAGAACCATGGACTATTGGAATGGTGTACTTGATATATTATCACAAATTTCCAGTATGTCCACAGTTTTGCATCCTAGGTCTGTTCCCTGAGGGACTGAATATTAATAAGAAAATGTTGTCTTCTCCAAGCTAAACACACAATTGCAATATTTTGTAAAAACCTAGACAAACCGGATATCAATCAATGGTTCAGAAACCAATTGTCTTGCTTTAGAGAAATTGACTTATGCTATTAAAGGATAACCTGATGTCTTTCTAGAAATATGGGGACATTTTCTACATTTTAATGGAAAGTAATCCTTTGGGACCTGTATTAAACTATCTCGGTGTATCTTCGGCTCTTATGCATTGTTAGGACAAAATTACTGAACTTATACTATGTTTTTTATTTTATTTTATTTTATTTTTTAGTATTATTATTTTCCTGATTTGTGGGGAATGTTGTATTGTGTGTACTGTTTTTATGTTCTTGTTGTTAAAATGGCAATAAATATATAAAAACAAAAAAAAAAAAGGCCGCTGATTGTAGTTCTTGTCAAATACCCAACCCCCATCAACTAGTCAAACACTATACACAATTTCACATGCTATTTATTATTAAGCAGGCTTAATAATAATAAAATATTTTGAGAATGTACTATTTAGATGCTGACTTATGTAAAATGGGGTCATGTGAATGAAAATACCCTCTATATTGGAGCTATAAGGTGTTTTCATGGTCTTCCTCTGAAATATTAACTTCAGAATACTGAAGAGGCGAGAGAGAATTCTTGGAAGTTCTCCAAAGGAAGTCTATTTAAATGTTGAATATTTAGTGCTGTAAAATATTTTTTTGTTGTTGTATACAGTCAACCTGTTTGGCCATACAATCTGTTTTTGCTGAAGCGTAATAGCCTCAATGTGCATATTGAAAATACTACGGTCTCGTTACGCATTATGCAAGGCTAACAAACTATACATAGTTGGAAACATAATGTCATTAGCTAAAATGCTTCTCAGTCGTTACTTCAATACTATACCACTAGCCAGTTCTAGGCTGAGCTGAAGTTATACAGTATGGCAATAAAGCATTAGTTTCTCCAAATTAGCAGTTCCAGTTCTGTACTCAGTGTTTTACATTTGTATGAAATACAACGAAACAATAACGAAAAAGAAAAATAAGGATCACAGTTACTCTCATTGCCACATGCTCATCCTCTTGGAACTGGATTTCCGCACGTCGAAGGACAAAATTCCCATGAAACAGGCGCCACAGGACCTTCTCGAAAGCAGGAAAACGCTCCTGCTTGATGACTCCTGCCACAAACCTGCCGGTAGCCACAGGAGAAGAACCCATTAAATGAGGAGAGGACAAGGGAGGGGGAAGGTCTCTCTTTAAAATGAGATCTTTTCAATATTTGTTTGGTAAAATGGCTCTCACTCTCAAATATACTTTCTACATCAAAACTTTCTCCATCAAAACACAAGCCTTTCCCTCACCACACCACAAGTCAAAACAATGGAGGTTGATTTTCCTTTGAGGAAGGTAATATACCGTACATTACAAATCATAAATGCTGCATATAAGAGTAGAAATTTATAGATTTAAGTTTTACATTTGAGTAGTGGTCAAAAGATGCCATGTATGATAGTACGATGTATGATCGTATGATGGATATCACTACATCATACATGGCGGAACTATAAACTGGCCTTTAGTTACTGGTTATATTCCAGCCTTTTCCCATGTATGCTTCCTCCACATTCACACACTGATTGATCAATGCATATTACTTTAGAATTTAGAGCATGGAATTGTTATAAGATTCAAACTTACACATTACAATTTTTAAGGCAATTCTATTTCACTTCATGGAAGTGTCAAAAACAAAATAAATGTATGTGGTTGATACATTCATAATATCTTCCTCACCTGTTTTTGGAGTGAAAGATATTATGTTTGAACATGCTTTTTCCTGGAGCATAATACCCTGTTTTGTTGCAAATTGTTATCCTCAGGTGGTGACAGCACACACCTGAATAAAGCACCACATTCTGTTGAAAAATCTAATGTGACAATTACCCAATAAATGTAACTGTCTATAACTGAAATAAGATATGAAGATGTAATAAATACAATGTGCCTAATACTTAATTATTTCATTTGGTATGATATTTATTTCAGTGTGATGTACTTCAAAAAAAAAGAGTGAAAAGTGTGACAATATACCCCACTCTCCCTACAATGTGGGCTATGAAAGTAACTATTTTTGTGTTAATATCCTGACATTTGATAGATTGAAGATTTACCCCAGTTTTAAGGGCCCACTGTTGCAGGCGCTGACATTGCTTGTTCGGCGGCTGGTCACACAAGATGAGGCAACCATGGACACAGAGTCCTCAGAGGCAAGCTCAGAGAATGACAGCTGTGATTCGGCCTGTAGAACACGCTCCATTAGAGTAGACAAACAGAAATCATGTGTGGATGTCACTGGACACTGCATGCTTGTAACTGGACCCCTGCACCTGCTTTTCAGCTGGAGGGGATTAAAACTAAGATGCCAACTAGAGTGCTGTTACAATAATGGCCTCATTTATGAAATTATCTTATTTATTTGTAAGAAAGATGGGAGTTAGGAAAGTACTGCATGTCTGGGCTATCCCCCAAAGTGGGCTAGGTCTGTGCATTAAGAATAACATAATATCTATATTATGTTATCACAATAATAACACAATAAGAATAACAAAAAATTCATTCATTAACAAAGTCTAACAGTTGTATTTTATGTGGAATTCAAATAAAACTAATAAACTAAAATAAAACTAATACTATGACAAAATGCAATTTTTTGTCCACCAATTTACACTCAATAACCCATAATAGTACTGCAGATTAAGTCAGTATTCCAGAAGAATCTTTCACTTTGTAATACAAGCACCAAATTTGGCATGAATAATGCCTAGGACCTACTTTTTCAGAAAAGCCCAGTAGCCACCTGGAAATCCAAGATGGCGGCCATTTTTCAAGATGATCTAGGCATCAAAATGTATGTATTTTGACATGTGAAATGGCTGCTAGTTTTCAAGATGGCGGCCATTTTTCGCCTCACACAAACACTAGATGATGAGGTCAACATCAGCTGGTCAGCCTATCATGCAGAGAAAAAGAGAGGCTTAGAGTTTGAAGTCAGTATTACATCACTTTTGCCTCTTCTTCGGGATGAAGCCCTTTCTGTTGCCACAGTAAAACATTCCATGGACAAAGTCAGAGATACTATTGCATACCTGAATCCAGATCAAGTCCCGGTCATAACTGCAGACCAGCCAATCTATGTGCTTGCCAAAAAGGTGCAGTGGCAATAGCCTGTCATCATGTTTGGGGGCTCCACAGAGAGATGGCTGTGTTGAGGTCTTTCGGTACCCTGCTCCAAGACAATGGGTGGACAGGTGCTCTTGTGGAGGCTGGCGTGGCTTCTTCTGGAACAGCAGAGTAATTTATTTTGTGCAACAAGAACACGCCAAATTCACAGTTCAAAGTTACAGCATGCTGCCTCTATATATGCTCCAGAAGCAAGCTTACGAATACTATTCCATAGAAGGAAATGAACAAGCCCCTTTAAGTTTGGAAGACTGGTGTGCGAAACGGTGGATGGAGAGTCCGCAGTTTCAATTCTGGGAGCTTGTGTTGTCAATGCAATTGGTGACTTTCTCGTTGATCAGGTCTTTCAGAGAGGCTAACTTGACTTTGTATTGCCAAGCATTGTCTGCACTCATCCCCTTCTTCTTTGCAAACAACAATGTGAATGATGCTCAATGGCTTCCCATGCACCTCAGTGACATGGTATCTTTAGAACAAACACATCCTCCGCTGGCCAATTAATTTCAACAGGGGAAGTTTGTGGTCCACAAGACCCACAGGGAGTTTTCTGGCTTAGCCATTGACCAAGGCCAATGCAATTGGTGATGGTCGTGCCATTAGAATAACTGAGGACCCATCTGCACTGAGGCCATGGATGGTATCTGGACCAGAGCTTAGTCATTTGGTTTCTCAATGCGAGTCTGCATCTCAGGTCAAAGTAGCCAGTGAAGATGTCAGGCAAGCAGGCTAACCAGTCTCAGAGGTCCAGAAGTTGTTCTGTGTGATGAAGGATCTGGGCAACCCTTTTCAGGAGGAGTCCAGAAACCTTCTCACGTTAGACACAAAAGTGCACCCTAGTGCGGCAGAGCTCATTAGAACTCATCTTGAGAAAGGTAAGGTTGCCTTCAGAGACTTTTTCAATGGTCTGGGTGATGAGGCTTCCTTGTACAAACCAATTAAGAAGAACAAGGCCAGCTTATTTCGCCAAGAGGCAGACTCAGCTACAGATGATATGAAGGAGCAAGTGCTAAAAGATGACTTTCACCTCTTCTCACAGCTCTTCATATCCTGTCAATCATCTGAATGTGATTTGCTTGAGTTCTTTAAGCATGAAAACCAGTCTTTCCCTGCAGCATTGAGTGCCCCCAGAAAGCTCCACGGTGGTCAGCAGTCTCAGCTTGTCAACATTCTGGAAACTGTTATTTCTCTTCCAGACACAGAACCAAAATGTGATGCCATCATCATTGATGGGTCTTCTCTTGTTAATCATTGTCTCCAAAGGCATCAAAGACATTTGAAGAATATACTGTCCAAGATGTTATTCCAAAGATACAGGCTTACTCATCAAAGTATGATAGGACAGACATCGTATTTGACGTCTACTGGAATTCCAGTCTGAAGGCTGAAACACGAAGCAGACGAAGGTAGACAGAGTGACTGACAAAACCAAAGTAGCACCTAACTGGAGAAGCTTCCTGCAGGACAATGACAACAAGACTGAGCCTTTTGGGTTTCTCTGACAAAATTGTGATGTGTCCAGACACTGTGGTGATTGTGACCAAAGGAGAACATGTTCTTTGCAACAAACCCAACAGTCTGGAAGGCTTAAGCAAACACAAAGAGGCTGATATCCGAATCTTCCTGCATGCCCCATACACAGTTGAGCAGCAGAACAAATCTGTGTGGATTAAGGCCTGTGACACAGATATTCTTATACACAGTCAGTGTTTTTATGAATCTCCAGAATGCGGGCTTAGAAGGGCTGTGGATTGAATTTGGTCAAGGTCAGTCCATCAGGTGGTTACCAGTTCATGATATGGTGACGAATCTAGGCCCTGAAAAATCCTGTGGCATCCTTTTCTTTCACGCTTTCACTGGATGTGATGTAGTGTCAGCCTTTCTTGGTAAAGCTGGGACGTGTGCCCTGAAGTGTCTCATGTCTTCCAGAAGCTCAGTCAATACCCAACAGTAACAGATGATGCAGATCTCAGCATGCTTGAGTTTGTCATCACAATGTACAACAAGAACAGCACTGCTGATGGGGTTGATGATGCAAGACTTGACCTGTTTGCTCAGAAGCAGAGGTCCTATAATGCCATTCCACCTACAAGGGCATCTCAGTACGTGAAGTGTGCCACTTATCAAGCAGCCTGTGTCTGGGGCCAGCCAGCTGTATGTCAAATGCATACAGATAGCCCTGCCAACTGGTGGTGGCGAAAAGAAGGTGAAATTTGGCAAGTAGTGTGGACGACACTCCCATCAATTGCCCAGAGCTGTCAACAATTGACAAAATGCGGGTATAAGACTGAATGTTGTGGAAGATGCAAATGCTACCAGCTGTGTGCCTGCAAATGTGATGATTAGAATAATTCGCAATCCAGACATTCAGCTATGCATCCACACATAGTCATTTTATATGCATCAAACTTAACACCAAGCACTGACTGAGCTAAGCCCCCCTCCTGCCACTGCTAAAGTAGCCAACATTGTCAAAATTCATGAAATCTCTTAAAATGTTGTGTGATAATAATGTTAAATGTTTATGCCGTATGCCATTCCAAGACCATGTATCAAAAGATGCCTCAGTCAAGAGTTATGAAATGTTGAAGCATATATATACTTCTATTGTAATATCACCTAGCCAGATATCGTATGAAATTCAGTACCAAAATTTGCAATTAATTCGCTTCTATCTTCACAATTCAGCACAATTTCGACTTTTTTAATGCAGAATTAAATTTGTCATACTCAAAACCCTATATTTTCATTCCAAGATCATCAAAATTGGATTATCCAATCACAATCCAGGTCAAAACCCGCATAAAATGGCTTTCGAAGGTGGCCATCTTGGAAAATGGTGGCCATATTGGTTTTTTTGCGAGGCTACTAGGCTTTTTGGAAAACCTAGGTCACAAAGTATCACAAAGTCAAAAATTGTTTCACTAATCTGCTGCACTTTTACATTTTTGCAAATTTATTAAAAATCTAAAATTGAAATCTCTCAGTTACATCAGTATTTTGACCCTTAATTCATTAATGGAATTTGGTAAACGCTCTTATCCAGAGGAATTCAGTACTTTGTAGAATTTGACAACTATTACAGCTTTGAGTTTTTTTGGATAAGTCTTTACAAGCTTTGGACACCTGGATTTGAGCAGTTTACCCCATTCATCTTGGCAGATCCTCTCAAGCTTCATCAGATTGGATGGCAAGCATCTGTGAACTGCCATCTTCAGGTCTCTCCACAGATGTTGTATGGGGTTTAAGTCTGGGCTTAAGTCAGAGACTTGTCCTGAAGCCAGCATTGTCTTGGCTGTAAGCTTCAAGACATTGTCGCGGTGAAAAGCCCCAGTCTGACCTCTATGTATTTGGCTTATCCTTTATCCTTTCCTCAATTCTGACCAGTTTCCCTGTCCCTGCGCCTGAGAAGTACCCCCATAGCATTATGGTTGTCCTTGTTTTTTTGGTCACCTCTCTGACCAAGGCTCTTCTTGCCTGGTTCCTCAGTTTCTCTAGGAAGAACTCTAGGAAGAGACCTGGTGGGTCAAAACGTCTTCCATTTCACAATTATTGAGGCCACTGTGCTCCTGTGAACACTCAAAGCTTTACAAATGGTTTTATACCCTGGTGTCTATGCCTCACCAAAATTTTATAGTGGGAATTCCTTGGACTTTTGGAATAGTTTTTTGTCTTGACATGCAGTGTGAATTGTGGGACCTAATAATACACAGGTGCGTGTCCAATCAATTCAATTTGCCACAGGTGGACTACAGTCAACCTCGAGACACATCTCAAGGGTAATTAAAGCAAACATGATGTACCTGACAACAATTTTGAGTGCCATCGCAAAGGGTCTGAATACTTGTAAATGAGAGATTTCAGTTTTTCATTTTTAATACATTTGCAAAAACATGTTTTCACTTTGTCACTATAGGTTATAAGTGGCAATTTCTATCAATTTTAAATGAAATCGACTACATATTTGCCATGATCGTAAATTTAAACACTAAACGTCCTCCTCCTGGGTTTGTTTTTTTTTCTCCACATTTTCTCCCAATTTGGTAGCCAATTGCCCCTTGTTAGCTGAGCATACACCACTACGACCCTGTCCCCCGGATGCCCAGGAGATCTAGCAATCTAGAAAACAACACACATTCTACAAGCCGCAATGTCTCAAAGGCCCTGCGACTGTGACTCTGAGGCGATCAGGCCGCTGTTGTGCCACTCTCCCTCGTGTGCCAGCCAAGGAGACTCCATGGACTGCTAAGAGAGTGGGCAGGAATTCCTCTACAGCTATGTAAAAGTCCAATATCAAATTTTAGGAAGCGTTCGCAATTATTGCTGCTATTAGGTTGAAGGGGGTAATGACTTTTTCCCAAGGGTGATTCAGCTGGTTTTAAATTGTTTCATAAAATTTAACATTTGAATTAAAAAAAAAAAAGAATTTGTGCATTCTCAGGTCTAATATAAAATTTTGTATAAGATCTGAGACCATTCACAGTGTGTCAGATATGCAGTGATCGAGGAAATCAGGAAGGGTGCAAATACTTTTCATAGCATTTTTAAGGATTCAACTAATCCTCTTGCATTACACATTTAAGGTGCACTTTTGACATACAGTACCTCTTCAAAAAAGTCTTCGGTCATGTGCAACAGATAGTTCATTTCCATCAGCTGTGTGAAGTTCTGTTTGAGGGCCTCACAGTTGGAGTTGATCTCCTTCAGCTCTTGATCAAGCTTCTCAAAGGTTGACTACAACAAAAATGAGGTCATGAACAATTAGGAGGAGCTGTAATTACAGACTGGGGGGGCATTGTTTAACACCAATTTCCAGGAATAGGGCCCCTGAAAGCCTTTTCACCGTATTTTTCATTTACAAAGTATTCAATTATTCAACCCCCGAAGTTAATACTTGTATTTTGTATTTTACTAGCAGCAATTACAATTCTTCACCTTCTGAGGTCTGACTGTATGTATATGAGCTTAGCTCAGCTTATTTAATCTTTTTAATGTAGCCATAACCTGATACTATACTAAACATAAGAAGCCGCATGAAGAAAAATTGCAGGCGGGGAAAAAAAAACAAAAAAACATTTGTACCTATTGTGTGTTGTCAGCTATGGCAGCTAATCAGAAGAAAGGCCGTCTAGATTCAATGTGCTCATGTGAGTGTTTTTGCCTATGGTGTAGACACTGCATTCTGATAGCCTGAGGGTGGGGTGCTCACATTTTAGGCTGGGCTGCTTGCTGCCTAAAAGCAATATGGCATCAGTTTACAATTAAATAATAATTTCCAAATAAATGCACCTGCTGGTAAGCTACCACAGCTACACAGCGATGTATAATAATGGACACAGGGGTTACCAAAGTCACCAAAAAGCTAAAACGTAAACCCCTCTAGCCATTAATATTTTGTAACATGCTGTAAACAGAATCCTGACATGATGTAAGCTGTCGTAGGACTCTCTGTTATTGTCCACTCTCTGGAGGAGCAGGGCAAAGTGTGCCCAGAGCAGCTCTTCCAACTGGCCAAGATTGTATACTGTAGCCAGCTAACCAGCATAATATTATTTTTGTTATTTTTATTGAATAGTGTACTCCATATTTGCATGTGACATAAAAAGCAGAAGGCTTCCTGTATTTCATATTGGATTTAGTTTGCATCATTATGCAAAAACAGTTATGTAAAAAGTGACAGGCTTAAAACTGGTTGTGTTCACACCCAAACAAGAGGCACATTTACAGCATTTCCAAAGAAATGTTTCTATAAATTATTTCGAATTCTGTCATGGCACACAAGCACATATTTTCATAAATCAATAAAAACTCCCCGGATTATGCATTGACATCCAGACATATTTTACAATGACAAAATATCAGCATCCAAAGTCTTTTACAAACTACCATGGCCTTTGCAGCTTGGCATGCGACAACTGTTTCCGAACAACAGCACAATAAGCATTCACTATAGCATCAGTCTAGGCATGGTGAACTGACACCAAGAATTGACACCAAGGCTATCCAAAGTTCACCTGAGCTGTCTTTTTCATGTAACCTATATTGAGAGTAAATATCATAACATACAGTAAGATACACAGCCTAACGATAAAAACTTTATATGAATAGCCTATGACAGTGTATTCAATTAAAACTAAGCAATTAAAACATAATAATGTCACATTGATAATTTGACTAGGCTATTATTAGTCCCATTAAAAGCCTTTAATAATAAAATTGTCATTTAACAGCGTTCCGTTAAAAAAACTCATTGCTGCGCCTTCATACTTGTATAAATAAGGCCAAAACACTGCAATGTGGAAAATAGAATAATGGCTGTACTTCAGAAAAGCCAGCACCTGAACCAGAGGTGCATAAGAATACAGTGGAGTGCAAAACTTAGGCCACTCCTGGTTAAAAGCAAACCTGGGGCCTCATTTATAAAACTGTGCTTAGGATTCACGTCAAAAGGTTGCCTGAAACCTAGGACGTGCGTACGCAAAAAAATATTCTGATTTATAAAACAGTGCATACGCACGTCCCACGCCAGTTTTCCTTTATAAATCACAATCAACTCTAAGTGTGGCGCAACTTTGCCAGCCTCATGTCCCGCCCACAGTTGCCTATAAATAGGCAGTGAAACACCCCTAATGAATATGCATTTCACGAAGACGACAATGGCAAACGCTGAAAAGAAGGCCAAGAAAAGGGATTTCAGCCATTTGATTGCCTCTGAAAAGCTACAGGTGTGGGAATTATCCTGATTGATTGTAAATGACAAACAGTTGTGCACAACGAATGTGATGATGACGATGATAATAATAATAATAATAATAACAATACACGTTATTTGTCTAGCACCATTGAAAACACAGTTACAAAATTAAGAGATAAAACGAACAAAAATTTATAACAATAAACACATTATAAAACTAGTGTAAACATGCAGAAAATCAGAACCCTTTAAGAGTACAATCAACAACAATCAATTTCGATTTATTTTACACAGTGGTATCTGTCGTAAATCATTTTCGACTTCTCTCGTCGCCAAATGTTGTGTTGCACTTAGGAAGGGAGAGAACCCGTATAGCGAGATTCAACAATACAACACTTTAATAAGTATATCAGGGACGACGCACGTCCTTACAGCAGCCATACCCAGCCACAACTCCCGGCAAATCTTTATACCTTTTTACATCCTGTTTCACTTCCTGTTTTCCTGGTCTTACGTCACGAGCATTAAAGGCACAGTTTCTCATTTCTCCAGTTAATGTGCGTACGCATGGGTCAGAGTTTCCGTGGAGAACCGCACATTTTCCCGTCAAGTTCATTTTTTATAAGTTTGCTTAGAAAGTGGCGTACGCATTCTTTTGTGCCTACGCAACGTTTATAAATGAGGCCCCTGAACTCTAAATGGTAGAAAGATGAGTTAAACATGAGACCTTTAGTGAAACCCGCGAATTTTTAAGCATTTTATTGCTTTTATCAGTTATAAAAGTAAAAGAGCCTTGTGTAAAAGTTTGGGAACCCTTTTGGATTATTCTTTGTTACTTAATTTTTTTTTTTTTTTTACTAAGCCCTAGACCCAGGTGATTTGCTCACTAAGGCTTCAATGAGTATGATTCCACAGCTGAACTTTTTATTATGAAGTAACCCCATGCCTTCTAAAGTATTCAACTGCATTGGTTGTTCTGTCTGGTCTTAACAACCGTGGGTTCCTCTAAACCATTGTCCAATGATCTCAGAATGAAGACTGTTCATTTCCACCAAGGAGCAGGCTACAAAAAACTCTCAATGTTTCAAACTACCTATTTCCACTGTCAGAAACATTATTAGAAAATGGAAGATCAATGGAATAGGTGAAGTCAATAGGCCAACTATTTTTCAAACATGAGCCAAACGAAATTCACTGTAAATCCATTGGAAATGTATTTCCACAAATAATGTGGGATTTATCAAGTTTTCGGATGTCAGTATTTTCATAGGAGTCGAACAAACTTCATGAGTGGACTTTTTGTTATTTAAATATATTGGTACATACTGGTGTTCACGATTATGTCTATTTTAACAGATTTTTAAATGTTCTACAAGAAATTAAGGCCATCCTCCACCTGGCATCTAATCCTACATCAGTTTCGCCCTGTCTCCCTCCCTTGGAATTACATGGTACTGCATGTGGTGAAACTCAATACTGGTCAGGGCTGACAGGTAGGTGACAGTAAGGCAAATAACGACAAATTATAACAGTGGTATGCAGAAGAGCATCTCTGAACAGACAACAGCAGTAGAAGTAAATAAAATAAGTCTAATAAATACCTAATAAAGTGCATGGCGAGTGTACAGTGACAATGTAATGGTGCTCATACACATATTGTTTCATATAGGCGGTATAAGTTTTTAATTAATGTTAAGATTAACCAGATAAAGAATTAATAGAGATTTGCCTGCATAACAGAATGCAAAACTGTAGTAATTGTGCTTCAGGTGCTGTTCTGAACATCGTGAATAGGGGTTCGGAACATTGTGAGCTAATATGGTTTTCCAAACACAGAGAAGTTGTGTTCTTATTAGTTTTCCATATAATTATTGCTCCTATTCAGATCAATCAAAGTGTTTTAGTGTCTGGAATAGCCAATAAGCAACCAGTATCATAAAGCACAATCCTCAGGAGAAAAACTACCATTCAAAGGGCGTTGAATTCTGATGGAAGCAGCCATTTCTCCATGTTCTGTTCAGAACAGTGAGTCCACGTTAGTGAAATCAACAATGAGACTAGCGACGTTGCTACGGCTAATATACTGCGCTGAATTTCTCCCAGTTTCCCGCTATGTCAACAGTTTTAGGAATGACTTTACACCTAGTAGGGAGTAAGTTAGGTGTAAATTATACATTGTGTCTTAACTCTACATCGGAACTAAATCAGTTGGTGCAACCTATTTTTTTTTTTACAGTTTATGGGTGCAACCTGTTTAAATGAAGTTGCTTCCTAACTCTGAATTCAAGGTCAATCTAGCCTATGTTTGAATTTACATTATACTGGTTCAAGAGGCAACTGGACTTTACGGACATTATTGATGAATTTGCATGGGTGAAAACAAGGAAAAAAATCTAACATGTTAAGTCCAGTGGTTTGAGAGAAGCCCCAACTTCTACGTGATGCTAATCTTAATATATTGGTACATTTTCTAACACAGTAATGTGAATTCATGATTAACAAACTGATATAATACTTCAGTGATATGTGGTATAGTAGCCTATAAGACAGCATCCAATAGGTATATTTTGGCTTTGAAGGAGGGTATTAATTGTGAATCGATTGTGTTTGTGAATCTCAGTGTGACTTTGTAAATCTCATGCTCAGAATTGGTAGAGTGTGTCACTCTCTTGGGGCCACACCTATGCATCAACCCACGGCTTCCAAACTGTAGTAGTTGTGCATCATAAAATACAGCAAAAAAACTGCAATGAGGTAATGTGGGCCTGGCAGCTGGGGGCACAGGAAATCGAGTGGACGGAAGAATGGATTCCTCCAAATATCAAGAAATTCTAGAGGCTGTTCAATGGTCAGTCCAGACATTGAATTTGAAGAGAGGTTGGGTATTCCAGCAAGACAATGATCCCAAGCATACTTCAAAATCAACCATGAAGTACCTCCAGAAAAGACGGATGAAGGTTTCAGAATGGCCACCACAGTCCCCAGACTTGCATATTATTGAAAATCTGTGGAGTGATCGCAAACACGCCATACATGCAAGGCGGCCGAAAAATATTCCTGAGCTAGAGGTGTTCTGCCAGGAAGAATGGGAAAAAATTCCAAAAGCGAGAATTGAAAGACTCTTTGCTGGCTGCAGGAAGCGTTTACAAGCTGTTATATTGTTTGAGTACTAACTGACAGGGTTCTCAAACATTTGCACAGGGCCTTTTTCCTTTTTTTATTATTTTGAAACTGTAAAAAAAAAAAAAAAAGTAGCTTTGCTTAAGAATTTGAAGAAATGTGTTTAACTTTGTACCATTTAGAGGTCAGGTTCACTTCTGTTCACTTGGATGTTAATTGTAAAAGGCTTTTTGACCAGTGGTGCCCACATTTTTGTACACCACTGTACCAGTGACGGAATGAATTTTTGGTGAAGCAAGCCCACCATCACCCCTGGTGAAACTCCTGTTCGTGCCATGCTTTACCTGTTGACCTAGGCAATTTTCAGGTGATAAAAACTGACCACAGCTATAGGCAGCCCATTAAACGGGTTTAAATTGATCACTGGTCCTGCCATTCAAAGTGAACAGCAAAGTGAACTTAGAGGATCAACACAAAAAAGAATACAATGACAAGTAGGCATGTACTCATCACATTTATTAACAGTCAGATAATGTCATCTCATTTTACATCACCTATCATATTCAATAGATAGACAAAACAATATTTTAATCAGTTGTGATATTTTTATACATAACAGCTACTCCATCGTATGTTTGCCCACGTTTCTGCCTGTAGTCCTTACCAGTCATCTCCAGATCCACAAAATTAAAAACCGAAGCTGCATCTCTGCCTGATGACACATTGAAGAACCCAGTGAAACATTCTTGAGTTATGCCCATAGCTTTGCCAATTGGATACTGGCACCTTCATCAATGAAATGCTCAATTTGAACATTTCCCAACATGCTCTTTAAATTTTGCATGAATCTTAACATGAATCTTGACCTGTTGAAGCTATGTTACATTACATTACATTATTGGCATTTGGCAGACGCTCTTACCCAGAGCGACATACAGTTGATTAGACTAAGCAGGAGACAATCCTCCCCTGGAGCAATGCAGGGTTAAGGGCCTTGCTCAAGGGCCCAACGGCTGTGCAGATCTTATTGTGGCTACACCGGGATTAGAACCACCGATGTTCCGTGTCCCAGTCGTTTACCTTAACCATTACGCTACAGGCTGCCCTACTATGTAAATTATCAAAGCCATCTCTTGCAAACTTTGAACACCCATTTCCTGCAGCAACACACTTTAATAACACACCAGCAACACATGCAGATTGTTAGCAAGCTACCTACCTGTCTATTTTTTGTATACCATGATGATTTGAAACTCTGATTTACCAAAGCCACTAGTTGGATCAAGTTGAAAAAAACTCATAAGCTGCAAATAGTGTCGATGGAAACCACCGCCACATCATAGGATTTGAGTAGCTAGTTCCAGCAAAAATGTTTTAAAGTCATGAACTAATTTATATGCACCAGAAATACAAATCTCTCGGCCACTAAGAGATAACTGACTGATTATAAATAATATTATAAATAATGTTACTACACCAAGCAACCCATAGGTACACATTTCAAGAAACACGTTTTCTTTATTTGGCTATCGCTCAAACACTACCATTTTGTAATTGGATCGAAAATGGATACCTTCCACTTGAAAACAAATAAAACAAGCAATGTGTCATGAGTTTGCCTATAACTAGGGCCACCAAACTTAAATAGGCTTCAGAATTGTAATGCAATTGGCCAAAAACTGCAGAGGGAGGTGAAAAGAAATCATAGCTTGGTTGTAAAGAAGTCTTTCTCCGAAACATTATAGGCTACTCTATATCATATAACAATTCACAGAAGACGACACAACTTAAGAAGAATGTTTTGGTTTTATTATATGGAATATGTAGATGAAGATTGTGACTGCCCAGCTTTAACAATTATTTGTCTACAAATATGACCTCTGTTATTGGAAGCAGAAGTAAAAAAGTATTTTCTTTTTTAGTGGTATTCAATAACTAAGCAGGATTACCTCCTAAAACATTCATGTTTAGCCAGTGCCTGGCTAAGGTATTTAAGATGGCTGCAGGAATTTAGATTTTTGGAAAAGAAGGATTATTTTGTGGTGGTTCCTTAGCTGTGAGTTCCAATGTATTTACCTTGTTCCTGTGGCACTGAAAGTGGAAGGGGATAATAGTCTGGGGCAAGGTCTGGTTTATCAGTTTCTGGTATTTGGAATTTAATGTCTTGTCTAATGTCACCTGTTTTGTTCATTAGAAGTTGTGAGCCTACATTCAATAAGGAACATATGATTTTTATTCATCTAATTATCTGTTTAATAATTAATTTAATCTTAGGATCTGAAATATATATTCTTTGACTTGTTGGTTGATTCCACCAGCTTACTGAAGACTGACCTTCAGCTTACTGAAGATTTTGGTTATTTAATTGATAACTGTTATTTTGAATACTAATTATTAATTTAAATCACCTAAAATATATTTTATATGTAGGTTAAGTGAGAGGTTTTAGCGCACAATACTACTTGTGTTCAGTATTAACATCTTAACAAGGATATTGTTTGTTGGAACTGCTGGATTCACTTATTATACTTAAGCTTCCCCTGACAGAATATAACTTTGGCTCTTGAGTTTAGCACAACTCTTTTACCCCATCGCAACCAGGCCTGAATTCCAGAGTTAAGGGAGTATGAACCTGACCATTTTAATCTTTCCATTCATAAACAATGTGGCATGCCCTACACATTGAAACTGTTTAAAGAAACACAAAACAAAAAACAGATTGATGCACTCACCTCCAGCTCCAGTACATCCCTGGGGCAGGGCACTGTCTCAGTTTTACAGCTTACAGGGATAACAATGTTGGTCTTCACTATCTCCTTCTCCAGGAAACCTATTGAGAGATTCAGAAGCAGTTGCTGTCAGTTGCTTTTGAAATGGCAGCATTTCAAAATAACTAATCTAAAAGAGAAACCACAAATTCAGCTATTTTCTTTATTTTATGGTTCTTTGAACCATGTCTGCATTATATATAGTTTCCAAAATAATGGGGTTTATTCAAAGAATAAACCCCATTTATTCTTTGAGCCATACTTTCCACAGTCAACATTGCATAGCGTCCATGGCTATTGAATGTTGCCATTTTTTAGTAAAGCTAGGGGGGCACAGAAAGGTGTGCACAGAAGTCCAATAACAAGACACCGCTCGGGTTAAGATGAAGCAGGCCATTCCTCCCAATCCACCCCCTTCCAGGTTTCTCTGTCATTGCCCACGTGAGCGTTGAAATCCCCCAGCAGAACTATAAAGTCTCCGGGTGGTACCCTTTCCAGGATGCCGCCCAGTGACTCCAAGAAGGCCGGATACTCTGAACTGCTGTTTGGTGCATAAGCATGTAGTCGCAGAGAGGCGACCCTCTCGTTCCCCGGGTGGAACTGCAACACTGTGGCACTCAGCCGGTTTTGCCTACTGCCCATTGGGCAAAGCACCCGACTCCGATGCCGACCCCTGCAGGTGGTGAGCCCACAGGGCGGCGACCCCACGTGACCAATTCCGGCTGTGCCCGGCCGGTCCCCATGGGATAAGGCCCGGCCACCAGACGCTCGCCGACGAGCTCCCCTCCCGGGTCTGGCTCCAGAAGGGGGCCCCGGTTTCCCTTTTCCGGGCGAGGTATCTTTGTCCTTGTGAGGCCGTATCATGGAGTCTTTGAATCGCTCTTAGTCTGGCCCCTCCCCCGGGACCAATTTGCCTTGGGAGACCCTACTGGGGGCTAACGCTAGTGCCCCCGACAACATAGCTCCCAGCATCACCAGGACACACAAACCCCTCCATGTTAAGGTGGCGATTCCTTGGAGAGGTATAATGTACGATGAAATCATTCAATCGCATTAATAAATTACTAAACATAACTGAGTGATTTTCTTTTGAAGAGCAAGCATTTTGGATGCGCACACATTGCATATGCAACTTTCTCCTCGGTAATTTGCATGACCCAAATTTGAAAATTTAAATTATAAAGAAGAAAAAACAGTGAACAATACATATAATGTAACCAATGCATTTTCTTGCTTTTGGGATTTATATCAAATACTGAACAGCATAAGTTCCACAAAAACTGTTAATTGGCTTTTGCGTAGGATGATCAAAAAGCATTGCAGGTGAAAGTCCAGAAATGAGCAATATGCAATAGACTGGGCTGCGTGTCAATAAACTACACCAAAATGGCAATGAATGGAATGTGTGTTAAGCAGTCCTGTTGCAGAAACCCCCATCCATGCATTTCTGCTCATTTGTTCAGACTACTGTAATTCAATCCTGTATGGCCTTCCAACCACCTCCCTTGATAGGTTACATTACATTCAGAATTCAGCATGGGTACTGACCCATACTCGGGGGACACAGCTCCAATCCTCAATAAACTTCACTGGCTTCTGGTCAAGTACCTCATCACTTTCAAATGACTCAAATCCAAATACTAACCTATAAAGCACTAAACGCTTTAGCACCCTCCTACCTCACAGACCTTCTGCTTCCTTGCGTTCCCACATGTGCACTCCGCTAAGCACACTCTGGCCTCTTTGTAGTCCCTCCCACTAAACTATTATTCTTATAGGCTGCCTTTGAATATTAAATGACAAGTGAAATTGTGGGATGTGTTTGACTTGTTGTTGGGGGTTGGGTACCTGACAAAAACTTCAATTAATGGACCTCAATCAATATATTAGTATAGAAGATCTTATTATTGAAATGATTGTACTTTTTTTTTTTTTTTTCATCTTCTCGACCTGCCAGATGAGGAGAGCAGGAAGAGGTAGGGGAAAGGTGCCAGGCAGGGGGGATTTTCTCAGGATAAAAAATGTTTTATCATTCAGTATGAATATTTTATACCTCATACACGACCCTTAATATCATTTCATTTTTGTCAATTTTTTTGCTGTGGTTCCATTGTATTTCACAGCCCACCAGACACATGACCATCTGTATCCACTCAAATGCAAAAAGTATTTTCAGTGAGGAAAGAACTCTTCCACTTCTGTTACTTTGTTTTAGTAATATTTAGTAAGTCTAGCTTTTGGCAAACAAACTCCCAAGGGTACCTGCAATATCTTTGGAGTACCTACAATATCTTTGGGGCGTGTTCTACTATTTGCATTTTTACTTTTTTGGCATTCCCTGACGGTGCCAGATATAAGACGGTGCCAGAGTTCCATGGTATCATACATCACAGTGTTACAAAACAGTATTGTGATTTCTTTTGATAGACATCGCCGAGCTCTAACGGGTTAAATTTGTAATATTGTAATACTACTCGGTGAGGCACTGATAATTGGTAATTGGTCATTGTCATGCAGACATTTTAGCTAGACAGTCACTGTTAGTTTTAGGAAATCATTAAGCTGTACATAATAAACAATTGTTTTCTCTTTAAAACCTCTTTGTGTTGTGCTTGTGGTGGTTAAATATTACGATTATTTCCACCCTCTTTGTTATTGCAACATTGTTGGGCTTTCGATCCGTAATACTACCAAGAAGCAAGCTTGAAACAACCTAGCATGCTGGAAATCTGTGACCCAAACAAATGTTTAGCATGAAAAGACACGTACATTTCCAACAAAATTATTTGCCACAACTCTCCAAAGTGTCTAGATTGGCTAGACCCTCTTACTTCCTGAGCCTTTACGGCATACAGCAAGTTTTTGGCATACGGCATACAGGAGTATTGTGTTGAGTGACCCTAGCCCCCTCATTAAGCAGCATAATAGAGTCCAATTTAAAAAAGTAGAGATTCTTTAATACAATACACAGCCATTAGAGGGAGTCTTGGGTAAAACCACAAATGCAAGGCACATCATTACATAGAAACAAAGAAACTCCTTTGTCACTTTGCATTTTACAGCCATACATGTTCACATTCCAGTTGTTGTAGATTGCCTTTTGCACAGCAATGTAACAGCAATGCTTATGAAATGACATGGAAAAAAAAGTGAAAGTCTCCATCTGTGTCGTGGAGATAATTTACAATGCAGAAAAGTAAAATGAAAAAGCATTGATTTCACAGCAGAGCCACTTGCATAAGGCAACATGCTGATCTATATTGCTCACAGGCATTGGCTTTAATGCATCTCCCGCTATGTTGTCAGTGGGCCAGAAAAACTGGGTCTGCAATTTACTCAATATATAGGAACTCAATGGATGGATAATATCACAGAAAGCCAGGCATGAGCATAGGTCAGCAGCAGAATGCAGGGGACCATAAGTAATTGGAGGCGGCACGGATGGTGCAGTGGGTAGCACTGCCGCCTCACAGCAAGGAGGTCCTGGGTTCGAATCTCCATCGGCCGGGGCCTCTCTGTGTGAAGTTTGCATGTTCTCCCCATGTTCGCGTGGGTTTCCTCTGGGTACTCCGGTTTCCTCCCACAGTCCAAAGACATGCAGGCTAGGCTGATTGGAGAGTCTAAATTGCCCATAATTATGAGTGTGTGTGTGAATGGTGTGTGTGCCCTGCGATGGACTGGCGACCTGACCAGGGTGTATTCCTGCCTTTCGCCCAATGTATGCTGGGATAGGCTCCAGCCCCCCTGCGACCCTGTTCAGGATAAGCAGGTTACGATAATGAATTAATGAATGGGGTGTCTTGGTGGCGCAGCCTGCAGAGCACTGACCGCATGCTCTTTGTGAGCCGCGACGTCAACGGTTCGAATCCGACCGTCTGACAATTTGTCGCATGTCTTTCCCTCTCTCTCGCCCCCATTCTTCCTGTCTCTATATACTGTTCAATAAAGCTGAAAAAGGCCTAAAAAAATGAATGAATAAGTAATTGAACAAATTAACCCAAACTTCAATAATTCTTGCAAATAATTTGTAATCAATGACTACCTGAAGTCTATGACCCATAGACATCACCAGATGCAGGTTACATTCCCTGGTGATGGTCTGCCAGCCCTGTATGACCTATTTCCTGATAGTTTTGGGAACTATTTGCCTTCAGTCTGGTCTTCAGCAAGTTAAATGCATGCTCAATTTGATTTGGGGTCGGGTTATTGACTTGGCCAGTCAAGAACATTCCACTTTCCATGTTTCTGTATACTTCGGCCTTCATTCCTGCTGCTCCTGTCAGCAGTGACATCATCAATGAACGCCCCAAGCCCCATGTTTCTCAGATGAAAGGCAGTTACTTTTAGCTTCCACATTTTGCTCTTTCCATCACTCTGGTACAGTTTCATCCTTGTATCATCTGTCTATTTTGTTCCAGAAATATATACAGGTTTTTTTTTATATACTTTTTGCAAACTGTAACCGGGCCATTCTATTCTTGAGGCTTGCCAAGAGTTTGCATTTTGCAGTGAGCCTTCTTAGGTTATGCTGGCATAGTCCTCTCTTAATGGTTGTCTTTGACACATCTACGCCTACATTTTGGAGAGTGTTCAAGATCTGTTGAACAGTTACAAAGGGATTTTTCTTCACCAGTCTTAGGATTCATCTGTCATCCAGTATATTGATCTTCCATCGTCTTCCAGGTCATTGCTGAGGTCACCAGTTCATTCTCTTGAAGGCTATTCTCTTCCTGGTTTTAATATCTAAAATGCCCACAAAATGTTCCCAAAGAGCAATGACATCGGTTTTGAGTCCCTAACCACTCCCCTTCTGCGTCCTGTGGTCAGGTCTCTTCTCTGTTAACATGAACAGTGGCGAAAGTGTATCTTAAGTGGAGAGAATACAAAAGTGAAGGAGAGGGATTGAGGAGCAAAATAACCAGTAAATAACTAACTAACTAATTTAGAAGATTTCTCAAGAGGTGTCAGGACTTGTTACAGTGGTGGCCTGGACTGAGAGGGACAACAGCAGAGCCAGATAACATCCATGAAAGGGCAAGTGATGGCAATGGAAGCACTGGCATCCTTGCAGGAGAAACAGACCGGCACCCTATTTGAGTTGGCACAGGGGTATGTGGAGGATCAGACTGCCGCTGAGAAACACTCCCATAGCATGATGCTGGCACCACCATGCTTCACCGTAGGAATGGTATTAGCCAGGTGGCGAGCAGTGCTGGGTGTTTGCCAGGTTCCAAACTTCTTCCATTTCACAATTATTGAAGGCACTGTGCTCCTGGGAACACGCAAAGCTTTCGAAAATTGGTTCATGCCCTTGCCCTGATCTATGCATATCTTCAACACAGCCATACCCACTGTCATTGGACATTAGGAAACAACTGCTTCTTCTAATATAATGTGTTCCTGTAAAAGGTTTCATCAGTGATAACATTAACAATAATACTCACAAACAATTCTCTCCATCTCTTCACATTTCTTCACCTCATTCACAAACTTCTTCTGAAAGGCCACGGTACCAGGGTTTAACTGTCAAAAGAAAAAATATGGAGTTCTCACCTGGTGGTTATGTTTGGACATCTTACCCCTTTGGTTGTGGGTACTCAGTTCAATAAAATTATAATAGTATAAAAGTTCTTGTTGACTTTGGTGAGTTCATGCATTATCCCGACTTTGATTCCACTGAGGTCCTAACAGCTTGGCGATGAGGATGGGATTTGGAAATAGCTCCTGAATTAGATTAAAGAGAATCAATGAGAGGGTGAGTATTATTGATTTTCATTAAACTTACTACCCTCATTAGGTGTTGATTATTCTTCAACCAATTTCTAGAGGTGACACTCTAAGGAGCGTCTTTAGCGGACAAGTGCTGTCACCCCAAGGAGCGTCTTTAGCTGGTGAGTGCTGTCACTCTAAGGAGCGTTTTAGCTGATGAGTGCTGTTACTCTAAGGAGCATTTTAGCTGTAGAGTGCACAGTTACTCAAAAAAGCAACTTTAGCTAACGAGAGCTGTCATTTGGCAAGAGCTGTTAATTGGCTTTAATGGAACATTCTTCTAGCTAAATACAGCACTTGATGAAACTTCAGTCATGAAACTTTGACCTGGGTGAAAGCTGAGGGTGCAGTGGAGTGGGCAGGGCCCATCCTGTGCATATTGTTTGTTTACAGGCTGTGTTTAAGCAAAGAGGTTTTTAATCTGTTAGGGTGTAGCTGCAGTTTGCCGTTGAGTTTCTTATCTCATCTCTTGATAAGGAGACCCACATGCGGGACCTTGAGATACTTTTGCAGCACTTGGTGTCATGTTTCATGCTCATCATGTTTCATGGTTAGTTATTGTATTAGTTATTTTATTGTCATGTCACGTATTATGTTAGTCTAGTCCTGCCACGTTTTTATGTTTAGTTCTTGTAACGATGTATTTTCTAGTCTTGTCATGTCTCATGATATAGTTTATTCATGTCACAATATATGTTTGTTTCATGTTATGTTGTTCCGTTCATTGATTAGCGTACACTTTTTTGTGTCTTTCCGCAAACCTTGTGTTCATGCTTTCTCTCTCTCCTTTTCTGTCACTCACACTTCCCTAATTGTTTCAATTTCCCTTGTTTTCTTACTAATCTACTAACTTTAGGTCAGGATTGGCTAATACTAACATTCTAACCATGTGTTCATTTTTACCTTACGCTTCTTGTGCATGCCATTTACTAGTTTACTAATGCTAGGGTAGGGTAGGTTTATTACTAATGATTACTAATTATCTTGTTAACTTGTCAATCCTCCACACCTGATTTCCATTCGCATGCTGCTCTCAATCTAATTGTCTGCACCTGTCTACACCTGCATATAAGCTCAGTTCCATGTCATGCCTTTGCAAAATTGTTGCCTCCTGTTTTTTCAGTGCATGCTTGAGTGGTTTTCCAAGCCATTGTCTACCTGTTAAGAGCCAAGCCTGTTTATTGACCATCGTTATTGACTTCAGTTTTGTTGACTATTGCCTGCCTGTACCTCACACTCTTGCCTGTTGTCTTTGCTTTTGCCCCGCTGACAGCTTTCCTGGTTACTGGACTTCTTGCATGGTTTACCGATTTCGAGACTGCCTTCTCCCTCGGTACTGTACTTTGGCTTTGGCTGGACTTTATTACATCTTTGTTGTCTGAGTCGTGCATTCTGGGTCCAACCCCCCACATGCCCATCTCACTTGGCTGACAAAGCACAAATTGGCCACAAATAGGTTACAAAATAGTCTTGTATTTGTGGTGGTATAGGGCTAACATGGCAGAGGCATGTCAAGCTCTTCAGAGTCAGACGGTAAGAGTCAGTCAGGCTCAGACATAGAAGCATAGCGTTTTAAATGGGCTTCAGATGTACAGTCAAAATACAGTAAAATGATGTAAACTATGCTGAATGACAGGTGGGCAGTAGGACAGTCGCCCGAGGACAATAGCACTTTCCTAGAAAAAAAGAGAAGGAGAACAAGGTGTGAATTTAGTGCTCAGAGCTAGAGAGGGCTAAGCATAAACACATGATTGTGGAATGTTTGCAGACGATACTAAGGGGGCAGGGATCTTCATATTGGATGGGGATCTGTATCTTTTGTGGGTCTCACATCCCAAACCCATAAAAAAGAAATACAATTTTTTTTTTTTATCTGATACTGCACTGTATGTGAAGTATATGATAAATATTTTTTTAAATGCATTATATAACACATTTCTAAATAGTATTCTAATTGAATTTGAAAATGCACAACCATGTACAAAAACAATGTATTTGATGGAAGCGGCATCATGTAAAGGAGTAGATGCTGGAATGTGAGAAAGCATTCACCACTCCAAAGCTAAAACTGTGTACATCCCCTAGATTGGGGCTGCCAAATGCGTTGTCCAAAATGCGTTGTCCAGGGAAAGCATGTGTCTGTGGTGCTCACACAGAAGCATGGGGACCGGCAGAGGTTGCTTGCTTATATGTCATCCAAGCAGAATGCAGTAGCTCAAGCAATGCCCCCATGTTTGCAAGGGGTAGGCAAGCGGTGCTGCTGATAGGAACACAAGAAGTGGGAATTGTTGTGCCTCATGCTGCTCTTGCCATTTTGTCAGGAAAGAAATTCTCTATGGCCCGCATGGCTTGGTGGACCAACTGGAAAACATGCTTGCAAATGCCTTCAGATGTGATGTGAACAATTATACTGACCCATGCTACACATTTGGGGTAGTACATCATTATGTGGGTTTGTGGGCAAATATGGTGTCCCTGACTAGTGCAGGATCCTAAATTCAAAATGGCGCAGGAGTGGAGAAACTACATAAAGCCATACAGGTACCAGAATGAGTATCAGTAATAATAGTAAATGAACACACGAAAGGAACAGTCCCTCTCTCAGAAGGGAATAGGAGGGAGAGATGGCAGCGCCCTTGGCAGCAATACAGGTATAGCAAGCAAACAAAACCAAAACCAAAATATATGTTTTGCTGCTTCAGCATTCAGGACCTTTGGCAGAGACACAGTTATGGATGTAAAATGGGTTGAGGCTCGGGGAATACAATATCTGGAGTGGTCCAGAGAACACAATAATCTTGCCTCATTCCTTGAAAGGACCTATGATAAAGGATGCATGGAACACCAAATGGGGCAGAACTGGTGGCACCCTAAGCTGGTGGTAAACATTTACAAGTATGTACAGAGATGTATTACCAGTGTGCTATGTAATCCTGTGCCTACCATGAAGACCAAAATGAGACAACAACCAAGATTGAACCAAGTGTTTAAGCACTTGGAAATAGACTTCATCAGGCCTTTTATTGACTCTAGGTTTGTGCTGTTGATTGATTCGGAATGCCATGCTAGTGAACAGGGCAACCAATTCTCAGGGAAAGTGATGAAGACAGTATGTAAAGCTTTAGGGATCAAACAAAAGTTTTACTGTTTGTATCATCCACAGAGCAGCAGATTGGTAGAGCAGGCCAACGGAACACTGCTAGCTCTAACTAACTTTACACTCTCCGCTAGCACCGCATGTGTTGTTGTTTGCCTGGGTAGCGTAAATGGGCTGTCATCACATGATAAATGACATGGTATCGGATCAGTGCATAGACTCGCATACTCGCTGATACCCAATTTCCTAATCTTAAAAGAGGTTAATACAAACAAATCCATCAACTTTCTGAAAATAAGTATGTTTTTAATTTGCTTCTTTCATTGTCAAATAGCTTGGACATGGTTTGCAACACAAATTAAAGAATGTCACTGTTAACTTCATTAAAATTGCAACGGCATCGTATCCAATCTCATGGAATGCACACTGTCATTGTTCCATTAACAAAGCCTACGGTTAACAGAAAGGACAATGTTTATTTAATGTTTGATTTATCCTGGAAATTTGCATGATTATAATCAGATTTTCACCCGTTTTTTAAAAGTGTCAGAACAGAAATCAACTGTTTGGTACATTGTTAAGAAGCAAAAACGCACTGGTGAGCTCAACAATGGCAAAAGCCCTGGTAGACGACAGAAGAATCCATCAAATTGTGAAAAAAATCCCTTTGTAACAGTTCAACATATTATGAACACTGGATATAGGCATAGATGTGTCAAAGATGACCATCAAAAAAACACTATGTCAGTATAACCTCAGAGGGTTCACCACAACATGCAAACAAAAAAAGCCTCAAAAATAGAATGAGCAGGTTACAGTTAGTAAAAATGTACATTAAAAACCAGTAGAGTTCTGGAATAAAGTGTTATTTTGGCTGCCACTGGAGAAGGATAAATGCTAAAGTATAGCTCCAAGCAAATGCATCAAAAGTGATAGGACAACGCTTCATCATGCAACAAGACAATGATGCAAAAGATACAGCCATAGCAACCAAGGAGAATGTTCTTGACTGTCCAAGTCAATCACCTGACCTCAATCCAATTGAGCACACATTTCACTGGCTGAAGGCCAGAGTAAAGGCAAATAGCCTCAGAAACAAGTAGAACATACTCTAACCTGTAACATCCCATTAAAAACCTTATCTGTAGTGTTTGATGGATAACCTGTCAACTTGCTCTTAAAATTAAATTTAGGGAAATTATCAGGGAATAGTTGATACAGACAAAGAATCCAATATATACAATTGCCTTCTACAAGTTTCTCCTACACTTGTAAATGTCACTTACTGTAGTCATAGGACAAAACTTTGATTTATCAACACATTTGAGTTGATTGCTTAATTGTTGAAGATGTTAAGAAGATTTAAGTATTGAATAACATAATATTAATAGACCATTGTGTGGAACGTGTTGGGAAATCATAATCTTTCATTAATGTACAGTTTTTTTGTCATACCATGCCAAGTAGATATTTCTGGTTACAAAAGCCCCAGCACAAAGCATCAATGTTATATAATGTCATGGCATCCTGTAATGCATTATGAAGAAATATTCACAAATACTGCAAACGTATTAAAGTACTAAAGGATATTCCAGGCAATGGGAGTTGTGCACTCCAAAACTCATTTTTTGTTTGTGTGTTAGTGTAACTGCTATCTGCAAAATGTCCTACTTACATCTTTGAATTGTACAAGTCCTAGATGGCCAAGCTCGTTGATGCAGTAGTGGGCTGACTCGGTTTGGAAGAATAGTTGTGCCAGGCACATCTCCTCGCTTCGAAAGAAAGAACTCATCCTGGTTCCTGTCCAAAGCAAAGCCAGTCTCAGGTCTGTATTAGTAACCCTTTACCACAGATTCCCAGCTGTTTCAGTTCACGGAGGTGTTGTCAGAAAAAGTGCCAATAGGCTTTACTATATATATTGTATGCAGGACGAAGCAATAGTTGTGTTGACTGTAGCTCCTGTTTTTGGTGGTGCAGACCATTAATGAAATATTCAGAGGGCTCATCAGACAAGAAATCAATTGAGAGACTGAAGGATCAATAAGGCCACTAATGCAGTGTATGTTCTCCCGCACAAACTGCATGGTGCTGCATGTGGGAATGTGGGAATGTGGCACATTGTGGTCAGCACAACCAACACCATTGAAAAACTAAGGGAACAAAGGCTTTTTTAAATCATCATAACTTTTAAGCCAAAAAAGGTCCATAGGTTGTTCAATAGGGATAAATAAATGTGATCTTTACGAAGAAAATTTTGGAATCATATCCGAAAATGTTCCATAGCCTGAAACCCCCTATTGACTACCCAAAAAACATATTGAGTAATATATTATATAAGTGTGAGTTTGATGATGTTGTGTTAATGTGCCCAATTTTGTTCTGCAAAAAATGATGTCGTTAGCCATTGTTTGAATTTTGATAAAATATGAAAATCAGTTTAATGTTTCACACTTTTTTCTTCCATTTTGTACTTCCGAAGTCAAACCGGAAGTACACTAAACCAAGATTTTTGAGTACTGCTACACCCCTGTTCATTATCCATCAAGCCCAGTCAGGAATTTTCACATCTTTCATAATAAACATCGAACAAAAATTTAGGAAATTTGTGTTTGGTAGATTATTTCTCTGATTAATACATTTTATACCGTTGGAAAGCCTGTTTATTTCCCTTTTAAATGGTGCCCCATTTATAAGGAACATGCATTTGTGGGATGAGCAACACAGCTGAGTATGTGGGTAGCGCTCATGTAAAATTAGCGAAATCTTCTCTGCCAATGCCAGCTTATTCTGCTGTTGCTATTGACTCTTGTTTGGTGTTGTTTGGTGGATTGGATGATTGAAGTCTATCAGTAACAAGGGAGAAACAAGACATATTGGCAATTTTACAATTTATTCATTTAACAATCAGGAGCATCAGTAGTGTGTGGAAGAACCATACACAGCCACATCAGCCTGGCATCTCCTCCTCATGCTGGTCACCAGCCTGGTCACACACTGCTGTAGGATGGCATTCCACGCCTCAACCAGGATTTGTCGCAAATGTGTTGGTCACTCTAGCACGAACAGCACGCCCCAGCTGATCCCACAAGTGTTCAATTGGGTTGAGGTTAGGACTGTTGGCAGGCCATTCCATTCTCTCTACTCCCAAATTCTGGTGGTAGTCTCTGATGAACCCCGCTCTGTGGGGGCGAGCGTTGTCATCTTGGAGGATGGAGTTTGGGCCCAGTCTGTGGAGATATGGGATTGCCACTGGTTGCAGAATCTCGATATTTCTCTGCATTGAGATTGCCTCCAATGATGACAAGCCTCGTTTTTCCAGTGATGGAGATGCCGCCCCACACCATCACACTGCCTCCACCAAAAGGTGTTACTGTTTGGCATTTTTTCCATTTAAAAGGGAAATAAACAGGCTTTCCAATGGTATAAAATTTATTACCAAGAGGCATTGTTACAACAGAGAAATAATCTACCAAACACAAATTTCCGAACTTCTTGTTCGATGTTTATTATTTTTAGTACTGTAGTTTTTAACTTTTAAAATGAATTTGCTTTTGGTGTTTAATTTAATAAATCTATAGCTTTGTTGTAGTCCATTTTATTTATTATCTTTTCAGAGAAAATGACATTAAAGATTACTTTGATCACTGGCCTAAATGTTCTGGTTCTTAGCCCTTATTTTGCAAAGGATTTTTGGGTGGTTTTATGTGGCCTGTATAGCCTACAATGATACACTTAGTATGTATCTTGTGACGGCACTGGAGTATAGGCGAGTGACTACGGGGTGCAAGTATCCTAGGTTGTCTATGTCTGTTAGAACTCTAAACTGCTAAGTGTATAGTGGTGTGAGCCAAGAGGATGCAGGTTCAAATTAATACAATTTAAGATCTTTATTCAGCAACCAGTGTACTACACCACCAATGACACCAAACTATTTCCCACATCATTAGCCATCTAAACACCAAACACTGTATGTGGAAACCCCAAGGTTTATACAGTGCTATTTCAACTCAGTTCTGGGAGCATTCCACTGAGGTGGCAGAATTGCGTAGAGGCAGCACAATGATGGGAGCAATAGTCCTGTATTGCTGAGCACTGTCTTTTCATCAAACCTTGCCGACCCTTTGTCAACATGGTCAACACAGTGTGTTTCCTTTTGGGGGTCTGCAGAGAGGCACACTTATGTAAAATGCCCTACACTATATTGCATAAAGGCTAGGACATTTCCTTCTGTTACTTTGGAATTCTCTGATCTCTTGAAGCATCTTGCATGGAGCACACAGATTCCCCGGATTAATCAGTTTTATTTTAAACTAAAGATTTGTAGTTTGAACAACTATTTCCAACATCACTGCTGAAACAACATCACCTGCCTAAAAGGGACAAGGAGGAACAGCGACAGAAATATTTCCTCGACAGAAGCCTGATATATTTACACCAATTCAATGCCTACTCCAGGAGGTGGCACCCCATCACTTCTTGGATTTGTCTGTATAGTGGTAGATAATGATGAGATAGAGAACTCCTTAAAGTTATGCGCTTCATACTCTATTTCGTTTTCCAGTAGAGCCATTTACCAGGTGTTGCAATTAAAAATGCATTGCGGCACGAAATGTCATTTTAGAGGTCCATAACCAGGGTTGGAAATGAGGGTCTCCCTATCGCCTGAGCGAATGGTTGAGACAAATGGATTTGCACTAGGCAATTAGGTGAGTCTTTCCCTGACGCGCTTTACCTTTGGGCTGGGGCTTCTCAGTCAGCCGATCAATCTGAATTTGGTATTCAACACTGCTCTGCAGCACATATGCTTTAACAGGCAAAACAAAATCTACTATGTTCGTATTCAAAATAACATTAATTGCAAAAAAAGGCATAGTTTGATTTCTAACATTCCATGCCAAGGTGTTCTACAACAAAGAACTTTACATCACAATAATAGGAGTGAGAACATTTGTAGAAAGCTGAACGATTGCTAAGGGTAGGCTATGCAGGGACCATCTTACTATGTGGTGCTCTGGCTGCCATGGGGGTGATACTTTACAAATATGTTACATTAATTGGCATTAACTAGTAACAGTTGTTAACTACTGAGAAGTTAATCTGTACAGCTTTGTTTATGTATTTTTACATCATTAATTCATAAAACAAGTACATTAGTTATTGCCAAGTCACATTGGAATGGAAAAAAAAAATAGGTCATGTATTTCAGGATTAACATAACATAAGGTAATGGCAAGAACAGAGCCATTCAGCCCAGCAATGCTCACCTTTTCCTACTCCTAAGTGTACCAACTGCCTAATTTGCATGAAAGCTAAATAGAATCTGTCAATGATAACTAAATTTGCCTAAAAGCTAAAAAAAAAAAACCTGTCAATGATGGTTGGCATTTATAAAGCGCCTTTATCCAAAGCGCTGTATATCTGAACGAGAACCGTAACTAGTTTAAGACTGTTACCTATCAAATACATAATGGCCCTTACACATAAACGTCACAGCAGCAAGAGCTTCAGTGATTAGCCAACAAGCCTTGAACCCCTTGAACCACCTTTTCCGGACCAAGTCAAAAATGAAATAGTTGAAGTTTGGAAGCATTGCGATGGCTGATTTTTCAAAACATTCAGCTACCGTTTGACTTGTGCCATTGCAAGTGGATTTTTTCAAGTTTGTTTTAAACCACCTTGTTAGCTAGGTCACTAAGCAAGTGCAAAAAGAGAAGAGATGAAAGAGATACTTTCTATAACTTGCTACCTAAGACCATGTAAATATTATGATACTAACGACAACACATGCTAGATGCTGACAGAGAAGGGTCAGTTGCAGTTGCTGTAGCTTCTCAAATCAATCATATTTGGAACGCAAGATTAAAGTGACTACTGATATAAATATTTCTGTAATCAGTAAATATAGTATGTTAAACTGTATAAACTTGTCTATAAACACTTAATATTTCATTATATGATACATCCCCTTACATGAACAATGCCAAGCCCTTTTTGCCTTCACCTATAGAGGGCAGCAACAGGATCTAGGATCAGATTTCCCTCCCCAAATCCTAAGCCCAAACCAATAACGTATGTCGTCCAGCTGCCACGTCATCCAGTATCTCTGCAGATTCTGCACAGATTCATTTATCTTTATGGTACAGGTATACCTGGATTTACAAAGGGGTTATGTTCCTGAGAAATTTCGTAAACCAAACAGCATTTATCATTGATTTAATAGAGATACGTTCCAGGGAATTTATAACAATAAAGAAAAAAAAAAAAAACATCAGCGTGGTTATTAAATTAAATTAAAGTAATGAAATTGCAATGGCAACTCCATTTAAAAAACGCATTTTAAGTTTGTAACCAAAACATGGCTGCCAACGTTGTGCCTATGGCCAGCAATGCGCATGGATGTCAGCTAATGTGATGTTCCTCTCAGCCACCCATAACTGTATAGAAATGAAATGATCAGTGCAATTGCAACAACTGAAAAGTAGAAATTGCCTAGCAAACTAGTTGATCAATACGCAGGCAGATTTTATGTTTGCTTTGTAAATGAAGTCTACCTCCCTTACATGCTGAAATGTAATCTCCATTTTCATTTCGAGGTGACTTTTCCTAGCAAAAACATTTTTCTCCAAAATTTCGGTAAAGTGAACATTCCATTCATTAAATGAATAAATGTCCCAAAAATGTAGTGTTCGTTAATCTGAAAATTCGTAAATAGAACATTCGTAAATCAAGATATTACCTGTAACTTTTCAGGTGTTGTATCTTACTGTCTGTGTGTTACCGCTAACGTTATGCCATTGAATATCTGAATACAACTGATGACTATGCCACAGCAGCAATAGGCTACATTGGGGTGAGAGGATAGGCCTATATATGATGTCAGTATCTAGAGCGCCGTGTAAATTTATGGATGTTTAGCTTTTTTCTGGTGGTGATTCTTGTTATTTAATTATTCACTTTTAAATGCGTTTACTAGCCAGCTAGCTAGGTACTGTGACACATTTGGGCGATGGCCATCTGCTTGGTTTGTTTGGTGAAGTTGCTTATGGTGGATTTTCTAGATTACTACAATGTTAATGTAGCTAGCTAGCTAGTGAGATTTTTCTGGTCAGATTACTTGTGACCTGAAGTGGTCTGAACACACTTTAATGGATGACAGAAAAATCTTAATGTCTAGCCATTCTTCACCTACGTTTAACTACTCAACGCCTCTGTTTCTGGTTCTTCCTCTTAGTTAATCTAACAAATGGTCTACTAAAATATTAAATGCTCCATTGCCTCTGTGTGATGGTTGCTGGTCACACAAGTGTTTGTCATTCACGGTATGTTATTTGAGTGATTTTTAACTGCATTATTTTATTCTTGTAACAAACTGTGAGGGATGTGTTGCTTAAGAGTATAGTGCTTTAGGAAAATGTGGGTGTGTGTTTAAAGAGGCAAGTGTGATGGCAACACAGATAGTGGTTCTGATGTGAACAGGATGGCCAAAGAGGTAGGATGGCCAAAAGTGTTCCTTGTTTAATTGTTCACGCACATACACACATTGTTTTATATAGACTGTTTTGGTTTTTAATTAAGGTTAAGATTAATCAGATTTAATTGAGATTTACCTGCATAACAGAGTGTAAAACTGTAGTAGTTTTGCTTCTGGGGAGAGTTTTCAGTCTGTGCTTGAAAGTCGTCAAAGACTCTTCTGACGTCCACAGGAAGGTCATGCCACCACCGTGGGGCCAGGACAGACAGCAGCCATGACAGAAGTGCAGGTGTGATGAGGGGGAGGTGCCAGGCATCTAGAGGTAGCGGAACAGAGTGGTCTGGCAGGTGTGTAGGGTCTGATGAGCTTTTGGATGTGTGCTGGGGCTGATCCCTTAACTGCCTGTCTGGTATGCAAGCACCAGTGTCAGAGTAAACCGCTAGAACGCAGTGAGAGTGTAAATTTCCCGCTTGAAATGACTCCGAGTTGCCTTGAAAGCAGAAGACCACAGCCTGTATAAGAAGTTCAGTGGTTGAAACTGTCTGGATGTCATTTATTCCCTATAGGCCTTGCATTAAATAATATTATACCATGGCACTGAAAAATAACCAACCACCGAGGTCAAATACGGCAAAGACGTGTCACATGGGTGTGCATTATTTTCATATAACCTTGCTAAAGAGACAAAATCAAACAGGTGTGCAGAATTTTTTCACGTCTAAAATATCCAAAAATGTCAATGTGCTGAACATACATGCAATGGTTATAGCCGAACTGGTGACAAAAATATGTTTCTGTAGGCTAACGTAAACTCACATGAATATGAACAGAACATGGGCAAGCGGCCGCTTCCACCAGAAGTTAATGTCTGTACAAAGGTAGTTTTTCTCCTGATGAATTTGGTTTATGATTATGGTTGCTTATTGACTATCCCAGACACTGAAACACTTTGATGTGAATTAGATCAATATTTATAGAGAAAAGATAACTGCAAAACGTCCCATGTGTTCGGAAGATCGTGTTAGCTCACGATGGTCCGAATACCTATTCATTCTGTTATGCAGGCTTAGCTGTAGTCGTAGCAACAGCTATCTCGTCTGCAACAGCTGCCCCACCACAATGTTACAGTGGATGACCATTACCATGTCACTGTATGCTGAAATGGATCGGTATGTCACTCCTACCAAGTTTTTTATGAAAACGGAAGGAATTAGACTTACACACACAAAAACCAAAGCTGATCTGGAAGTAATTTAGTATTTGTTCCTCATAAAAATTGCACTGTTTGGAACATAGTGAGCTAACTTGCCATTTGGAACACGGTGAGTTTGTTACATTGCATTGAGTTAAGCTACACTTTGCATTGTTGGAAAGATATCCATGGGAGATGTTTCAAACATCATCCGGGATGATGCCGTTGGCAGGTTGCAGCAGGAAATTTTAGGCTGTTTTTAGTCAGTAACGGACTATTTTTTTATCATGTTCCCATTGCCTTTCAATTAATACATTTGTTTCTAAAATAAAATTGTCCATAACTACATGGACAATGAACTACATTACCAAAGGTAAGTTAGCCTTGGTATAAGCGTACCTCTGCTCCGCGTCGGGCCGTAGCACCACCCTGTTGGGCAATTATTTCCTTATAACTGGTCATAGGGCATTATCCCTTTCGTATAGCCTATAGGGATTTATTTAATCAAGGAAGGAGCCAAGTACTACGGGAGAGTGTTTGCACTCATTTAGACAGAAGTACAGAAGCCAATGAGACAAAAGAGATCCCGACAAAGGGCAGAGAGAAGGAGCGTGAAGAAGGATAGCGAGGTTGTAAGATTCGAGGACTGCAGTGCCAAAGGAAAAGTAATTGAAATTTCTGTAGAGTGTAACTAACTAGGCTTCGATGCGCTTCCCGTGGGCGATTCTGTTACTTCTCTTGCCACCCCACCCCACTTTTATATTCCCGTTCTCTCCCAAATGCACCGGTACCCAGTGTCTCATTAATTCCACAATTTTGTAGGCTACACATCTTTGGGCAAAAGGGTTGATGAACAGTGATTTCTGACACACGACGGCCTTGCTTCAACTGTCGATACCCAGATAACAAGCGACTCCGGGCCGGATCCTCGCCGGTTCTGGCTGACTTTGAGTCATAAGATAGCCTAACCTACTATCTCTTTCATCATGTTGAGAACCTTGCTCCTCAAAAGGAGCATCGGACCATTGACTGGCTATTTCTTTTCATTCTTTTGCTTTTTGACAATCGCCTCACTGAAAGGGATCCAAACATCTTACCTCCAAAATAGTGAATGCCTGTCTGGGGATGGCTGCATCGGTAAGTGTTTTGGATTTCACAATATTTTGATATTTTCACATTATTATTTATCATTATCAGTATTGATTTATTTGTAATGGGCATACGACCTACATACATTATGTTAATCGACGCATTTCCTTTGGTTACATTGGTTGCTCTACTGCCTGCTACAATGCACTCTGGATAGCAGCCTTATGGACGCGAGCAAGCGTTTCTTTTGCGTGCAGCAAAGAACATTGACCCCAAAGTAATCGAAATTGGACTATGATCATAGTTAGTGAGTCAGCTTTTTGGAAGACCCATACGGGAGTTGAACCCCGCTCATTTGTTGGATCTCTTTTTAATTCTTATTGTAAATGAAATGCAATGGTGTGTAGCTGGGCGCTCTGACACTAATTTTAATAGCAGGCGTGAGATTAAATTATGGAAGCTGAACCACACCCAACTAGTGTGGTAAAGTTAGTTTTATGTTCGACATTCGACTTTCCGACTTCAATAGCTCTTCAACAAAACGGACAACATTGGTCAAAAGAACTGTTCCGTGATCGAGGGAACGCGGCACAACGCTTGATTTTTCGTGGTACTTTTAATATTACGAAACATTTTCGTCAATTGCTTCGAAGTTACAGTTATTTTAACATCGCTGGAACTGTGTGTTATGATGTGGGACCTTCCAACCTCAATGCACAATATGTCATTCATCCATTAAGCCCATTATTATTATTTTTAACCATATTCTTATTTTTTGTGGCTCAGACTGCTCATATTTAGGGACGTCTGAAAAGTGAACACTTTTGTTTTACTGAAGAACTATTGAAGTCCGAAAATCGAATATCGAACTTGCAACTAACTTTACCGCACTTATCCAGTGTAGGCTATCCTCGTCTTTCTACAGTTCTCCCGTTTCATTTCAATACACATAACTCTAGTGAGACTTTGCTATCTATTAAATGTAGCTGTTACACTGTCTCTTCTGATTCTTCTTGAAGTTTGAAGGTCAAGACGCTGGTTTGAAAACATAAAATAACAGCTGCAAATGGGCACATTAACATCGAATTTGCCTAATATAAATAATGAAAACATGCAAAAATTTGCCGCTTTATTAAACGTGTTTTAGTCAGGAAATAAATATTGGATTTAAGTTTAAAATAAGAATTATAAGTTTAGAGGGAAATGTGGATCGGTCTCCGTCTGTTAGTTTGTTCGTCACGCTGTAATGTTGATTTTGTGCCGCTTGCATACTCGTACTACTGTCTAGATGCTCCTGGTGGCCATCGCTGAAGAAGGACACCATTTTAATTTTATTTTACATTTTAGTCATTTGGCAGACGCTTTTAATCCAAAGCGATTTACAAGTGCATAGGTTCTTCCACAAGTTAAAGCAACACATCCATAACTAGTAAAATACACATGAAGTGCTGTTCTAAACAAGAAATACAGTCATCGTGAGTGCAATTCTTAAGAGGGATATCGGAAAGGTGGGGGGGGAGGGAATCTGCTGTCCTGACAGTGGTAGGCAAGTCATTCCACCACTGAGGAATCAGAACGGAAAACAGGCGTGAACGTGCAGCTGCACCGCCAGGTGCTCGTAGTGAGGGAACCATAAGGAGCTGGCAGACCGGAGTGGTCTAGCTGGGGAGTAGGGAGTGATTAAGGATTGTATGTAAGTCCCCTTAGCGGCACATCTTGGATCCATCCCTCATCAGGGACTTCTTTGTTTCACACCCTGAATTGAACTCTAGGGGCACCGGGGGTCGCCCATAGGGTGGGGCATTACTTTGAAGCATGCTTGAACAAATCTTTTTTATTTAAAAATGTAATTGCTGTAGATATCTAAAGTTACTTGATTCGTGTATTGTAGCGTGGCGGGGTCCTATCATGGACCAGGAATTCAATGCTTTTATTAGCAGGAAACACGTGATCAAGCATTTCAGGCTTCAAGGCAGACATTTCTTTAACGGTGACTGGGCCAATAGCCCCCCAGCTGCCCCCAAACCCCACACAGGGTAACATGCCCTTTTAACAAATGTGCACACAATTTATTAAACATTAACATCGTTCGCTAGTCAACTACATGTTTGCAACGGCACTTGAATGGTTTAAAAAGTATGGTAGTACCGTAGTGGTAGTACCGTTTGTCAAGATGTTGTTTCAGAGAGATGTCTTCGGTTGCTTCCAGCATGCCTTCAATTTGGAGACTAGTGTGCTATTTTCTGGAAGTAGTTCTAGATCAAATCCAATTGTCTTAAATCTCATATGCAGCACACTCTTGACCTCGGTAGTATAGTACTTTAGTGCAACTAAAATGCTTGTATTCATTTAAATGAATGGTAAATGGTTGGCATTTATATAGCACCTTTGTCCAAAACGCTGTACAATTGATGCTTCTCATTCACCCATTCACACACTCACTCACACACCAACGGCGATTGGCTGCCATGCAAGGCATCAACCAAATGAATACTGCGGGCAAGATTTAAATTAAATATTTGAGCACCAAGGCATATGTGTAAAATCAATAGTAAGATTGTATTTTAATATTTGCATATTTAGTTGCAGATATTAATAGTAGAATGATGTGGTATTATTAGACAGGAATTACTTGTTTATTTTCATTTTTCACCACTGTATTGGAATACCTTTGGCTATTTTTGGCATTATCTTATTGCTATGAAGGAATATCAATTTTTGGTGGAAAAGATTTGTTTCCATGAGTTCATGCTGCCAGATAAATGCTATTGTCCAATGTGTCACGCTATCTTAGGGCTGTGCAATATGACAATATTAGATTGTGAATGATTAAAATGTCTCCACAATCTAACTTTACAGAGAGATTTTTTGTATCATGCTACTTTGCACATTCTATCAGTTTCAGTTCTATAGCTCCTACAGGTATCCAAAGCATAGAACGTACATGGAAACTGGAGAGAGTGGGACGGTCCAGGCAGTGAAGCACCCAGAAGAATATCTGCTGAGCGCAAAATGACTTTCTGCCCATCGACTTCAATGTAATAACCAAAGCTGATTTAATAACCAAAGAACCTAATCGGTCACAGTGATACATTTTAATTATGTTTAGTAGTTTAGGTAACAAAGATTGTTTTGGTCCAGAAGTTTTGGGGAAATATTGAATTATAATACCTCTTTTACAATAGAAAGCCTATGAAGCCCTGTCTCCAATAACTCTTAGGTCTGTAAGAATATAATTGTACATTTTGACGAATAGATTATTTCAAAGTGATAAAAAGGCTATCCAACTGCTGCGGTTCAGCTGACAAGCTAAATAATAATGCAGCAATCCTAGTTTGCTAGTTTGGCCAAGTATAAATCTAAGCTGAAGTAATCGATACTCATGTATGGAAGACATGTATGGATTATCAATCTGACCTTGGTAAATCAAATCACTGAGGCTTGCTCGCTAACGTATTATTGATATAATTAGCAGCATTAGCAGCGATTTCTGCTTATCTTTAGCTATGTAACTGACTAGACCGTATTCAGGGCATATTCGCTTGTTAGCTAAAACTACAACCGAACTGGTCAATGAACTAGAATTTCAATATTTCATTTCACATCGTAGGCCTATTTCCTTGTGTTTTAATCATTGTATCACTTTTATGTAAAGCTTTGAGTACCTTGAAAAGCGATCTCTAAATAAATAATAATAATAATTATTATTATTATTTGCTTTATAGGTAGCTGTGTGACAGGGACTAGATGGGGTGTTAGCTAGCCAACGAACACACAATGCATTTGTGTACCATGTACAATTGCAAAAATCTCAAGAGATGGAACACTCAAGTTTCCATAAGAATGATATGTGCATAAATTAAGGAAATTTTTATATATATAGCTTGTAACTGGCAGTTGATCGGCAATGTAGGTTTACCTTGTTGCTGTTTAGCTAACAAGCTATAAGCTATGCAGTGAACACAAATCAGCTATGTTGTTATAAAGGTACGATGAAATTGTAGTCATAAAAATTTAAAAATATCCATTTACACTGTAACATTTCTGGTTTCATTGCACATAAGATACTGACCACAGTAGCACACTCACCATCACTTGAAGACCACCTTTGTGGGTATTCTTCAAAGCAAAGGCAGGTTGCACCCCTTGTTGCCATCCTCATCCGGATTTCTCTTCCTATCTAGTGTTTGCGTAGGATGAGAAACACTCCCATTGCCAGACAATAGCTGTTGATTGCATAAGTGGGAATGTGTCTGATCCACTCTTGAGTAGCAACCTGAACGACAGAGAAGGCGAAATCAAAACTTTGTATTGGTAGGCCTACATCGCAAGGTTTAAGTCTTTGATGAGCCTGTCTGATGTTACCATAACAGCCAGAGGAGTGTTAGAATATCCATTCACTTCATCCGTATTTCAGTGAATATGAACCATAATGCTAAACCTGCTTGCGCATGTACAGTATTTTCATATTTTTAAGGTTCACCAAATGCGAAGATCAGTGTTCTACATTAATATGTGACTCAAAACAAGAAAGAAATAATAAGGTTTTTAGACTCTGCAATTCCAGAGAATTTTGGATGATAAGGGTTAGGTATACGCCTTGACTGTAACCAGTGGTGTATGTAAGTACATTTTTGCAGTATATGCACTTTTTTAAAACATTTCCATTCTTGTAGACTTTCACTTCCACCTAACATTTCAAAGTAATTGTTACATGTTGTTTCCCGTTACTCTGAAGTGTGGGAAAAAATGTGTATCTCAAAGAAATCCCAAAGAATAATATATTGTCGCTAGTGGCTTCAGAATCTTTGCAACAAATGTAGCCCAGGGCAGTTAATGAATTAAGGATAAAGTGCATTTTGAATAAATTAAGAGCTGAAATTTGACATATTGGTAAATAATCGGTCATTGGAAACAATAGACTGAAAACTGCTTCCTTTTGTTCACCATCACTTCACCTTCCCCCCTCACCATTTCTTGTAGACTACTCAGAGAAGAAAAGTGACTTGAGGTTGTGTGATGATTCCTCGTCGGTATGGGGGGACCTGCAGAGATGACGGGGCTGACCTGAAGTGTGTGTGCCAGTTTCAGGTAAGGAAAGGGATAGACATGGGAGCACACACGTGACCACAGCTGCTATCAATGGACACAACCACAATTTCACAACCTGGTTTCCATATCCAATTTCTGTAAATATCAGCACAGCACACCAACCCATAAATCTGGGTAAGGTTATCCTGTTACCTATAATCAACATGTTGCAGTAGCATCTCCCATTTTCCACTTGTTTTCTGGTTAAATTCTCCCCAGTGTACATCTGACAAACATAGAAGATAGAAGGTCTATTATAGTCACAAATTGTAGAAATGGATCTCTTGAACAGTGTGTTTTTTTTCATATCATGTTTCTTTATGTTGTTACTGTCAAAATAAAATATTGCAGACTAGGTAGGATTATTACTTTATTATTATTATTGTTATTATTACAACCTTACAGATTATTCCTCAGTCATTAACAAGGCGTTTCTGTCTGCAGAACTGCTGCTCACTGTATTATTATTAGGTTTTTTTTGCCAAATCTTTGCAAACTGTAGAGACTAGTGTGCATGGAATTCCAGGAGATGACATGATATTGTGGCGAGCGGGCTAACCAGGGGGGTCCCAGCATGCCTGGGTTTGCTAAATCAGCCACTTCCTGGGTGGCGAAATAGCTTTTTATATTATTCAAGGGCTGTTGCCTATAATTGTCAATGTGTTAGTGTAGACTGGCGAACAATGTTAGCATTTAATAAAACGTGTGCGTGTATGTTAAAAGTGCGTGTTACCCTGTGTGGGGTTTGGGGGCCCCCCAGCCATAGTATTCTGTCGAAACTTGACAATATATGATTCTGTGAAATATGTTATTGCACCCTAGACATAGCTAGCTATGTTTCAATATATTACCTACAAAGATAAAATGACAATGTACATTGTGGTCTTTGCAAAACCATTCATCACTTTTATTGCATAGCCTCGCTGACTATATTACAGAAAATTGATTTAGCTGATATTATCTGTGATATCCTAACTATTCAGCTGGTCCACGGAATGCCTGATGACGGCATTAATGTTACACCTTACAGGTCAACTGTGCTGTACTTTCAGCTTGTTAGTTGATTCCTCCAATCGCTCTTTTGGCACACTCGTTCATTCAGTCGTTCAATGGCTCTTTTGGCTCACTCGTTCGTTGAGTCGTTGAATGGCTCTTTTCACTCACTCGTTGAATGGCTCATTCAGCTCTTTGTTCACAAAGTAGTTCACCAGCTCAGTGGCTCTTTTGTTCATTTACTCCTTTTGGTCATTCTTTCCACCGGCTCAGTATGGCTCCATGGCTTGCTGACGTAGGTACATATGGTCATTCATTTGTGGTTGCTTAATTGGCATTTCGCTCAGCCTATCAGCTTAATCACACAATGTTGTCCTGATACGTAGCCATTAGAGAGCTCCATGAAGTTGGCAACAATTAGACTTCCTGTACAGAAGTTCCGGTCTCAACTTCCTGTGATTTTCCGTCAAAATAAGAGCTGCGGAGTAACGTTAAATAATGAGAACATAGTTACCGCGTATTCTGCGCTTCCACACATAATTACCATTGTTTAAATTCATTGCTGATACAACTTATAAAAGTCAGCAAGCAACTAGCTTGCTATTTGACTAGTTACTATAATGTAGGCCAAGCATAAATTGCTTGACACAGTCGGTTCAATAACAGCTAATTTGCATACCTGCTTACTGTTTGAAAAAAATGTTGCCAAATACGAAGGGGCATACATTAAATCTATGTATAATATCTATAAAATTATACATTTATTATCTAAAATCATGTTCCCAGCAATTGTTGCTGTATTTACAGTGTGGTAAGGGCATGCAATGCCATTGACTGTCAATTCACGACCAGCTCATTTGCATAGCCCATAACTCAAAAACTATAAATTGTTTCAAAATGAAAGGGGGTATACATTTGTTAGCTGGACCCATATCTTTAATATTTTACGGTCCTTTCTTTGAAATCATGTTCCCAGCAATTGTTGCTGTGTTTCTAGTGTGGGGTGGCCATACGTTGCTATTGACTGTCAATTCACAAGCAGCTCATTTGCTATTGATAGTTTTTGAGTTACCCCACACTGGAAACACAGCAACAATTGCTGGGAACATGATTTCACAGAAAGGACTGTAGAATATTAAAGATATGGGTCCAGCTAACAAATGTATACCCCCTTTCATTTTGAAACAATTTATAGTTTTTGAGTTATGAGCTATGCAAATGAGTTGGGTGGCAACTGACAGTCAATAGCAACGTATGGCCACCCCACACTGGAAACACAGCAACAATTGCTGGGAACATGATTTCACAGAAAGGACTATATAATATTAAAGATATGGGTCCAGCTAACAAATGTATACCCCCTTTCATTTTGAAACAAGTCATAGTTTTTGAGTTATCAGCTATGCAAATGAGCTGCTTGTGAATTGACAGTCTATGGCAATGCATGCCCATACCACACCTGACAGACAGCAACAACAGGTGGCAAACAGTTTTTATTGAAATTTGTGCACAATATTATATTCTCTGCAAATACATCACAATCATATCCATCCATCCATCCATCCATCCATCCATCCATTATCTGAACCCGCTTATCCTGAACAGGGTCGCAGGGGGGCTGGAGCCTATCCCAGCATACATTGGGCGAAAGGCAGGAATACACCCTGGACAGGTCGGTCCTGTGGGAGGAAACCGGAGTACCCGGAGGAAACCCACGCGAACACGGGGAGAACATGCAAACTCCGCACAGAGAGGCCCCGGCCGACGGGGATTCGAACCCAGGACCTCCTTGCTGTGAGGTGGCAGTGCTACCCACTGCACCATCCGTGCCGCCACACAATCATATCCAACTGTATTAATTTAACTATTAAAATTGACAAAATTACAGTTCAAAAATAATTTTATTCACCAAACTTTTATTTTGATAAATGCAAATCTCCAATTGTGGCCAGCAACATTGCCAACTTCACGGAGCTCCATTGGACACAGTGCAAGTCACTAAAATAACTGTCTTTGGCTAAGTGGCCAGATCTCTGCGCTTAGGGAGAGAGCCAAATGAACAAATCTGTTTGTTTGTTCATTTGAAAGATTTGTTTGAAAAGATTTGTTTGTTCACAAACTGTCCATCACAACTGGAATAGTCAATAAGGAACAATAATCATAAACCACGTTCCGCAGGAGAAAAACTACCATTGTACGAACGAAGAGTTCGCTTCCCCATGTTATGTTCGTAACACTGAGTTTACATTATGCTTATACAAATAACCCCCGAAAATTCCGCTGCTGTCCCTTAATTATTCTATAACATTTTTTGTTATGGATTCATGTCACAAACCACGTGAACCTGACCCATGGTGGACAACCTTGCCATATAACTCTATATCTGTACTCTACTCTGTATTTTTCCAACAAAAATATAGTTTTTAAAATGTCAGGTCAACGACAAAGGATGAAAATACATTGATAACATAGGTTCATTATGGTTAATTTCTGCGCAATATATGGTTACTCAAATCGGGCTGATCCGGAGAGAGACAAGTACAAGTTTGCCAAAGATTATTGCCCACCAGGGATAAGAAAATGTAAGGTTGTCAACAGAAAGAATATCAAGTTGCATTTGCAATTTAAGTAGGAAAGATATTACACCAGAAAAAATTTAATATAAACGAGTTTGTTCGGATCACTTTGTCACTGGTAAGCTTACTTTTCATGCTTTCTATCATATAACTCAGCGATATAACATTAACTAACCAGTGAGCTGAAAAATCCCAAGGACCATGTGTAAAGTCCAAACTAGCGAGCTACGAGGTACTTTACAACAAAATCAGCTGATAAATGTTGTGTTGTTAGCTTATTTTGGTTGTGTCATCACTTTTATGTTAGCAATGCATAAATCAAGAGTATTAGTAGGATTTAAAGTTATAGCTAACTAGGCTATATTTGAACTGAAGTGTAGCTGGTGCAACCCAGTCCTACATGGGGCATGCAGAGGGTTGCAGCAGTAGTGAAATTTCCTCCCTTTAGATCTTAGTTTTTCTTCTGTTGGGTTGAATGGTTTGCTGTGGGCTATAGAGGCTTTTCCTCTAACACTTCATTGTCAGGGAAATTGTCCCATGATTAAGAATGATCCATATATTGTTATGGGTGCAGAAACCAGAAGCTGGGATCTTAGTGCTGAATTTAAAGCACTTTGAGCTATAATTTATGTCTGAAATGTGCTATATGAGTTTTATGCCTCCTACCTAATGCTCATGTCTACATTATGCAGCTCGTTGACACTAGGTCACCTCAAGGTGAGAAAAAACTTTGAAGGCCGATTTCACAGAACCACTTCTGTCAGACACACATATTTAATAAGCCATATCTCCAAAACGGATTGGCCAATCCATAAATTGGCAAATCCATACGTTATTTTGTAACTCTGATCTTCTAGTTTTAAATCAAATGAAAAAAATGAACAAAAAAATCTAGCCGAAGATACACCATTTGCCGCATTGTGTCACATAAATCTGTATTTTTACCATAACGTTGTTTGTGGGCTTGAAAAAACACATAACATGATGCTTACCTGAACGACTCCCCTTTTTGTTTTCATGGCAAAGGGACTTCAGATGCTCCAGCACCGTCTGTCACCACAGATTGCTGGCAAAGTTTGCAGAACTACCCCCCCCATCCTCTTATAAATCACTGGCAAATTCATTTTCCCTGTCCCTGGCTGTAACCTTTGTCGACAAATGACAGCTCCTTAGCTCCTCAGTTGTAAACTTTGACATGGTTTCTGTCACTACAAAGCAATTCTTTCAGTTTGTCTTTCACTCACCACAGGAAAATTGGCTGCTATCCTTTCAGAAGTGCACACAAGTGTGAAAGAGGTCGAGGCAGTCAACTTTTCACAACATTGGTATTCAGTGGGATTTCCGTGGAGTTTTTGTTGGAGTTCTGCGGCCGTGGATTCCGTCTGGGCCTAGGTATGACCAATGATATAGGTCTATCTTTCTTTTAAAACAAAGGTATCATGCAAAGCAATATGAGAGCGTTACCCGATACTTTAAGACATAAGATATTTTCCTGTCTTCTTACGGTCTTCTCTTCTGTTGGCTTAGGGCTGCCTGAAGCTTTGCCAGTTGCCAGGTTTAGGCCCTGCTGCCACTTCAATTACAATAACAGCCTGTAAAGCAGTGGTCTCCAACCCTGGTCCTGGAGAGCTATGGGGTCTGCTGGTTTTGTTGTTTGTCTGCACTTAACTATGTAATCAACAGCTCTAAGTGATTAATTAACTCACCTCACCTGATTACCTGTTGTAAAGAAACTTGCAAAAAAAAACAAAAAAAACATGCACATGATGTGTATTATGACGGACACCGATAACATGAAAATCTTACATTTTCTCTTCACTCTTAGCTGATGCCCTGGAAACGTGTAAATATTTGACGTAACATAAATAACATGGTTGTGTAACACTCATGACTTGAAATTAAATGTGAAAAATACGAAAACTGGTTTGCTGGGAGTCTGCGGCATTAGCTATAAGTTACTGCTTGTCCTGTGTGGATTCATTACAAGGCCTGAGGGGCCAAAAAATGTTAGAGTTCAGCAGATACTGGGACAGTTCTCTCGATATGGGGTACGCTATATTACAGTGAGGTAGCTGGATTAGTTCACCGTGTAAAACCCTTCCAAAATGGGAACATGGACTGAAGTAAAAAAAAAAAAAGTGTCCCAAGTCTGCATGTACATGCTATACAAGCTGCTGAACACAAATGGATGTGATTACATTTAGCAATGTCATCAGTAATTATGCAAAAACAAATGCCATGTCACGTGTGAAATTGTTCTAAGGAACAACTTGGAAAAATAGCAGTTTGATACTAAAATATACTTCGACCAAAATAAAAAATGTTTGACTTCATTCATTATGGAACACGAAAGCTTGAGGATCATATGAAAAATATGCGCGTGGGCCTTGTCTGTCTGTAGATTATGGTCATTGTAGTTATTGCAATGCTTATTTCCTTCAACTAAAAAAATTAGCACAAAGCTAAGAATAAAACACTTTATACAATTCAATTCAAATATTGAACCACCTTTAATTGATTGATGAATTAAGAATATAATGTTTACAAATGTAGTGTCTTTGGTCTCGCAGCCTCACGTAACTACCACCTTGCGAGGAAGCCATTTTTTTTCTCAGAAACGGTCGTCCGAGACATGTCCTGAAGCACCCCCAGCGTTTTCTTGGCTGTATGCTTTGGGTCATTGTCATGCTGGAAGGTGAACCGTTGGCCCAGTTGGAGGTCCATTTGATTAATTAGTGACGATAGAAACACATTTTACTTCTCTGTTGTTGTTGTTTTTTTTATTTTTTTTATTTTATTTTGGTCATTAAACTGCAGCTCTGTAATACACTGATTTTCTGTCTTTATTTCAGTGCCCCAATAATTACATACCAGTCTGTGGGTCCAATGAAGACACCTACCAGAATGAATGTTACTTGAGACAATCTTCTTGCAAACAACAGAAACACATATCAGTGGTGTCAGAGGGACCCTGCTACCCCAGTGAGTCAGGAACTGCCACAGCCCATAGATTAATTTTTCTAAGGCTGAGAAGCCTGTAGCACTACTTTCATGGTTCAAAAGTCTCTGAAAATCACAAAAAAGCCTTTTGTTTTTCATGGTTTAGCAATGAATATCTCAATTTGTGCTTATATTTGTGCACAAACTTCATGTCAACTTGTGTACAAAATATAGTAAAGATAATGACAATATTCTCAAAACTACACCCAGATGTCCTCAAGTCTCCCCAAATCTATCCAAACACATCTGAATATCTTTTTGTCCGGACAGATGAATGATCAGAAAAGCTTATTTCTCTATTAAAACAAATGTTTTAATTAAAAATGTAAAGAAAATTAACCATCATGTGTGTTTTATTCACATATATCAGAGTATGTTTTTATAAAGCTCAAAAAGGTCTCTGAAAAGGATTACTCAACCTAATATGTCTGTATCAAATAATTTGCTAAACAAACTACCAAACCGGAGATATGTTGGCAGGATGTGGAATAAAAGAAAGTGTCATGATTTTATGATGTAGAGAAATGATATGAATATGCCTTTTATTGTCTCAGTCTCTGATAATTTTTTCTTTTTTATTAGTATTTTTTATCAGGGACAGTACACATTAATCAACATTTTCAGTTTCCACGTCAATGCACCAGAGTGAGCTAATGAACTAATTTTCATCTGTACTCCCTAACCTGTATGTCTTTGGACTCGGTCCACGTTGTAAGGTGTTCATATGGCAAGTCTTAAAGCTTCAGCAAGATAAATTGAAGTTGGAGGTGCACTGTATGTTGTGTACTTATGTTGTGTACTAATGCCATGAAGTTTCTGTAATTGAGAAAGTTTTACATTAATTGACTGAGACAGCATCTGCTAGTGCTCTACTTCTCATTGTTATTGGGGTTTTAATTGAGTAATTATTTATTAATTCATCAGAAGACTGAATGAACATTACATGTTAATTGTCTTGTGAGAAAGTTCAATGTTTTTGTAATATCTGAGTTACAAAAAATAACCAGAGACAATATTATTTGCTATATTGTTTGTTACTTATTTAATTTCTTTATGTAACTAAATAGATCGGTGGAGGCAGACAACACAGTGGCTCAGTTTCACAGATTTTTAGTTTTGATTTCAGGCAGAGAAAAAAGTCTGTCAACATACATCTGTTGTACATATCAACCAGTTCCATTCTGCTCCTCTGAATCTTCCATGTCCTCCATAGTTTCATTACGAGATTCATATCTGATATCTTCTCCTTCTGGGTCAGGAAGCCAGAGATCCGGTATTTAATATTTGTATTAAAATATTAAAATAGCCAAAGTAGTAATGATAGCCTATTAAAAATGAGCCTGTTTTTGTCAGATACTTTGGCAATTTATGCAGTGCAAGTCGTACAGATGTGGTTGCAGACTCTATCAATGTGCCATCCACAGTTTTCCATGAAGACAGTGAAAACGCCTCTTCAGTATTCCAAAGGCCCTTTCTGCTCTGCTGTTACTAGTCAAACTGTGTGAATTGTAGTTCATCTGTGCACATGTGTTAGGCTTCAGGAAGGGAGTAAAGAGCCATGGTTTCAGAAGGTAACCAGAGTCCCCCAAAAGGACTCCATCAATGATGCCTTGCTCAAAGGTGAGAACAAAAAAAAGGAAAGCATTCGATTAAGGTCTACGGCACCAACAATGTCTGTCACACCATCCATCCAACAGCAAGTCCCACTATAGGATCGATTTAAATCTTTAAATGATATATTTGAGATTCCTGTGCTAATGAGGTTAAGTGCTGCGATGCTAGATATACCCTATACCCTCACGTTTGCCACCTGGTGGTGGTTCTGTGAAAAGCAAACCCTAAACCACTATGGATTATGGGCAATCTTTCTGCAAATGACTTTTCTGCCTGTGGCATGCCGAAATGCAACGCAACTACTGTTGGAACCTTGCAATTATTTTTTTCCAGCCGGCAAACTTCTTACCACAGAAGCCAATCGCCAAATGAAACACAAAGCCACTGTATGTAGGATGATTTGTTATAACCATACCAAGCTGTACTCCATTCTATCCATCTCTGACTGAAGCCCCCCTGTACTATGAAACATTTATTTGAACTTTAGAGTTTTCTTCTGAATGCTTATAAATATTTCTTGTTACAGTCTCACAATGCTGGGTTGAACATCACAGTACAGCACAAGACAGATTATATGCATAACTTGTATAATTACTGTATGCCAAATACAAGATCCCTCATTTTATACAGAGCTACAACCTCCAATCAGTTGATATACCAAACTGTTAAGAGAAGCAATTTGAGTGGAGGGATGTGGTTCTTTAAATGGTTCCATCCCTCATTCCCTCATGTTGTATTCGCCATTAGTGGTCGACCGATATATCGGTCGTGCCGATTTATCGGTCGTGCCGATATATCGGCCATTTTTTACCCATTTTTACCGTATCGGTATTGGCCATTCTCATATCGGCTTTTGCCGATATTTGTCCAAAATGCGCCATCATGTTGATTCCAACATTCAGCAGTTTCAAATTTACTGTGACTGAAAATATTAGTCCTAAAGTTAATTTCAATAGTGTTTGCTCAACAACTACGATAGCACTGGCTTACCACGGGTCTGTTGGCAAGGTAAACAAAACCAGCTACGACGCTTGGAAACATGGGATGGCGAAGGAAGAAATTAATTAATGGACACTGGAGCAGGTATGTTCTTTGTATTAACACCTCTTTAGACAAACTTACACGTGCTTGACATTGGTATGTTTAAGTAAGATGCATATTTAAACATGAAGCTGATGTACATTTACCGCTGCAATGCGTTAGTTTAATTATGGCCCCAAGTTAGCTATAACGAGTGGATGCTAACGGTCTCTGTGGCCATGCTAGTCAGAGTTTCTATTTTCATTTGAAGTATTTTATGCAAAGATTCTAGAGTGGAGCTTATGGTTGATGTTTGACGTAGTAAGTTAAGTCTCGCTTACATTTTCTAAAAGCTTTGTAATGCGTTTGGTGTTAGTTAATAGGCTACTGAACTATTCAGCCCCTATGTGTTATCATTGCCACTCAACCTATTAATTTCAGGCGTTCTTAACCCCAACAAGAAATAAATAAATGAATGAAATGCAGACTTCTTTTGTTCGTACAATTAAGCACAATCCAGTAGAGAATGGTCTAGCTTCCAACCGCGGAAGGAAGCCACTGCCGAAGTAGACTGCCCCAGACGTCTACTCGGAGTGGATATTTTAGTCCTGCTGCACTCCGCATTTTGCCCTTCCATACGGTAAACACAAATAACTTTCAGTCTAATTTAGGAAGTAGGAACATCAAATATACAGTGGGAGCAATAATTATTTGATCCCTTGCTGATTTTGTAGGTTTTCCCACTTACAAAGAATGGAACTGTGTAGAATTTTAATCATAGGTACATTTTAACATTGAGAGACAGAATATCACAGAATAATCCACAATAACAACATCATATAAATTTTATAAATGTATTATCGTATTTTTGCATGAAATAAGTCTTTGATCCCCTACCAAGCAGCAATAATTCTGGCTCCCATAGACCAGTTAGTTTTCCATTAAGAAGCACTCCTAATCTCAACTCATTACCCAAAAACACTTGTCAACTCGTTACATCGTTATGTAGCTGTATAAAAGACACCTGTCCACTCAATCAGATTCCAACGTTTCCACCATGGCCATGACAAAGGAGCTGTCTAAGGACATCAGGGACAAAATTGTAGACCTGCACAAGGCTGGGATGGGTTACAAGAAAATAAGCAAGCAGCTTGATGAGAAGTTAACAACTGTTGGAGCAATTATTAGAATTATTATTAGATATTAGATTATTATTAGAAAATGGAAGAAACACAAAGTCACCGCCAATCTCCCTTGGTCTGGGGCTCCACGCAAGATCTCGCCTCGTGGGATATCAATGATCATGAGAAAGGTCAGGGATCAGCCCAGTACTACACAGGATGAGCTTGTTAATGATCTGAAGGCAGTTGGGACCACAGTCACAAAGAGAACCATCAGTAACACACTACACCGTGAAGGATTAAAATCCTGCTGCGCGCAAGGTTCCTCTGCTGAAGAAGGCACATGTACAGGCCCGTCTGAAGTTTGCCAAAGAACACCTGGATGATCCAGAGGAGGCTTGGGAGAAGGTGGTGGTCAGATGAGACCAAAATAGAGCTATTTGGCATCAACTCGACTTGCCGTGTTTGGAGGAAGAGAAATGCTGAGTACAACCCCAAGAATACCATCCCCACTGTGAAGCATGGAGGTGGAAACCTTATGCTTTGGGGGTGTTTCTCAGCTAAGGGGACAGGACGACTTCACCGTATCGAGGGGAGGATGAATGGGGTCATGTACCAGGAAATTTCCCTCAGTGAGAGCACTGAAAATGGGTTGTGGATGGGTCTTCCAACATGACAATGACCCAAAACATAAGGCAAAGGCAACAAAGGAGTGGCTCAGGAAGAAGCATATTAAGGTCCTGGAGTGGTCTAGCCAGTCTCCAGACCTAAATCCCATCGAAAATCTGTGGAGGGAGCTGAAGCTTCGAGTTGCCAAGCGACAGCCTCAGAACCTTAAGGATTTGGAGAGTATCTGCAAAGAGGAGTGGACCAAAATCCCTCCCAAGATCTGTGCAAACCTGGTGAAAAACTACAACAAACGTCTGACCTCTGTGCTTGCCAACAAAGGTTTCTCCACCAAGTATGAAGTCCTATTGTTCTATGGATCAAATACTTATTTCATGTGAAAATATGATATTAAATTTAAAAAATGTATATGATGTGGTTATTGTGGATTATTTTGTGATATTCTGTCTCTCAATGTTAAAATGTACCTATGATTAAAATTCTACACAGTTCCATTCTTTGTAAGTGGGCAAACCTACAAAATCAGCAAGGGATCAAATAATTAATGCTCCCACTGAATGGCAGCAAATTCCCTTATTGTTGCATTGCAATAGTCCTGCCAGCATTCCCCAATTTTGTTGCTCAAGCTTTTTTGCGTTACAGCAGAGCCCATCTACGTCCCGTCCCGTCTCTCTAGCCCATTCTCTGGTTACAGTCGACACGACTCACTGACTGCTCTGAAGTGCGTGCGTATTTTTCTGTGCCTGCCTCTCTGTGCCTGAGGTGGAGCTTATCATTGGAGAGAATGTAGTGTTGCCTATTTATTGTGCCTAGCCAAATAAACAGTAGCCTATTATCTATGTCCTGGCTATGTGCGTCTGTGGTAATGAAAAGGTTACTATAACATAGTGTAGGTAGGCTAATAAACATGTCAATTTAATTGTACTTTGCCTACATTGCATATGGATGTCATAAGCTGCAGAATTATTTACAATGAATAAATGAGTGAATGAGTTTTAAAGTAGGCTAGGCATAGGCTACAATGAAGTCAGTAAAACATTATTTTAATTTCATACAACTAGCCTTACACAAACACACACACACACACACGCTCTTTGTGATTAAAATAATTTTGTGCATTTAATTCATTATTATTCCTTTTCTAATTACAGACTGGACAAAAAAGTGGACCGAAGAGTGTTGTTTGGGAGCACTTTACAGAACAACCACCAGGAACTGCACTCTGCAAAGAATGCAACAACTCTGTCAAACTTGGCTCTGAAACATCTAAAACTAAAAACACCTCAAACATGTGGTCTCATCTGAAAGTTCATCACGCTGATCTCTACAAGGCAGCACAGGAAAAACAAAAGAGGTCATCTGCCACTAAAACTGCCGTTCAGCCCACTCTTGTACAGTTATAGTGACCATCAAATAAAATGGAAAGATACCGAAAAGAAGTCCAAGAAACTTGACAGACTGATCGGGGAGATGATCGCGATCAACAGCGTCATTGATGAGCCTCACTTGCCATTTCATCAGTGCTGATTGGAAGCAACAACTAGTTGTCCTGAATACCAAATTGATGGATGGCCCTCATACAGGAGAGTACATAAGTGAACTGTTCTTGGGCATGATGGAAGAATGGGGTGTGGAGAAGGATTGTGTGACTCTTGTTCTGCGAGATAGTGGATCTAATATGATCAAAGGAATGCATGTAGCTGAAATGACAGGCTTGAGTTGCTGTGCCCACACACTGCAACTTGTTGTGAACGATGGAATAGCCAGTCAAAGGGTAGTCATGAATGTCATTGCCATGCTGAAGACCTGTGGGAACCACTTTTTTCATTCCACCCAAGCAAGAAGTCGGCTGAAGGAAATTCAGAAAGACCTCAACCTTCCAGAACATGTATTAATACAAGCCACTTCTACTCGTTGGAATTCAACACTGCACATGCTAGCTAGAATGTCAGAGAAAAAGAGAGCGCTAAATATCTATGCGACTGAATATGGAGGATTTACCTCACTCAGTGCAGAACAGTGGAGAGTTACTTACTCGAGACGCTGACACCTATTGAAGAGGTAACTCTTCAAATGAGCCATTACGAAAGCTCCGTGTCATGCGTTATACCGAGTATCCAGGTCCTGAGGATGCTCCTAAAAGATCAGGGCCCCTCCACCAAAGGAATACAAACAATGCAGCAGGAAATGTTAGAGAGCCTAAATCGTTGCTTTGCCAAAGTGGAGGATGTTCCATGTGTGGTTCTTGCTTGTTTACTGGACCCTCGGTATAAGCATCATGCTTTCACCTCTGATCACACACTGACAAAGGCCAAGAAATGGCTGATTGAAGAGATGCAGGATATAGGGGAGCCTTCTGAAACAGAGGTGCAAATGAGTGGGTAGGCAGAGGCACAGGAGACAGAAGAATATGCAGAACAAAACAGAACCAACTGCTAAAAGACCATGGTTGGATCAGCCACGACAAGGAACCCGTCGGACCTGTCTTCCTACCAGTCTCTCCTGGCGGAATTCTCCGCTATCACCACTGCCAAAAGAAATTACTACCAAACAAAAATCCAGAACTCCACTTCTAACCCTCGTCAACTGTTCTCCATTTTCTCCTCTTTCCTCAGCACACCTCCCCCACCATCTCAGTCCTCGCTCACTGCTGATGACTTTGCGGTATTTTTTGACGAGAAGGTTGCTGATATCCGCAGCACCTTCGCGACCACCACCACTTCTATACCTGCCTCCATTTCTGTGTCTGCCCCCTGTTTCTTCTCTTTCTGTCCCCTTACAGATGCTGATGTGTCTCACCTCCTGCTCTCCCACCGCCCTACTACTTGTGCCCTGGACCCCATCCCCTCAAACCTCTTTCAGGCAATCACGCCTGACATCCTCCCGTTTGTCACCTCCCTTGTTAACTCCTCTCTGTCCTCCGGCTGCTTTCCCTCATCATTCAAGAGGGCCTACATCACCCCGCTCCTAAAGAAACCCACTCTTGACCCCTCCTGCATTCAAAACTACCGTCCGGTATCTCTCCTTCCTTTTCTATCCAAATCCATTGAACGAGCCACCTCCAACCAACTCTCTTCCTTCCTCTCTCTCAGAATAACCTGCTGGACCCCCACCAGTCCGGCTTCAGACCTGGCCACTCGACAGAGACTGCACTCCTCTGTCAACGAGTCCCTTCAGGCTGCACGAGCAACCTCTCTCTCCTCTGTCCTGATCCTTCTTGACCTCTCTGCGGCGTTTGACACGGTCAACCACTCCATCCTCTTAGCCTCCCTGGCATCTACAGGGATCTGTGGCACAGCCTTAGAGTGGATCCAATCTTATCTCTCTGGCCGGTCCTCCCAGGTGTCCTGGGCTGGAGGAGTGTCAACCCCTCGCCCCCTTGTTACAGGAGTCCCCCAGGGCTCAGTCCTCGGACCCCTCCTCTTCTCCATCTACACGAGATCCCTTGGCCCCGTTATCTCTGCTCATGGCATCTCCTATCATTGTTATGCCGATGACACCCAACTCTTTCTCTCCTTCCCCCCATCAGACACACAGGTCTCTACCCGTATCTCCACCTGCCTGAGAGACATCCAGATCTGGATGGGCAACCACCATCTAAAGCTCAACCCAGATAAGACGGAGGTGATCTTCATCCCTGCTTTAACCTCTCCCTTCTCTGATTTCTCCATCTCACTAGGGGATACCACAGTGACCTCATCCCCTAGTGCAAGAAACCTTGGAGTGGTGATGGACAACAGGCTATCCTTCTCCAAGAACATCGCTACGGTGACCCGGGCGTGCAGGTTCTTCCTGTACAACATCCGGAGAATCCGACCCTTTCTCACCACCTACTCCACTCAGCTCCTTGTTCAAGCAATGGTCCTGTCCCGCCTGGACTATTGCAATTCTCTGCTGGCTGGCCTTCCAGCATCTGCCATCAGACCCCTACAACTCATCCAGAATGCTGCAGCCCGTCTGGTATTCAATGTTCCCAGACATTCACATGTCACCCCCTTGCTCAGCAACCTCCACTGGCTGCCTGTTATGGCTCGCATCAAATTTAAAACTTTGGTGCTCGCATACCAGGCAGTTAAAGGATCAGCCCCTGTGTATATTCAATCCCTTATCAAGACCTATACACCAACAAGACCCCTCCGTTCTGCCACTTCGTGCCGCCTGGCACCTCCCCCTCGCCACACCTGCACTTCACGCTCACGACTGCTATCTGCCCTGGTCCCACGGTGGTGGAATGACCTCCCGGTGGATGTCAGAACGGCAGAGTCTCTGACCTCCTTCAAGCGCAGACTGAAGACCCATCTCTTCAGGCTACACCTTTCCCTCCCCAACTCACAATCACTGTGATTAGCCTTAGACCGTAATGGCACTTATGTATAGATATCGTTACTTGTATAGGTATTGTTGTTTTTATTGGCTGTTGTTGTATTCTAGCTGCCAACAGTGGTATGCTAGTTTGAATGTTGATTGTACTCTTCAAGGGTTCTGAATTTCTGTATGTTTACACTAGGACTCGGAACTGTACTGTCCTCTCAGGTCTACTTTTGCACTTGTTCTTGTGATTGATTTGCACTTTGTTGTACGTCGCTCTGGATAAGAGCGTCTGCTAAATGCCACGTAATGTAATAATGTAAAAGGAAGACTTGTTGATCAGATCTATGACACTTTACTGAGAAAACACACACAAAGAACATCAAATGCAATGAACTTCATCAATATTTAAGAGAGCCAACACTAGACCACCGAAATGGCAACCCCCTTGATTGGTGGAAGGAAAATCAGAATAGATTTCCAAATCTCGCAGATAAGGCCAGGAAATACATCGGTCCCCCTCCTTCATCTGTTCCCAGGGAACAAGTGTTTAGTGAGGTAGGAGCAATATATGAGAAAAAAAAGGAGCCAGCTTTCAGGAGAAACTGCAGAGACCCTCTGCTACCTGCACTACAAATTAGTTCTCCTGAATTGGGATCATTGAATTGACTTTTGTTCTGTGAACATTTAAACTCTGCAGACTAAAGATAGCATTTATGTTGTTACTTTACATTTTCAACAGTTCTTTTGCTACTTTTTTTTTTAACATAGAAATAGCACTCTAAAATGGAGCCAGCTGTCAGAAGACATAGCAATGACCCTCTGCTTCTCTGATTTTTGTGTGTTGTTCTCCTGATTTTGGATTATTGAATGTATTTACTTTTGTTCCTTTTACAACATTGAAGTTTATGGACTTAAGACAATCTTTTTGTTACTTTAGACCCTCAGAAGTACAGAGATTTTCTTTTACAATTTCAAAATAAATAGCACTCTTAACTCTAAAAATAGAGCCAGCTGTCAGAAGAAACAGCAGAGACCCTCTGCTTCCTGGGCTGATTTTTCTGTTCTCCTGAAATGGGATCAAGTTACCTTTTGACTTTTGTGCTGCACATTATCAAAAGCACTGAGATTTTTTTTCTTTTAAATTTTCACAAGAAATAGCACTATTAACTCTAAAAATAGAGCCAGCTGTCAGAAGAAACAGTAGAGACCCTCTGCTTCCTGGACTGATTTTGCTGTTCTCCTGAATTGGGATTAATCTACATTTTCACTTTTGTTCTATTGTTCAATTTTTCTACTATTTCTTAATAAACTGTTTTCTCATTTTCTCATGAAAAGCATCCTTTTCTCAACTCTTTATATTGTTTCTTATTCCTTATAGACGGTATTTAGAATAGAAATTAAATATCCTTAATCATTTTTTGTTATTGAAAAAGTCAAATATGATAAATTAATATCGGCCTAGAATATCGGCCAAATATCGGTATCAGCCACTCCAGGCTATCAGATATCGGTATCGGCATCGGCCCTGAAAAATGCATATCGGTCGACCCCTAGTCACCATTAACATGAAGGCTAACTTACCTCAGGCACGTAGAAGATTCTAGCAGTATGTCTTTATTATTGAGGTAAAAGAGCAGAGATAACTACTCTTTTCTCTTCCTTTATAGATAATGGCTCTGGATCAGCAGATGGAGGTGTGTTCAATTTTATGTTTAACTTTTTATGCTATTCCCATACCGAAATTTGACTGATTTCCAGTTCAGGTTCACATTCTCCTCAGGATAGTATCCTCTTACACAGCTCAAAAAATTAAGGGAACACTTAATCACAGTGTAACACCAAGTTAGTTCAACTTCAGGAATATCAATCTGTCCATTTAGGAAGCACAATTGATTGTGAATCAATTTCACCTGCTTTGGTGCAAATGAAAGTCAGAACAGATGCAATGGAGATGCAAAAGCAAGACAACCTCCAAAAAGGTAATGGTTTTGCATGTGGTGGCTACAGACAATTGCTCTCTCCTTACCTTTCTTGACTGATTCTTCTCTAGTTTTGTGTTCTGCTAGTGTCCTTGTCACTACTGGTAGCATGAGGCAGTACCTGCAGCCCAATCAGGTTGCACAGGTAGTCCAGCTCCTCCAGGATGGCACATCCATACGTGCGGTCACAAGAAGGTTTGCTGTGTCTCCCAGCACAGTCTCAAGAGCATGGATGAGATACGAGGAGACCGGCCGTTACACATGGAGAGCTGGACAGGGCCGTAGACGGGCATCAACCCAGCAGCAGGACCTGTATCTGCTCCTCTGTGCGAGAAGGAACAGGAGGAGCACTTCCAGCGCCCTACAAAATGACCTCCAGCAGGCTACTGGTGTGCATGTGGGTGGCATGAGGGCCCAACGTCCTTTAGTGGGACCTGTGCTCACAGCCCAGCACTGTGCAGCTGAATTGACATTCGCGAGAGACCACCAGAATTGGCAGGTTTGCCATTGGCACCCTGTTGTCTTCTCAGATGAGAGCAGGTTCACACTGAGCGCATGTGGCAAGTGTGAAAGAGTCTGGAGATGCCGTGGTAAAATGTTATTCTGCCTGTAACATCATCCAGCATGACCGGTTTGGCGGTGGGTCAGTGATGGTCGGGGAGGCGTATCCTTGGAGGCTCGCACAGACCTCCACGTCATAGCCAACGGTACCCTGACTGCTGTTTGGATTGATGATTTTGGTTTCCTTTGACCTTTGTTACGTCATTTTGTTCTCAACAAATTATACCATGTACATCAGTAAAGATTTTCAACTTTAATAAATCGTTCATCAAGATCTGATGTGTCCTTAAGTGTTCCCTTAATGTTTTGAGCAGTGTATATTACCCTTCCTCTGTCTGGTTATTGTATTTGACAGTAGGTATTAGGGGTGTTCAGAGAGGCCACTATTTCTATTTATTGGAATTCTGCAATGGCGGAAGGTCTCCAAGCAGAAATTGTAGCTAAGCCAAGTTTTCAAAGTCGGATACATTACCCTGCTCAGCTGCAGACCCTTTTTAGAACTAATGCCTTCAAATGAGTGAGTAGACAATGCGTTTTTCAAGGGGATTTGGGTGAGGTCTCTAATCATTGGCCGCTGAGCCAGCTTGCTATGCGTTTGTCGACATGTTGGCACCTCCTGGATACTGGATTGGATATTGACTGTGCATTATCCTGTTTCGTTAGCTTATGACTGTTTTGAAAAGAGCAAAATTCAGCATTAGCCTGCTGTAACAGGTGTATTGAACTTTATTATTTACTAGATCAGCGGTGCCCACACTTTTTTGGCCTGCAATCTACTTTTCCAATGGCCAGCACAACAGGGTGTAGTTGTTGACATGCACATTATTTACAAACTAATGGCGAACTGAATATATAAAAATGTACCTTGCATTACTGCTTGGACCTTGATTGATTGATTGATTGATTTTATTTTGACAAAAATATACATATACAAAAATATATACATATTGTCACTTATACTTCACAGCAGCATGTAATGGTGCTTCTGGATAACTGAACGGCTTTGATGGCAGGGTTGTTTTTAAAATCCCGAAAGAAGTCTGCTGCCTCAACGAAGGCATCTTTTGCCATTTACCCATCTTGGAAGGACTTCTTGGGTCTCATTCATGAAACGTTAGTAAGTCTATGTGCAGATTTGCACATAAACGTCCACGCTACTAAAAACCTACTCCGGATTCATGGACGCCGCGGGATACCCAGATCTGATCGTAAACACATGTGTATGATCATGAATGCCAATCCATCGTAAAGTGAAAGCGCGCTCCCGGTAATCAGCAATTAGCATAAATCCCCGCCCATGAATAGACAATGATTGCCATATAAGGAGGTGTAGACGCATCCAGTCGACCTGTCAGTCATCATGGTGCAAACAAGGAAAGAGAGAAAAAAAAATATATATATAAAAATCCTTTTCCGAAGCGGAGATCGAAATCATCTTGGGTGAAATATATTTTATTGGGTAAAAAATATTTCATTTTCTTCTATCAGTAGTGGTGTTGTGACAGGGACAGGCAAAGCGAAGGCCTGGAAGGAGGTGACAGATGCTGTTAATGTTGCCTCTGTAGACAATAGAACCATATCCGAGGTTAAACGTAAATGGTTTGACATGAAACTGGAGGCAAAGAAACGCATAAGCGCGCAAAAAAAACATGCATCAGCCACAGGAGGAGGAGGCTCACAGGCACAAATATCACCTGCTGACGAGCGCATCGCTGGCATTATTGGGGAGACCTCTCTGTTAGGAATTATACCTGACGGAGACACCGACATGCCTCCACTGGAGACGACATCAAACCCAGATGGTAAGGTGATAATTGTTGTATCATAATACATTCTGAAAACCATCACTGATAGCTTAGTGTAGTTTAACCTAGGTCGTACAGTCCCACCAAACAAACAGAACATTTGAGGGGGTTTCTCTTCGGATTGAATGAAGTGGAAACGGGAAACCAGTAATGTTATATTGTGCGATATGGTGCGTAATGGATATCAGTGTCGGAATGTAGAGCTATTTAACATTCATTTCAAGAAAGGATATGGATAGCGTATAGCCCACTGCAGTTTTGTATGCATCGTCTTAATAGCCTAAAGCTCTGTTTTATACTGTACAGCTCTAAACAACTCTTCAAGGGTTCTGAATTTCTGTATGTTTACACTAGGACTCGGAACTGTACTGTCCTCTCAGGTCCACTTTTGCACGTTTTCTTGTGTTTGATTTGCACTTTGTTGTACGTCGCTCTGGATAAGAGCGTCTGCTAAATGCCACGTAATGTAAAGTAAAAATAAGTCAGTCTGCAGCCAACGTAAATTAAACATTTTTCAAATAAGATTTATTTAATGTTTCTTTCAAATGAAAAAAGAGCCACACATAAAACGAAAAAAAAACAAACGTGTCATATTTCTAGCTGGCGAGTGCTCCTCCCATGATGTGGCTCCACCACCTGCTGCCACCGCTGCTGCTCCTGCTGCACCCAGGTACCGAGGCCGAAGAGGTGATCCGGCTGTCCTTACGGATGAGGTCCTGAGGAATCAAGAAAGTCTACTTACAGCAGTCAACCAAATCAACACGTCCCTCCAAGAAATTAACACCAGCTTGAAGGAAATCTGCAAGGCACTTTTGCGTCCTCAACAATAAAGTGTTATGTTGTCAGTATTGTGTGATGTCTGTGTTTATCCTGGGAAAACACTTATTTACTACAAGATAATCAAGCTACTCTCTTTTACTCTGATAATTAAATATAGCCTATTTGTATACATTTTAAAGAGCATGACCTGAAAATGAACTGAGGTAGCCTACTGAAACAGGATGTTGTATATAAATATAAAACAAAATACAAATGAAACTAACTTTTTGCAAAGCTTGTCGGCCTAAAATGTGCACAGCTTATTCAGTCTTAGCAACACTTACCTTAAAATTGCTCTACAAGTCGCTGGCGTGTCTGTATAGCAGCCGCATTTCGAGGCCCAAGAGCTGGTTCTGGAGGCAGTCGTTCCTCTGCATTGGGGACTTTAGGCAGGGGAAGGCCCTGTTTAATGGCCACATTGTGCAGGACACAGCAGGCTAATATTATTTTGCACACCTTCACGGGTGCATAAAGAAGGGTACCACCTTTATTGTCCAGGCAGATCCATCTTGCCTTCAAGACCCCGTTTGTGCGCTCCACAACGGCCTGAGTAGCAGCGTGTGCCTCACAGATCAGTTGCACATTAACGGAATGAAAGTTTTTCCGGTTTATGTAAGCAAATGCATCACAAAGAATGTGTAATCTATTGAGTTGATTTTCATAGATAATTCACAATCATGAACCTAATCTGGATCTTAAACCTGCTAATTGCCAACTAATTTAACTAAATGTATTATATTTTTAATTGTCATGTTCATATCATGTGTTTCAAAGGCATCTGCGTATTGTTTACATAACAGAGCGCAATATGAATAAAAACGTAAATTTCCAATAGTGACAAGCATTATTTATGTGCATTCTTGAATTTACACAAGCACTACGCGTGGTCAGCAGCAGGTGTAGATTTTGTTAGTAGCTACGAAAAGATCGTTTAATGATGGTATGACTCACCCGGAATGATTCTTTGTGAAAAGTGACTGCTGTCCGTTTCACTGCAATTTCAGTTCCCTTGCCTTTGTCTTTCTCAACTTGCTTTTGGCAGGGAAGTCACTGTCATAGTTCTTATGAAAGCTTTGAAAGAGTCTCTCCACGTTTCCTTTCTTCGGAATAGCAATACTAGTTTGGCAGATCAGGCAAACGAATAATAGGACATGGTGGGAAAAAAAAAAAAATCCCATTCCGCATGGAAGTGGTTTTCAGTTTCTTAATTGGTCCCGCACTAATTTTTCTAATCGTTCTTTTGTCATTTAAATATTAATGTTTTTGCTCTTAGCTTCAGTTTAATAATGAAACGAGCAAAGATTCCTCAATGCTTTCCTCTGTGCAAAGCGGCTGAGTGGAACTGCATCTCCACTGCTTGACCAACTCATAATTGTAGCCCCCCTCATTTCCACACCTGCTACAACTGCAGTTTAACATGTTGAGAGAGCAATAGTATGATGCTAGCAATAGTAAAACAACTATACTTAAGTGTGATAACTACAAGTGACTTACATAGATGTTTAACTAGAAATTACAGAGAGATAGGGAGGAGTGGAGAGAGGTACATCCTGAAGTGGTGAGTCTCCAGTCTGCCCCTAAAGGTGGTCAGAGTCTGTGCTGCTTCCTCCACTGGGGAGCCAGAACAGACAGCAATCATGATGGGGAAGTGCAAGTACGAAGAGGGGGTGTGGATACTTCAAGCAGGATAATGCACCATGTCACAAGCATGCAGCATCTCAATCTGGTTCCAAGAACATAAGTGACTTCAGTTTAATCTAATGGCGGTCTGCACTGTCCCCAGTTCTCAATCCAGTAGACCTTTGAGATGAGAGGAAAGTAGAGATATTTTTATTTTTAGAGAATCGAGTTAGCATGGGCTTGTTGAATCCATTCTGTGAAAAATTCTTGCTGTTCTGGAGGCAAAAGGAGTCATGCCCGGTAGTGCATATATGTATATAATAATGTGACAACTGCCTTTTTATATTACTGTTTCATAGAGTATGATGGATCTGGCACAGACACCACCAATAAGTTCCCCAAGTGTTCAACCTGCAAGTATGGAGCCGAATGTGATGAGGATTACGAAGATTGGTGGTGAGTCTTCTCCCGCAGCACTAGGTCTTCTCTTTCACGGCATTTATAAGTCTTTTAAATGTTCTTTCACACTGACCTCAAAGCCTCTTGTTAGATTCAGATGATCCCTGATACTACAGTATGTTCAGAGCGTAACAGTCCTTATCATAGCTCAGGCTATACTGATGCTAAAATGCTGCACAATGTGCTTATATTGACACACAAAATAGAGAACTTAGTGATTTATGTTGATTTATTTTTAGCTTTGCACGCTATTTTTGTAGACTCCAGAAGTCTACAAAAGATTTCAGAAGGAATAGCCTGAGACATGGTGAGAAATTCTCAGAAGAACCCACACATCACTACAAAGGGTTGCAAAAAAGAGTAGTAAACGCAGGTCTAGCTGTTCACAGGCCCACAATACAATGTACTTTAAACAACAAGGACTTACATGGCAGAGTTGGCAGAAAGAAGTATACAAAAGAAAACATTGAGAAGCCTGAAGCCTTTTGGAACAATTTGCTGACAAAACCAATATTTAACTTTTTGGCCACCACCAAAGAAGGCATGTTTGGAGAAAAAAGGGTGAAGCCTTTGTTGAGAAGCATGGAGGTAGATCCATTATCCTTTGGAGTTGTGTGGCAGCGGGGGGGCACAGGAAAAAAGGAAGGAAGAATGGATTCCACCAAATATCAAGAAGGAAGGAAGAATGGATTCCACCAAATATCAATTCTAGAGGCTAATATTCAAAGGTCAGGGTTGGGTATTCCTGCAAGACAATGATCCAAAGCATACCACAAAATCAACCATGAAGTTCCTCCAGGTAAGATGGATAAAGGTTTTGAAATGGCCACCACAGTCCCCAGACTTGCATATTATAGAAAATCTGTGGAGAGATCTCAAATCATGCCATACATGCAAGGAGGCCAAATAATATATCTGAGCTTGAGATATAGATATATTAGGAATGCAGCAATAAACCCAAGAAGTTGGTCATTCTTTATCAAAAACATTTTATATCCCAATAAATATTAAGACCAGAAGGCAACTATTAGTAGTGTAGATCCAAAACGTTTCACTTTGTAATACAAGTTTTTCAACATCGCGCCCTCTCCTTGGAGTGTTTACATGTTCAATGCCAAAATAGCTCCTATGCTCCTATGCAACGTTATTTTCTTTAAAGGTTTTTTTGTCTTGCCCACATGTGTGACCCAGCACGAGCTTCAGATATGCGTTGTCCATTTCACAGGGGAGGCGAAGAATGACTATCCAGTCAAAATTGAGTTAATACCTGAAACTCATTCCTGAAGATCTAATCTACCGTGCACCTAAATTTCTAAATTCAAATCAATGCATGTTAAAATACGTTAAATATTGGCACTACTTAGTCCTCCAAGCGCTGATACATTTGTAAAATATATTTGACATTTTGGAGTCCCAAACATTGCAACTGTATGCTGGGATAGGCTCCAGCCCCCCTGCGACCCTGTTCAGGATAAGCGGGTTAAGATGATGGATGGAGTCCCAAACAAAACCTTTGCGTGTTTTCACAAGTTCATCATCAATATGGTTTTAAAGATGGATATCATACTTTATCAGTCTCTGTGATTAGTCGCAGTATAAAATAATACTACTTTTTTAGTGTTATAAAATACTCTTGTTTAATGAAAAATTATAGCCAATTGTTCTTCAATTGTTCTAAATTCCTCTGTTCATTGGTTGGTGTGATAGGCTACAACGTAGTTGTTTTTGTTTTGTGCTGCTTCCCTAAACTGATAAAACCCCCAAAAGACACACATGGCTCTCCTGAAAACTTTTCATCATGAACTGTGAGCAGTGTGTGACTAGGTCTCATTGATATTGCAGAGCACAACCACACTGGTGCCTTAGATGCGAGTGAGCAGTTGCAACATATCAAGAATTATTTTCTGGATATCGACAAAGCTGATATCCACCTTACGCTGTCAGATTTGGAGGATCAGTGTGATGATGCATCTTACCAAAACCACATCCTCGATTTGAAACAACACTATAAAGACCAGGACCACAGTTAGATCGAAAATGATTAAGTTTATTGGAAGATAGTTTTGACATGGTCTCAGTAAACAAAGAAGTTGAACAGGAGCCTCATTTATAAACGTTGCGTAGGCACAAAAGAATGCGTACGCCACTTTGTAAGCAAACTTTGGCATTTATAAAAAACGAACTTGACCGGAAAATGTGCGGTCCTCCACGGAAACTCTGACCCATGCGTACGCACATTAACTGGAGAAATGAGAAACTGTGCCTTTAATGCTTGTGACGTAAGACCAGGAAAACGGGAAGTGAAACAGGATGTAAAAAGGTATAAAGATTTGCCGGGAGTTGTGGCTGGGTATGGCTGCTGTAAGGACGTGCTTCGTCCCTGTTATACTTATTAAAGTGTTGTATTGTTGAATCTCGCTATACGGGTTCTCTCCCTTCCTAAGTGCAACACAACATTTGGCGACGAGAGAAGTCGAAAATGATACACAACAGATACCACTGTGTAAAATAAATCGATTTGTTGATTGTTGATTGTACTCTTAAAGGGTTCTGATTTTCTGCATGTTTACACTAGGACTCGGAACTATACTGTCCTCTCAGGTCCTCTTTGCACTTGTTCTTGTGTTTAATTTGCACTTTGTTGTACGTCGCTCTGGATAAGAGCTTCTGCTAAATGCCATGCAGTGTAATGTAATGTCATGTAATGTAATGAAATATTACCTCTCACGTATCATATACGAAGAGTTAATTAGCAAAAATGGATAAAAGCCTCTCACAACGAATAAACAAACAGCTGTTTGATTGATGCTCCCTGGAGTGCCCAAAAAATATGATTTATAAATATAAACGGAGATGTTGTAAAATAATCCCTCAAATATGTAGACGAATTGTTAAACAATACTTCATGTTATTAAATGTATTCTCATAAATAATATGGTGAACAGTCGGACAAATTGTGCTGCACTGATGCCGTTTACAATGCGTCAGTCGGGCAGATACGAGCATAGTTTAATATATTGTTATCATATTCATATATTATGTTTTTTTTCCAATGGTGCTAGACAAATAACGTGTATTATTATTATTATTATCATCGTCATCATCACATTCGTTGTGCAGAACTGTTCGTAATTTACAATCAATCAGGATAATTCCCACACCTGTAGCTTTTCAGAGGCAATCAAATGGCTGAAATCCCTTTTCTTGGCCTTCTTTTCGGCGTTTGCCATTGTCGTCTTCGTGAAATGCATATTCATTAGGGGTGTTTCACTGCCTATTTATAGCCAACTGTGGGCGGGACATGAAGCTGGCAAAGTTGCGCCACATTTAGAGTTGATTGTGATTTATAAAGGAAAACTGGCGTGGGACGTGCGTATGCACTGGTTTATAAATCAGAATATTTTTTTTGCATACGCACGTCCTAGGTTTCATGCTTATGCAACCTTTTGACGTGAATCCTAAGCACAGTTTTATAAATGAGGCCCCAGATCATTAAATTGTGATGCAGATCAACTACATGGAGTTATTGATAATGGGTGGCACCTGGCACCTGGCCATTATCAATAGACATTTGTAGACATTTACTCTCATTACACCCTTACAGTTTGCTCAAAAAAGGATTTATATACTTATTCGCTGAAAGAAAAAAAGAAGAAAAAAAGCAGGAAACTTTTTTCCTCTTGTGCTCCTTATACAGCATGCGTATAAACACCTTGAGTCAACTCCACCAGCATTTGAAACAGCATGGTCTTATGCCTTATGTCCCACTTAACAACCATGAGCAGAAAAACAGGCATTATCTGGACCTTGAAGAGATACAGTGGGTGGTGATATTCATTCCAAACTACGCCAAGGGCAATGTTGAGGTGCTGCCTGGACGCCGTCCCAACCAGAAGAACTTTGGTGGGACGCTGCATCGTCTGGCGTAAATACAATGCTGCAGTGGTGTCCACTGGTCTGCTCAGCGTCACAGAGGTGTGGACTAATCCCTGTCTGGTGTAAATACAATGCTGCAATGGTGTCATGCACAACGTCACAGAGGTGTGCACTAAACCCTGTCAGCATATTCATTATGGCAGAAGAAATCAATATCGACTTGTGATTTCAAAATTCAAAATGGATGATAAAAGGCGACTGTTTTACATCGTACTGACGACAACACTGTGCTAGCTAAGCAACTTAGTGGTTCTTGACCTTTTAACACAAATCAAATTATTGTATCTTGATGTAAAGTGCAAACATGTTTTCAATACGATGCCCACCAGTCGTCTGTTGTAAATTGTGATGCACACAATATGTGTGCACATTCATGAGCACAAGCTCTCATTCACAATCATCCAACCATTTGTCGATTTATGTAAAAAGCTCTCTGTGGACAAACATGCACTGTCTAGACTTTCTGATTCACAAGCCAGCTATGTAAATACCCATGGTATTGCCCCTCAGTTCAAGCAATGTTTATCTGACAATTTGGAAAAGAGATGTTTTCCTTAAATGCTGATGATGCTATAAGCCTGAACATGAATAGAATTGTTATTGTAGTTTTCCAAAAAACATTGGACCAAATAAACACCAGTCTGTATGTCCTCAATGTAAGCATTAATTTGTTTGTGTGGCCGTTCATACTTGTGCAACAGCCAACAATATACTAAGTTAGCTCATTTCAACAGCCAGCAGTGTAAAGTTAACTACACAGCGGCAGAAAGCAGAATATAAATGATACAATGGCAATTACAAGTTCCAATGTGTCACATCATGGTAAAACCAATGTAATCGAAATAATTCACTAAAGACTACAAACAGTGAAAATGTACAATAGCAACGGCTTTTGCAGTTCAGTGGGCGCTGCCATCTTGTTTTTCCACATTCACCTAAAGATAATACATTAAAGAGATGCTTAATTTGCTCCCAACACAACCTCACCCATTTCCCCATCAAATCTCATGGGAAGCCAAAACAAGCGTGTTGTCTTCGTCACGTTATCTTTGTTTTGACCAAATTGCGTGATTGTGATAGCACATCATGATCAGTAACTTTCAGCCTTAAAAATGTAGTTTACAAACATTGTGAGTGTCTGTTTCAATGTCTGCTAAAATCATCATTTGTAACATGTATTTAAAAACATGCTAATAAGATCACAATGAAAGAAGTTTTCATCACACAAACTGCATTAGCTGACATTGCAGCTAGCTAGTTATCATGCAGTTGGTCCCCACATGCCTGCCACACACAGCTTAGCAATTAGTGTTCTTGTATATTTAGCTATATTGAACTGAATGAAACAGTCAAATAATCAAATGCTGGGGAAATGAAGGATAAAGTTTGGCTTTTAAAAAATATAAACCACAGCTACAAGCGCAGCTACCGTGGTTACATGGTGATAAATGATGGAGGCTCGGTATCCCCTGACATGAGGGTAGTTTGGCAGTTTCCCCACTAATGGGTGGGTAACTTATAGCTGATTATTCTCATTATTATATTAGTAGGATTACAGTATAGTATTAATACTATATTTGCAATACATGTCAGAACTCATATCGAGGGCTTCTACCATGCAAAAGCTAGTGTAACAGTAGTGTAGTGTAAAAGGCGCTGCATGCATTAAAAAAAATAAAAAAATAAATAAGGGTTAAAGTCCTGCCTCCCAGAGATGCGCGTCCGTTACAAGAATCCTCTGGACTGGACATGGCCAGACAGACATACCTCTCTAAGATCAGCAAGTTCTGTGATGACCCTGCGAAAGACCTGGACACACTCCCAAAATGGAAATGCCTCCTGTTATACAGTTCTATTTATTAGTTCTATTTAATAGTTATTGTTGTTGCCTTATTGTAGTCTGCACTTAGATTTCAAACTGCACTTAAAGTTCTACTATAGTACCAATCTGATTGTATTCAGAATGCTTCATGGTGGTTTGTGAATAATGCTTTATGGTGCTTTTTTTCCTTAAAAAAATTTCCCCCATTCAGTTACCAACTTCCATAATTTCATTACTATTATACCTTCACATGTTCGATATGGGGAGGGTATTGGGACATTCTACCTTTATTCTGCCATTATTCCTCCAAACATTCCGATGTCAGTTTGTTGTGAGCCACGGACCCCTTGCCGAGCTCAGACCTCACGTTCCCACGAGCAGTACCCCACGAGGAGGTGTCTCGGGGACGAACTCAAGTACTCCGAACGTTCTGGAGCCCTGGTAAGTTCTACTGAACTTCCAGCCCAATCTCGAAGTGAAGGGTGTGATGCAAATCTGGTATTCGATGTCCTGTATTCAATGTATTCCTCTAAATAATCTTTATCACATATGATTATAGTAAGATACACTTTATTATAATCAATCAAAATAATAGAGTTATACAGATTACAGTGTACATATCATCTTTTGCAGTTTGCTAATCACATGCAAGTTACATATACCCCTTTAGCTCTTTCTAATTTACCTTTCCACCTATGATGTTTAAAAATCAAGGTACACCCCTCAAATATCCATCATCCTCTTTGGCCTTTACCTTATCTTATGGCTCCCCCTTCACGGAGATAAAAGCTACTGAACTTCCATTAATACAATGGGTACGAACACCCCTAAAGTCTACTACTTATTTATATCGTATATAGTATCTTACTAAAAAATAAAAGACATAAAAATTTAAGGAAACTAATAATGTATTACTTCTATGTATTACTTTTCCTACTTCTACAAGTAATATAGATTATAATTACCACCCATGTCCTAAATATAGCCATCTCGTTTTCTGTGGGATTTGATCCCTCCTCCTTGCTGTTGATGAGCTCTTTGAACACCTGCATTGGTTTGGGAATCTGGGGCAGGATCAGGACCCAGACTTTCGAAAGACGTGACTTTGCACTTCGTTCTTCTCCTGCCTGTTGTATGGGATGTTCACTGGTATGTCTTCGAACACGTCGGGGGGGTTTTGCAGTGCAGCCGCAGCATATGCCTCTCCTCACTGACACTGAGGTTAGGGGGGGAGGCTTCAGGTTCTTGCGTGGGTCCAGCAGGAAGGTGTTCTGTAGCGTGGAGGAACCCCGCGTCCCGTCTGTTGGCCTCCAGGTGCAGTTCACGGCTCCAAGCATGTCGTAAAAGCCCTTTAACTCTTTCACCAGCTTTTCTGTATGATGAGGGATGCGCATGAACACCTCTTCGACATCAGTCCCGCTGCCACAACTCTTGGGCTGAGTCAGCACCGCGTACATCACTCTGTTCTCCATATCCAGATCCTGGAGTGGCGCGCAGAGGGAGCGCGCCACTCCAGCTTGACTACAGCTGTCTTATGTTGCTCTCTCTTCAACAGCTCGTAGATATCTTGTGACGCAAAATTCTAAGATCCTACTCTAAGGTCTAAAAGCTTATTCCTTATTTATCTTTTTTGCATACAAAAGTGTACCTTGTTTGATAAGAAATGTCCCCAATATTTCAAGCGGGAAGACATTTATCTCTTATGTAACTTGTTTTTTAATGACCATATTCATTATTTCTGTTTTTCCAATTGTCATTTTCTCATACCTCAAAAGAAATGTCCCCAATATTTTATTTCATGTGCCCCTCCGGTTTGGGAATTTCCACCATCTTAATATACGAGTGGAAAAACACTAGCTCTTATGTAATTTTTTAATGAACCTATTCATCACTGGTATTTGTCTCCCTTTCATAATCTCTCCTTGGACTCTCTCCAAACTTTGACTTCATACAAGCCAGAAGTTAGTGCCCTCCACCATCTCAACACACTCTTCAGGTGCCCCTCTCCTTAAGGGATCTACAAAGGACATCCAGCCAATAGCTGAGTGTAAATCATCCTCCAACTCTTCTATTCTTTCTAGTCCTTTGAATCTATCTGATAAATTATTTGTGCTATAATCAGGAAGGCCATTAAAGCCTCTTAATATTCTTTCGGTATTGACATCCTTTCCATTTTCCTTATTTTTTTTCTTTAGCCAGGCATTGTGCCCCTCCCCTGTAGGGTTGGGGTATTCTCAGTCAGAACTTTAACCTTGCTCCTTAAAACCCTAAATCTAAGTCCCCCGACTTCAGACTCCTCTACTGACAAGTATGGCTGCTCATTATCTGGGAACCACATATTTTTCTTCTTACGGGCGTTCTTACTACCACCTCGATGGCGTGTGCGAGGGGTTAACAATACATTCCTTCCAAACCCATCCCCCGTCAATCTCTCATCAGGGGGGCCTAGGGCCGGGTCCTCGACAAGTTAGTTTGGGGGCAGTCAAGATATAGACATTTTCTCAAAGCATTCAATGTTTGGGACATTTATTTGCCTCTACTCCACAATTTGAGATTTGTAATAGTATCACATGTGGCTAAAGTGCACATTGTGAGAGTTTAATGATGGGCATTTTTATACATTTTGGTTTCACCATGTAGCTATTACAGCAGTGTTTATACATAGTCCCTCCATTTCAGGGCACCATACTATTTGGGACACAGCAATGTTTGTTGCATATCATTTGCATGCAATGACTGCTTGAAGTCTGCAATTCATGGACATCACCAGTTGGTGGGTGTCTTCTCTGGTGATGCTCTGCCAGGCCTGTATTGCAGCCATCTTTAGCTCTTACTTGTTTCAGTGTCTAGTCGCTTTAGGTTTTCTCTTCAGCATATGAAAGGCATGCTCAATTTGGTTCAGGTAGGGTGAATGACTTGGCCACTCAAGAATTGTATATTTTTTAGCTTTGAAAAATTTGTAATGTAAACCCCTTTGTTGCTTGAGAAATATATTTTGGATCATTGTCTTACTACTAAATGGAACCGCCGGCCAAATTGAGCAGATAGGATGAGTTTATACACTTCAGAATTAATTTTACCTCTACCATCACCAGTTATATCATCAATAAAGATAAGTGACCCAGTACCTTTGGCCAGGCCATAACACCCCCACCACTGTGTTTCACAGATGAGGTGGTATGCTTTGGATCTTAAGCAGTTCCTTCATACTTTGCTCTTGCCATCACTCAAATATAAGTTAATCTTTGTCTCATCTGTCCACAAGACCTTTTCAAGAACTGTGGTTGCTCTTTGAAATACTTCCTGGCGAACTGTAACCTGGCCATCCTGCTTTTGCGGCTAACCAGTGGTTTGCATCCAAAATTGTGGTGCATCAAAGGCAAATCAAGTACACATAAACACATACTCACTGAGAACTTTATTAGGTAGACTTTTTAGACCTATTGGTCTTCTGCAGCTGTAGTCTATCCACTTAAGCATTGTGTTTTCAGATGCTCTTCTGCATACCACTGTTGTATTGATTGGTTATTTCAGTCGCTGTCACCTTCCTGTCAGCTTTGAACAGTCTGGCCCTTCTCCACTGACCTCTCATTAACAAGGCATTTTTGCCCGCATAATTGCTGCTCACTGGAGAGACTGTTGTGTGTGAAAATCCCAGGAGATCTTGAGAAGCAGAGCTCACCAGTGGATGCTGGGGTGGTGGTGGGAGCTTACAAATTTTGAAGGTAGAAATTAGGAATAGCACGATAATTCAAGCAAAAGCAGATAGCAAAAGTGGCAGTAGCATGCAATAAAGACAATGGCAGCATTCCAAAACAGGCAGCAGAAAGAGCCAGGTAGCACAATGGCTTTAGCACGCAGAATGAACCAGGCAACAGGGCAACTTTGGTATGATTGCATCAGGGCAGATGCAGCAGCAGCTAGCAAGCAGCATAGCATAGCTTGTGAGTGTGCAAATGAGCAAGAGCCTAATAGGTAAGGTTGGTGCTTTATATCGCCCCATTAGACATAAGCATCATGTGAGGGGCGGCACTTTTCAAGTTGTCTGCCCAAACTAGCTCCACATCATTTCACATTTTTGATAGAGGAGAATGAATTATCAAGTGATACCAAATATGTCAAGTGAGTTATGTCCCATTACAGCTGCTGAAGTGATGCTGTTTCCAAACATTACATTACATATTGGCATTTGGCAGATGCTCTTATCCAGATCTCTTAGCCTGCTCAATAGATTGGCTTTTCCCGGCCAATGAAAGTAGTGCATGGGGGGAGAAAAACCTTTTGTTAACCCTTTGTGCAGCCGATAAAATGGTATAATCGTAAAACTTTTATCTAACTATTATTTAAATATTAATGGTAGGGACAATTAAACGGCCCATGTTTGAACATGTAAACACTCAAGGAGAGTTGAAAAACTTTTATTACAAAGTGTATATTACAAATGTTGTGGATCTACACTCTTAATACTTTCTCTAAAGAATGACCAACTTCTTGGGTTCATTGCTGCTTTTCTGATATATCCATGGATTAATGCCTTTTCCCACAAAGGAATGTGATGCATGTGATGTTAAGCATTTATACTATATATCGTGTATGTATGCGTGTATATACAGGTGCATCTCAAAAAAATGTGAATATCGTGGAAAAGTTTTTTTTTTTCCATAATTTAATTCAAACAGTGAAACTTTCATACGTTCTACATTCATTATACATAGTGAAATATTTCATACTTTTTTAATCTTCATGCTCATGAAAATGAAAAATCCAGTCTCAAAATATTATAATATTACATAAGGATTTATAATACAGAAATGTCAACCTTCTGAAAAGTATGTTCATTTATGCACTGCTGACTTGACATTTGTCCAGAAGACAAGGAGGGTAAGCCACAGAAGGCCATTGCTGAAAGGGCTGAGTGCTGTATCAAAGCATGTTCATGGAAAGTTGACTGGAAAGGAAAAGTGTGGTAGGGAAAGATGCACAGGGATGACCGCAGCCTTGAGAAGATTGTCAAGCCTAACCGATTCAAGACCTGGACTGAGGCTGGAGTCAGTACATCAAGAGCCACCATGCACAGACCAGGAAATGGGCTACAAGTGTTGCATCCCTAGTGTCAAGCCTGGACCGTTGCTCAGTGGTTCAAAATCCTCTTTTCAGAAGAAAGTAAATTTTGCATTTATTTTGGAAATCAAGGTCCCAGTGAAGTCCAGTGTGAAGTTCCCACAGTCAGTGATGCTTTGGGATGCCAAATCATCTGCTGGTGTTGGTCCACTGTGTTTTACATTTTACATTTACATTACATTATTGGCATTTGGCAGACGCTCTTATCCAGAGCGACGTACAGTTGATTAGACTAAGCAGGAGACAATCCTCCCCTGGAGCAATGCAGGGTTAAGGGCCTTGCTCAAGGGCCCAACGGCTGTGCAGATCTTATTGTGGCTACACCGAGATTAGAACCACCAACCCAGTCATTTACCTTAACCACTACGCTACAGGCCACCAGAGTCAATGCAACCATCTACCAGGAGATTTTAGAGCACTTGATGCTTCCATCTGCTGATAAGCTCTATGGAGATGCTGATTTCCTTTTCCATCAGGACTTGGCACCTGCCCACAGTGCCAAAACTACTAGTAACTGGTTTGCTGACCATGGTATTACTGTGCTTGATTGGCCAGCCAACTCGCCTGACCTGGCCCGAGATTCTCTATGGAGTATTGTCAAGAGGAAGATGAGACACCAGATCCAACAATACAGACGAGCTGAAGGCCGCTATCAAAGCAAGCTGGGCTTCCATAACACCTCAGCAGTGCCACAGGCTGATTGCCTCCATGCCATGCCGCATTGATGCAGTAATTCCTGCAAAAGGTGCCTCGACCAAGTATTGAGTGCATAAATGAACATCATTTTCAGAAGGTCAACATTTCTGTATTATAAATCCTTTTTTGATTGGTCTGTAATATTCAAATATTTTGAGATACTATATTTTTTATTTTCATGTGCTGTAAGCTGTAATCATCAAGATTAAAACAAAAAAAAGGCTTGAAATATTTCACTTTGTGTCATGAACTTTTCCAAGATATAAATATTTTTGAACCTGTACATGTTTCTAACATATTATTTTCCAGTTTTTTTTCTCCTATATACCAGTGTTGGACATTCAAGTCTCCACATTGGATCACAAGGATCAGGTGATCAGGTGGTTTGTAGCATGTATATGTATGGGTGTGCAGGACATGATCTGTTTAGAACTGACGAAGATCCACTGGGATCGAAACGCCTGTAATAAAGTTAATTAGGCTCCCATGTGCCTGTGAAGGCTGTCGCATATACAGAACCAAATTGATCAATAATTGTCCTACTGAACCCAATTATTCAGAAGAAACAACCCTTGAAGTGATCCATCCTTGTGTGCTGCATATCTGACAAAGGCATGATGGTTTTAGGCTGATTTGTTATCTTTGGCCCTTTACAACTTAAGGCCATTTAGCCAACAAATGTGTTCTATACTGTTTCAGCATAATTTAGAGCTAGTCCCACCCCCCCATTCCCATAGAGATCCATTCAAATGCAAAGAGTTTCAGTAACGCTTGTTGGACAACCTGAAAAGAAGATATCAATGCTGATGTTGATTTGTCCAATTATTTTTGAGCCCCTACAATTGGGGTGACTATGTATAAAAAGCGCTATAATTCCTACACTGTTCACCCGATTTAAATGTAAATACCCTCAAATTAAAGCTGAAAGTCTTTACTTATTATTTACGTCCAACTCCAATATCCTGTGGTAGACAGCTAAAATAACAATAACTTTTTCAACGTCTGAATATTTATGGACCCGACAGTATGTTTGACTATGCAGAGAGTGATTTCACTACTAAGGAGGCTCTAAAGAGGTTTATTAAGTGTCATTCTTAAAATGTTTGAAAAACTGACAAATAAATGTGCCAAAAAATATGACAAAATGTACGTTGAATATGGTTTGAAAGTGGAGAAGAAAAGCTGAAATGCCCGCTATACCTGGCCGTGCTATTCAGCGAAAGTATGAAGCCCAACAAATTAAGACGGCGCCTCAAGACAATACACAAGGAATGTGCTTGGAAACCGAAGGTTTTTTCCCAACAAACACTGGGTGTAATAAATCGGCGTCTAGTACACTTGACAATGGGCCTCATGGAAGAACATTTTCGTATTCTAATTTCATACTTTTTTCGAATGAAGTGCTCATACGAGTGTGCCACGTTGGATTTAACAAACGCACCTAACTTCAGACAACTGTCCCTAATGAAGATGTCCATCTGAGAGAGCCATGAAATCATTGTACAGGCTGAGCTACCACATAGCAAAGGCTATGAAAACCCAACACACTTGGGGGAAGCCTGCTGTGATAGATATGGTAAACACGATGTGTGGGGAGGTAGAAGTTGAACTGCAATTCATCCCATTGTAATAATACCGTGAAACTAAGAATTTACTGAATAAATTATTGAAAATCTTAGCAGCATATGCACAGATGGATTGTCCATCAATGGCCAAGATGTTTACATTACATTAATGGCATTTGACAGACGCTCTTATCCAGAGCGACGTACAAGGTGATGTGCAAAGTGCATACCCATAACCAGGGATAAGTGCGCTTAAAGACCCTAGAGCAGGCCTATTCAATTAGCGGCCCGCGGGCCACATGCGGCCCAGAACCAACCCCCGAGTGGCCCAGCCTGTGGTCCAGGCCGTCTGAATTGAATTGAATTGAATTGAAGAGATGCAGAGGGCAACTCGTTCCGCAAGATTTCAGAAATTCCTACAGTGCTTCAGACTGTGAATGCAACACTCCGCGTAGCCTAGCAACAGTCTACCCCCAAAGTAGCGCGTTGTTTTGAAGCATGGCTAGCGGTGCTGACAGGAGTAGTGCCTAAGTGTCTAAAAACATGTCCTTTTCAACTCAGAATTCACAATGAGAACCGTAGATTTAACCCTGTCTGGACGGACAAATACTTGTTTATTTTACCATCAAGTTCAAACGCCAAACCCATGTGTTTAATTTGCCATGAGTGCATTGGGGTACTAAAAGATTACAATGTCTGGAGGCACCACATCGAGAAACACCCTACTTTCCGGACAAACTTCCCAGAGGGATCTCAGGAGAGAGCGGTAAAAGTGCAGAGTTTGATTGCATCATACAACCGGAGCTGTACTACGATGGTGCGGACATGCACAGCTCAAGAGAGAGCTACAGCTGCTTCCCTCCGTGTTTTGTGGATTTTGGCGAAGAAGAAAAGGCCATTTACTGACTGTGAAAGATTGTAAGCTGGCCATCGTGGATGAAGTGATAAATGACGACAAAATGAAAACGAGTGTGACATCTGCTATTAAAAATGTACCCCTGTCAGACACGTCAAACATTCGCAGGGTTGAAATTCTAGCTACAGATGTATTTGAAACGCTGTTGAATGAACTGAAGAAAGCCGATGTCATGTCTATAGCAGTAGATGAGTCCACGGACAGAACTGATACTGCACAATTGTGCTTATACGTCTGTTTTTTTGATGGCAAATGCTTCAGAGAGGAACTAAACTAAAATCGATATTATTTTAAATAATAATACTGCAACACGCAACGAATAAACTGCTTACCTAGCCAAACAAAACTAGCAAAGGTATCATCCTCATACACAAGTAAATAACACAGGTAAAGACAACAGTTAAGGTTTACAGGGAGGTAGGGAGGGACAAGAGAGGTGCAGCTTGAAGAGGTGCGTCTTCAGTCTGCGCTTGAAGATGGCAAGAGATTCTGCTGTTCTTCCCGAGGAAAACAGGAAGTGATGGAAGGCTACAATACAGTTCCTTAAGACTGAGATTAACTTAAATAAGTAGAATTCTACTGCAATTTTACTTTGTTTGGTTTTATTTAAAATAATATTTAAGGGTGCCAATAATTTTGACACCTACATTTTTCATGAAAAATAGTATTACTCAATAAAAATGAGAATAATTGTATTAGGATAAAAGTATATAGTTTTCCCATATGTTTGGACATAAAATATAGCTCATTATCTGTGTTGTTTATTTTATACAGCCTTTTTTTTTTTTTTTTTTTTTCATTTTCATCAAGGGTGCCAATAATTCTGTATGTGTGCTAAGATTAAAAAAGTACTAAGGTTAGTCAAAGGCAAATCGCTGATGATGCAAAATGCAATCCCAAGCGGTCATTTCAACACTGTTGTAGGACAATTAAAGAGGAGGTCAAGTACACTAATAATAATAATAATAATAATAATAACCAACTGCTCTATAAGAATAAAGATATTCCTGAGGCCTTAAATGGCTACATTGTTGAGAGTTTTACCAGGAAGGAGGTTACTAGTAGGTCGGAGGGCATACTCAATATTGAGATAGGAGATTAAAAAATATTGGATAAATTACATAAAGACAAAAAAGGCAGCAGGCCTTGATGGCATATTCCCAAGGGTACTCAAAGAGTTAAGTGAGATCATTTTTAAACCACTGGCAAGTATTTTCAGACAGTCTTTAGAAACTGGAGAAATACTGGATGACTGGAAAGAAGGTAATATAATACCAATATATAAGAAAGGGAACCGTACCGATCTAGGAAACTACATGCCTGTGAGTTTAACTTGTAAAATACTGGAATCTATCATTAGGAACAAACTGGAATTATTTCTCAAAAAAAATAATGAAGGGATTCTAAGGGATAGCCAGCATGGTTTTTGAAAGAGTAGGTCATGCCTAGCAAACCTTTTGTTTTGATGATAGCAGGGCTTATGATATTGTATACCAAGATTTCCAAAAAGCATTCGATAAAGTACCACATGACAAACTAATTATCAAAATGAGGACGGTAGGAATTACTGGAGCCATTTCAAAGTGGGTTCGGAATTGGCTCCGGGAAAGGACACAAAGAGTAGTAGTAGGAGGGGCCTTATCCTAGCAGGTCCCACAAGGATTGATGCTGGGGCCACTGCTCTTCCTCATTTACATAAATTACCAAACAATACAAAACTTGGAGGTTGAGCAAACAGTGTAGACTCTACAAAAGTAATCCAGGAAGACTTAAACAGAATCCAGAAGTGGGCGGAAGCCTGGCAAATTAAGGGCAGGATTTGATTTGATTGAGGCTTTTAAATTCATTAAAGGGATTAACAAAGGTTGTGTTTGGTTAGCAAAACGAGAGGGCACATGGAAATGGCTTCCACTTCGGCTCAGGCGACCGATATCGCTACTCTCCCCTGGATGTTTATACAGACAGAATGCTCGGGCCCCCAGCCCCCCCCCACGCCTCCTCCCTACTCCTCCTTTGGACTTCACCTCTTGGGACTCAAGGTTGTCTCCAATCCTCACCACCGATAGAGAACACTGTTGGCCTGGGCGGTGACGAAGTACAGAGGCTCACACATACACATACACAAAGACACATGCACACTAACCCTTGGATCCAATGCCTTGGTCGGCCCCCTCAAGTCTTTCCCTGTCATAGAGCAGTCTGCTGGGGAGTTGAGCATTGCGCCATGGGCTGCGCGCTCCCCCTAGTGTCTGAGCTGTGACACCTCCCTCCTGAGACTTTTCCCAATACCAAAATGTGCATGTCTCGAGTTTCTTGTTGTGATGTTTAATTGTTGGCTTATGTGCCGAGGTTTTTTTTTTCCTAATCCCACACTGGGCCCCCCTAAAGGAGCTCAGTTTGGGGAGTTGTATTTTTTTCCCCTCATCTCCCCCCATTGTTTCTTTCTTATCTAATGATAGTTCTCCTGCTCCTGTCTCCCTCCCCATGTTGGCCACGAAATGGCCACTGTGTGTTTCTTGGACGGGATGAAACTGTCAACTGTAATTTCGTTGCTCTGTACTGTGCAATGACAATAAAAGCTATTCTATTAACAAAGGAGAAATTCCATACAGATATTAGGAAGTATTTTGTGAGGAAGATGGTGACATAAAGAACCCAAGGATAATATTTTAAGAATTGCTCAGATTGATTTGTTCACCAAGTCTCAAAAAGAACCATAGAACGCTACCTCCATACCAGAAAACTCTTTGGAAGGGTGGCACAAAGAGAGCCCTTACTGAGCACGATAACCAAAACTAAGCCACTGGAGTTTGGCAAAGGTAATGATTTATGACTGGGAAAGTGCTATGGTCAGATGAGACCAAAAGTTTTCTTCAGTAGGAACAAAATTTCCGACATGTTGGACGAATCATGGAAGCAATGCATTCCATTGATTTTCTGTGGAGAGGCTTGCATTGCATAATGGGCTCAGTTCAGCAAGTGCTGTGGTACGTTTCACAGTTCTGGCTTTGCATACATGAAAATAAAATGCTTCCAGTGCATCTCGTCTGGCTCACAAAACTCGGATCAAACTCGGCATTGCAGATCAAATATGAATCGAGATTCAGCAACTGCATTGCTTATTTCTCACCTCAAAGGTTATCAGAAAAGTATTTTAGTGGACTGTTAATGAGGAATAAGACAAAAGTTAATCAATGGTTTGCCATATTGTTATGTTTTGCCCATTAACACAGTCTACCCAATAAGGTGGTAACTACATGGTACACTACATCCTTTGTTCTTGTTGATCCATTGGCTATCTATCCAATGGAACCCTCCTAGATTAACTTGGGTGTTCAATAAAATTTTTATGAATGGACTTTCCGGACACGCCTAGACTTAAAGAGCATCAATTGTGCTAATTCACAATTCTCATGCACACACATCAATTTACAAAATAGTGGGGATTCATCGTATTTACATGCTCATTTAGGACAGTTTTTTGAAGTTAGGAGCATTTGTTGAATACGATGTGGCAAACTCGTAAGAGCCCTTCTTACGAAACAAAGGAAGAGAAATGTATGACACGAATAGAAAAATGGTCTTATCTGACTCCAAATATACATCAGGAAGTGAAAGTGACATCCATGTTTTGTATTAGCAATCGCAGTTTTTAGACTTAAATTCCATCAGAAACCTGTGGTCTGAACTGAAGAGGGCCGTCCATAAGCGCAAACCCATGCTGCGTGGTGGAATGGTCATATGGATTTCTGATTCTTTTTTTAAAAGTGATTAAGCTGGATATTTCTCTATTTAATAGCACACTAAATGTTTTTGTTTAAAAAAAAAAAATTCTAGATGGATATAGTCCCCTCCAGAAGTATTGGAATGGCAAGGTCAGTTCCTTTTTTCTTTTTCTTTTTTATTATACACTCAAGACAATTGAGTTTCAGGTCAAAATATGTAGCCTGCATGAGATGAATTTCAGCTTTTATTTCCTGGTATTTTTATATAGATTTGTTAAAAAACTTCATATCACCTTTTGTATCAGACCACCACATTTTTAGGTGAGCAGAAGTGTTGGAACATGTGACTGACAGGTGTTTATTGTTGCCCAAATAGTTCTGAATGTCTACTCTTGGTTTTAGTCTTGGGTTTTGCCTGTGAAGACTGCATTTGTGTTAGAAAAGATAAACCAACATGAAGACCAGAGAACTGTCTTTTGGAGAAAAGCAGGCCATTTCAAAGCTTAGGAAAGAGGGGAAATCAATTGCACAAGCATTCGGGACAGCTTGTACAACAACTTGGAATGTCCTGAAAAAGAAAGAAACCACTGGCATACTGAGCAACAGACATAGAACAGGTCGACCAATGAAAACAACAGCAGTTGATGACCAAAACATTGTGAGAGCTGTGAAGAAAACCCCCAAAACATCAGTCAGTGACATCACTAACCTTCAGCCCTGCCCTGTGGAGACTAGTTATATCAACCGTTCCAAGAAGACTTGCTATAGCTGCTATACCACAAGATGCAAACCACTCATCAGTAGGCATCAGTAGGGATCTGCTCATGATCCAAAACATACAAGCTCATCTGTGAAGCCTGGTGGAAGAAGTCTCATGGCTTGGGCTTCCATGGCTGTTTCTCAAGTGGGCTCACTAATCTTTATTGATGACGTAACTCATGATGGATGAATTCAGAAGTCTACGAAAACAGAACTCTGCCAACTTACAGAGAAATGCATCAAAACTAATTGGGAGGAACTTCATCATGCATCACGACAATGGCCCAAAACACACTGCCAACACAGCAAAGGACTTCATTAGGGAGAAAAAGTGGAAGGTCAAATCAATCACCCTAACCCAATTGAGCATGAATTCCACCTCCTGAAGAGGAGATTGAAGGGAAAACCCACCCTGAAACAAACAGCAACTGCAAGAGGCTGCAGCATAAGCCTGGAAAAGCTTCACAAAAGAAAAATGCAACAGTTTGGTAAAGTCAATGGGTTGTAGGCTTGATTCAGTGATTGCATAACGGATATGCTACCAAATATTAAGTGTTTACTTTCATTTACTGAAATACTCTCCATTCCAATACTTTTGCTCACCTAAAGATGGTCTGATACCAAAAGTGCTATGTTCTAATTAGTTACACACATCTAGGTGTAAATACCAGGAAATAAAAGCTGAAATTCTGAACTCTTATCTAATGATCATCTTTTTATCTAAACCCGTTCAGCAAAAGAAGGAATTGGCCTTGCTGTTCCATTACTTTTGAAGGCGACTGTATCTATCTATAAAAAATTCACAACATTTAGTGTGCTATTAAATATAAAAATATCCAATCTTTCCAGACTTTATGCTTCTTAACAGACACTGTAACCCAAAGTGACATACAGTATATGAATGCATATATTTTTCACTATCCCCCTGGGACTAGTTTGTATATGTTGTCCCTTGGAATCATTGTTAGCATAATGCCCCACCAACTGAGTCATAGGACTACTGGTAGAAAATGAATTTTGAGCTGTAAAAATAAGCATTTCTGTGGGCACAGGTGTATATGCAACATCGCCTGCAGTGGCCACTATGAGAACCCTGTGTGTGGGACTGACGGAAACTCTTACAGCAATCCCTGTTACGTCCGTGAGGCGTCGTGTATGAAGCAGGAGCAGATTGAGGTCAAACACCTTGGAACATGCCCAGGTAAGATTTCACGCAGGTTTCCCCAATTCTCTGGGTGAATCGCAAGGAGATGGAGTTTGTTGGTAAACAACTGTGTAAGGAAATGAACCATCAGGCAAATACAAAAGCTCAGCTTTGCCTGCAAGAGCTGGCTTTGATTTGCACTGTAATTAAGCATCAGCCCCATTCTGACTGGCAATGGCCTCACAATCCCCACTCAGATGCATAGCTTGGAAAGGTTGCCAATCCCTGTGCATTAAATGGCTATAATAACAGCCTTATGGGTGGTAATATGAAAATTGGAGTTCACAATTGGAAAATAGACGGAACATTGTATCATTGAGTACAAGTTTTCAGGGTTTTCCCTGCTGTAATGCCAAAGATATGATGCTCCAAATTTGACACAAACCCCAAATTCCACTCCTTGCACATATAGCAAGGCACGATGCAAAGCATATACAGTAGGCCGAGCAATCTTTTTTTTTTATTATGAGAATAGAAATATGTGAAAAAGCACCAACATTACCATGAATGTAATGAATTATTAGATCTAATGCACAGAACTTGGAAATTATTCAAATAATGTGCAATTGCTGCAACAGTAACGAGTACAGTCTTGGAACAGGTATGAGTAGTTAAAATGCATTGATAGAGACTCGAGGATTTAGTCGCACACTGTTTCTCCCAGCAGTTGGCAATAGGCATACAGTAAATGAGACAAATCCCACTGCAGGTTTGCCATCCAAAACTGTGGGGAAATGACACAATACATTTTATTTTGTTATGCGGAAATGTTATTTAATTTGTACATGAGAAGGTTAAAAGTGCTTAGATATGATTTGTTTGGAAAACAAAAAAAGCTGGATCGGATTCTTTTATGTATCAATTGCTTGACATCATTAACGTGAGATAGGCTAGAGCCAACAACATCAGGTGTTTAGACTTTTAAATTACTCCCAACATTGTAAATGCAATACCCTCCTCCTTCCACAACTTTTCCTTAATATTTGGGTTTAAAGTAATTGCTTTTGAAATTCCCAAAAAATGACTGAGTAATGAAATACAGGCAGTGCCACTGAATGACCAATGCTTTGATACAAACTAGGGCTGCAACTAACGACTATTTTGATAATCGATTAATCTGCTGATTATTTCTACGATTAATCAGGTAAAATAACGAAATGTCGTTCTAAATGTAAAATATTAACACACATAAAATACCAAAATGTATGCTATACAAAAGCAAAATATTTTTATAAACGTATTACCCGCAAACTTTGTATTGTCAAATATATATATGCTTGTTTTTATATAAAGTGCACAAAACAGGCATTTATGTTTCTCAACTTTCTTGAACAGGCCTGAACTGTTAAAATAAAAAATATATAAATAATAAAAACACAAACACAAAGGATTTGATACATCAAATAGTAAACAGGTCATGGACTATGGGGGTAACTGTTTCTGCAGTATCACTTTCTCAACCACTGAATCACTCACACATACAACCTCTCTCGTTCTACAGAAACTTTGCATTGCAAAGCAAAAATGTTAGCATGTTTCCTGCTGCAGAGAACAGCTTCTCTGATGGTGTTGAGGTGCCAGGGATGGATAAGTAGGACTTTGCTAGCCTGGCCAAGGTGGGATATCTATTCCCATTAGCCTTCCACCAATGTAATGCACTTTCTTCCTTGGCAAGGGGCTTCTCTACAAAGTATGTGAGGACTTCATTCCTCACTTCGCTGTTGAGATCCTCAGCTTCCTGATCTCCATGTTCTTCTTCATTGCTGGTTTCAGAATCAAGTAGTGAGTCAATTAAAGAGGCAGAAGTTGAAGGTCCAGCAGCTGTAGTAATGGTGGAGGTGGTACTGGTTTGGCCACAGGGACTACCATGCTGTTGCCCATCCATCTCCCTTTTCAGTCTGATTGCCAGTGTTTGCACTTTGGTTTTTACATTCACGACTACATCACCTGTTAGAAACTTAAGTCTTTTGAACCTCGGGTCCAGGGCAGTGGAGAGGACCACCGTGTTTGGTGCGCTGTCAGAGAAAGCAGTCTCCCTCTTCCATCTCTGTTGCAGCTGCTCCATAGCAGTGTGTTGGAAAGCCCACATCGGGGCTGACTCGAAGGAAGCAGCCTGGGTGGACTTCACTAGCCCCCTCACAAGTGGAGGTACTGCAGATATTGTGATGTATTTCTCCCCACTCATGTATACAGTGGCACATTCAAAAGGCTTAAAGGCTGTGGGAAGGCTCCACTGGCCTGGTTTCAAATCCTGGTACCTTTTTCCCCTCTGTGTGACAGAGGAGTCAGACAGTGTTGCCGTTACAGGACACCTTTGCTCAAGCAGCCGGCTTATCATATAGAACGGGCTGTTCCATCTGGTGCTTATGTCCTGAACAAGCCTGTGCTCAGGTACGGCCATTTGTTGCCGTTTCTCTTTTAGCATGTTGCAGGCTAGCTTTAAAAAAAATGTTCCACAAGACTTGCAGCCCTAATAGCTTGTTCAATGCTTGGGTGCTTCAGTGCAGAATTGATTGCATTACATTACATTACATTACATTAATGGCATTTGGCAGACACTCTTATCCAGAGCGACGTACAACAAAGTGCATACCCATAACCAGGGATAAGTATGCTGAAAGACCCTAGAGGGAAGTACAATTTCAACTGCTACCTGTACAACAAAGATAAGGACCAGGGCCTTATACAAATAAACAAACAACAAAGCAAAAGTAACCAAACTTAACTAGCCAACTAAAAATACCGATACACAAAAAAGTAAATCACAGAAAGACAACAATTAAGGTTCACAGGGAGGTAGGGAGGGATGGGGAGAGGTGCTGTCTTCAGCTTGCGCTTGAAGGTGGGGAGAGATTCTACAGTTCTGACCTCAACGGAGAGTTCATTCCACCACCGTGGAGCCAGAACAGACAGTAGTCGCGAGCGTGAGGTGGAAGTTTGGAGAGGGGGAGGTGCCAAGCGGCCTGTGGAGGCTGAACGAAGAGGTCTGGCAGGGGTGTAGGGTCTGATGATTTTTTGTAGGTGAGCTGGGGAAGACCTTAACTGCTTGGAAGGCTAGCACCAATGTTTTGAATTTGATGCGAGCCATGACAGGCAGCCAGTGGAGGGAAGTAAGCAGGGGGGTGACGTGCAAGTATTTGGGAAGGTTGAAGACCACAAGAGCTGCTGCATTCTGGATAAGTTGGAGGGGTCTGATGGCGGACGCTGGGAGGCCAGCCAAGAGGGAACTGCAGTAGTCCAGGTGGGACAGAAACATCGCTTGGACCAGGAGCTGGGTCGAGTAGGGGGTGAGAAAGGGGCGGATTCTCCGTATGTTGTATAGGAAGAACCTGCATGACCGGGTCACCGCCGCAATGTTCTTGGAGACAGTCTGCTGTCCATCACCACGCCGAGGTTTCTTGCACTGGGTGATGGTGTAAGTGTGGTATCCCGAGGGAAATGGAGAGATCCAGATGGGGAGAGGTATTAGCAGGGATGGATATCATTTCAGTCTTACCTGGGTTGAGCTTTAGATGGTGGTTGGATGTGGTAGGATAGCCCATGTGCAGTGATCACAGGGCCAAGGGAACGAGTGTAAAGAGAAAAAAGAAGCGGGCCTCGGACTGAGCCCTGGGGGAGTCCTGTGGCAAGGGAGATCTAGAAGAATCAGGACAGAGGAGAGGGAGGCTGCTCATGCGGCATGGAGTGATTCACTGACGGAGAGGAGCGCGGTCTCTGTCGAGTGGCCCGATCTGAAGCCAGACTGATGGGGGTCTAGCAGGTTGTTGTTAGAAAAAAAAGAAGAAAGTTCAGTAGAAGCGGCTCGTTCTATGGTTTTAGAAAGAAAAGGAAGAAGAGATACCGGGCGGTAGTTCTGGATGATGGAGGGATCCAAAGTAGGCTTTTTTAGCAGCGGAGTGATGTGGGCCCTCTTGGAGGATGCTGGAAAACAGCCAGAAGACAGGGAGGAGTTGACAAGGGAGGTGACAAATGGGAGAATGTCAGGTGTGATAGTCTGGAGAAGAGAAGAGGGGATAGGGTCAAGGGCACAGGTTGTAGGGCGGTGGGAGAGCAGGAGTTGAGAAACTTCAGAGTCTGTAATGGGGGAGAAAGTGGAAAAGGAAGGGATGGGCCTAGAGGGGGGGAAGGGCACAGTGAGGCGGGCGGTGGTTGTAAAGGATCTGCGGATGACTGTGACCTTCTCATCAAAGTCATCAGCAGCGAAGGAGGACTGAGGTGGAGGAGGCGGTGTGTTGAGGAGAGAGGAGAAAATAGAGAACATTTTCACTTCACTTCTTGGAATATCTCTTGATATTTCTTCTCCATCAGTTTCGTAGAATGTGTCCTCGAGGGAAGAGTGTAGCCAGGGTGGAGGGTGTTGATCATTGCTCTGAAGCCATCATTTTCAACCATTGATAGTGGCCTCATGTCAGTGATGAGCGTTTTTAGGATTCTGTCAAAACAGCTGCTTTCTGTGGTGTGCATGACCATTTATTCCCCAGAAAGCCACTCATGGTGAGTTGTTTTTTTTCCTGAAATGAAAGACAGTATGTATGAGTATGCATAATAGCACATTTAACATAACTCAATACATGCCTTGTTTTACTTCATAAATAATTGCTTTAAATGTAAAGGCCAGTAACCCAAAGTCCAAGCAGACTAAAATATATACAGGCCTATATGCTTCAAACAATGCAATGAGTCCTATAGCTCACTCCTTACATACAGTCTCACACAAACTAATTTAAGCAAATTAACACTGAGAAATAGCCATGTTCTACCACTGATGGTAGTCAGATAGTTAAATACACTTCCTAAATATGTAAATAGATTTGTTTTAATTAACCATTCAAGCTGGATTGCAAGCAAACACTGACTATGATCTGTTGCATTTTTGAAGCAAATAGCATAGTCATTCGTCTGAAAGCAGGTCATTTTCATTTATCTAATTAACAGCAGGTGTTCGCTCGCAATTCAGCTTGAGTAGGCTATTAAGTTAAATGTTGCTGTTGGCCTATAGCACATTCTAGCCGGGTAGAGCCATCACTATTAGGCCTACTTGATAGACTCTTTTCTACAACTGATGGTAGCCAGGCTAGCCAGTTTTAAATACACTTCTGCAATACACTTCTTGACCTCTCTGCGGCGTTCGACACGGTCAACCACTCCATCCTCTTAGCCTCCCTGGCATCTATAGGGATCTGTGGCCCAGCCTTAGAGTGGATCCAATCTTATCTCTCTGCCCGGTCCTCCCAGGTGTCCTGGACTGGAGGAGTGTCAACCCCTCGCCCCCTTGTTACAGGAGTCCCCCAGGGCTCAGTCCTCGGACCCCTCCTCTTCTCCATCTACACGAGATCCCTTGGCCCCGTTATCTCTGCTCATGGCATCTCATATCATTGTTATGCCGATGACACCCAAATCTTTCTCTCCTTCCCCCCATCAGACACACAGGTCTCTACCCGTATCTCCGCCTGCCTGAGAGACATCCAGAGCTGGATGGGCAACCACCATCTGAAGCTCAACCCAAATAAGACGGAGGTGATCTTCATCCCTGCTTTAACCTCTCCCTTCTCTGATTTCTCCATCTCACTAGGGGATACCACAGTGACCTCATCCCCTAGTGCAAGAAACCTTGGAGTGGTGATGGACAACAGGCTATCCTTCTCCAAGAACATCGCTACGGTGACCCGGGCGTGCAGGTTCTTCCTGTACAACATCCGGAGAATCCGACCCTTTCTCACCACCTACTCCACTCAGCTCCTTGTTCAAGCAATGGTCCTGTCCCGCCTGGACTATTGCAATTCTCTGCTGGCTGGCCTTCCAGGATCAGACCCCTACAACTCATCCAGAATGCTGCAGCCCGTCTGGTATTCAATGTTCCCAGACATTCACATGTCACCCCCCTGCTCAGCAACCTCCACTGGCTGCCTGTTATGGCTCGCATCAAATTTAAAACTTTGGTGCTCGCATACCAGGCAGTTAAAGGATCAGCCCCTGTGTATATTCAATCCCTTATCAAGACCTATACACCAACAAGACCCCTCCGTTCTGCCACTTCGTGCCGTCTGGCGCCTCCCCCTCGCCACACCTGCACTTCACGCTCATGACTGCTGTCTGTCCTGGTTCCACGGTGGTGGAATGACCTCCCGGTGAATGTCAGAACGGCAGAGTCTCTGACCTCCTTCAAGCGCAGACTGAAGACCCATCTCTTCAGGCTACACCCTTCCCTCCCCAACTCACAATCACTGTGATTAGCCTTAGACCGTAATGGCACTTATGTATAGATATCGTTACTTGTATAGGTATTGTTGTTTTTTGACTGTTGTTGTATTCTAGCTGCCAACAGTGGTATGCTAGTTTGAAAGCTGATTGTACTCTTCAAGGGTTCTGAATTTCTGTATGTTTACACTAGGACTCGGGAACTGTACTGTCCTCTCAGGTCTACTTTTGCACTTGTTCTTGTGATTCGCTCTGGATAAGAGCGTCTGCTAAATGCCACGTAATGTAATAATGTAATGTAATGTAATGTAACATATTTTACTAGATGTGAGATGTGAGAGAGGAGAATGCCAGTCCACAGAGGTAGGAGGTGGGGAATTGAATCAAGACATTGAGAGCACTTTCTGAAATTGAAGGATACGCCTGCCCCACATTCATCCAAAATGTGTCAAAAGACAATTCACTGTGTTGTAATCCAAGTGTGGGGTCCATTTTAGCTCTGCAAGCTCCTTTGTAGTCAAGCACCTTGACGTTGACTCTGTGGCGAGAGAGTGGAATGGATCTCGAACCCAGTCAAAGGTCTCAAACCTTTTCTCCAGCGTAGCCAGGTGTGCAGATACAGAGTTTAAAAAATCTGCTGTCTTGTCTGTGGCATTTTTAGCTGTCAAGGGAAACATGTCAATGCTTTTTTGAGCCACTCTTTGTTGCCACTGGCCAAGTTTTGTTCTGAAGCCATTGATTTTATCTGTTGCTGTCAGGATATTTTCTTTCCTTTCCTGCATTTTCATATTTAGCTCATTCATGTGGCCAAAAATGTCAGCTAAGTAAGCAAGTTTCAGCCACCATGAGTTATCATTTTTCTGTCCTTTAAAAGGAATGTCATGCTCACTCGAAAATGCCAGTAGCTCTTCTCTTAGTTCATAAAGCCGGGTCAACGCTCGACAACCACCTGACCTCTGTGTGCAGTAAAAGCCCCTGGTGCTCCGATCCCATTTCACTGCAGAGCGTGCTGAATAAGTGCGTCTTGAGTGGGCGGGACTTTATGTAATTCACAATTTTTACGGCTTGATCCAAAACATCAGTGAGATCGGGAGGCATAGTTTTTGCCATAAGCGCCTCTCGATGCAGCATGCAATGGGTTACGACCGTGGTGCGATTTCCCTGTTTAGCTTTTGTTACAAAGCCTTTGATCCGTCCGGTCATAGCGGCAGCACCGTCGGTGCAAATACCTACACACATACCCCAGGTAAGACTATGTTCCCTGTAGTAGTCGTCTGTGACCCTGAATATCTCGTCACCCGTAGCATGGCACAAAGCTTTACAAAATAAAAAGCAATACTATCTTCATCCACGTACCTCACGTTAGCGATCAGCTGGCAAAGACCACTAGCATCAGTTGAATCGTCAATTTGGAGAGCAAATTTCCCCCTCAACCGTAGTTTCTCACAGAGGACAGATTCCATGTCATCAGACATATCGTCAATGCGCCGTTTGATGGTGCTGTCTGATAGCGGAATTTTCTCTATTTCTTTGACAGCATCTGGCCCTATCATAACTCCAATGGTTTTCTTGCACGCTGGCAATATGAGTGATTCTGCAATGGTGTGTGCCTTTTTAGCTTTGGCAACTAACTTGGACACTAAAAAACTAGCCTCTTGTGCTTTGTCAGACACACACATGGTTGAAAGCATACGTTCACTCTCTGCCTCATTTTGTGATTTTTGTCTCTTAAAATATTCTATGTCTTTAGACTTGTGTCCTGGATGCTTTGTTTTAAAGTGCCGTGCTAATTTGCTTGGTACCATCGCTTCATTAGCTAACTTCTCCCTGCATATCAGGCATAGTGGCATGGGGCTCGTAGTAGCACCGCACCAGCTGAAACCACACTTCAGGTAGCAATCTTTGTAAAACCTTAGTTTTGGCCATTTTGCTTCTCCTAGCTGGTCGGACACGGCCTCCGATGTCAGTTGCTGAATGGGTGTCACGTTATTTGTTCTCTTAAGAAACCTTTCCATACTTTATTTTTCTCATCAAGCTAGCCGACATCTGCTGACAGTTAATGTTATAAAATCGCGCTTCAGAATAAATGCGGTAGTGTGTACAGTTTAGCACAAGAAAAAAAATGCGTGTACAGTGTTTTCTTTGTGCCAAAATTATGTGCGTGAAGGAATATGCGTTTCTGTTACGAATGACTGAAAACAATTTTGAACTTGATGTTTAAACTGATAGGTTATAACATAATTTTATTGGACTACTTAAAATAGCAAAATTCCAACTATGATCAAATTATTTCGCGGCACCCCTGGACTGTTATCACGGCACCCCTGATATAAGCAATATTGCTGCAGTCTATAGTCATGCAGCTAACATTCTAGCCGGGTAGAGCCAAACTATTACTCATTACAAATTAACTTTCCAGACTAACGTTTCGCCTCAGTTCATTTAACTTAATAGGCTGCCGACTCAAGCTGGATTGCAAGCGAACACCGGCTATAAACAAGAATAACTAGGCCTACCTGCTGTGAGACAAACGATTACACTGATTTACCCACTTCAAAACGCAACGGATGCCATGGGTCTAAATACGTTTAATTAATTAGCTAGCTAATATTTAGTAAAAAGTTAATGTAAGCCTACCCTGTTGTCGAGTCCCTTTCATCTACGACTCCAACATGCTTTCGTTTCAGGTGCAACCACATGACCCAATGAATCACATAATAGAATTTGTTGCCGACTATTTTAATAATCAATTTTTATAAATGTTTTCGATTCGTTGTTGCAGCTCTAATACAAACTGCTCAATCAAGTGTTATCAAAACTAATTTTGCACATAAAATAAAACACGTCATTCAATGCAATCGTGCGATGAAGTTGATATAAGTTATATACAGTGGGCTCCAGAATTATAGGCACCCTGAATATTTTTTTAATTTTTATGTTGCATATAATAAACAACTTGGATCATGATCTATACTTCATGTTCAAACATAAAGGAAAACAATATACTTTTTATTTCAAACCATTTACTCATGTTCCAATGTTTCTTCTTTAGTCATCAAAAAAAAATTCTGAAAACCACATGTGCCAAAATGATTGTCAAATATGGCAGTGGTTCATTGATGTTTTGGAGATGTTTTTCAGCCAGTGGTCTTGGTGTGCTATTTAAGATCAATGGGACAATGAATACAAGGAAATCTTACAGCAGGAAATCTGGTTGTTTCTGCTAGGAAGCTGAGTCGTAAGTAGAATGACTTCATGCATACATCAAAATCCACACAGAAATGGTTAAGTAATAACAACAACCATTTTCTGCAATGGCCATCTCAGTCTCCAGACTTAAATCCCATGAAAAACCTGTGGTCTTAACTGAAGAGGGGAATATCCCAAGGATATCAATGATTCTGAAAAGTTCTGCATGGGGGAATGGTAAAAAAAAAATCCATCCAAATGTGTTCTCTAACCTAATCACAAATTATAGGAAAAGGCTCATGGCTGTCATCTTTGTCATGGGTGCCAATGATTGTGGAAATATGTTTTATTATGAAAAATATAAGGCTTTGGTTGATTCCATTGAATCATTAGGAAAGCGTACTACCCTACACATGTTGGAAAATAAATCTTACCTATGTCAATAACTGTTATTTTTCAGTTTACAGTTTTGTGCATATTTATCAATTTTGCCAATAATTCTGGAGCCCACTGTAAATTTGATAACTCTGCAGCAGCGATGTAGGACTCGAGTCCCAGACTTGACCATTATTAACGTATGATTTATCATTAAATTAAATGTTAAATATGTTATGTGGATTCTTACGTGAAGGCCAATAAGCAACCACATGAACCACATTCCCCAGGAGAAAAACTACCGATGAAGGGACGTTAAATTCTGGTGGAAGCGGCCGCTTCCCCATATTCTGTTCAGGTCACCGGAGTCTACCTTACCATAAATACAACTGGAAGTTATGGTACACTGCTTTGCTGGAGCATAAGCTGTAACCATAATAACGTGAAATATGCCCATTAACAACTTCACGTCATTCTTACATTGTTATCAGTTCAATAATTGCATTACCTCCTTTTATATATTTGTTTGCTATGTAGCATAGTAAGCATAACCTGAACATCCAGCATATCAAGGTTGGAACCATTGGTCTGTGTACCGTTGTGCATGATCTCTCCCACTGTTACCCACTGCAACAGGAAAAATTAAAAAATGCCTGGTTTTTCTTTCTTTCTTTAACAGTGCAACAGAAATTCCATAACAAATGAACGAATGGGACATATTCATTAATTAATTAATTCATTCATTCATTATCCTAACCTGTTTATCCTGAACAGGGTCGCAGGGGGGCTGGAGCCTATCCCAGCATACATTGGGCGAAAGGCAGGAATACACCCTGGACAGGTCGCCAGGTCCATCGCAGGGCACACATACCATTCACTCACACACTTATACCCATGGGCAATTTAGACTCCAATCAGCCTAACCTGCATGTCTTTGGACTGTGGGAGGAAACCGGAGGCTTAGGCGAATTAAGTCTTTGTAATATATGCTTGCAATATAAAAATATATGCTTGTTAAAAAGTTCCCTTCTTTATTGTAACGACAACAGACTATGTTTAGTGCACGATCTAGCGGTTGGCTGGAGATATGAAATGTATTTTTTTTAAATTACTTGGGGTGTACCTTGATACACAGCTCCAGGTTGCCCTTACATTTCCCAACCCCAATTCTAACTTTAACCATTGTAGCCTACTAGAACATGTGAAACTGATCATGAACTGATCATGATTGTGAAATGACAGTTATGAATATTTCTAGTTTACTGAGTTAATGGACTGTTCTTGAAATGTACTATATTAAAAATACGAGCTGTAAGTTCTGGCAAACCATCCGACGACTCAGAAAGGGAAAGCAGGGCTTGTCTCAGGCTGTTTTCAGCAGGGGAGGAGAACTGCTGACCCGGACTGGGGATATTGTCGGGCGGTGGAAAGAGCACTTTGAGGAGCTCCTGAACCCGAACAACACGTCCTCTGTGGAAGAGGCAGAGCCCGAAGACTCGGGGGAATCTGCACCTATATCCCTGGCGGAAGTTGCTGAGGTAGTCAAAAAGCTCTTCAGTGGCAAGTCGCCAGGTGTGGATGAGATTCGCCCTGAGAAGCTGAAGGCTCTGGACATTGTTGGGCTGTCTTGGCTGACACGCCTCTTCAGTGTCGCATGGAGGTCGGGGACAGTACCTGCAGAGTGGCAGACCGGGGTGGTGGTCCCCATTTTCAAGAAGGGGGACCGGAGGGTGTGCTCCTATTATCGGGGTATCACACTCCTCAGTCTCCCTGGGAAAGCTTACTCTAGGGTGCTGGAAAGGAGGCTCCGACCGACGGTCGAACCTCGGATTCAGGAGGAGCAATGTGGCTTCCGTCCTGGTCGTGGAACAGTGGACCAGCTCTTTACCTTGGCAGGGTTGCTGGCGGGGTCATGGGAGTTTGCCCATCCAGTCCACATGTGCTTTGTGGACTTGGAGAAGGCTCCCCCGGGGAACCCTGTGGGGTGTACTGCGGGAGTATGGGGTACCGGGGCCGTTGTTACGAGCCATCCGGTCCCTGTATAACCAAAGTGAGAGCTGTGTCCGCATTCTCGGCACAACGTCAAGCACGTTTCCTGTGGGTGTTGGACTCCGCTCTGCCCCTTGTCACCGGTCCTGTTTGTGGTATTCATAGACAGTATCTCAAGGCGGAGCCGAGGTGAGAAGAGTGTCCGGTTTGGTGACCTCAGAATCGCATCTCTGCTTTTTGCGGATGATGTGGTTCTGCTGGCTTCATCAGACCGTGACCTTCAGCACGCACTGGAGCGGTTTGCAGCCGAGTGTGAAGCGGCCGGGATGAGAGTCAGCACCTCCAAGTCCAAGGCCATGGTTCTCTGCCGGAAAACGGTGGATTTCTCCCTCAAGGTTGGGAACGAGTCTTTGCCCCAAGTGAAGGAGTTCAAGTATCTCGGGGTCTTGTTCACGAGTGAGGGTAGAAGGGAGCGTGAGATTGACAGGTGGATCAGTGCACCGTCAGCAGTAATGCGGGCATTGCATCGGACCGTCATGATGAAGATTTACTGGTCGATCTACGTCCCAACCTCCACCTATGGTTACGAGCTTTGGGTAGTGACGAAAGAACGAGATCGCGTATACAAGCGGCCAAAATGAGCTTCCTCCGTAGGGTGGCCGGGCTCAGCCTTAGAGATAGGGTGAGGAGCTCGGACATCCGGAGGGAGCTCGGAGTAGAGCTGCTGCTCCTTGGCGTCAAAAGGAGCCAATTGAGGTGGTTCGGGCATCTGATCAGGATGCCTCCCGGGCGCCTCCCTTTGGAGGTTTTCCGGGCTCGTCCAACTGGGCGGAGACCCCGAGGGAGACCCAGAGCCCGCTGGAGAGATTATATATCTCTCCTGGCCTGGGAACACCTCGGGATCCCCCAGGAGGAGCTAGAATGCGTTGCTGGGGAGAGGGACGCCTGGAATACCAGGCTTTGCCTACTGCCACCGCGACCCGACTCCGGATAAGCGGGTGATGATGGATGGATTGATGGACAATTCCGCGACGTCCACCCCGCATGACGTCTAGCTTGGTTCAGCCAATCCCGTAATGGCGGGAGCAATAAACTTTCCCGTATAAGAGCAAGACATGTTCTCGGGATCTTTCTCCTTCTCTTCTCTTCACTCTCTTCGCCCACTTCTTCGACGCCCCCTTTTTGGCCATTCGCTTCAGCTCATCTGCTCCGAGACTCGGACAGAGGCTGAATGCTGCACAGCGCACTACCAGGCCTACGGACACACCCAGTTACCTTGCGGTAACTTTGTGGCCTATAGCGAGTGGAAAGTGGTGTACGCGGAACGCTACATCAGTTTACCCCTGCAAAGCTCACCAAGGAACAACATCAACAAACTTTTCCACCCGGAAAAGAGACCAACGAACATCCTTCCAGCAACCGAGCGGACCAGACAACAACGTGCGGGACGCCCCAGCTTTGCGCACCTCTCCAGGACACGCATTCACAGCACCATCACGGCTTCTATAAGGACAGCACGTCTTTTGGATCCAGCAATGCGTATGGACTCAGTAAGACTAAACAAGCATTTGCAGGCATAGCCAGTGTTAGCTTAGTCTTAACTGTTATTTTGAATCTGTGTTTCTTTATTTGCTTTGTCTTATCATTTGAATGTATTCTGTTAGCCGTGTATGTACGTGAATTGATTTGTCGTCTTTCGCGCATATATAGAGTGAACTACGCAAGTAGTCACTCTTCTCACAGCTAACACTAATACTCATTAGCACATCCAGAACTCTAGCTTACCCAAGCTAGCTACTCCCACCTTTCCTTTGTTCAAGGGACACGCACGCTTGCCCGCGCATACACACACGCACACACACACACACTCTACTAACATACCCTACTAACTAACTTAACTTTATATTGGTTATTTTAATTATTAATTAAAATACTAAATTTGTGATTAGATATTTCTGATAACAGTAATTTTATGAGACTGATTACTTTTTGCAGTTATACTGCTACATAACATTAACTGGCAATTTTCATGAGAGGGCATTGAAGAAACATGATGAGAACATGAAGTATTAAATATATTTTGGAGAACTAAGCGCTTTAAATGTATTGTCCTATTTTCAACTGTTTGAGAATGTTCTCCTCATTGTGCGTCACACAATGATTACCATTCCCCTTATCCCTCCCCTATAACCCCTGACCAATAGTTTGCAGTTGAAATTGTAATTGGCAGATTTGGTATTTATTTCTGAATGGCTTGCAGTGGACTGTATAGTATTTTTACAGTGATAATTTTAAAACAGTGGTAATTGACAGAAAAGTATTTTCTTAGTGAACATCTGGGAGCTCAGGATGCATTTGTTTCTCTTAGTCATTTGTGATCTTTCCAATTAGCTGCTCCTGCCTTGCTTGCTCCAGACCCTCATGGAATGCATCAGCTGAACTGAACTGATACTATACTGTGTCTACCGTGGCTTTTTGTTTCATTTGGCACTTCTGCCACCGGAGATCTGTCAGGCAGCGGGAGATTTTCAGTTTTTTTCCACAGTAATTACCTGTTGTTCGCACAACCACCACCAGATAGCATCAGGTATCGAGCCCCTGAGGTTTCAAAAATCTGAGATGATTCAATGGTAGATTCACAAATCAAATCGTAGTTCAAGTTTATGAAATGGAGTAAGGCTGAATTTAATTAATATAGTCAAAAATAAGACTCTGATTGGTGTACACAGCTAGCTTTTTTTTGACACTTAGCTGACCACCGTGTTGCTTGCTAACTTGTGTCTACAATGTGGATAAATAAACCCTTTATTTTTTCTCTATCTTACAAGAAGTCAGGGCATGTTTTTTTTCTTGAACAATGAACACGCATGAACTTTAGATTTCACTGCTTGTCATAAGGTGAAATTTCAGTCATTCAGCTGAAAAGTAGGCCATACAAACATTAGAATTCCTTTTGAGTCTGGCGGGGGTGGGGTGGGTGAAGACAACGATGGAAACTGATCGGATCTCACGACAGTAAAAGCCACAGCCAAAACCAAACACTATCATTGTTATCTGGTCACTTGTAACTTTACATCCCTGTCCAGCTCTGAAAGTGAATATCAACCCCTGCTGAAAGAAACGGCTTAAGCTACGATTTGAAACAGCTGTTAGCTGGTTGACCTGTTAGATCAGCCCCATACTCAACATGGTTTGATCAGCTCAAGCTATGTTTTGAAACAGCAGGGTAGCTGGCCACTGCTGGATTTTACACCAGGGACAGCTAAGTTGTATAACAAGCATTTGTTTACTTGAACTTAAGTTAATGTTTATACTGATGAGCTAATGTCCATATCTCTGTAACGCTAGTTCTGAATACATTGCAGTATGGTCCAGGTACCACCTGGCACCACATCAACCAGCTTGGCTGCATCGAGATATCAAAGTATGCCTTTGAATTACACACAAGCTTACTTGCATATTGCAGTATGCGCTGGGTATATTTTTGTGGTAGAAACTAATTGTGAATGAAGCAACTTAATGTAAGCTATAGAAAAAAAGCGGATGCCAGATTATACATCACTGTCCTTACTTTTGAATGCAAGACTGGCAAATGCGCTTTTAGAGCTAGAATAGCAGGCTTAAATTAGCAAACAATCTGCAAACTTTTATGTAACATGGCAGTGTGTCAATAGGATGTTGTATTTCCTAAATATATTGCATTTAACAGACATATTGGCCATGACAACACTACACTCACTGAGCACTTTATTAGGAAGACTCTATACTGGGTAGGGCCTCCCTTTGCTCTCAAAACAGCCTCAATTCTTTGTGGCATGGATTCCACAAGATATTGAAAATATTAATTTGACAATAGGAGTTGATAAAGGGAATATGTCTGACCCACTATTCCGTAGCAAACTGAACGAGGGGAAATCAGACTTTTGCATTGGTAGGCCTACATTGTAAGGTTTAAGTCTTTGATGAACCTGTCACAGAGTTTATCGTAACAGTGGAGCGGTATCCCTTCCACTGTAGTATTATAGAAATGTAGCTCATCAGTACAAACATTAACTTAGCGTTCAGTAAACAAATGTTTGTTAAACATACAATCTAGCTAGCTGCCATTAACTGTTAATGTACACTTCTGAAGCCGGACAGGGGTGTAAAGTTACAAGCTACAAGCAATAGTATAAAATTGGTTAATTTCATGTAGGCAGAGCAAAATGGAGCTTTAGAATGTAGTGTGTAGTACGCTGTGTGTGCAGGTTAACTCAACAATACATTTCTCATAGAATACGTAGCTTGTCCACTTTTTTACTTCACAGCAGTGCTGATAAAACTGTAGCTAACCCATACAATTAGCTTTTTAACAGTACTTAGGAACCCACTATAGGAAGTTATATACAAGATGCCTAAACCACTATGGGCAATCTTGCTACAGATGACTTTGCCACCTGTTACAGGCCAAGATGTAACGTGACTGCCCCAACTGTCGGAACCTCTCAAGTATTATTTCCCGGTCGGCAAAATTTTTACCGTAAAAGCAAACCGCTAAATGAAACACGAAAGCGCGATATGCACACATTTCAATGAGAGTTTCATGCTTTAGTACATGAAAATGCTATAAATGGTATAGCATATAAATAACCTTATTTGTCTACATGAATTCCTGATGACAAAAAGTGTTGTTTTGCTAAGAAAGACACCTCCATGGTCTACGTACAGTACTGTGCAAAGGTTTTAGGCAGGTGTAAAATCATGTAATCATGTAATCCCAGACAGACTCGATGATGTTGAGATCAGCGCTCTGTGGGGGCCATACCATCACTTCCAGGACTCCTTGTTCTTCTTTACGCTGAAGATAGTTCTTAATGATATTGGCTGTATATTTGGGGTCGTTGTCCTGCTGCAGAATAAATTTGGGGCCAATCAGATGCCTCCCTGATGGTATTGCATGATCGATAAGTATCTGCCTGTACTTCTCAGCATTGAAGAGACCATTAATTCTGACAAAATCCCCAACTCCATTTGCAGAAATGCAGGCCCAAACTTGCAAGTTACCTCCACCATGCTTCACTCTTGCCTGCAGACACTCATTCTTGTACTGCTCTCCAGCCCTTTGGCGTGCAAACTGCCTTCTGCTACAGCCAAATATTTAAACTCATCAGTCCAGAGAACCTGCTGATATTTTTCTGCACCCCAGTTCCTGTGTTTTCATGCATAGTTGAGTTGCTTGGCCTTGTTTCCACGTTGGAGGTATGGTTTTTTGGCCGCAATTCTTGCATGAAGACCACTTCTGACAAGACTTCTCCGCACAGTAGATGGGTGTACCTGGGTCCCACTGGTTTCTGCCAATTTTCAGCTGATGGCACTGCTGGACATCTTCCGATTGCGAAGGGAAGTAAGCATGATGTGTCTTTCATCTGCTGCACTAAGTTTCCTTGGCCTGCGGTCCTCAACATTGCCCATTTCTTTGTGCTTCTTCAACAGAGCTTGGACAGCACACCTGGAAACCCCTGTCTGCCTTGAAATTTCTGCCTGGGAGAGACCTTGCTGATGCAGCATAACTACCTTGTATCTTGTTGCTGTGCTCAGTCTTGCTATGGTGTATGACTTCTGACATTAAACTGTCTTCAGCAACCTCACGTTTGGTAGTTTTTATTTAAAAAATATTTGCATTTTTGAGTTTTTTTTTTTTCGCTCTTCTACAAACTTTAAAGCGTTTTACAGTTTCTCACCCAATTAGAACACATCCTACTTTTAAACGGAAATTGATATTTTGAGAACAAGGCCCCGTTGAAAGTGACTGGAGGAAAGCCAGTGACTCTATAATGTTAGGCATGGCACAAATGCAAGCCACGCACCTCACGGAACATACGGATTATACATTGCCAGAGCCATATGGGGCCAAAATGCCGGAACGGAAGTGACATCACTCCAGCAAAGAAAAAATGTTTTCCGTGTCACATGCCCGTGTAATTCAAAGCCATACTTTGCTATCTTGATAGGCTACATCTACCTTGTATCTTGTTGCTGTGCTTAGTCTTGCTATGGTGTTTATTGTTTATTGTTAAAAGGATCCCCATTAGCTGTCCCCAAAATGGGACGAGCTAGTCTTCCTGGGGTCCACATAAAAAAGAAATTAAAAACAAATTTAAATCACTTAACAATGATAAACTAAAAACATTGTACACATTGACATCATTATACACATTATCAGAAAAGATTCAGAATAAATTATTACAGCATTCCATTCATTATTACATTGATACAATGAATATGTCCATTCCCTACTCACAAATTTAAAAAGTGCATTCTCAGATGGTACTTGAAAGATACTTTACTCTTCAGTTCACGTATATTCAGTGGGCAATTATTCCAATGACTGATGGCACGATAAATAACTGTTCTCTTTAAAGCACTTGATTTTGGGTGTGGTAACATCATCTGGCCATTATCAGCTGACCTGGTAAAATGAGAATTAACCTGATTACACCTGACAATTTGGTTACATAAGAAAACGGGTTGAGAGGAAAAGACTGTATTTCTGAAAAATGTAGTAGTATTGAAAACCAGCCTGTTTTCTACTGTTAACCATGAGAGTTGACTGTGCATACTGATAATGTTTGTTTTTATGGGACAATGTAATATTAACCTGGCAGCTCTATTCTGGGCAGTTTGTAATTTCTTTAGTTGACCTTTAGATGCAGATGACCATACAGGTGCACAATAATCCAGGTGACATAAAATTAAAGATTTAGTCACCTGTCCCACGATGTGTCTAGGGACATAAGAAATACATTTCTTCACCATGGAGATACCACAACCCATCTTCCTCCCTATGGTATTAATGTGTTCTGCCCACGAAAGCTGACTATCTATTATTATGCCCAGTAATTTTACTTTATCCACCAGTTCTATAGGTTCTCCAGCCAAGTTCAGAGTCATCCTTGGTGAAGATGACAGTTTATGACTCGATCCCAAGATAATTGATTTGGTTTTTGAGATGTTCAGTACCAACTTATTTTGTTTTATCCATTCAAAAACCATATTTAACTCAGCAGATAAAACATTGTCCAGTTCACTGACAGTTTTTGCAGCATAATACAATGTGGAATCATCAGCATACATTTGTACAGTAGCTTTACACAAAACTGATGGTAAATCGTTAGTGAAAATGGCGTATAAAAGTGGTCCCAGGCAGCTCCCTTGCGGGACCCCACAGTCCAAGACCTTAGAGTGAGACCAGCTGCCAGTGTAATAAACCCGTTGTGTCCTACTTGTTAGATAACTCTTCATAAATTGGATGGCTGTTGGACTAAATCCATAGCATTCTAGTTTACCAATGAGTAGATTGTGATCTATGACATCGAATGCCGCACTGAAGTCAAGTAATACTGCACTAGTCATCTTTGAATTATCCATTTCCTTGAGCCAGTCATCTGTCATTACTGTAATTGCGGTACAAGTTGAATGGTTATGTCTGTAAGCATGTTGGAAATCAGTGTTCAAGCCGTTACAGTTAAAGTATTCCTGTATTTGTGAGTGGACTATTCTCTCCATCAGTTTACTAAAAACTGGGAGAATAGTGATAGGTCTACTGTTCTTCCCAGTAAGTGCTAGTCTGCCATCTTTAGGTAAGGGAATTATTTTACCTTCTTTCCAGATGGTGGGAAAAACACCTTTCAATAAACATGCATTTAATATATGACATAGCGGACCGTAAACATAGTCAGCTGCCAGGCGAAGTAATTTACTGTCCAGCATGTCGATGCCCACTGAGCTGTGTTCAGGCAGGGACTTCAACAACTTCCTTACTTCCTGCTCCTCCACACTATTAAACTGGAAAGTGCAACTCTTGTCTAACATCACATTATTTTTTTATGAGCTTTAGATAATCTGAATCAGTATTGTCCATATTTTGCCTTAGTGCATAGACCTTATTTATGAAGAAATCATTAAAATAATTTGCTATATCAGATGGTTTGGTCAGAAACCTGCCCTCTGATTCGATATATGAAGCCCCACCAGTTGTCCGTCTCCCCATTATTTCATTAAGGGTTTTCCAGAGCTCCTTTCCATCTTGCTTTACAGCGTTTATTCTTTGCACGTAATATTCTTTTTTCATCAATCTATTTAGTTTTGTAACCTGATTTCTCAGTTGACAGTACATTAATCTGTCCTCCACTAATTCAGACTTTACTAATGTAGATTTGGCTTCATCTCTTTCCTTCATGAGGCTTTTTAGAGTCTCATTCAGCCATGGAGCTGTTCTCGCTTTTACAATACACTTTCTCATAGGTGCATGCTTATCAACAACCTTCATAAAGCGTTCCATAAATATATTTAAAGAGGATTCAAGCTCCTCAGTAGAATACACATCAGTCCAGTCAACATCACCAACCTCTGCCAAAAAACTTTCAGGAATGAATTTCTTGAACATCCTTTTATGTACTATATTGACCTTACATTTAGGAATTTTAGTTTTCCTGGTAATTGATATAATATTATGGTCACTAAAACCCACAGATCGAGAAACTGGTTTAGTGCAGCATTCAGGAATATTTGTGTAAATATGGTCTATGCAAGTGGCAGAGGTATTGCCAGCACTGTTAGTAAAGACTCTGGTTGGTTGAGAGATCATCTGAGACAGATTACAAGCATCGATTAATGATACTATCTTTTGTTTCATTGGACATTGATTCGCGAACCAGTCTATGTTCATATCCCCAAGTAAAAAAATATCACCATTCACATCTGTAACTCTGTCAATTAATACACATAAATCATTCAGGTATTGCACATCAGTCCCAGGTGGTCTATAGCAGCAGCCTATCAGCACCGGCTTAAGGTGAGGAAGATGCACTTTAACCCATAGAGATTCTAAAGTATCTGAGATAAACTCAGAGCACAGTGTTGTCGGAAGGTTATTCCTAATATATAATGCTACACCACCCCCATGTCCCTTCTAAAAATATTATAGCCATCAATGGAAATCTCTGTGTCAAGAACAGTAGCATCCAGATGGGTCTCTGATACGGCCAAGACATGAATGGTGTTTTCTGTAATCAGATAGTTCAGTTCATGTACCTTATTTCTGATGCTACAGACATTCAAATGGGCTATAACAAGACCCTTTGAAACAGGAAGGAGATGCTTATCATCAATGGGCCTACTATCCATAAAAAATTCAGTTCAGTCATATGAGCTCAAGTTAAGGAGGCCAGAGAACTAGTCCCTAGCTCCAGCTCCTGACCGTTGGTGCCTTTCTAATCCTTATGCTTTTGGAAAGGGGGATGGACAATAAGCTTGTCATGTCGGATGTAGGCTATGTCGCCTCGTTCTCTGGCAGCTTTCATGGCTGGAATGAGTTCCTTACGCTTTCGCCTGACAGCTTCAGTGTAGTCCTCATTCACATAGATGTTGGTGCCTTTCAGATCCTTAGCCTTTCCTAGAACCGCCATTTTATCTTTGTATCTGAGGAATTTGATCATGATAGGCCTCGGTCTTTTTCCAGAATATCCGGATGGATTGCCAGTCCTATGTGCACATTCAATCACCATCTGACTACTGTCCAGGTGAAGTTTTTCATTGATCACACACCTGACTCTGTCCTCAGTCTCCTTCCAGCTTTCATTCTGTGCCTCAGGAATGCCGTCCATGACAAGGTTATTCCTTCTTGTTTGACCCTCCAAGTAGTCCGCTTTCTCAGTCATCTCTGCCAATTTGCCATGTATTGTTTTGGTTTCAGCACAAGCAATTGTTCTCTCTGACTCAAGATTCTCATTTTTCTTTTTTTAGATCATCAATATCCTTCTGGGAGAATTGCAGGCTGCTCCTCAGCTCCTGTGTCTCCCTGGTCAGTTTGTCAATCCGAGTGTTCACATTGTTCACAAATAATTCCACAACAGTCTTAAAGTTGCTTTCTTGCTGCTGCAGAAGTTGCATGAACAGATCCTTTTGTTGACTCATTAGATCTCGTACCTGTGAGAGCGACACCAACTCCTCTCCATTACTTTGGTTGCTGCTTTGGTCCTTCTTGGGTGGCATGGTGTGCTGAGGTTCTCTGCTAGGAAATCCCCAGGCTTCAGCAGACAAAGCAGGCCGAGATAGTATCCACCAGAAATCTCAAAGTATGAAGATCATCCGCTGCTTTTCACTTGGTTTCTAATGAAATATAGAGTCTCAGACTTGATATTTGAAAAATTGAATCAGTAATCACTATTTCAATCCAGATATTGTAACGCCTTCCTTCACTGTCATTGACACAGCTCTGGTCCTCATGCAATGCAAGTGCAGAATGTAGGTGATGTGTATGACTTCTGACATTAAACTGTCTTCAGCAACCTCACCTTGGAAGCAGAGTTTGGCTGTTCCTCACCCAGTTTTAACCCTCCTCCACAGCTGTTTCTGTTTCAGTTAATGATTGTGTTGCAACCTACATATTAAATTGATGATCATTAGCTCCTGTTTGGTATAATTGGTTAATCACACAGCTGACTATATGCCTACAAAATCCCTGACTTTGTGCGAGTGTACCTAGAAGAATTGATGCTGTTTTGAAGGCAAAGAGTGGTCACACCAAATATTGATTTGATTTAGATGTTTCTTCTGTTCACTCATTTTGCATTTTGTTAATTGATAAAAATAAACTCTTAACTTTTCTATTTTTGAAAGCATTGTTACTTTACACTTTTTCACACCTGCCTAAAACCTTTGCACAGTACTGTATATAATAAAGTTTGGGGTGCCTAAAACTTCTGCACAGTACTGTACATCTGTGTTTTGTTGTTGAATATATTTGATCTGTTGGTCAAACTTGTTTTTATTTTAAACCTCTCTTCGGTTTAAAGAGAGGGTTCGCTGTTTGAGCTGCAGGCTTTCTGTTTCTCTTATCTCTTGTGTTGCTTCCTTTTAAGGAGAAGCTGAGTTGAAATGTATATTATAATATCCTCAATATCTGCCCACTAAAGCCTCCCACCATCTCTGGTAATTTTTATTAATTGATCTCTTCACTTTGTCCAAGAAACTAATCCATGCTCCCAAGACCAAAGCATGTTTCATAAGAAGTTTATGCATTTATATTACATACTATCCCAACATAAGCCATCAAGTGGGCTAATTGGGACAACATGTTTTTCATTGTTATATGAACCCTATACAGTTTATTAAGCCTCCAAGGTTAGGATGGTTAACACAAAAACATTTATTTTAATATTGGCATTGCTTTGTCTTTCCTTTGTAATTATAGAGGTTGGAGGTGAGTACTGGCGTGTGTGCGTGTGCGTGTGTGTGTGTGTGTGTGTGTGCGTGTGCGCGTGTGCGTGTGCGCGCATGTGTGTACATGGCGCCCCACCTAGATAAATGGTCCACAGCTGCCACTGGTAGAAATATATCAGTCTGGAAAGGGTTACAAAGCTATTTCTAAAGCTCTGGGACTCCACTGAACCACTATAGAGCCATTATCTCAAAATTTGGAACAGTGGTAAAACTTTCCTGGAGTGCCAGCCTAAAATTCCTCCAGTCATTATCCAGGAGTTATTGTCTTTTTTTGTGAATTGAAAAAAAGAAAAGAAAAAGTGAAGAGTAACAATGAAGCAGACCTGTAGCTGTATCCTGACATCGTGATTGGGGCAGGGCCAGAAAGTATTTACTATAGAGGGCATCAGAAGTTGCTTTTCTACCAGTTTATTTCTGCAAGTTATATTATTTTAGAAATTATGTTAATTCATGGATTAAAATGTTTCACTGTGACACTGTGATATAGACTCTAAACATGATATAGACTCGAATTACCCTTTGTACCAAATATATATATATATATATATATATATATATATATATGGAAAATATTTTCTATAACTGCTAAGGATTTTGTAAAATGAACAGAGATCATATAACCATTATTATTTTGATCCCTTAGACACTGCTGACAAAGGAGATCGAGTATATGCTGGAATTCCCATCCCTTGTCCCGAAAGCTATGTCGGATTCTGTATGCATGGGACATGTGAAATTAAGTATGATATGGCCTCTTGTCGGTAAGATTCAATTCAATAAACCATTACATGTAATGTATATGCTTCACATATTAGCCAACTGTGGAATATGCATTGATTAATGAAACACTTTATGCAGTGTAGGCCTACACAGTCAGGGATTGAAAGACTACGTTCACATCTGATGTGGCATTTTAATTTATATTGCCGTTTGTCTCCATATTGTGATCATACTATTAGTAATAAAAAAGCAGCAAGCTTAACAATACAATTACAATTCAGACAGTTGGCCAAAGTAACTAACCACTGGAGACAAAATGACAATTAATGTACCACCTGCATTTACACCTGAATAACAATGGATGAGACGATCTCTTTAATTATTGAATTCTTTTTTAAACATGACAGTGGTAGGCAAGTCAACGGCAAGAACAAATATTGAGGTGTTGGCTTGCTGGCACAGGCCAGTAAGTAAGTTATTGGGCATTTTTGTCTGATCCCCCAGGTGTGATTCAGGGTACAAGGGTCCACTTTGTGATGACGAGATCCAGGATTTCAATATCTTGTATGTGGTGCCCAGCGGGCAAAAGCTGCACTATGTCCTCATCGCCGCCATCATTGGAGCTGTGCAGATTGCAATTATCGTCGCTGTGGTTATGTGCATCATAAGGTTCGTTCCAATTTATAAAGTGCCTACTGATATTCACAGGGTGAGGTAAAAGGGGATAACTGAAATGTGGTCCACCAGTTCAGTTCATTGCAATTTTTGTCAATAACAGACTAAAGTATAAAAGGTGATTCAGTAATTTTGAACCTCTTTTAGTATGTTTCAGTGTAGTGGTAGACAATAGCCCCTGTGTTTCACTCACCGCATTAAACAGATACAGTAAGATGGCTTTACTAAAGTGAGTGAAGCATTGCTCCGAGCTTAAGTCACCACCTATTTTTAGATCACAGTGAAAATAAACAGTGTCTTCCTGGGTTGTTCAGATTCACTGTTATGGCAAATATATTTCTGCAAAATCCTCACTGTTAAACATAGCATTGCAATGTTGATTGTAACATTCCTGTTTTTCAAGGAGAGGGCAATCCTGTCTCGCCATGCAAGGCGCCGACCAGCTCGTCAGGAGCATTTGGGGGTTAGGTGTCTTGCTCAGGGACACAGCCCGGGCGGGGGATCGAACCGGCAACCCTCCGACTGCCAGACGACTGCTCTTACTGCCTGAGCCATGTCACCCCATACATTGCTCCATTTCGGTGTTACAGATACCCGTAAAAAAGTTACATAAAACATTAAGAATTATTTTGCCGCTAAAATTATCGTTGAAATGGAAAGGAAAGACGCTAAATAGCTATACTTTTTAATTGTGCATAGTTATGCATGCTAGCTAGGAAAACAACGCCTTTGTTTGAGAACTCTCAATTCAACAAAGAATACTATCATTCAATGTATGGAAAATACCTCTTTTTGCCAGTAGATCGCATTTGCGTATAAGAAAGGAGCAGGAAGGGCTTGCAAGATAAGATTTTCTTCACAGTTTTTCTCAATCCCTTTGGCCCATTTCATGTATACTTCACAATTTTATGGTTTACCTCCAAAAGTGCATACCTCACTCAAAATATTTAACTAATGTTTAAAAATAAAATAATTGAATATCATGAAAGTGTCATGAAAATGAAAACTCCCGTCGTCATTGTTTGAAATCAAGACAGTCAAAGTGGTTATATATATCGTTGTTAGGATACTGCTCCGTGGAAGAACGTTTGTTACAGTAACTTCAAATCAGTCTCCTGTAAAATAGTTGAGAATCAATTTTATTCATACTGTGGCACAGTGCTATACAGTCAGCAGAAACACAACAATGCAGGGGAATCAGTTGGAAATACATCACAGTAAAGTTAATGTATTCTTTATGAATTTCAAACATGCATTTACTGCAAACTGTAAACAAAATGCATTGTAAATATGACGTTTTAACATTATACCATGTTTAACATTTATTCCTACAATGAGAATAAAAGTGATTTGTGGGTGGGTGACACTACCATGAGTGACTGTGAATGTAGAGTAGTTAGCCATGACTTTCTTTAATTAGTCTTACTTTTGGACAAATCTTAATAATTATTTATAGGCCCATATACGTATATGCTGGAGGCTAAATATCTGCTTCTATGCTTTTATCCAGAAAGACATTAGGCCAATATGAATGAGATCATAGCAGGATACACTCTATTCTACAATATATACTTTAATGCAGGATATGTCAATTAATCACACTAGTTTAAAAATTGTATGCTACGTACCGACAGTTTATTGGCAAGCTATGTTGAAAGAATGATACAAGATATGTCGTCCCAAATGGGACACTTTGGAAATAAAGCATGCTTTAGAAAAGTTAAAAATAAGTATATTGCCAATTCTTTGAGAGGTTTGGATCCTGAACAACCCACCCAGTGGTGAGCATATGCTGTTTCACATAGAGTAGGCATTATACATCCGAGCAGGCTGATGTTAGCATTAGGGCTGATCAATTTAATTTCCTGTCTTCTGAGGCTTTCAGCAAATGCAAACATTTCACTTGAAACATTGTTTTCGGTGATTAAAATGATAATGTCTGAACCACACTTGCATGAAAAACAAGAAAATTGCCAGCCTCGTCATTTCGCCGTTCTAGGAACAATATACATGAAAAATATTTTGGTAAGGCAGACGCGTAATTCCGATTAATCCTGAAAATTAAAATCCGTTTGGTTTTTCATTTAAAAAATATTTGTATTTTTGAGGTTTTTTTTGCGCTCTTCTACAAACTTTAAAGCGTTTTACAGTTTCTCACCCAATTAGAACACATCCTACTTTTAAACGGAAATTGATATTTTGAGAACAAGGCCCCGTTGAAAATGACTGGAGGAAAGTTAGCCAGTGACTCTATAATGTTAGGCATGGCACAAATGCAAGCCACGCACCTCACGGAACATACGGATTATACATTGCCAGAGCCATATGGGGCCAAAAATGCCAGAACGGAAGTGACATCACTCCAGCAAAGAAAAAGTGTTTTCCGTGTCACATGCCCGTGTAATTCAAAGCCATACTTTGCTATCTTGATAGGCTACATACACCTGGTCCGTATGATTGTTTTCTTGTTGCTTGTACATCCCTGTCCAGCTTCGCAAGTCAATATCAACCCCTGCTGAAAAAGACACTTTGAGCTAGGTTTTGAAACAGCTGGTTGACCAGCTCCATAGGCTAATCCCAGAATCCCAATGTGTCCGATCTGAACACTGTGTACTGTAACAGTTTTATGTTCTTGGCTATTGTCGGTTGCATCTCACAAACGCTAATTCAGAAACATTTCTGTACATTAGTGAAACGTAGCCTATGCCATATGGCGCTTCATAAGTTCATAAGTGTTCACATTGGTAAACAATTATTTACCACTGGTAATAAATATGCCATTTGGAAACGGTTGGTTGAATAAATTCATCCACGCATGAATTAGAAAATGTAGGATACCTGTAGCAACCCCATAGTCACTCGCGTATACATGGGTGCAGTCACAAGATAGGCTAACATTACATTATTAACAGAGGCACAACCGTCCGGATAATGTCCGAACCACACTTGCATGCAAAACACGAAAATCTCACTTTTTGTGAGGCAGACCCGCAATTCCAATTAATCCTGAAAATCTCATAAAAATCCATTTGGTTGTTATGGAATTATTTCTGACTGCTTTCCAGATGGCAGTTAGCTCAGCTAACATTAGCTATTGATAGCTAACTATCTTGTTAGTCACTAGTAGCTAGCAATACAACTGTAAAAAGCTATAATTAAGGTAGTCAACTTAAATGTACACCAACTAATGTGTTAATTACCTAGCAATCTATCTATCTATACTTCAGGCTTTTGTTGCCCTGCTGGTCTAGGATCTGATTTCGCAAAATATCTATACATTATGTCTAATCCTGGAAAAAACATGCTTTACACCACAAAAAACAGCATCTCTGGTTAGTCTGTAGCTAGTCTGTAGCTATCCTCACCATCGAATGCCTATCAGTGTGTCTTGTTGGGATAGGGACAACATTGGCTCAGACGGTAAGAGCAGTTGTCTGGTAATTGGAGGGTTACCGGTTCGATCCCCTGCCCGGGCTGTGTCGAGGTGTCCCTGAGCAAATCACCTAACCCCAAAATGCTCCTGACGGGCTGGTGGTGCCTTGCATGGCAGTCAATCACCGTTGGTGTGTGAGTGTGTGCGTGAATGGATGAATGGATAAAGGCGCTATATAAATGCCAGCCATTTACCATTCACCTAGCTCTATGCTTCTATGCTTAGCTAGCTATTTTATATTGGTTTGGTGGTAAGGTAACATTAACATTACTAGCTAATTGCATTAGCTAGCTAGCCATGTAATGTTAAATAGGACAATTTAGCTATAATGACAACTTCTGGCTAGCTATGTTATTATAGCAAGCTAAGTCCTGTAAAGCATATACATTAAACCAACGACTAGTGGATGTATTTTTAAATTTGGTGGGTGGTCTTTATTTTTTTAAAGATTCTACAGGTCCTGGAGCACCTGTTAAGATGTGATCATGAACACCACTACATACCAACATATTTAAATAACAAAACAATGCACCCCTCGGCCCATTGAGCTTACAAGATTTCCATTTTCATTTTTAAAATTTTACTTTTGAATGCAATTCACTTATGATTATCTGCTGATATCAGTACACATTATATAATTAAATATAAAGTGTTTAAAGACAAGTTTATACCGTTTAAAGCATTTTTAATCATGAAAAAACTGGTTCAATCAGGTGGGTTTAATTTTGCAGCTGATTGGTGTATGCAACAGACTACACTGTGTTACACTGACATCAACTGTGACTGACCCTGTGGAAATAATTGCTGCCACACACACACACACACATAGACTGACCCTGTGGAAATATCTGAATGTGTTTCTAAGCTGATCAGCTTTCGGCATCTGGCATGTGTTGTAGTTGGTATCATGATATTTACATGGTCTAGGGTGGCAAGTTATAGAAAGTAAAGCGCATGCATCTGTTTCATCTCTTCTCTTTTTGCGCTTGCTTAGTGACCTAGCTAACTAGTTGCTTTAAAACAAACTTTAAAACATCCACTTGCAATGACAAATGGTAGCCGTTTTGCAATATCATCCATCGCAATGCTTCCGGACAATTACCGTAAAGAATGTGATTCAAGGCTTGTTGACTACTTCATTGAAGCTCTTGTTGCAGTGACATTTACGTGTAAGGGCCATTATGTATTTGATAGGTAACAGTCTTAAACTACTTACTCTATTCTTTTTAAATGGTCTAATACAAGTTATATTAGTCATTAATAGTTCAGTTATTATGGCAACATTTGCAGAGTTTATTCAGAATGCAAATGGAATATTGTAAAATGCAGATTTTGAAATGGTTTACTTTCTGATAAGACAACTACTGTTTATATAGGTATGATTGCATTACCTACCAGTAAAAAATGTCTGGAAATTCAACACAAAAACTACGTTGAAAGTGAGAGATAATGTCATAATGCTTGGCAAAAGCTGAAAAAGCACAGAAGCACTGAAAACATTATCTTGACCTATGCACTGACAAGGCTTCCAACTCACAATTCATTAATACCTGCCATGGGTACTGTACCTATGGTGGTCTACTTCAAACAACATGTACCACTGGGCAGGCTGATGAGGATTCAATAAAATGTTCTCTTTGAATCAACAAACAAATAGATTATTTTCAGAGGAATGCAGGAGTTGGTTAATTTCAAAATCACTTAGGTAAGTATTTTGTTGCTATATGTGCTTAAAATGTACCAATGTGTCTTGTTACTTTCTAATTAATGCTCTGAAGAAAAAAATGTATATATTACTGTCATATTCAAGGTATGACAATGAAAATAATAGATAGTATAGAGGAATATCAAAATCCATTTGTTTCAGTCAGTGAAACAAAGGCTTTCCTATCTTTACCATTAAATTTGAATGTGAATTCATTTTGCCATTATACTATTTTTGACATAAGAAATCAGCTGATAATTGTTTGGTGAACTATTGCTTTAAGGCTCCATCTTCAAAATATAAGTGCTTGTGCAGTTCTGGGTACATTTATTTCATAACTGATTTAGAGTATATGTGTAATGTCTATGTGAGCCCACACAAAATATTAATGTGGTTTGCACTGCTAAATCATCCTTGAATAATACATTTATTAAGATGAAAGACATAATAATAATCAAGAAAATTGTATTTAAAATTGTATATAGCACTTTTCAAGAACCCAAATACAATTACTATCATGACCAACAATACTATTCTGTTTATTGTTATTTATCCTTTATTCACACAGGGAGGACTCGTTGAGACAGTCTCATTTTCAAGAGTTCCCTGTTAACAAAAATCGGTAGAAGCAGTAAAATATGACAGGAAATACATTTAAAATAGAACTATACATTTTACAGTAGAAACTAATACATTTTTTAAAAATTATTTAAATATTTAAATATAAATATATATCTATGCTGTGATGTTCTCTCTTATTGTACAGTTGTCTGAACATCCTTAACTCTTAGTTTTTTTTACAGAGCTTTAATTACTAGAAAGTAACAAGACAAAATAGGTAAATTTGAAGAACACATAGCAACGAAATGTGTACCTAATTGATTTTTAGAAAATCTGAAATTAATCAACAATAAATAAAAAATAATCAGGATTGTATTGTTAGTCAATTGTAGATTGATGCAGCGTTACGTTGCATTGGTAGATTTATGTTAAACTCCACCCCCACAATCGTGTAACCATTTACATGCAAAATCCGTTAAGAAAGAAAGATTTTATTCATGTTTGATACACCATCCCCGCTCAGAGGGTTACTTTTGAATAAAACTTTCCAAACTTCAATGCTGTGTTGTCAGTTGCAAAAGTTACCAGTGAAACAGTGGCAAGATGGGAAGAAATATTGAGAGGAACCCGGCTATAGGGGGATACCCATCCTCCTTAGTCTGGTAAATAGAGCAGTAAAATGATCATATGTGTCCACCAGTATTTGAACATAATTATAAAACATCACATTGTTTTACAAGTAATTATTAGGTTTTTAATTATGAACCACAGTCCCACAGTCCAAAGACATGCAGGATAGGCTGCTTGGAGAGTCTAAATTGCCCTTGGTTTTGAGTGTGTGAGTGAATGGTGTGTGTGCCCTGCAATGGACTGGTGACCTGTCCAGGGTGTATTCCTGCCTTTCGCCCAATGTATGCTGGGATAGGCTCCAGCCCCTCTGCGACCCTGTTCAGGATAAGCGGGTTCAGATAATGGATGGATGGATGGATTATGAACCATTCACTTTTTTGGTGTGTACATAGGCGGATCTTTGAATAGGCAAAATTGGCAGCTGCCTAGGGCCCCATTTTTCAAAAGAACTTCCAGTTCATTACATTCAGGTCATTAGACGTTCCGTTAGTGTTAACAAAGTCAAGTGGCCCTTCTCAAGTTGATCTTGCTCAGTGCATTCAGGAGCAGATAAAAGGGAAAAAAGAACATGGTGAGGTGCCTCTCCCCTGGTGCATGAAAATGTCTAGTTAATGTTACAAAAAATAACCTGTCACCAATGGAAATGAACAATGGCCACTATGCATTTCAGAATAAAGCCTCCCTGGTTCTGCTTTCTGGACTAAATGTGAATGAATTTTTGCGTTTCTGTTTTGAAATAACCAATATCCACAAGAAGAATTGTCAAACAGTCGCAAATTTGGGAACCAAAACGCGGTACACTGTATCTCTGGGTTCAATGTTAAGGCATGTAGATATTCATTACATTACATTAATCTTCTCATGATGGGAAAACTGTTAAGTTGCATTAGAATTGCAGATCATTAAACAAAAGTGTCTGTATCAGGTAGATAAATTGTCATTGACATAATTGATAAATTGACATTATTTAGCAGCAGTTCCATTGAAAGGCTTCTCATATCTTTTATGTCTGAAAATTTCACTCCATGTCTTGACTGTGCAAGTGCTGTAAATTAATTTGGTTTTATATGAATTAAGAGACTTTTCTTATTGACTTTTTTAATACAGGAAATATCCCAAAAACAACACGGGACATCGGCAAAAGCAAAATCTGGGAAACTTCACATCAGACATTTCTTCCAGAATGGTGTAGCCTGATTTTCCTCTGACCATTTTCTTACAATGCAGAATACTTTTTATTGTATTTAGCTTTTTGTTTCAATACAAAGAAGATATTTCATAAATGAAGATATTTCTTCCAGGGACCTTACATTTTCTTTCCTCCACGACATTTGAGGTGTCTGTTGCTTGTGAACAACATTTTGAACAGCTAGAGATTGTTTGAAAGAAACCAACAAAGAAGCTGTTTACTTTTTCCTGCTAGTTGATTGATTAATATCATACAATATTACAAAAATGGTTGCTTTTTGCACACAATCCTTGAAACCCATGGTAATATTGAAATATAAAATCTCAACAACTTCATAGGATTTATTTTTAATTTTATTTTTATGGGTCTTTTTCTTTTGTTTTTTGCAAATGACCTGCAGCTGAACACCAAATGCAATTTGAAACAAATGAGGTATGATCCGGCAAGGAAGATATTTACAGTTTATCTTTAATATGGAATATGTTAAATGGAACACAAGCTGTTTGAGTAGATAATCATTAAAAAAAATTTTGTTTGTTTATGGGAATTGTTTTTATTCTAATTTCTACATATGCATGCCTTGTGAAACTGTGTAGTTTCATGTTCTGGACTACCAACTGAGCACTACTGTTATAATGGATTTCACTCCCATTTCAATATTTGAACAGGCTTTGGTGTACGATTTACCACAACCCCCAGCAGCTGTGACTCCTGGTTTTTTACAGATGTAAGAATGAGTAATAATAATTTTTAATAATAATACCAATAATAAGAAATTATAATGATAATAATTATAATGATAATACAATGAGCAATTTGTCTGTAGAAAAATTAATTAGAATGTTGAATGTTTTTTTTTTTTTTACACCAAATCCAACAAGATGGAGTGTTTGTTCTCTAGAAATGACTGCTACAGTGTTGTTAATGTAATAAAATTGTATACATTTGCGTGAAAGAAGATTCACCACTGGGAAGATTGAGCACTCAAACCCTCTGGAGTTCTCTAATTAAAACAAAATTTATCTTCAGTTTCAATGCTAAGAATTGAAGTTAACTCAGTATTTCTCAGGTCATTCTATCACTATTGTTAATAATATAACACAATTGTTACCGTTGATAAAAGTGTAAGATCTAACCTCAGGCTATGTCCCCCGGAACTCCTACACAGTGGGGGATTTATTGAATCTGGAAGCATACATTGACCGCTACTCCAACCAACAGTGCAAGATGCAAGCAAGGCTCTGTACACAGAAACCAAATGACAAATACAACCCATCAAGAAGAAAGAAAAAAACACACTGGCATGGTGGAGGTTAGTGTCCTTACATTCGTTAATAAAATGCTGTGCAATTAAATAAAAAAACTCCAGACAAGTCTTGAATTTGCTCATACCCACATAACAGAACCAGATAAATCCAACAACCCTCTTCAATCTACTGATAAGACCCTCACAAACCAAATGGACTGTCACCTCAGAAAACAGAAGAACAAAAGAAACTCTTGGATTTACAAACGAGAGGCTTGCTTGACAATCTCCTCTTCTCTGGCATCCCCAAAATCACATCTGACAACCCCGAAGCCCTGGGAAAGGACTCCCTCTGAACACCGCTAAAAGGCAGGAATACACCCTGGACAGGTCGCCAGTCCATTGCAGGGCACACACACCATTCACTCATACCCACAGGCAATTTAGATTCTCCAGTCAGCCTAACCTGCATGTCTTTGACTGTGGGAGGAAACACGGGGAGAACATGCAAACTCTCTTACAGAGAGGCCAACCAGGATTCGAACCCAGGACCTCCTTGCTGTGAAACGGCAGTGCTACCCACTGCACCATCCGTGCCACCCATACCCTTGTCTATTATTGCAAAATTCTAACACTACTAGCAAAAAACTGATTACAAGAAAAGGATTGAAATTTGGACTAAACTACCAATACCCGCAAGAAATAAATGAACAACACAAAATACGTTTTCCCATCCTGAAAGAAAACCGGCAAAGAAGCAAACATACCAACTTGATTGTTGACATTCTTTGAAGGATAACTTTTCCAAGACTCCAAAACAACCTCAAGGATCTTTTGAAACAACAGTTTTAATGTTTTTTCTTCCTCTTTCATTCTACTAGATTCAACACTGAATCATAATCCCCAAATTTAGAATGCACACTTTCGTTTCCCACTATCACTATGTTTCTCTTTCATATTAGCACTTCATGTACTTTTACTGCTGTATGTTCTTGCTGCTAATTCTCTTATTTTTGTTTCCGTCATTTGTTGGTTAAGGATCACGCACACACATTTTCTATTGTCATTGTTATCATTGTCATTGTTACTGTTGTGGTTATTGTTGTTGTGGTTGTTGATGTTATTATTGTTATTTTCCACTCACTTTTTGCAGACACACACTTAATTACAAACTAACTGACCCTCAGAATATTGAATTTTATTTAACCTTGAGCCAATAAAATAATAATAGATGGAATAAAAGGTGGAACATCTGTGGATTAGGCTCTCTTAGAGCCTTTGTAGGCTTTATATAAGAAAAATCAAGTCTCAAATCATTTAATCAAACTAAATTCCGATATATGCCTTCTTCAAGAAACTATCACATGCTGGACATCAAAAATGAGAATCACCATACTCTTTTCTCTACAACTCCAGATGAAGAGCCATATCCATATTAATCTGCAAAAATACTATATCGCTAATTCACAGCAATACTATCATTGATCCCAACAGAAGAATCATCATCGTCAATGCCTCCATCAATAACATCAACCTCACAGCTGCAAACACTGAGTAGTGATCCTTTAAGCAAGTTAAATTGTTTATTACATCAAAAGTAAATGCAACACTATTGAACCCTCCTATTATGTTAAGATAATAGGAGAGTTTTACATTTGGGGTCAAATTGAGCCCAACAGTTGATATAAACACAAAAAATATTGTAATAGAACATTTTTAACACGTAGTATTTCGCCTTCTTATTGTCTCCCAAATGACTAGCCTTTTATCCATAAATATTACAAATCAGTGAAGGTTTGGCACCTGTATGGTAAAGTGCTACCAGAATCATTCACAAAGAAATCTGAGAGAAAAAAGGACTTTGCATAGCATCATGTTTATTGAATTTTTACTATTTAATCCCAGCCAAAAAAAAAATCTATTTAAAGAAGGTTTAACTGGTTTTTGTAAGACATCAAACACTGAATGGGGTCAAATTGACCCCAAACATAATAAGAGGGGATTCATCCTTGAGAGGGGACAGATCAGGGCGGATCCCAAGAAGATTCTGGCGGTCACCGACTGGCCCACACCCACTTCACGTAAGCAACTCCAGCGCTTCTTGGGATTCGCCAACTTCTACCGAAGGTTTGTCCGATCCTACAGCCAAGTGGTCTCTCCGCTATCCAGGCTCATGTCTACTGCAGTGCCATTCCGGTGGAGCCCCGAGGCTGAGACGGCCTTCACCAAGGTCAAGAGACTGTTCTCTTCCGCCCCAATCCTGGTACACCCTGACCCCACCCACCAGTTTGTGGTTGAGACGGATGCTTCCGACACGGGGGTGGGAGCTGTGCTCTCTCAGGTGGCGGCCGCGGACAACCGACTACACCCCTGCGCCTTCTTCTCCAAGAAGCTGTCTCCGGCGGAGAGGAATTATGATGTCGGCAATCGTGAACTGCTGGCAGTCAAACTGGTGCTGGAGGAGTGGAGACATTGGCTGGAGGGGGCCGAGAAGCCGTTCATCGTTTGGACCGACCACAAGAACCTGGCATACCTCCAGACAGCCAAGAGGCTGAATTCCCGACAGGCCAGATGGGCACTGTTCTTCGGGAGGTTCAACTTTTCACTCACCTACCGCCCGGGTTCTAAGAACGTTAAGCCTGACGCCCTGTCTCGCCAATTTAACACCTGTCCTGAGTGTGAGGTTCCTGAGACCATCCTTCCGGCCTCCTGCACCGTGGGATCTGTCACATGGAGAATCGAGTCGGTGATCCAGAAGGCTCTACGGAGGGAACCCGATCCCAGGCCCAACCCCGGATTACGCCTATACGTTCCCTCAGCCGCTCGGACACAGGTGCTGCAATGGGCCCATTCATCCCTCCTTTCCTGCCATCCCGGCTTTACCCGCACCTTGGCGGTGCTCAAGCGAAAATTCTGGTGGGTTTCCATGATCCCCGACACCAGACGCTTCATCAAGGCTTGCACCACATGCACCAGAAGCAAGGCATCTCACCAGGCCCCTGCTGGACTGCTTCAACCATTGCCGGTGCCCAGCCGACCCTGGAGCCACATCGGAGTGGACTTTAACACCACCATCCTGACTGTGGTGGACTGATTCAGCAAAGCGGCACACTTCATCCCCCTGGCTGGATTGCCCACCGCCCAAGAGACCGCTGATGTTCTGGTGAGAGAGGTTTTCCACGGACTTCCCTCGGACATTGTTTCAGACCGCAGCCCCCAATTCATCTCTCAAGTGTGGAAGGCGTTCTGTGTGGCCCTCGGGGCCACAGCTAGCCTCTCTTCAGGCTACCACCCTCAGTCCAATGGCCAAACGGAGAGGGCCAATCAGGACCTGGGGGCCGCTCTTCGCTGCGTATCGGCCAGGAATCCAGCCGCCTGTAGCAAGATGCTTACCTGGGTGGAATACTCACACAACACCTTACCCTGCGCCGCCACCAGGAAATCGCCGTTTGAGGTCTCCCTGGGCTACCAACCTCCACTGTTCTCTGACCAGGAGGCCGAGATCACTGTTTCCTCCCTCGCCACCCACATGAAACGGTGCGCCAAGGTTTGGAGGGATGCCAGGGCCGCGCTGTTAAGCACGGCAGACTGTAATCGGCGTTTAGCTGACCGCCACCACACTCCAGCTCCTGCCTACAAACCAGATGACTCCGTCTGGCTGCCCACTAAGGACATTCCCCTCCAAGCCACTTCTCACAAACTGCAACCCCGCTTTATTGGTCTCTTTAAGATCCACAGTATCATCAACCCTTCCTCTGTAAAATTGTCACTCCCTGCTTCCCTTAAGATTCACCCCACATTCCATGTGTCTTGTATTAAGTCTGTATCCTCTCACCCCATATGTCCCCCGGATCCCCCACCACCTACCCCCCGCATTATTGACAACCACCCTGCATTTACTGTTAAAAAACTCTTGAACATTGTCTTAGTCACTAATTGTCTTATCATGTATTATGTTAGTCTTGGTTTGTCATGTTGTTTAGTTTGTTTCTTGTTACGATTTATTTTCTTGTCATGTCTAGTTATGTTTCGTTACGATTTATTTTACCTTGTTATGTTGAGTGGTTATCGTCTTAGTTCGTTTAGTGTTATGTTTTGATTTATGTTTATTGTTAGGTAGACTGGTCACGATTTAAACATACACTTTCACATGTCTTTCCGCAAACCTTGCGTTCCGCCTTTCTCTCTCTCTCTTTCTGTCATTCACACCCTAATTGTTTCTATTTGTCTATTTACTAAAACTACTAACGCTAGATCAGGATTGGGTAGAACTAACAAACTAATCATGTGTTCATGTTACCTTACGTTTCTCGTGCATGTCATTTACTAATTTACTAATGCTAGGGCAGGATAGGTTTATTACTAACGATTACTAATTACCTTGTTAAACTCGTCATCCATCACACCTGTTTTCTATTTCCTTGCTGCGCTCTAACTAATTGTCTACACCTGTCTACACCTGCATTTATATCCCAGTTGTGCTACTGTTTGTTGCGAAATTGTCTGCCTCTTGTTCGTCAAAGTAACTCTTGAGCATTAACGGCATAGATTACACGTTAAGATCCAAGCCTGTTTATCGACCATTGATTATTGATTTCTGTTTCGTTGACCATCGTTTGTTTTTGACCACGTCCTCGCCTACCGTTTTTGTACCTTTGCCTCGCTGATTGTTTTATGGTTTCGACTTCTGCTTCGCCCTCGACTACGACCCTGCCTGCCGTCCGCCTGTACTTCTGCCCCGCTGACAGCTCTCCTGCTACCGGACCTCCCTGCACGTCTACCGACTACGAGTTCGCCTCTTCCCTCGGCACCGTGCTTTTTGTTTGTTTATCGTTTGTTTGGCTGGATCTACGTGTATGGACTTTGCTTGTTTTGACTACGCTCCTGGGATTCGTCCCGAATAAAGCCCTGATGGGACTTTATCTAACTATTGTTTCTGAGTCGTGCATTTTGGGTCCAACCCCCACACACCCGTCTCAGTCTGCTAAATGCCATGTAATGTAATGTAATGTAATGTTGCCCAGATGTGTCCTGTTAAATGGATTGGTTAAACAATAAATTGTTTTGAATGTCTACTCTTGGTTTTAGCCGATTTTTGAGGTTGACTCCAAATTGGTGGTCAAATTTAATTAAACTATTTTCACAGAAGATGGAATAAGAATGGAACAAGTGCTTCTCTACAATAAAATAATATCAATGAGTTGTATTTGGGACAGAGGGGAGGGGTTGCAACGGGGCAGGCTCATGTGAGAGAAGCTTTCTGCTGTGTAATTATAGACAGGGCTGTGGGGACTGCAGCAGCTGCTGGAATCATTTTGAAGAGATCCGTCAGTGGGACATGCCTGTTGCTCCTTGAGGTGGGATCATCTTGCATGCGTCACTAGGGGACAGTCGTCCACACATCCTGACCTTTTGATATTCTGAACAGAAATAAAAATAAAAGTAGACCCAGAGGCTGGGGCTGCCCATCCTTCCAATGTTCATTTACAACATAAAAACATGTTGGGGTTTATCCCAATATGCCCAGTGTTAAAGGACAAAGCCCCCCAGGAAGGAGTTCTATATTTATACATGACAGTATATGGTGGCTAAGCATTAGGGGAGGGGACTCTCATGCTATTTTAAGTCAGTCAGAAACAGAATCTTTTCTGGACAAAAGAGGAGATGTAAGGGGACAGGAGACAAAGACATATACAGTGCAGTCCATACATATTTGTATAGTGGCAAATTTTTTTCTGTTTTTTACTCCAGCACATTGGGCCTAATCCAAGAAAAATGTTGTATTATTATCAAAAATGTCACATATTTTTTATACAAAGGGCTCGTATGACTGCCACATCGGATTCAACAAACGTACCAAAGTTTAGACAAATGTCCGAAATGTCCGAAATGAAAAGGTTGGGTCCACTTGGAAATATTTATTCCTACCTAAGAAAAAATTCTCAATAACAGAAAATTGGTGAATGTGCCAAGTTCTCTGAAATCACTCATACAGGCGACTTAAGAGCAAATCTATGAGTGGTTCTTGGATGAGGAAGAAATAAAACAATGACTATACAGTGAAGACTTTTAGCTTTAATTTAACATATATTTTGGGTGAAGAGTGTAGTAACTTTATAGTAATAAACTACAATTGTGTAGTAATAGACTGTTTGGTACATTGTTAAGAATTCACTGGTGAGCTCAGGCAATGGCAAATTACCTGGTAGACCATGCAAGACCAGTATAGTGGATGACAGAAGAATCCTTTGAATGGTGAAGAAAAATCCTACTCTCCAGGATATAGGCATAGATGTGTCAAAGACTACCATCAGAAGAAGACTATACCAGCATAACCTCAGAGGGTTCACCACAAGATGCAAACCCCTGGAGAGCTTGAACAATAGAATGGCCAGGTTACAGTTTGCAAAAAATGTAACATTAAGAAAATTGGTGAGCAGAGAAGAGTTCACTACACAGAGCAATATGCCTTCTCAAAATAATAAAATGAACAGACCTACTCAATGTGATTCCATGTTGGACAGTTTTGCAATGTTTGCACAATGGGAACGTACAAATAAACAACCCCCTTAGCTGTGATCAGACTAAACAAAGTAAAAGGGATATGCTACCCTTTCATATCTTGAACAGTTTGCCAAGATTGGTCTATGGCTGCATGGTATCTATCAGATACTTTGCTTTTAAATGAGAGTGCACTTTTGTTTTTTAATTGTGGTATGATAACTTAGTGTCACACAATTAGCATTTCACTTGGTTGTCTCTGGAAGAAGTTTCACATGGAAATTTTACTTTACTTTCCTGGTAGGGTGGACCACATGCACATTTGAGAGTTCAGAGCTGCAACAACCATTGGCAGATCATCAAAAAACATGATATGGTCGGATGAGCCAAGCATCACTATATTCTCGACAAGTGAGCGAGCGCATGTGTGGCGCACGCCAAGAGAACGGTGCAGGCTCTGTTATGTCCACATGTCCCCTTAGAGGGAAGGGTCACTCCAAATCAATACCAAGTCATACAGAGTAATCACCTTTATCCTATGATGAAACATTTCTCTCCTGATGGCAGTAGTCTCTTCCAGGATGGCAATGCCCCCATCCACAGGGCACAAGGGGTCACTTTGATGAGCATACAAATTATGTTGATCACATGCTATGGTCATCGCAGTCACCAGATCTCAACCCAATTGAACACCTACTGTATGGGAGATTTTAGACCGACATATTAGACAGCGCTCTCCACCACTATCATCAAAACACCAAATGAGCTAATCTTTTGGAAGAGTCCTCCTTTAAAGAGTTCCATAGATTTGTACAATCTATGCCAAGGGGCATTGAAGTAATTCGGGCAGCTTGTGAGTGCCCAACACCTTACTAAAACATTTTATGTTGGTTTTTCCTTTAATTATCAACAGTCTGTATATACTGTATGTGTGTGTGTGTATCTTTGTGTGCATTGGGAAAAAGGTACATACATATTTTCTGAATGTATTACGGTGCTGTATAGAATGGAAAAAATGAATGAATCACTCAGGGTGTAACAGAGGGGGAATGGAAGGGGGATTTCCATTATCCCTGCATCCAGAAGTGTCCCCTTACAAAAAGTATTTATAGCCATGAAGCACGTATGGTGTCAATGTTGTCCCCCTCTCTCTGTGCACTGTGGGGTTTTGCTCTCTTCTCTGATTCCACAGAAATAACCAGCCCACACTGGGGGTAAGTGGTCTCCACATTCTGCCGCAAGTCTGGCTATCATCTCCTCCGCTCCACCAAACTGATGGTCCACAAACCTTCTTGATTTTAAAGATCTGGGATCATAGCTCTGAGAATCCAAGCCTGGTGAGAGCCTGTGACCTGGTCTGCATTTGCCTGCTGAAAAGGGAGGGTGTTTATAAGAGTCTGTGCTTATTTTCAACAGAGGTACTGAATCCAAACAATGGCGGACAAATTTGAAGTATCAGGCGTAGAAGATGAGACAGCTCACCCCCTGAATCTCCTGTCCTTGCTTGAGCGGGTGGCAGGCATCATAACTGAGGTACAGACATGCCAGCAACGCATGGAGGAGCGGCAGTTGGAGCTGGAGGGCAATGTGAAGACGATCCAGGCTGAAGTGCTCAAGCTAGCCAAGGACCACACCATCACTAGCAGCACAGTGGACAAACTGCTGGAGAAAACCTGCAAAGTCGGCGCCAACATCAAGGATGTGCGGGTTCGTTTGGAGAAGCAGAACCTGCGTGTCAAGAAGGTGGAGACCACACAGGAGGAACTACTAACCAAGAACAAGTTCCGGGTTGTTATCTATCAGGTAAGCCCTGCTGTTGCCACCAGTCCTCTTGAAAGAGTTTAAACAACAAGGCCAAAGCAGGCCATTCATTCAGTTGTGTTGTCCAGGAACTGAGCATTAGCCCAGCAGAAACGTTTAGACAGAATCAAGTGTATTCAAGTCTCCCTGTCTCATTTGAAAAAGGTGTTCCTTATTGAGTGCATTGAGATTTAATATTTGTATTATCTTTCATGGCATGTGGAGAAAATTGTAATTTCATGGTAAACTAAACAATAGGTCAGTTTAACCAGGATAAGAATACCTAATAAGTTTTTTATTTTGGTTCTTATGCAGGATTCAATCCTTAACATTCCACAGGTAGTAAAATGGAAAAGGGACAAAACAATGTAAGTAGGGCAGCCTGTGTGCTCACATATCATGATGGATCGGGAAAGAAGCACAGGACCATACCACAGAGGGGTATTGTGGCAGGATGCTTCCCATGTGTTAGAGTCTGAATGGAGCACGGAAACTGGACAAAGTGTTTGTACTCTCCCTGTAGATAGATGAATAGCTGATGGGTGGAGTTTTTCAGCCTTGAAAGCAAGCAGCTGCAAGTTCCATCAGTGGTAGCCCAATTATTCTTAGCACATGACTTTCTCTGTCGCTGTTAGGGACATGTGATGAATTTCTATCCAGAAAAGGGTAATGTGCTGTCCTTATGAAACGTAATATCCCTCAAACAGCCAATGCCTGTTTGACAAGGCAGGCTTGTCACTCAACAAAGTTCTGCTTTGAGCCTATGCAATGGAGAGTCAAGAGAAGAGCCAAAACGACATGTATAAAAAAAAATCTTAAATATGTATCATTTATAAAAAAGAATGTATGTAAAAAATGTATTAAGTCCAATTGTAGTAATAGACTGCCATTCACAACTACAAAAAATATTGTTTTCTTGAAAATAAACCGTATAAACTGTAAGTTTAAATTTCATAAAAATGTATGTCAAATATAGAGAAACTGAACACTTTTGTATATGATAAATGGAGCAAATACACCAAATGAGTGATACCTACCTACACATTCAAACATTAATGTCATAAAATGATGAGGCTTCTAAACTTCCTACATGTGCATAGCAAAATATGGCTGCTTTTTTTTATTAGCAAGCTACATGGGAGACATTAGCTAGCTTCCATTGCTAATAAGCAAACAAAATGATACTAGAAGCCACAAGATTGCTGGAACAGCTATTAAATCAATGTTCTGAGTTGCATGAAAATGTTCCATATGTGTGAAACTGGCTTGTGAGAGCTAGGGATGATTCTTGCTGTTTCATAAAAGCATAAAAACATGGCTACAGCAGTGGTTCCCAAATCTCTCCTCTGGGACCTCCATCAGCATCCAGGTATTTCATATGTTCAATCTCAAGCACACTAATGAATGGGGTAATTCAGGTGTGCTGGAGGTGGAACATATGAAATAACTGGATCTGGCTGGGGGTTCCCAATGAGATGTTCGGGAACCACTGAATTGCAGAACATCAAATGATGAATAGTCGTCTTCTGCCGAGCTGAGTTTCTGATTATTCAACTAAACTGCTTCTTGGCCAGTTAAATGCGTGAATGCCTCAAGCAATGAATTGAAATATTTCACAGGAAAAGATAACATTGTGTTTGTTATGGTACTCCCTCAGAAATGGACCTAATACACAGCTGTAGAAGGAAAGGTGGATTTATAGTTTTATAGTATGTAATGTGTGTCATTACCATTTCGGACATTTTTCTTTGCATCAGCTATAATAAGAAAGAGAATATACAAATTATAATAAGGACATTCACTCACAACAAATAGTAACCTGTAGGTTTCTGGAAAATGGCACAACCCAGTCTCCACTTAGTCTTTGGTCTTTCTCAGCCTGATCATGTGGTGAGCACCATTACTGACTGAGGCACTTGGGAGCACCTTTTCATTCCTTCCCTGACATTTATATGCATGCAAAATTTTATGTGCAATAGCTTACTATTTAATCACGTCAGCAACATGCATGCAATCTTACAGAGAAAATATGTTCTGAAAAGCTTGCCCTTATACAGGGACTGTACATGTCACAAGTACATCAAACTGATAATAGTGTCAATCTCATCTCAAAATGAATGGGGCTAGACACTGATTAAACTGTATTTACAGAAATCAGTATTTACCAGTCCCCTCCAAAAGTATTGGAATAGTAAGATCAATTCCTTTGTTTTTGCTGTACACTGAAGACAATTGAGTTTGAGGTTAAAATATGCAGCTACAATGACAGATCTGAATTTCAGCTTTTATTTATTTGTATTTTGTCACCTTTTGTATCAGACCACCCAGTTTTTAGGTGAGCAAAAGTATTGGAGCATGTGACTGACAGGTGTTTCTTGTTGGCCAGATGTGTCCTGTTAGATTGATTAGTTAAACAATAAATAGTTCTGTATGTCTGCTCTTGGCTTTAACCTTGGTTTTGCCTATGAAGACTGCAAAAGATAAACCAACATAAAGACCAGAGAGCTGTCTTTGGGAGAAAAGCAAGCCATTTAGAAATTTAGAAAAGAGGGGAAATCCATTGCACAAGCATTAGGTATAGCTTGTACAACAATTTGGAATGTCGTGAAAAAGATAGAAACCACTGGTGTACTGAGCAACAGACATTGAACAGGTCGACCAAGGAAAACAGCAATTGATGACAGAAACATTGTGAGAGCTGTGGAAAAAAAACCCCAAAACATCACTCCGGGCAGGGGTGAATCAACTGTTCAAAGAAGACAGAGAGCAGCAATATAGAGGCAATACCACAAGATGCAAACCACTCATCAGTAGTAAGAATTGGAAGGTGGTTCTACAATTTGCAAGGAAGTAAAGAGATGAGCTTTTTGTAAAGATACAAAGTTTTATGGACTGATGAGACCAAGATTAACCTCTACCAAAGTGATGGAAAGGCCAAAGTGTGGAGAAAAATGGATCTGCTTATGATCCAAAACATATAAGCTCATATGTGAAGCACAGTATAAGGAAGGAAGTGTCATGGCTTGGGCTTGCATGGCTGCTTCTGTAGTGGGCTCACTAATCTTTATTAATGATAGCAGCAGGATTAATTCAAAAGTCTACAGAAACATTCTGTCTGCCAACTTATGGAGAAATGTGCACTTCATCATGCAGCAAGACAATGACCCAAAACACACTGCCAACACAACAAAGGACTTCATTAGGGAGAAAAAGTAGAAGGTTTTAGACTGTCCAAGTAAATCACCAGACCATAACTCAATTGAGCATGCATTTCACCTCCTGAAGAGTCGCAGTTATTGCAAGCAATATGTTATATTAAGTGTTATTTACTTTCATTTACTAAAATACTCTCTGTTCCAATACAAAGAATTGTGTGATCTGATACCAAAGATGCTATGTTCTAAGTAGTTTAACACTACTTAGTGTAAATACCAGGAAATAAAAGCTGAAATTCTGAACTCCTGTCTCATGTTCATCTCTTTATCTCAACCCAAAATGTATTGCAAAAAACGAATTGGCCTTGCAGGGACTGTAAATGTATTTTCATCTCTTCTTCATCATGCTATGCTTCATAACACTTAATAACAGGAGCTTAATAAGAACCTCAGAGCCATAGTAGATGTAAAATCACCACAGGTATGATGTCCTTTTCTAACTCCTTAATCCACTGAACTGAAAATCATATCTATGGTGATAATATTGAAAATGGGTGGAAATAATTGTGACATTTTAATTGTGATATCTTTTCCTGAGAAATTGTATTGGTATAAGATATAATATTCCAGGTTCTTAAGAGTATACAATATTTTATACAGACTTTTTTCAACCTAATATAGGGTGTGAATAATTAACGGTATTTTAGGTTTAGCAATTGGAAGGTACAATATAACAATGCTCAAAACCATAACAGTTTGCAAGATGCAGAGCTGTTATTGTCAATGTTTATGAGAAATCCCCTATATCCTTTTGAATTTAAACTACTTATCAGATATCACAATCAGTAACCATTACTATTCAGCTGTAATTAATATAACTATTATCAAAATATATATATATATATAATTATTTGCAAATGAAACCTGAATTAGATGAAACATTTCATTCTTGCCAGTGATTTAATGGGTAACCCAACCCAATTGAAGGGGCCTTTGAACCATGAACTGAGAGAGATCAGTGGGGGTAACCTGATACTGTGTGGAATTGCACATTCACTAGGCTAGGACTGGCAGGACACCAGCCAGTCAAATGGAGAACTGAAAGACACCTGCTCTGTGAACTCAAACCACTCCTTTTATTGCTGCACAGATAAATTTGCTCCTGCCACAGTGAATCATTCCCTGTATAAAATTGCTACTATAGATTGACACTCTTCGCAGCATCATGTTTTTACATTAGTTGTAAACTTGCAAGTTGGAATTAGAACTAATTGTGATTCTGACATGGTTTTTCTAGAACAAGGCCTTTCCTAGAGCATTGGAAACACTGAGCCCAGTTTAGAAGGTTTATTGAAATCAAATTGAGTTAGCTAATTAATGGTTCAAATCAGCTGACTTTATGTCTATAGGCGGGGGAAAACGGTCAATCCCTGCAAATGTCTATATTTACAATGAGGTTGTGTGGTGTCTTATTATTAAGGAGCTTTTAAATCTCACCAATGATCATTTCTAGCATTGTACCATCGAGCACATTGTATTTAAAATTAAACAATGAATATTACCAAATGCAGATAGCCCTTTAATTGGAGCTTATGTACATCCATATTGGGTGATCCATGTCGTCCCCCCCATTTTAGGGGACCAAAATGAATTGGACAGTTGGCTTCTCAGCTGGTTATGATTACACAGGTGTATTCAAATGCTTCCTTAGTGCAGGTATAAGAACGATTTCATTATCAAATCTTGATTCTAGGCTGTGGATTGTCATAACCCCAAAAACCTGTCTGACAGATCAGAAACACTGTCAGGAAGCAGGTGTGGGCATGTCAGTGTCATCTGTCAGCAGAATACTTCACAGACAGAAATACAGAGGCTACACTGCAAGATGCAAACCACTATTAAGCTAAGATGTATCTAAAACAGCCTGCAGAGCTATGTTATAGTTTGAGCATGTATGGCTGCCACAGCTGCAAGCTTACTTGCCATCATTGGTAGTGTAACTTCTGATAGCAGCAGCACAATGAATTCTGAAGGGTACAGAAGCATCGTCTCTGCTCAAATTAAATCAAATGCTTCCAAACTCATTGGATGGTGCTTCATCCCTGAGCAAGGCAATAATTCCAGACATACACTAGAGCTCTTTTTTCTTTTTAGTAAATCTATTGTTTGGCTTATGTCACATAGTTTTCTTCTTTTCTTTTTTTCCCTCAGCCTCTTAATGGGTTCCTTGACTTTCATTGACACAACTCTGGTCCTCATGTTGACAAATGCCAATAACAAACTCAAAGGCAATCAAAAGCCTAGACTAGATTCTGAAACCTTTACCAGCACGAAGGAAGTGATTGAATATACCTGACTAATCAGAAACAGCTGAGAAGCCAACTGTACAATTACTTTTGGTCCTCTAAAATAAGGGGACTATATAAAAAGGATATAATTCCAACCCAGATCACCTGATATGGATGCAAATACCCTCAAATTAATGGTGACAGTCTGCACTTCAACATATTCATCAATTTATTTAAAATCCAATGTGCTGGAGTACAGAGCCAAATGAAAATTAGTACCAATGTCCAAATATTTACGGACCTCAGTGTATATGATAAGTCACGGTATTTTAGACATTTTCTTGTTTTGGCCACATTTTACTTGATACAGTGATGATTTATTGTATTAAATATTTTTGCATTTGTAAGTTAAAACAGATAATAATAATAATAATAATTATTATTATTATTATTATTATTATTATTATACACACTGAAATTGTGACTGCATTCTCTCAACAGGGGGAAAATGAGATCCCCTCAGTGCCCTCTGCAAAGTCACCAGAAGGAGCCAGTGTCGAGGGGCCAGAGGAGCCAGACGCCATAGATCCTCCAGTTGAGTTGTCCTCAGATGAGGAATACATGGTGGTGGAAGAGGCAGGCTCATCTACTGCAGGCCGCCTGAAAAAGACGGGCCTGAAGCGCATTGAGAGCATCAAGGCAACATTCTCCAGGGAGAACTTGGCCAAGACCAAAGAGAGCCTGGGCACCAAGGTCAACCGCCTGGGTGAACGCATTGTGACAGCAGAGCGGCGGGAGAAGATACGCCAGTCTGGCGAGAGACTAAAGCAGTCCGGAGAGAGGCTCAAGGAAACCATAGTGAAGAATGTGCCAGCCAAGCTGAACCTGAAGAAGGAGAGGACTGTGGCAGAGGGCCAGGAGGGGGCAGAGGGAGCCACAGAGGGGGCCGCACCAGTCCCTCCTCCCAAGGGCCGCAAATCCAGCCCTGACGTCACCTACACTGAAGTAGTGACAGAGGGCAAGCTAGAGGGCCCAGTGTCCGAGCTGACTGGTGCCCGAAGAGTAGATGATGGCAGATTGCAGTACAGCGATGATGGCAAAGGGGAAGAAGTTCCAATGTATGACATGAAACAGCTCTCCTAAACAGAGCTCTCCTAAACAGCTAGAGCTTCCTGAGAAGAACACAAGCAACACTGCTGTAGAGGTGAACTTCCAGAATATTCTTTTAAAAATATTACAATAACTAATATTTTTAAAAAAAACATTTTTTACAGTACATTGCCAACCCTTGAGCTCTAAAGGGTTATAGTGTTAGGGTTTTTTTCAGTTTTGGGAGTTTTTTTTCAGCTCAAATGAATAGAGAGAGAATAGAGAGGCCAACCCGGCAAGAGGATTTTATGGTATTGACAAACTGTTTTTGGAAATCTCAGGGGGTAGGAGGTAGCACCAGCAGTTTTTTTCGCCACTTTTCTTCTACATTGAAAAGGATATACATATACAAAAGAACTGTTATTGAATGAACATTATTTTTTGGTGGAATTCCAAGAAAATTTGTACATGAACTGGTGTTGACTGTCCTCCAACTGCGCAGTGATTGTTGTTGTCTGACTGGCAATGGAATGTTAGAATGGAACTGGAAGTACAAAAATAAGGTACTGTACTTATGATGATTAAAGTGTTGGATGGCTATGTCTAATGTCGAAAAGCAAAGTGAAGCGAGTGATGATATGAATAAAAATAGAAATGGATAATTTCAAGCAGCAGGTTTGTATCTCATGCTCATTTCAAATTTCTGACAAATAATCCAATACATTTAATCTTTGTTAATATAAAAAAAGCTATAAACTATAAAAGATCTCAATCAGCTGGTCTCTGAGGAGTATCTTAATAATAATTTTAAGAAAGAATAACACTTTGGATACCATTTAATTAAAACTGCTTAATATGGATGAGCTTTTTCACATACTATTGTAAGAAAATATGCACCTGTATTCTGTCATGTGGTTATGTCATATTTTACACAGTACTGTGTGCAATCCCGCTTTATATGAAGTGTCTATAATAGTGGTGCACTTGGTAACTAGATGAGTAAGTACTAATCAATCAATCAATCTATCAATTTTTATTTGTATCATGCTTTTAACAAAAGGACTTTTTCCACAAAGCAGCTTTACAGAGAACTGGCCCGCAAAAGTATGCTTAGGGCAACAGTGGCAAGGAAAATCTCCCTGGCATACAAAAAGAAACCTTGAACAGAACCTGACTTAGTGGGGGAACCCATCTGTTGCTGGTTAACCCCAGTTTCTTGCAAAAATGGTTGTAAATATAAACAGATTAATTATAGTACATTAATGTCCAATCCAAAGTAATTGAGTCTAAGCAGAGATGACTCCAGTAATGTGGAGGGATGGCAGGAACACCAATGGATGGCACTGTCAGGCAAGGGGAATACTAAGTAACTACAGTGTAAGTACACACTGGTACATAATACCTACAGCTCTAATACTTGTGCAATTCCACATACTGTATGTAACAAACTGTACTCTATGTAATGGTATGCATAAGAACAAATATGTCACAAGAAATGGGTAACAACATTTATTTCAGTTAGTATATGTTTGTAACATGCATACACAAGCCTACTTCATTGTTAGTTCTAATTCAACATGCAACCAGCAAATTATAAGTGCATTGCATTGATTGATTGATTGAAATCAAACATTATTTCCTTTAAGTTTTAATTGCATTGCAAAATGTTAACTACAATATTGAAGAGTACTTGTTGAAGTTGAAATCCCTTGTGTTAATACATGTACTAAATGTGGTTACAGAATTCCTACATACATACTGAAGTAAAAAAAGTGTTCCCAATTTCTTGTTACATATGTGGAATTACACAGGGATTACAGCTGTTTATACGATGTAGCAGTGTGTACACTGTAGTTACTTAGTACTTACTCATCTAGTTACCATGCAAGTACACAGGTATTAGAGATACTGAATATAACGTTGGACCCTGTTTGCTATTCTAGAAAAATATTTCAGTTTGTAAAACTTATGAGTAACTGTGTTTTAAATGTCAATTATATACAAAAATGCCCTTACTGCTAGTTCATACAGCATTATTGCTCAGCATTTCAAACACACACATTAAGTATGCTCTCCTTGCTGCACTACATACAGACCTTTGCATGGATTTTGAATTTAGTTCAAATATCTTGCCTTTCATATGACCTTACAGAATGGACTACTAACCACATTGCAGGTAAGGGGTAAAACCATTTCTTTTTTTTTAAAACAGTGTATTTGTACATGTATTTGTATTTTTGTAACCAATGAATCAATGAATTTATTTTCTGCATGTAATAGTTTCTGCACCTTAGTGAATAGTAGTACATTAACGCAGTGTTTTGCGTGCAATTCTAAAAATGTGAACTGTAAAATTAAAGACAATGCTATTATGTGTACATGTAATATATATTTCTACCACATTTGTAAAGAGTACCACTAGAATGGTTTGGATATACACTCAATGATCACTTTATTCGGTAGACCTGTACACCAGTTTGTTAATGCAAATATTTGCATTAACAATCGTGTAGGAGCAACTAAATGCATAAAAGCATTCAGACAAGATCAAGAGGTTCAGCTGTTTTTCAGACCAAATATCAGAAGGGGGAAGAAATATGGTCTAAGTGACTTTGTGCCGTGGGATGATTATTGGTGCCAGACAGGATGGATTGAGTATCTCAGAAACTGCTGATCTCCTGGGATTTTCACACACAACAGTCTCTACAGTTTGCAAAGAATGGTGAATCAAGTGAGCAGCAGTTCTGCAGGCAGAAATGCATTGTTAATGAGAGTGTTCAGAGGAGAATGGCCAGACTGGTCGAAGCTGACAGGAAGGTGACAGTAATGCAAAAAACCACACATACCAACAGTGGTATGCAGAAGAGCATCTCTGAACACAGAATGCATCAAACCTCTTAAGTGGATAGACTACAGCAGCAGGGGCCGGTTTTTCAAAAGTTTTAATCTGGATCAAATTGATCCAGATTTGGAAATCTCTTTTTCTGCTATCCAGGATCACGTAATCCATTTTATTTTTATGCTGGTTTTTCAAAGCAATGTGGGATTGGATTACTCTGATCCGGATTCAAACTTTTCAGGATTACCAAATCTGGATTACCTGTGGTCTAAATGGAACTATCACAATGTAGCTATGTAAAGAACAACAGGTAGAATAGTGTGGGGTCACTCCAATATGCTTTATTTGAACAGAAAATAGGACTGAACGGAACAGCAAACAAACAATATAAACATCCCCCTCCATTGTCCAATTCTTGGAAACAGGCAGTCCGCTCATCTGAGACCTACAACAAATAAATAAATACATACTTTACTCACAAATACATTATGGATGTTTCGAACAGGTTTCAAACAAAGATTTATTGAATTGAACTGGATAAAAAAGGCTTAAATGTCCATACTTAACAAAATAAATTACTTCTTAGTTCTTCTTATGAGTAGTTCTTCTTATGAGTTCTTCTTCTTCTTCATCATCATCATCTGCTTCGTCTGCTGTGGAGAGACCAGCTTGTCCAAGCTTGGCTTTTAGGAGGCGGATCTCAAGTCTGGCCTTGGTTTGCTGCAGTCGGGCAAGAATAAGCTGTTCCTCAGCTAGATGGATCTGTACTTCTGCCCTTTCAGTCTCTTTTTGCAGAAGTACCTTATAGGCGTCATCTTTCTTTGAGTGCTTTGAGCCTCTCTCTGGGGGTCCTGTGGGAACTAGGCCTTCTGGCTCCACCTGTGATTGACCTTCTCCCTCGATTACAGGGCTGAGATTAAGAATAAATGTTTCTGAAGAAGGCTCACTTTCTGCTGTCATCACAGGCTCACCATCCTCTGCAACATCTTGGATCCCATGCAGAGCTTCCGACTCTTCCACCGAAATCTTAGTTGCTCTGTTGTCCTCTTCTGGCATTCACATGTTGTGTGATTTCAGCCCAAATTTCCTTCTTCATTTTACTGCTCACTTCACCACCCTAGGCAGAACTAAAAGATCCTACCAATGACCTATAATGGCACCTAACACCCTCCAGTAGGGCGTGGGTTTCAGCAGCAGAGAAATTTCGGCTTTTTGAGTCCAAAGTTCCACCGCTTTGATGTAGCAAGCATCATTTTATAGGCCTTGGGTATGATTCCATTAATTGAACACAAGCTAAAGCAATTAAGCTAACAGGTGTGTTTGGGAAGACCAATTTACACAGTCATATGTATATTCAGCCTTTCTCAGAGGACTCAGAGAGAAGGTCACAGAGAGGCAGTGACATGGCAGGTGTCCATCACCACCACAGGAGAAGATACCGTCAAAGGGTGCATGTTGAGCGTATAGATCCACTGCAGAAATATACCAAAGAGGAGCTGTATGCTCAGGTTTTCTTTAGAAGAGCTGATATTCAGTATATTGTGGACCTTCTCAGGCCCAACCTCCAACACAGAACCCAAAGGAGTCATGGTCTGTCTGTGGAGGAACAGGTCCTCATTGCTCTTTGCTTCTATGCGTGTGGGACTTTCTACCAAGTTGTGGGTGACTACATGGGTGTGGAAAAATCAACTGTTTGTGATGTTCTGAAAAGTGTGTCAACTGCATTGGCCAACCTGATTAATGAATTTGTTTCATTTCCGAAGGATGACCAGATCATCCAGGCCAAGCAGAATTTTTTTCTTTTGGGGAATATGCCCAATACTATTGGAGCAATCGACTGCACCCATGTGCACATACAAGCACCTCATGAGAGTGTAAACCGAAAGGGGAGACACAGCATCAACGTTCAACTTGTGGGCAACGCTGAGCTCCTCATCACAAACTGCCTTGTGAAGTGGCCTGGGTCTGTCCATGATGCGCGCATCCTGAGGGAGAGCGCTCTATATAGAGAGCTCCAAACCAACCGACCAAATGGTATCATATTAGGAGACAGTGCCTACCCTCCCTCTTCTACCATGGCTGATGACCCCTTTTCTGGCTGCAAACACGCCTGAGCAGGCACGCTTCAACACTGCTCATTGCAAAACAAGATGCACCATTGAGCGCTTAAATGGAGTTCTGAAGAGGCGCTTTGCATGCCTTAACTACTTGAGAGTGGAACCACAGAAAGCATGCAACATAATACTTGCTTGCATTGTCCTACACAACATCGCGACCAGGTGCAAAGTCCCTCTCTGTGATAACATCCCTGATGCACCTGAGCCCATTGGAGACACTGACCAACCTCCGGCATTCTGTCAGAATGAGGGCCCGACTGGACGACCAATAAGAGATGCAATTGTTAGACACTATTTTTGATAAGTCCATGACTGATGATTGTGTCAGTGTGATTAATGTTTAATGAACAAAGACAGAATTTATTATTTGAGTTCAATATTGACAGCTGTTTTGGGGATTATTTTATGGGGCCGAAATATTTATAATTTATAATTTGCTGTACTGAAAGGTTGCTAGCCTACATAGCCTACCTACTTTATGTACTTCCTGTTGAACAATTCAAGTGAAATTGATGAATAAATATAAATACTGTAAAATGCATGATATAAATGTTTTATTATTTAACTAACCAATTTTAGTTACCTAGTTTTATTACTGATATCCACCATGAATCCACCCTCCTGCTGGGATCAGTTTAATCCT